>NC_136059.1:1043819067-1045019067 GCF_964261635.1 Lissotriton helveticus
CCCCCGTTTTTGTCCTGAATTTGTGCTTGTTTTCCTGTATCTGCCGTCTCTCGTCGTGTTGCCCACCTCGCCGCCCCCCGCTCCCGCTTCCCGCCACCGCCTTTAGCCCCGCCCCTTTTCTCTTCTGTTTCCCTCCCCGCTCCCGCCTCCCAGCTGCTCCGCCCACCCGCGCACTTGGCCTTAAATGGCGACCGTGCGACGCAGGTGAGTGTGACCCACTTGTGGGACACCCCCGCGCCGCACGGCCACCAGCTGCTGCGTGTGCCCCCAGTGCCTGCCTCGGCCTCGGCGCCGGCCTCGCTGCCGCCCTGAGCGCTCTCCTTGGTTTTCCCCCGTTTCTGTCCTGAATTTGTGGTTGTTTCTCTTTTTCTTCCTGTGCCCTGATCGCGTGTCACTGTATTTTTCCCCCGTTTTTGTCCTGAATTTGTGCTTGTTCCTTTTTTTCTTCCTGTGCCCTGATCGTGTGTCACTGCATTTTTCCCCCGTTTTTGTCCTGAATTTGTGCTTGTTTTCCTGTATCTGCCGTCTCTCGTCGTGTTGCCCACCTCGCCGCCCCCCGCTCCCGCTTCCCGCCACCGCCTTTAGCCCCGCCCCTTTTCTCTTCTGTTTCCCTCCCCGCTCCCGCCTCCCAGCTGCTCCGCCCACCCGCGCACTTCGCCTTAAATGGCGACCGTGCGAACGCGCAGCGTTGACGCGCAGCGGGCGCGCCGATTGTGCGCCGAAGGCGCGCCAAAGGTAAGCCCGTCTGCGCCCGTCCGCGACCGGACCGCGACCAGCGCCAGGACCCCTGGCCCCCACCGACGGAAGCCGACCCGACGAACCTACAGCGCCACCGACCTCATCGCACTCAACACCGGCCACATCCCAGGATGTCACCGAGCCGCCCCGAAGCACACCCACGGACCCTTCAGCTGCCACGCCTGCAAGTTCACCTGCATCCGGACCTTCCCTGCACCCGCCAAGCCGAACTCCAGCAGCACCCACCTCAAGTGTATCCTGCTCAACACCCGCTCCGTCCACAGACACGCCGTAGAACTCTGGAACCTGCTCGACACCACCGCCCCCGACGTTGCCTTCATCACCGAGACCTGGATGAACGCCTCCTCAGCCCCAGACATCGCCATCGCCATCCCAGAGGGCTACAAGATCACCCGAAAAGACCGCGACAACCAGACCGGAGGAGGCATCGCCATCATCCACAGAGACACCATCCGCATCACTACCAACACCGATGACACCCTCACCACCGCTGAACACCTGCACTTCCAGATCCACACCAACCCGAAGACCACCCTCAGAGGCACCCTGATCTACCGACCCCCGGGTCCACGCACACGATTCAGCGAGGACATCGCCGACTTCGTCAGCCCGCACGCTCTCCCCTCCGCCGACTACATCCTCCTGGGGGACCTCAACTTCCACCTGGAGAACAACAACGACTGCAACACCATCAGCCTGCTCGACAACCTCGACAACCTCGGACTCAAGCAACTGGTTACCACCCCCACCCACCTCGCCGGACACACACTCGACGCCGTCTTCTCATCCAGCAAAGACGTCACCTTCAGCCACGCAACAGGACTCCACTGGACGGACCACAGCTGCGTCCACTTCACCTTCAGAAGAACGACGATCCACCACCACCAGCAACAGGTTGCTCGAAGAAGCTGGAACAAGATCACAGCCAACCAGCTCACCGCTTCCCTGAGCCAGCACCCTCCCGCCAACTCAGCGAACCCCAGCCAGGCCGCCGACAACCTCACGAAATGGATCAACGACTGCGCGGACGAACTCGCCCCTCTGAGAACCCCACCCAGCAGATCCTGCAGCAGAAAAACACCATGGTTCACCGACGAACTCAAGAGCTCCAAGAAGAACTGTCGAGCCCTCGAGAAAGCCTGGAGAAGGGAACCAACGACGGACAACATGACCACCCTCAAGCTCGCCACCCGGAAACACCACCAACTGATCCGCGCCACCAAGAAAAATGCATACAAGGACCGGCTGGACAACAACGCACACAACTGCAAGGAACTCTTCAGCATCGTGAAAGAGCTATCCAACCCCAACGCCGGAAACAATGACATCACCCCGTCGCAAGAACTCTGCAACTCCCTCGCGTCCTACTTCCACAACAAGATCACGGACATACACAACAGCTTCAACAACCAACCAACGCAAGCCACAACCGCAACGACGCCACCCACCACCACCCTCCGCACCTGGACCCCGATCAGCACCGAAGACACCATCCGCACCATGAACTCCATCCATTCCGGATCTCCCACCGACCCCTGCCCTCACCACGTCTTCAACAAAGCCGACGCTGTCCTCGCACCCTACCTGCGGGACATCATCAACACCTCCTTCGACTCCGCCACCTTCCCCGAGAGCTGGAAGCACGCCGAACTCAGCGCTCTCCTCAAGAAACCCACAGCAGACCCCACCGACCTCAAGAACTACCGTCCCATCTCGCTTCTCCCGTTCCCGGCCAAAGTCATCGAGAAGACCGTCAACAAACAGCTGGCCGCCTTCCTCGAGACGAATGGATCCCTCGACCCCTCACAGTCTGGCTTCCGAGCCAACCACAGCACCGAGACCGCCCTCATCGCCGCCACCGACGACCTTCGAACTCTGATGGACAACGGAGAAACAGCGGCCCTCATCCTCCTGGACCTCTCCGCGGCTTTCGACACTGTCTGCCACCGCACCCTAGTACAGCGCCTCAGCAACATCGGAATCCAGGAGAAGGCACTGGAATGGATCACCTCCTTCCTCGACGGAAGAACACAAAGAGTCCGCCTACCACCGTACAAGTCAGAGGCCACCAAAGTCATCTGCGGCGTCCCTCAAGGGTCCTCGCTCAGCCCCACCCTCTTCAACGTCTACATGAGCCCCCTTGCGGCCATCGCACGCCAACACAACCTCAACATAATCTCCTACGCTGACGACACCCAGCTGATCCTCTCCCTGACCAACGACCCGGCCACCGCCAGAGCCAACCTGCACGAAGGGATGAGAGACGTAGCCGAATGGATGACGACCAGCCGCCTGAAACTGAACTCAGACAAGACGGAGGTCCTCATCCTGGGCTCCACGCCCTCCGCCTGGGACGACTCCTGGTGGCCCCCCGCCCTGGGCACCGCACCCAAGCCGACGGACCACGCGCGCAACCTGGGCTTCATCCTGGACTCCTCCCTCTCCATGACCGGACAAGTCAACGCCGTCTCCTCGTCATGCTTCAACATCCTGCGCATGCTACGTAAGATCTTCCGGTGGATCCCCACCGAGACGAGGAAGACGGTCACCCAGGCCCTCGTCACCAGCCGACTGGACTACGGCAACGCCCTCTACGCCGGAACCACTGCCAAACTCCAGAAGAGACTCCAGCGGATCCAGAACGCCTCGGCGAGACTCATCCTCGACATCCCCCGACGCAGCCACATCTCCGGACACCTGAGAGATCTACACTGGCTCCCGGTCAACAAGAGAATCACCTTCCGTCTCCTCACCCACGCGCACAAAGCCCTACACGACCAAGGCCCGAGCTACCTCAACAACCGGATCAACTTCTACACTCCCAAGCGCCTCCTCAGATCAGCCAACCACGCCCTCGCCGCCGTCCCCCGCATCCGAAGAGCGACAACAGGAGGAAGATCCTTCTCCCACCTGGCCGCCAAGACCTGGAACTCCCTCCCTCCCGACCTGCGCCTGACCCAAGACCACCTCGCCTTCAGGAAGAAGCTCAAGACCTGGCTGTTCGAGCAGTAGCGGCACCCCCCCCCCCCCCAGCGCCTTGAGACCCTACGGGTGAGTAGTGCGCTCTACAAATGACCTGATTGATTGATTGATTGAAGTAGCACACACACGTTTTTAATGCCCACCCTCACACACTGTTTTAACTCTCAGGTGCTCCCCCAGTCCTGATGAAGACCCCACCCCAAGAACCACTACCTGTCCTGACTTGAGGGGTCAAAAAGTCGACAACATTGGAATACAAACTCTAGCGACACCGTATAAAAGTAATTCTGGGTCCATTTGAGTTATGTACATTATTGGGAATATTTGATCATTCACGGAAACTTATTCAACAAACCATGTTGATGTATATATGTCACTATTACCTTTCCTTGTCCTCTACCTAAACGTGAACTCTCCACCCCGATTCCCTTTTTCCTACCACACCCAGAGCACTGTAAAATATTGCACATTTGTTTTGACGAGCAATTGTATGGCTCTTATCTGTAAATGATTTGAACATAATTGCATCAGGTACTCTTAATTTCTATAAAACCACTGAAGTGGACTTAGACCCCATTTAAATTTGTGTTGTGTTTTTTGCTACCATAATTAAATGAAAAGTTTTATTTGCTGCCGTGACCACACTTCTTGATACCTGTATTTATTGACCCAGGTCAGGTAGTATATATGGGTTACCCCCTTGATATACAATACGCCATAAACTAGATCATCAAAACATCCCAGCAAGGAGAATAAATGGGATCCTGTGGGTACCTTGGACACAGCTTCATGACCTGGACTTTGCAGATGACCTAGCCCTACTTTCCCTACTCTCCCATACCTATCTGTAGATGCAAGAGAAGACAATGTGGCATCACAACATTGACCTCAACATCCACAGTGGAAAAACCAAGACACGGCCAGCATATCTGAAGTAACTCTTGAAGGCAATGCTCTGGTAGAGCTTACATTTGATAAACTCACCTGATAATAATCCCAATGGTGGACAATATTGTAATTAAACTTGAGTACCCAAATTCTTCACTGTTGTTTATCCTGATGTATAGAGCCCTGGGACACTCATTAACTGCGATGGATATTGATCATGCGAAAATCCTCCTTCTGGGTGATTTTACTTATTGGGTGAATGAGACTACTGGTGGTTAAATGTCTCTTGACCTGACTGAATCATTAAACAGTCTTAAGTTCAACCAACAGGTACTTGACTGAACACACATCAAAGGACATACTTTGCATCAGGTACGGCCCACTTAATCAATCAGAATCAGAACAAGCTGTATCAATTTTACTCATGTAAAATCACAAAAGCAGACACCCAGGTAAAAACACATCATCTTACAGAAAAACGTATCAGTAGATGTACAACACAGACAAATAAAAGGAAGAGAATTCACGATTAAATCAGTGCTCCACGGAAGTAAGTCCATCACAGAATATCAAAAACACATGTCAATGTGATATTTAAAACGAAATGGTCTTTCTGATTATAAAAACACTTTGTAAAAAATAGGCAATTGCATTGGTAAAACACTCATTGTCTAAAAATTGCAAAAATAAAAACACCCGTCGGCATTGAGTCCACCCCACTAACTTTTTGATAACTAACCTCATTGCGTCCCCTTGTCTGTGGTTTACCAAGACTTTATCAAATTTAGTTTAAATGATGTAATTATCTGGAAACCCTTGCCTTTTCTGAATACCCTTGCAGAAATTCTAAGGGGGGCAGACTTTAACGCAAGCTAAAATAAATTGACACATTCTTTACCTACTCTTACTAAGAACCTCGAGGCTGCCGAGAAAATAATATTAGACTGGCTAGTAGCACCCAGTGATATTTACTACAGTAGTGCTACAAAGCTTTCTACAAAGGGCTGTTCACAAAGTGGAATCCTTGTAATAGTTTACTCCTTTTAATAGGTTAACTACTTTTTGGTATTCACAACCTGCATATCTGAGTAAATTACACTTTTGTAAGAAGCCCCTATCTCCATTATTTTCTGTAGAAGGGTGTTGCAGTGTTTGGCCATGTGTAGTGCTGGACTTTCTACAAAAGTGCAAGCTACTACAAAGGTTTAAGTCAACTTTGTGAATCAGGCCAAATGGTACATTGTCAGATTTAAGCGCACACAACACAGAAGCATTAACCTGTTATCTTGACCGAGCAAGAGAGAGGCATGGAGAGTATACTGCCATGCCTCTCAAAGCACCATAAAGCCTCACCTAAACTCCAGTTGCAAGGAACTGTGAAGGAATGTGGGATTGTGATAAAATAAGAAAGATCTGGCCCACCGCTGGCCACGTATTAACACACTCGTACTTGAGAAAACCACCACGGGGTTGTGTTCTGTGTCTAATGCAGGGAAACAGGGTATTATTAGTCATACATTGACTAGTTTCAATCCATGCTAATTCATTTTACAATACCTATTTAATAACTAATTCAGTTATACCTAGTTACAATGGCCAGGGCCCTTAATCATAGTTCCAAATGTTCTCTCGATTTGCACCTTGATGATCAGTTTCTTCAGTTAAGAAGCAAGCAGTTTCTTCACTGTGTCATGTGTTCTTCTCTTTGCCTAGAGAATGATTAATTTAGTCTTTGTCCTATGGTATTTAACTAAGCATTTGTAAATATATCTCTGGGCTTTAGCACTACTATAGGTCCCCTGAAATTTCTTGGGTACCTGGTTAAGTATTACATGTGTGCAAAGTAGTCTTCAACTCAGCTCATGCCAAGCCAATGTCTTGGCACTTACTTACTTTCTTGTTGGATTTGGTAATCTTACCAGGCAATTCTCTAAACAAATGTTGAAACCTCAAGAGCAAGAATAAATGTGTATAATGATTCTGGATGTACAGTTACACAAGTGAAACTGAAGTCTACATTATGATCTTCTGGTTAGAATGAAACTTTGGATCAGCATTCTGTAAAACTGGTAATATAGAAAGAAAACAGTTATTAACACTTATGTTCCTGGTTAATAAGAAGTCCAATAGTTTTCAGATTATGTGTGCTTCTACATTGATCTATGGTACACAAATTATATTTTACAATTTTTTCACAATGATCCTTTGTACACTGCACATGTTTAAATGTTTAAAATATAAATGTTTGTTTAGAGGAGACATACATATGTCAGTAAAAGTGAAGTAATTATTTTATCACCACGCATTTTTAAGAAACCGAAGCAACCATTCCTTGCTTATTTTGTAACAATTGCACCAATATTGTTGGTACCCATATTATTATTGTTAAACCATATACACCTAGAAAAGGTGTGGGTACAGTCTTTTGAAAAATTATGTGACACATCAGTCTTGTACTAAATCAGGTTTCTGTGTTGTAAACTCTATATTGTCAAACACTTGTCTAGCCAGGATTGGACGGTGGACACAAATTGTTGTAATTTGTGCTGCCTAAGAGGAAACTAATTTACACATTCCTGGCTATAGTTAATGACTCTTCTGACAGAAGACAAAGGCTTTTCCTTTGGACTCAAAGATATGGGTATTGTGTAAAGCATGCCACAGGCAGGGGTATAAGAAAAGAATACAAGATGAAGGATATACTTTTACACTTCTTCTTCTGACATGCCAATGCCAAAAGCAGCAGGCAGTATCTGCTGCTATTTATTCCCAGAGACATCCTAGACTTTTTGCCTTCAACCACAGCAGGAGTGAACAGCACTTTACCTAAATAGGGAACCAGGTAGCAGACATGAAGATCCCCTCCAATGGAAGAAGAATGAACCATCTTGGAATTAGAGCTCTGGGTTTTTCTGTAGTATGTAAAAACCAAAGAGGAAGTGTTGAAAAAGATGAGATATTTGTAAGAAAAGTGTTAGGATCATCTGAAAGAAAATTTCAAATCACTGGCTACTGCACGGGATAAGACTGGTATCTCCCCACTACCTCCTCATTACACTCAAAGACATGGGAAGAAATCACCTGCAAGAAGGCAGACTCTGCTACTGAAAAAGGAATTGGCAGACAAGGGATGCCTCCACAAATGCAAAGAAGTACCCTGTCTGTGAGAGTTGGATGGACCACCATGTTACTGATGTTGATTTGGCTGGCTTCACTGTTGAAAACCCTACATCGGCGGCCAGATGGAATTGGAGCTGTTGGTATAGGTAAACTGACTGCTCTACTTTCCGTGGATTGTCTGATATATTTTTTTTATAGTTTTGGACCCCCCAGGGAAACCCTGTGGCTTCGGTGGGAGTGTGATGATGACAAATTCAATTTCAAGGGACAGTCACTGGCTTCAGCCATGAATCTTGGCCTGCTGCAAGACTTTGACCTCTAAAAAGTAGACTAAGTCCCAAGGCAAAAACTGTGACTGTGGCAACCTATTTGGCATATCCGACTCCGATTCCCATGTGGTTGGCTTGAAATCATGTCTAAGTCTCATTCGAACACTCAATAATATTTTTTATTGGTGCCTTACTTTTGTCAGATGCTCTTTGCCTTAAAGGTTTAAAAAAAAAAACCACATCTATTGTCCCCATTATCCAGTTTGAATTGCTTTGGTCACCTTTGGCTATTAACATTTTCTCTGACATTCTGCATTGGTTTTGGGATTGTATTATTTTGTTTGCTTGACTTCCCAAAAATGTGTTACTGCTTGAACTACGCACCCGTCACTCTGGCCAATTGCCTACTGCTTGTGCAATAGGTCTCAGCAGTTGAGAATTTTACTGTTGCTTCTTTTGAGAGCTTACCAGTGTGTTTATCAAGTTGGTAAGTGTTCACAGCTTTCCCGAAATATCAGTTGCCGATATTGTAGTTCACCAGTGGTGCAGGCTTTTGTCCAGCAGGGAAAACTCAGTTTTAACATTTGAGAATTCAAAATCCCATTCCAGACTTATAGCAAAAATGTACTTTTGATTTTTAATTGGCATAATGTAGCTTGATAGATTTTTGAGTATTTTTTATTTGATCATATTTGATAAATATTTCCACTTTGGGAATATGGAGGTGAGTCTGTCTAGTCAGGCTGGCCTAATCCTGGTGATAATAAAGGGCATATGCAAAGAAAGGAGGCTGAAGCTGGTGCAGTGGGCCAAGCAAGAGGACTATATGAAGGACCAAAATGCCTGGGAAGAGGCCTGCCAGGCACAGACCACCACACAGGAGAGTCACACTGATGAGGTTGAAGAGGCACCATTGCCAATCACCTACTATCCTGACTTTGATTAAAATGTTCACAATAGACACATTTGAGGGAACATTATTGGGCTATTCACATAACCTACACTTGTGAAAAATATACATGTTTAATTCACTCTTGCACTTTTCAGAAACTTTACCACTTTGGCTATTAACAAAAATTAAGTGTAAAGTTACTCAAAAGTGTAGACCTACGCATCACCGCCCTCAGAAACAGGAGAGTAGCCAAATGTATGAGTGCAAATAACTACTTCCAAAAGAGAACCAGTGGTAGGTCCAACACCACTCATGGACAACCACTGGTACTGTAAAACTGCCCACTAGAAAGTAATTAGATGTTTGCCTGAAAATAAATTAAATAATTTCAACGTTAAAAATAGAAATATGGTTTAATTAAAAAATATGCAAAAATAAAACATATTTATAATTGTATCACAACAAAAAGTACCACTTTTTTAAAACTGTAAATATTTTTTTTAAATATCTCAAATTAAAACATAATTTGGTTATTTTTACTAAATATATTCCCAACTTTTTTGAAACAATAAAGAATGCAAAATGTACTTTATATTAAAATATAGTTAAATTCCTTTTATTTAGTTCTATACATCACCTTCAATAATTATTAATTCATAATAAAATTGAGAATTTCAGAAAAATATTTTTCATTTAATTTAATATATTTAATATATGCATAATAATTAAAGGTTTAATTTAAAATTAAGTTAATACTGTGCATGTTTAAATGTTTAAAATATAAATGTTTGTTTAGAGGAGACATACATATGTCAGTAAAAGTGAAGTAATTATTTTATCACCATGCATTTTTAAGAAACCGAAGCAACCACTCCTTGCTTATTTTGTAACAATTGTACCAATATTATTGGTACACATATTATTATTGTTAAACCATATACACCTAGCAAAGGTGTGGTTACAGCCTTTTGAAAAATGATGTGACACATCAGTCTTGTACTAAATCAAGTTTCTGTCTTGTAAACTGTCAAACCCTTGTCTAGCCAGGATTGGACGGTGGAAACAAATTGTTGTAATTTGTGCTGCCTAAGAGGAAACTAATTTACACATTCCTGGCTATAGTTAATGACTCTTCTGACAGAATACAAAGGCTTTTCCTTTGGACTCAAAGATATGGGTAATGTGAAAAGCATGCCACAGGCAGGGATATAAGAAAAGAATACAAAATGAAGGATATACTTTTACACTTCTTTTTCTGACATGCCAATGCCAAAAGCAGCAGGCAGTATCTGCTGCTATTTATTCCCAGAGACATCCTAGACTTTTTGCCTTCAACCCCAGCAGGAGTGAACAGCACTTTACCTAAATAGGGAAAAAGGTAGCAGACATGAAGATCCCCTCCAATGGAAGAAGAATGAACCATCTTGGAATTAGAGCTCTGGGTTTTTTCTGTAGTATGTAGAAACCAAAGAGGAAGTGTTGAAAAAGATGAGATATTTGTAAGAAAATTGTTAGGATCATCTGAAAGCAAATTTCAAATCACTGGCTACTGCACGGGATAAGACTGGTATCTCCCCACTACCTCCTCATTACAATCAAAGACATGGGAAGAAATCACCTGCAAGAAGGCAGACTCTGCTACAGAAAAAGGAATTGACAGACAAGGGATGCCTCCACAAATGTGAAGAAGTACCCTGTCTGTGAGAGTTGGGTGGACCACCATGTTTCTGATGTTGATTTGGCTGGCTTCACTGTTGAAAACCCTACATCGGCGGCCAGATGGAATTGGATCTGTTGGTATAGGTAAACTGACTGCTCTACTTTCTGTGGATGGTCTGATATATTTTCTTTTATAGTTTTGGACCCACCAGGGAAACCCTGTGGCTTCGGTGGGAGTGTGATGATGACAAATTCAATTTCAAGGGACAGTCACTGGCTTCACCCGTGAATCTTGGCCTGCTGCAAGACTTTGACCTCTAAAAAGTAGACTAAGTCCCATGGCAAAAACTTTGACTTTGGCAACCTATTTGGCATATCCCACTCCTGCTCCCATGTGGTTGGCTTGAAATCATGTCTAAGTCCCATTCAAATACTCAATAATATTTTTTATTGGTGCCTTACTTTTGTCAGATGCTCTTTGCCTTAAAGGTTTAAAAAAAAACATATCTATTGTCCCCATTATCCAGTTTGAATTGCTTTGGTCACCTTTGGCTATTAACATTTTCTCTGACATTCTGCATTGGTTTTGGGATTGTATTATTTTGTTTGCTTAACTTCCCAAAAATGTGTTACTGCTTGAACTGAGCACCCGTCACTCTGGCAAATTGCCTACTGCTTGTGCAATAGGTCTCAGCAGTTGAGAATTTTACTGTTGCTTCTTTTGAGAGCTTACCAGTGTGTGTTTATCAAGTTGGTAAGTGTTCACAGCTTTCCCGAAATATCAGTTGCCGACATTGTAGTTCAGCAGTGGTGCAGGCTTTTGTCCAGCAGGGAAAACTCAGTTTTAACATTTGAGAATTCAAAATCCCTTTCCAGATTTACAGCAAAAATGTACTTTTGATTTTTAATTAGCTTGATAGATTTTTGAGTATTTTTTATTTGATCATATTTGATCAATATTTCCACTTTGGGAATATGGAGGTGAGTCTGTCTACTCAGGCTGGCCTAATCCTGGTGATAATAAAGGGCATATGCAAAGAAAGGAGGCTGAAGCTGGTGCAGTGGGCCAGGCAAGAGTACTATATGAAGGACCAAAATGCCTGGGAAGAGGCCTGCCAGGCACAGACCACCACACAGGAGAGTCACACTGATGAGGTTGAAGAGGCACCATTGCCAATCACCTACTATCTTGACTTTTATTAAAATGTTCACAATAGACACATTTGAGGGAACATTATTGGGCTATTCACATAACTTACACTTGTGAATAATATACATGTTTAATTCACTCTTCCACTTTTCAGAAACTTTACCACTTTGGCTATTAACAAAATGTAAGTGTAAAGTTACTCAAAAGTGTAGACTTACGCATCACCACCCTCTGTAACAGGAGAGTAGCCAAATGTATGAGTGCAAATAACTACTTCCAAAAGAGAACCAGTGGTAGGTCCAACACCACTCATGGACAACCACTGGTACTGCAAAACTGCCCACTAGAAAGTAATTAGATGTTTGCCTGAAAATAAATTAAATAATTTCAAAGTTAAAAATATAAATAGGATTTAATTAAGAAATATGCAAAAATAAAACATATTTATAATTGTATCACAACAAAAAGTACCACTTTTTTAAAACTGTAAATATTTTTTTAAAATATCTCAAATTAAAACATTGTTTGGTTATTTTTACTAAATATTTTCCCAACTTTTTTGAAACAATAAAGACTGCAAAATGTACTTTATATTAAAATATAGTTAAATTCCTTTTAATTAGTGCTATACATCACCTTCAATAATTATTAATTCATAATAAAAATGAGAATTTCCGAAAAATATTTTTCATTTAATTTAATTTATTTAATATATGCATATTCATTAAAGGTTTAATTTAAAATTAAGTTAATACTCCTGTAGCATTTTAAATATAATCTGACACTAAATACACATGATTTTCTACAAAATCAACAAACAATTCCTGATACTTTTCTAGTAAGCTCATTGAATGAGTATCATGATGTCTTTTTCATGAATGTATCAGCAGATTCCGTAGTGGGCAAGAAGCAGGAATATTCCACAGCTTTTGCAGCTGTGCAAAGGTATTTGAGATTTCAGAATTTGAGAAAAGGAAGTCCTAAGGTGACTTTACCGCTTAAATAGCAGAACTAAATGTTCGCCTCCTAAATTAATAGTATTACACTTTTTGCTTTCGGTTGAAAGGTACACGGTAGATTTAAAACAATTGGAATACAATGGTTACAAAAGCTTGCAAAAGATTATGCAGCATCACTAGGGGTTTGTTGAATGAATCTCTGCGTAACCTTATAGCCAACCCGCTGCAAGATAGTGTCAATTGGGAGGATATGGAGTGTCAAATAGACCCAGACGTAACTGTTCAAGTACCACTTGCTTGTGATTTGAACTTAAATGTCATTTTTTCTCCAAGCCTGTTCATCAGTGACTGGGAAAGGAACACTATAAAAACTTGCTTGGAGAGCTACAGTCTCACACTTCAGTGCATGATTCAGATTCTAATCTCATACTGAATATCTATAAACAGTTGTATTGCTATAATCGATATGCTGACGGTGTTTTTTTTTACATATATGCTATTTTACAAGGGCGGTAATCCTGTATATTCATTGGAAAAACTGCCCCTTGCCAATGTGGGAGATTCGACCTGAATTCATTGTAAAATTCCTATATTTCAAGCCACCACCAAACTATAGGTTTGACTCTGTTGATGGTTGATTACATGACCAAAATCACACAAACATGACTCTCGAATTTTTTACGAGTCACAAAATGATTTATTCACTTGCATCATTAGGTGAATATACTGTAAAGGGTTTGTGGTCTGGAATAACAATCAGTGTGGGGAAATTACATATTGCTTCCATCATGTTATTTTTCTAAAGATTTTATTTTTCCAAATTACCCTATTGAACAGACCTGTTTTTTGTGTGTTTTTTTAAGTGTTAGAGAATTATTAATCCTTTGGTGCTTAGACAGACTTAGTCACATTTTCCGAATTGGAGTGGAAAAGAACATTAAGCGGTGACGACTGCGCGTAACTTCTGATTCTAAAGGAACATGTGTTTGGAAATTACATAGAAACGAATCTCAATAAATAGTTACTTATGCGACCGCAGGAGCACTGGTAACTAGAGCGGATCCTAGATATGGTAAGTGTTATATTAAACCAGCATTACTGGTATGATGGGCACTAGTGGGCCATAGACGCCATCACTGAACACAACTGTTTTGTGAAGAAATTAATGTGCATGTTTTCCTTAAAGATCCAAAACAAAATGGGCGGTTTAAAAGATATCTAATATTATGGAATTCCAGTACTTATAGGCAGAATCAGCTAATTCCATAAGAGAAGCATCAAGAAATGTGGAAGAAATAAACTATGAGAATTTGTGAAGAACAATCAGTGTAATAGATGGGGATATATATTTTAGGATGGTGAAAGAGAAAATGTAAACAGTCACAAACTAACATATTTGCTGTTTAAAATTGTGAAGGACACTTTAGAACGCTAAATAGAACAAATATAAAGTAATATTTACATTGAAATCTTTACAGGTGTTACGATCAAGTAGAGTGCCATGTATCCTTATCAATGCCATCATAATTGTTTAGGTTAAAACTTGATGAGCATTAGAACATATTAAGCAAATGAGTTTCTACTTACAGTTGGGTCGCCATAAAAGAATTTGAAATTGCACCTTCTATATTTGAGGAAAAACCAAATATGACATACTTTCTACTTGACTTGATCACAATATATATGAATTTGTTTCATTTTGAATTTTGCTTCCAAAGAATGAGATAGGCTGGTAAATGTAATTAGGAGATTCATTTATGCATTATTCTTGGAAAATTCCTTATTTGTTGCATTGTTTGCTAAAAGAACAGCCTTTTTAATGGTACGTACACAACTGCTCCATTTCACCGTGAACTTCTCTTATAGGTAGACAAATTATCTTTTAGGACGAATATAACAACCAAAAAGAATCACATTTGTACACTGAAGGTGTCTCCAGGACAGGAAATAATTGACGAATGTATAACAATGAGAAATGGTTCACATTTAGAGGGATTAGAAAAAAATTGTTGATGAAAGGATACAGCTCTTTGCCGATTATTAATGAGATAGTTCAAGCTTAGGGCTCGAATTACCATCACGAGGAGCAATTACTGTGCTCCATTGGCCAGACGAGGGCCGGCTTTAGGGCAGTGCGACCGGTGCCGCCGCAATGGGGGCTGACCTGTATTGGGGCCCTGGGCCTCATTTATGAAAAGTGACGCATCACTGCGTGAAAACAGCGATGCGTCACTTTTCACTGCGTCCTCCTTGCGACACCAATGATGCGTCATATTTACAGTATGACGCATCATGTCGCAAGGAGTTACAGATACGTCAGTATTTCTGACGTATCTGTAAGCGCAAAAGTCACGCATTACTGGGGTGTGTCACAAAAGTGACGCAACTCCAGCAATGCGTCCTTTCACATGGGGAAAGCCCCATGTGAAAGGGCTTGCGTCAGTCTTACGCCTGCGGTGAGGCAGGCGCAAGATTTTGACGCAACAGCGACCTAAAAGTGACGCAGTGAAATCATTTCACTGCGTCACTATTATGAGGCTTTTTGCAGGGGAACGCCCCCTCTGCATAAAGTATACCTGACGCAGGTATAATGTAGCGCAGGGGTTTACAAAGTGACGCATCTGCTTAGATGCATCACTTTGTAAGTAGTGCGCAACAGGAGGCATGTTTTACGCTGCCGATGCGTCACAAAAAGTGACGCATCGGAAGCACAAAACTGACGCAAGGCCTCATAAATGAGGCCCCCTGTGTTTAGCAATAACTTATGTATGACTGGAGAGATAGATAGCACTTTTGCCTAGTAATAGTTAGAGAATGCGAGGAGGCGGTCAAAGGGTGTGGGTGTGCTAGAAATCATTTTCGTACCGGGCGCCACCAGTGCTAAAGCCGACCCTGGGCCAGACACTGGCAAGTCTTGTTTGTAAGCTTTGAGCGTTTGTGACCTAAAAGTTCCATGGATTTGCAGTAGAAATGAAACTTGATGCTTCACTGAGTCAAAGATGAATAGCACCATGAAGAAATGATGGTCTAGAGCAGTGAGCAGTCCTCTAAATCCCCACTGAGCACATTTTTTCAGCTCAAGTTGGCGCCTTATCCAAAAACATAACATTTTCATTTATGCTTCATTATATTATTGATTGAAAAAATTGTGGTTGTCAAAGTTTTAGCCTGCATACAAGATGTGGTCAAATGATTGTCAGTCATGCAGATCGTCGATAGTTAAAGTGTGCTCAACAGTCTTAATTTGTGCTTTAAAAAACTATCTCATAATGCAGTGCAGCACCCAAAGTTGCTGTGCTGTGTTTCTTGAGAGGGAAAGAACAACAAAGTGCCATATCTACTAAAATATTGCACTATCCTGCTCTCTCCCTACTACTGGAGCACAATCAGGCTGCCGAGTGCCACGCACATACCACAGTGCAAAGCTGCCTATGTGAATTTGTCATAGGTTTTGTACTGGAATGGCAGCCTTCCAGTCCACAATTCTATGCTTGCACTAACTTTAAAGGTTTCCGACTTCGGATGTGTGCTATAAAGTATAACACAAGTGCAAAGTGGGAAAAAGTTAGGAGAAATGAAAACATTTATAACTTTTTAATCTCTGCCTCAAAGTGGTATTATTTTTGGTGTAAACCCCTTTCTTGTGTTATTAGTAGATAGGGTTTTGCATAACAAATCATGGGTGTTGCATGGAAATGCCCCCATGATACAAAGCAATCCAAAGCAGTGTGATTCTTTGCCTTACTCTAAAGCATCATTCTAGCGCAAAGCACATTTTGCGCTGGGAAGTAAAGCCACATTTTCTTTTTCACAGGTTTGCAGGTAAGACTGTTGTTGTGGGGTCGGCCCTCGCAGGCGATTTGTTTGTTAAAGTGTGCTTTTTAAAGTTGTGTGTTGAAAACGTGGGCATTAATGTTGCTTTTAACCCTGTGCATACTATTTTAATCTCTTGTGGGGTTGGGATCAGGGCATGTTAGAGCCTGTTTTTCTTCATTGGCTGCCATCTTAGTGTGGCACCACGCTTCTATGTTTTGAAGAGGTAAGCATGCTAGTGTCTGTCGCTCCCTTACATAGTATGTGCTTGCCCCCGGGATTTAAATGCGCTAATGCGCAGCCACACTGCTGGCGCGCAGAGGGCACCCAAGCCAAGCCTGTCTGCACCGTCCACACCCGATTGCGTCCTTGGGCCAAGAATGCTGCTGGTTTCACTACAGCAAGCCCTGGTTTAGCTACACAAAGCAGTTCCTCCTGAACCTTGAGCAAAAGTTGAGGTGTAGGGGAGGGGAGATGTTAGACCCAGGGATGCTGGGGCAACGGTGCTGTTCTTCGTGCAAATGGACTACCGAGAGCCTTAAGGTTGGGGGTGTGTTGGCCCCAGCGAGGGTCCCTTTCAAGGAATGTCTGGGAAGAGCACACAGGGGGTGGCTTCAAGGACAGCAAAGCCCTATGCTGTGCGTTAGTTAACTCCTGCTTCCTTATAAAACACAGCTTAGAAATTAGTGAGATGATTGTTACAGCACAGTTAGACTGTTTGTTTCTCACCGAGACCTGGGCCAAGAAGGACTCTAGCCACCTGGATTTGTGGTTGGGAGGCTGGAATGGAGTGCATGGTGGGGGGACGCCTGCAATTTTTTGTAGAGCAGCTGAGCTCCACTGTAGAGCTTGTTAACACTACTATGGAAGGCTGTGAGATAAGGCATTTTAAAATTAAAAATAAACATGCAGTGGTTTTGGCAGGGCTGCTGACCTATTGTCTGCGTGGTCTCAAAAAGCAATTTATGTCAAACTGGCACCAAGTACTTGAGCCCTTTAGCTCTTGTCATAACTTCATAATTCTGGGAGATTTTAACCTGCACTTGGAGGATAAGAGTGACCAGGACACCAGGGCTTTCAAGGATCTCATGCTTAGTTTTGGATTGAGTCAACAGGTTAACATCTTGACTCACAAAGCCGGACACACTTTAGATGGGATTTTCTCTGATCGAGAGACCCTCACGATAGGCAACGGCTTGCCGTTAAGTTAGCCAGACCACAGTTTGATATTGTTTGAAGTACACAAGGCATGTGTGGTGAAAAGCATGCAGAGCACCACTAAGAGCAGCAGAAACTGGGGAAAAATTGCGGTTGATGAGTTTGAAGATGCACTTGGAAAGTTTAAAGAGAAGGACCTCATGGATCCAGGCTCCCCAGCAGAGAATTTTAACAAATTGTTTTGGTCAGCAGTAGAGGAGGTTGGCCCCGTGGTCAGAACCTGCTCAAAGGGTAGGAAGAGACCTTCTGCCCCGTAGTTCTCAGAGGAGCTTCAAATACAGTGTAAGAGGCAGGAACGGAGATGGAGATGGAGACTAGCTCCTAAGCTGGAAGAAAAAATCAAACACAGGGAGCTCATCCTCAAATATAAAAATGTGATCAAAGAGGCGAAATCAATGTTATTTTTCCCTAGAGGATTAGGTCAGCCATTAACATTCTGAAAGCACTGTGCACCATTATGTCACGTCCCACAAAGCAGCCGGCTGAAAACACACAAGCGTTCTGCAATAAGGTAGCAGAGAACTTCAAAGATAAGGTCATTAAGATCTTCAGACTTCTTGGCTCTCATGGATAGTCCTGGTGATCCCAGGATGCAGGTAACATTTGAAGAGGAAGGCATGACTCCGGACCTGTCTAACTCCAGCTGCTTAGCTAAGTTCACCCCATTATCTGCATCAAAAAACGAGACTCTGTTAGGTGCTACCACCTCAGGCTCGCCAGGTGACCCATACCCACCCAGGGTCCTGCAGATGGTCCCGGACCTTATAGCGGAGGCTATGGAGAAGACCTATTCCCATGTCCTGGACTCATGGGTATAGCCTCAGGGCTGGCAATGGTCATTCCCTTGCAAAAAAGGCCTGACAGAGACATTAGCGCTATGAAAATTCTGTGCTTAATGTCTCTGTTGCCCGCTCCCCCTAAGATCCTGGAGAAGCATAAAACCAGGAATTAGCTCAGTATCTCCTAGATGAAGAACTCCTGGGCCCTTCACAAAATGGGTTCAGGAGGAATCACAGCACCAAATCTGTGCTAATAGCGACTGCTGATTCCATTAGCAGGCAAATAGGTTAGGGAGGCGCAACTATCCTGGTATTGCTAGACTGGTTCTAAGCCTTAGACCCCATATCACCATCTCTGTTGGTGCAAAGACTGTGGCAGGCCGGGCTGAAGGACATGGCTCTTAGGTTACTGGAGTTCTTCCTTCGGGGTAGGATGCTTACGGTTAGTTGTAGGAATTTCAGCCCTGAACTCTTTCAGCTCCTCTGTGAGGTTCCTCAGGGGTTCTCTCAAAGCCCTACCTTATTGAGTTTGTATGTCAACCCTCTAGCGAAACTGGTGTGTTCTTTTGGATTCTAGGTGACATCCTATGCGGATGATACCCTGATCATCGTTTCCATCTCTGATGACTGGGAAGAGTTGGTTGATAGGTTCAGGGCTTATATGTTTGAGATTAGCAGGTGGTGAAGGAGAATTGGCTCAAAATAAATAGGGAGAAAAGTGAGATTGATAGCTCAATTTGGATTAACTACTGGTGGCCAGAAATGTGTGGTACTCTATCAGTTCCGGTGGCTGCGGCCAAAAACTGGGTGTGATTTAAGTAATGCCTTGACCTTTGACACCCATTTTGATTGAACAGAGAGCTCCTGCTTCTGTATTGTTAAGATCTTGAAAAAAATATGTCTCCAGAAAGAGCTTAGGGTATCAGTGGCCGTAGTGTTTATCATCTCTTTCTGAGCGTAGTAATACCCTTTATCTAAATGTCAACCAGTAATCATTCGAAATGTGCTGCATGCATGGTTCTAAGATTACCCAATCACTCCTCTGTCAGGTAATGATTGAGATCCCTTCACTGGTTGCCAGTAAAGAAGAGGGTATATTTTAAAACTCTTTGCTTGGCTCATAAAGCCCTCACTTCTTAGGGGTCATTGTATTTCAGGGCGAACTTTAATTGGTATGTGTTTTGAGGCCTATGAGTTCAGCTGGGCATTGTTAGGTGGTGGTTCCAATGTGCAAGAAAGCCAGGTTAGGGGAAACCCTGGGCGGTGATCTCTGCTCCGCTAGCAGAGTTTGCGAAGTTTCCTAATTTCTGCGTTACTTGGAGCTCATGGAAATCCGAAAAACTCAGCCTCCCAGCGCGGAGTATTTTTACCTCGCTCGCGTTCACCAACGTCAAGTTGCATTACAAGGAAAACCACCTCTTGGCGAGATTTTTGCTTGTTCGTGATCGCCATCAGGTTGGCGAGCGTGGAAAATAAACCTTCCGGCGAGATTTCTCAATGCGGGGGGTGGGTGGGGGTGGGTAGGTCAGGTTTCTCATTGCGAGTGGTCGCGTATGCTCTCGACCGCACGGGTTGAGAAACTGCTCGTTCGCGTTGAGAAAGCTGCCGCTCGAGTAAAAATCTACTTGAGCGGCAGAAAAGGTAAGCTTGCACTGTGCATGGTGCTGTTCGCAATGATTGCACAGTGCAGTCAAGCATCCGGCACTGTGCAATCACTGCGAACGGCATTTTTCTACTGTACTCTGCTGCTTGCGGAGCTCCTTGTAGTGCAACAGAGTTTTTTTGCACTTTGCGTAGCTCCGCGTAGTGCAACTCTGCGAACTCTGCCCAGGGTTAGTTAGAGGAGCAGGCTTTCACAGCGGCAGCCACGAGACTGTGGATCTCCCTCCAGGACCATATCAGGAAGTTAAATTTGCACCTGATTTTTCACAAACAGGTGAAAACATGGGTTTTGCAAACTAGTCTTTCATCTTAGTTGTGAGATAGTTAAGGTTTATCTGCTTGGGGTCCTCACCTTTCACAGTCTCCTCCATTGTTAGTGCTTTGATGCCTTCTGGTTTAATGCGCTCTAGAAATGCTCCAATTATGTTTATGATGAAAACCCACCTTAACATGTTTGTAGATTTTGGCCTTTATGTTTCTGAAACTGTTGAGACTAACAAAGCAGAGAAATAATTATTTTCATTTCTCCTGTGCAAGCATTTTAATTGTGGGTGCAAGGAAGAATGACAATGCAGGGATCTGCCTCAATAGGACAAGAAAAAGTAGCATTTGCTTATATTGCTTCTGTATGCTTTCCACATGTTTGTTGTGAAGTAGGGTCCAAACATGAGTTATCTCTTGTCATTTCATAAGACGTCATTGGTGATAAAAGGTGTATAAGTTGCCTAAGCAGGGTATGGGTTAGACACACAGGGCATTATTCATGAAGGTAATCTTACACTTTTGGAGTATGTTTAATATTTTCTTGATACCCGCAAATTACAAGCGTAGTTATACGTGTAGTATCGTTACTATTGTAGCGAACTCTACACGTAAAAAGAGGAGAATATCTCCAGTCGCAAAGATACTACATGTAAAGCTACACTTATAGTTTGTGAATAACCAAAAATAGTAAACTTACACCAAAAGTATACGTTTTTTGTGAATAAGGCTCTCACACTGGTGGCTGAGGAGAGATTCTGAATAACTGGGTTCTGATTGATTGCTTACCTGATAACAACTTTCGGTGTGCAGAGAAACTATACATGGCTTGGCATACTATAAGCTTACTATACTAATACAGCCAAATAAGGTGATGGCCTGGCAATATTTAGACCGTGTGTTTGGGAAGGACCAATCGTTTAAAGCTGTGTGATGAAATATGATAGGTGACTTCCTGAAGTTCGCCTTAATTTGCGTAATACCTTCAGAGGTGTTTATAATTATCAAGATCTATATGATTAACAGGATACATAGTGAAATAACGCTAATTAATTCCGAGATGACAGCAAGAAAACTTTAAGTACTTACCTTCACCATTCATCAGACTTTTAATTGAAGTGAATGTTCTGATGCACTGCGTTACCACAATGCATCTGGCCTAATTGTGTGCTGGTATGCCAGTCAGTGTGCACCCTTCTTTTGTGATTGGCTACTTGCTGAGGTATTGGGCTAACCAGTTCCTTTGCTCTGGGAGGGGTACTAAACCTGAGTGAGCAGCTTTGCCAGCACCCACAAATGTTACTTGTTACTCCCTACTGAAGAAGGACAACAATTCTGAACCACTAGTTTAGAGAAACACAACACTGGCTGCAGCAAAAATGGTGAATACTAAAGACTTTCAACTGAAGTGATTGCTATCATGTACTGTATTTACAATAGTGCATCTGGCCTAATTGTATGCTGGTATGTCAGGCAGTGTGCTTCCCTCTCCTTTTGTGATTGGCTTCATTCTACCATAACTTGCAAAAAAGACATTATCTGAGATGCATGTCTGACATGTAACACTCCATATCTAACCTAGCATTACTTGCTAAAAGATGCACTTGACAGTCATCGTTTTCCTGAAATGCTTGCATTTCCTTATAGGGATTGGGGGACCTGCCATAATGCGATAATATTGGCATGAGCCTACCAGCCTGGCCTGAATGTGCCAGAGCTATTGGAGCCCTGGGCACTTCATGATAGGCGGCCCTACACAGTGCAGAAAAAGACATTTGAGATGACCTACCTCATGGATCGTGCCACACCTGGAGACTCTAAAGTGCCCTGCATGTCAACTGAATAAAACTCTCCTAATATAAGGCGTAAAAGTCTATGTTGATGGTGACTATGGTGAAAATGAACAATACTAAACAACAAAAAGATTGCCAATACTGATTACCATTCAATCACTCAAGTCAAGTCAATTCAGCTTTATTCAGTGTACATAATGCCCCCATAAAAGCATTCTATTCAGAGGAAACAGTTACAATACCCGTTTTAAAGACCTAAAAATATACAATCAAAAAATAAAAGCAACATTTCATAATCATACAGTATGCCGAGCTACAATACAATTCTAAGTGTAAAAATGCAATCTGACCAACAGCAAGAAGATATACAATCAAAGGATACGATCAGCTATTCATAAGGTTTCAGGTACATAAAATGCAAGGGGGTCAAGTGTATGAGAATAATTATGTCTCCATATCTTCATACACAATGGAGAGCCTTTGTCATACAAATATATAAAGTGCATAGTGCTGTTGTGTATACCACAACTATGTTCATACACAATGGACAGCAAGCAGGATGGCCTTTGTCATACAAATATATAAAGTGCATTGTGCTATTGTGTATACCACAACTGCGTGAAGTCATTTGGTTTTTCATATGACAGTGCGTCCAGATGTGCATAAACCTTTCTTCTCCTTAAAGCCAATTGTATATACAAAATACTGCATTCGTGATTTTCTGGTTTTCCAGGCTACATACAAAATTAAAAGCATGTTTATAATAGATAAGCATCTTAGATAAAAACAGAGGTTTTAAAATGAATTTTAATCACTCATTCACAACATGATCACAAAAACCAATTGCTATGATCAAAAAATTAATTTTTCAACAAAACTAATTTTTATTTTAAAGTTTTAGTTCTTTGAAGGTCAGGAGGAGTCGGTACTTAGAAATTGGTCAGTAATCAAAGTAAGAGATCCAGTGTTGTGAGGTATCAGTTCAGCCTTTTCAGTTTTTTCAGAAACCCAACTAATATTGAGTTTTGTGTTTTGTCTTTTTCCATAAACTGGTTTAGATTGTGGCAGTCCATTGGTGTCCATAGGCATCCGTTGTTAAAGCAAGTTATATTTAGTGAATATAGGAGATGGAGGGAAAGTTATTGGGTTGTTTGGTGATGTAGTGAGATGAAAGAGTGAAAGTGTTGAGTAACACTGTTTGTTGATTATAGTTTTGCAAATTTTTGTATATATTTTTTTATTTCCAGCTCTTTTAGTGTCTGTGTCCTGAGGAGAACCCTCACAGAAACGTGTCAGGGTTCGAAACGCGTCAACAGCTTTTTTCTCGGCCAAATAAGTGTTCAATTATATGTGTTACCACTGTTGCTTACAGTTATGCAATTGGAAAAAGGTTTTTGTGTGAGCCCAGTAGGGTCACTATTTGGCTATTGCCCCTGTCAATACTTGTAAATCTTCATTAGTTAGGCAGCAGTCAGGGGTACCATGACAATATTGCAGTCTGAACTGTACAGAACCGGAGCTGAAAGTTATTTTGAATATTGTTTTGGTCTTGTGTTGTACATGCATTATGTCATGTAGTTTGTCCCATTTTAGTTTTTTTGAAATTTTGTGATTCGTGTGCATATACAAAATTGAGGAAATCCTAAAATGTATCAAGTTTTCAAGAAACGTTTCTAAAAAGAATTTCAAAGAACTAAAACTTTAAAATAAAAATGTATTTTGTTGAAAAATTCATTTTTTTATCATATTAATTGGTTTGTGTGATCATGCTGTGAATGAATGATTGAATGGTAATCAGTATTTTCAATCTTTTTGTTGTTTATTATCTATGGCCCAGCCTTACTGATTGTAGGCCAAACCCTTTTGTATTAGGAGACTTTGGTGAAAAGGCAGAGGAGAGTGAGCACCTCCCCAATCACCTGTAATACAATGAGAAATATGGCTCAGTAGAGGGGGATGTACTCTTTCCTGCTCTGATAGAAGAACAGCATAGGAACTATCTCAGGCTGCAGGGCTAGTTTTCCTTTTGGGTCTCGCTGACTCGTGCGTTCACCGCTTGGTGTACCCATGGCATAGAAAATGCTAACAGCATGCCTGATCACAGAATGACAGGCTGTCAGATAAGGTGACTGCCAGCATCAAGTGAAAGTCTACAATATGTTGTATCACTGGGTGACTGAAATCCCCAGGCGTGCTTGGTTCAGTACAGTGGTTGCCCACAAGCTGCATGTCATGAAGGGAGGTGCTTTGTGGGCTTAAGGTGGCTCAGCATGATTACCGAGACTGACAGCCACCCCATATCTAAACGCAGTGAGTTGATTAACCAGCTAGGGGATGCCAAGTTCTTCAGTAACTTTAATTTGACTTTAGGGTACAGATAAATAACTCCAGGGGTGCAAAAGGAGAGATGTGCATTATCTACCACAGAGGGACACTTATAGTTTAATGTGATATTTTTTTTGGGATGACGAATGTCCTTGCCACCTACTAAATGTTGATCAACTGGGTGCTGTCTTGGTTGAAACACCACTTACCTAGATGACACTACTGCTTATGCTCTGGCTGGAAGGACAACTTGTCCTACTTCAAATACGTCTTTTAGGATCTACAACAGGCATACCTGACTAAATACACAGCTCCATTGAAAAACAGAAGTTTGTGTTGTTCTGTTTGTTCCTGTTCTACCCTATGCTACAGTAAATGCAGGAGTTTCGAGTATAAGTGGAATGCTGGAAATTACTAACATTGTTCTGGTGTTAGGAAAATTTCACCTGTGTCAAATCCTGTGGTGTATCGTGGCTAAGTTGATAAGACACACATCCAGCCTCTCTAACCAAAGATCTCAACCATTATTGTCTGGGTGTCTCTCAAGACCCAGATTCAGGTGAGAGCGTTTTTATGGAACTCAGAGGTACCAACCCTCTCAGGCTACAGGACCACGTCTGTACCTCTCAACCAACTGACATCAGAGTATCAGAAACCTTTTGAAACCCTGATAATTCACTGGTTCTGCATCGTTACTTAAGCATCTGACTTCAGCAAGGAGTTTGTGGTGCAGACAGATGCTTCAAAGCATGACATAAAGGCTGTAATTTCTAAGCTGAATGATGAAGGGCAGGAGCAGCTCATATTGTTCTTTAGAAGATGGCTCCTCCACAGGAAGCAGCGAAGATGTGCCATTGACAGAGAGGTCTTTGAGATGGTGCCAGAGATTGCACCTGTCTGGGGCTTATTTCTGAGCACAGTCAGATCACCGACCACTCAGGTGGTTAATGCAGATGCTAAGAGAAAACCCCAAACTGTTGAGTTGTTCTCTCTTATTACAGGGAATGGACTTCACAGTGAAACACAGACCTGCTGTTATTTCCTCCTAAATCAGGTTCCCTGCATTAGATTCACCCTAATGTCTTATTTGTCTGTATTTTAAGGCCTAGGTTGATGGTGCAAGTACTTCATGTGTCACCATATAATGACAGATGATGTAAATTGGAAGGTTAGCCGATCCGTTTGTCAGTTTTTGTCTGTCATTCTTACCAGGATGCACTGGATATTACATGTACATTAACAGTGTTATACAGACTTTACAATTTAAAACCAATTACACTCTTAATTTTAAAATTTCGCTGGTAGATTCTATTTGCCAACACAGGGCTATGATTGTACCAGTCCCTAATGCACCATACAGATGTTTGCTTGTTCTGTCTCAGCTGCTCTATTCTGATCTCCCACCATATTTTCTTTATTTTTCCCTGTGTCCTTTGCTCCAACACCTTATTCTCACCAAACACACTTTAGCTCTGTGTCTTCCAGCCTCCTTACTAGAATATAATTAGTAGCACTATGATACTTTTTCCACTACTGCTCCTGTTGCTATCTCATTTGCCAAAACGTGTATCCTGCATCTGTGGTAGCAGTAGTGGTGTTACTGGTATTGCTGTTGTTGCTTGGGTGGCTGTGTCCATGCTTGTGTAACCTGCTCGTGTTGACAGCGTTTGCAAATAACTACAGGAGTACGAGCCATAAACTACGTTGGGATCAGGGTAGGTGATTAGAATAAACAGATAATATCCCAACTGGTGTTACTGTAGAGACAATTACATATGTATGCGAAAAGCATTACGTGGACAGAAACAAGGAGACTCAATTCGCTTTTGAATGTGCTCGTGGCATCGTATAATTAGAAAACAAGGTAAGAAACACAGTTGTAGCAGCACTGTACAAAAATAAATAACAAAACAACCCGAATTGGACTTGGTGCTTGGTATGTGTAAGTGACATACGGGTGGCGACGCAAGTGACAATTGTGATTAGCATGAAGGGCGCATGGTGTGAAAGTGTGTGAATATATACAGTTAATCGAAAGAACAACGTGGCTCAAGTTACAATCCGAAAGTTTGTCTGATTAGAATGAATGATTCAGTTGAGCCAAATTGGGGGATGCGCCATTTAATGAGCTGAGGGGTCGACGACGGTTCGATCCTCGTTAGGCAGGATCATCTTCTGGTCCGGGTTGTCTTTGAAAACGGTGCTGGAGCGGCAGGTCAGACGGGGTACCTGGTAGTGCATATCCGGTGTTGAGTGTCTGGGGGTGATCTGTAAGGGAAGGATTACAACCTCGGGGGGTGCGTCAAGCGTAGCCGGGAGGCGGCATGTCCCGTAGGGGGTCGGAGGTCAATGCCTCGGATAAACCAAACCAGGAGCTGAGTTAAGCAGCTGGGAACGGCGTAGTCTCGCCACGATCGTATGCAGAGTGCTGGTAGTTGTTTGGCCAGCGCAGCATTTCTCCTGTGTCTTAATGTCACCTAATCGGGTCTCCTTGACCCCAACCAGTTCCTTCTTGTTACTTGTGTTGGAGAGAGTAAATCACTGCTGCTATTGTTAGAGCATCCTAACTCATAATTGGGTCATTTGACATCCACATGTACCATTCTTGACCTACCATTTTCACAGAAGCCCCTTCGGTCCATTGTTCATACTTCAAATCATGGAACCCATTTTGGGTATGTGTCAGGCCCAGCTACTGGGCTATGCATATTCACAGTGTGCTGTGTTATATTGGTCTGGAGCCTGTTATTTGATCACCATATGTTTATGTTTCTCGAAGAGGCAACTTTAATAAGTGCACTGTACTTTTACTCTCTTTGCTGTGTTACTTTTAGGAACATCTTGAAGAAGAGGGAAAATGCTGCCTCCAGTATGCCATTTCTCAAAGAACCTTTATTTAGTCAAATTCTACCAGAAGAAAATGCAATATTGAGCTGTAATACAGCACCAGACCAACAGAAGTATGAATTTCAATGTGTGGTTCCTTTTCCAAAAGAATATTACCTAGCTATGGTCAGCGGTCATATGAAATACTATCCTGTCTAGAGCTGGTGATTTGATGTTTCCACTGTTCTCACTCATTCGTTGGTCATAGTTATTTCTTCAGGAACACCAACATCTCTTCTTTTCCATCCACAGAAACATAACCTTCCCTAGCATGTGAGTGAAAGTAATGTATTTATTTATTTGGCATTTAAATTGTTATAAAACACTGCAAACCACCTTTTTTCATAACCTTAGATAGCTTTTTCATATTTGCAGTGAGATATTTTGTAGCTTGTTACTCAGTTGGCAATAAGTTCACTATTCCAGCCCACCAGCCCATGATGGAGGAGAGCAATTGTGCTTCCTTTACATGATGTATTTGCTTGTCTCAAGCCCATCATATGTTAAATGTGTCAATTAATTAAAAACAATATTCTGCCAAAATCTAAGAAAAGCTTAGAAGGTTATGTACAGTCTGTAGTGCTGGCTTTGATGTATTTCTTGCCACCATGTGCTTGTACACTGGTTAGTGCTTCATTCCACCACTTTTCCAAACCCTGGATGATGTTTGAGATGGATGGCAGCCACAAAATTCGTTTCAGGTAGGTGCCCACAAATATGCTTAGGCTACTGTGTTGTTTTGCTCTAATTTCTGCCAAATCAATGTTACTCTTCTTTGAGGAATTTCGTCTCTTCTTCTGCAAGTCCTTTTAACCCACGTCCAGTTAGATATTTGACAAAAAGACTAACATTCCTGCTCAAAGTAGGTGAAATGGAGATGAGTTCTGGCACTTGTGGAGTAGTACACTGGTGCTGGTCCCGGAAGGTCCAATTTGGAAAAACTCTGGGGGATATTCTCAAGAATGTGCGATAATCATCACCAAAATAGGTCAACCCAAATTTTTTACATCACCATCTACCACAGGAAAACAGCGCTGTGTTATCGTCGTATTCTCAAAACGGCGGTAACATGCGATAGTTTTCCGATAACGCGTCAAATGTCCATGATAAAATTACCGGGATGGCGATAAAAATCTAAAGCCAAATGTGGAAAAAGTGGTGATGGGCTCAACCGCAATAAAAAAAATCAGCGATAAGCCGCACCAGGCCTGTAATTCACACACATCCTCTGACTCTGGCAGTTGTTTGTTGGAAGGTACCAGAGGGCAACAGGTGCAGCACAGCCAGCAGCTTTGTCTGCGGAGGGATGTTGGTTCCCCACTGTGTTGGTACCGTCAGCCCATGTGCAATGTTGGTCAGGATGCGGAGGATGGTTGTCCTGTAGTGGGCAAAGGCATCCTCTGGTGTTGAGTTCCTGAGGCTGGTGCTTTTGATGAATCAAATGTACGTTTCAGGAATGTTTGCTTTCTTGTTCTGCGATGCCTAGGTGATAGTCCGGGGGGTGGTCCGGGGGGGTTCTGGGGGTGGTGACGGTTGGTGTTGTGGCTCTCTTGGGTCTCCAAGCTGCATGATCATTGGCTCCATGGCATCTGTTGGTATTATTATGTGGCTCTGGACTGGGCTCTGTTTCTACTGCAGATTGTCGTCATGCTTAACACCAGTAATAGGCAAGTGGTAAATCCCTGCTGCTAACTCACCTTATCGCCTGTTTTTGGATCACTTCGCTGATCTGGCTGGTCGTTGAGAATATCGCGAAGATGTGTTTTCGTGTGTTTTTGCAGGGGAACGCCTACTCTGCATACCATTAGCGTTAGTTGTTGCTCTCATGCGTGGCAGTGTTTTTTGCGGCAGCTATCGCTGGAAAACTGTCTATAGCGGCAGTTTACACCAGCTTGAGAATAGGGCAATAAATCTATAGCCACTTTTGTGGCGCTAAAGTGCTGATAAATTGGCGATAAGTCCTTGAGAATATGCCGATCTGTTAGTTAAAAGATCATCTGGGTCAGAATAATTTCATATTTCATATCATCAGCAACAAATTAAGAGGGATGAGAACAAGAAGACCAGTCAGTGTTATAGTGTCTCCAATTATATTGGCCACTAAACAATTGTTGATAATGTTATGGAGCTACCTGTATTCAAAAAAGTATTTGAAAATTAGTTTCATGCGAGTGTGTGTGTGTGTGCATGCGTGCGTTGGTGTGTGCGTGCGTGTGTGTGTGTGTGTGTTTGTGTGATATCGAGGTCCTCTGAATTCTTTCTGGAGGCATCTCCTGGATACATTTGTTTTGCTAACTTGTGGAATACGGAGATTCATTTTTTTGCAGAACCTCTTCAAGCTCAGGGCCCATCTTCCTCAAAATTATGGGTGTGATACTATAGCTTCTCGATGGCTTTAGAACAGCAAGAATATCCTTGCTTCAACTAGTAAACGATATGATTCTGTTCCTATGGTGCATGTGCTCAGGAAATGCATGCGCTGCATGCAGAACTAATTGAAAAGTACACCAATTTCATCCAGTCTTTGGTAGAGCTATAGTAACATCAACCATAGACGCATCAAATCTAGATTATGTCAATAGTCTTTATCTACGATTGCAAGCTTATTTCTTACTATACCATAATCGGATTCAAAATGTGGTTAATCATCTTGTATGAGGAATTAGCAAGAGGACCTATATGCCAACCATATATTCAGTTCAAACCCGTTTTTTTCTGTTTGTAAATGTGTATAGAAGTTCGGCAAGCCAATTCCTTTTTAAATTTGAAGTAATATGTATCACCTCAAAACCTACAATCAGGAAGCTGTAACTGAATGGTGAATGCTCAACAGACACATTGTGGAAAACTTGGCCCATATCCATTAGCTGACTATGCTATTTTGCAGACAATAGCATAATTTGGCATAACAAAGTAAAGCTCTGCATAAAAGACTATAAGCTCGATCTTTATGAGCTGGGCATGGAAACCAAAAGATTATCAAGTAGACAAGTTTTACAATGTGAGATTGTATAGCCCAGTTTATGAAGTTGTTTCTGTTAGCAGTAGTTTTTTCTCATGCCTTGCGTATGGTTTTCTTCTGAAGTTCAAGGCCTGATTTAAAACCATTTCCTATAAGTGAATTGTGTTGTCCTGCTGTCATAGGTGCAATTTAGACTATAACTTCAGGGCCTCATTCAGAAAGCATTTTCTTTGATTAGTTGTATCTTACTCCTGCTTACGGAATGTCCTGCTCATGATTTTCCAGGAGTAAGATGTCCTTGATCACAGACCTGATTAACAAAACTATTGTGACTGCTTAGGCACATCTTACTTTTGAAAATCCAGAAGCAATTTACACTTAAGACAGGAGTAAGGCAAACTGCTCACAGAAAAAATGTGTTAATCAGGCCTTTAATATTTTATTTGAGTCTTCTTTTAGGTTTTTGAGACATTTCCAACAAGTGCTTGTAATAAACAGCATAACACAAAATCAGTTTTGCAGTGTAACAATTTATATGTCTATTTATTTGTAACTATGCATAAATATACAAGCAGCGAGTCCTCGTGTATATCATAGGAAAACCCGCCCCCATGACAGTGTTCTTATTCTCAAAGACCTGTAACAACTAATTATCATTAAGGTCAACGAAAGGTCAAATAAAAAAAATATGATTTGCTTGGGTTGGTAACGGAAAATCTTTTTAACAAAGACAATGAACCACTACAGTAAAAGCATAGTACTACTTGATGTTTGATAAATACAAGATACCAGCACAGTGGTGCTTTTTCAGATAAGAGATGTCTGCACGTTTTAATAAGGAGAATGTGAACGAAGAAAGGGGCGCCCCCCAGTCGTTGAAAAGCTTTCAAACCACATGATTGCACCAAAACCATGTCCCCACATCAAAGTTTCCTCAATATGTAGCATTACACAGCCCAGTGACTCACCCTGAAGGATAATAGAGAAAAGCTTCAGAGAACTGCTAAGCAAACAATTCTCTAAAGAAAAAACAAATGTTCAATTACAGGTGATGTAGTCTTCAAACATGTTGTCAGTGACTTGTGTGTTACTTGAGGGTCCTAGTTCATTTGTTTTACCAACCGATCTATATTTTTGAGCCTCATGTGTGAAATCATTTATTTGGTTTGTTTATATAAATGTCTCTGTTTTGGGAACAAAGGTTCACATTTTCTTTTAATTAAAGATGTTTGAAGAGTAGATTGGCTTATTTGAGTAGGAAGCTGATCTCATGCAAGGAAGTTTTCAAGTTTTTTCTAAGAGTAGAAATAACAATTTGATGGCGACTGGATGCATTAGCAGGTCTGACATGGGGGTAGGAGAATATTCGCTACTTTACGCTCGCCCATTCTGTTATTCTGCTGGTGAACAAACGTGATAATAGGTGGCTGGATATTCTGCGGGACGTATGAAGTAAATCTGGTGATCTTTCTAGTTTTTTCACTACAAAAAAATGTGGTAGTACATTGTCAGCTGACTGACATATATTTTCATGCTCAGTTTCACCCGAGATGTTAGTGCCTTGGTAAGTGCGGTATCTCAATTTCTGTTGTTCCTCTGTGGGATAGCAGGTTACAGGCTCATGCTTTCCATTTTCTGTATACAGTGGTATTTTTCCAAAATCGGTTCTTCCCATTTAATACAACCAGATTTTTGCTTTTTGAATTACCCGGTTTTGGACGTTTCACTGTGGGTGAGTCTTACTACATGTCTCTCCTACGGTAATCACATGGCAAATGGACTGCACGTGTTTACCGCCAGTATCCACCTGAGACACTGTGCCAGGGAAGGGGACCTCCCACACCCACTGATCAAAGGAGGGAGCTCATACAACTGGAGCCAACACAGGAGGGAGCTTCTCTTTTAAGTTTTCGTAGTGATGCCAGAGAGGGGCGGAGCAGAGACCCCAGGAGCAGAGGTGACCAGTGACTCCTGAATGACTCCCTCTTGAAATGTCCCAGCACACTGTGCAGGAGGGTTGGGACATGGGTGGGCAAGTGATGTATTAATGTCGGTGGCTCTGCACACCTCTTTCTCAAACGTATAAAATGATTTATGTTAGTGTAATCAAATGTTTGCGTGCAGTGCTGTGGGAGAAGGTACCTATCCCCCGGGAAAGATGCTTGTGTGGGAGTCTAGGGAAAACCCGAGACTGAAGCAGTGCACAGCTAGAAAGGCACTACGGCCTATTTTTTATAAACAAAAGTATTATTCACACAATTGATCAAAGCTTCTTTTACTCAGAAATGCTTCAAAAATTATATCCAATTAAAGACAATGTATTATTCAAGTCAATTCAGTTATTAATACATATCACAAACTCATCAATGTCTCTGTTTGGGAACATACATATCACTTTTAAGTACATGAAATATTCATCCACAACCCAATGCATTTCGGGTTCATTCAGAACCCTTCATCAGGGGAAATCATATATATAAACATCCACATTTGTTTGGTTTAAACTCCTCGGAGCCAGTCAGAAAGCGAATCTACAACAGAAAAGGGTTATAATAGCTTAGTTATAGATCAAATGAATTATAACGGTCATGATGATAATAAGCATGAACATAGTGTACAGTGATATTCAGTTGTAATGAATACTGCTGTGGGTTTTCCATACCACAAAACGACAGAAATACCAAGAAGAATATGAAAAAAATACCTAAATTAAACATATCTCCTCTGTGAAAATGAGAGAGCTAAAGAAACAGAAACAGACAGAGTGCCCTCGAATACTGAAGTGGCTAATTTCCCAAAAGTGTCTAGATCTACTTGGTACCACACAGGTGTAGATAGAAATAAATGCGGGCGAAATACCTTATGATGTCCTGGGAAAGACCTAAAGTCTGTTACAATAACTTCAATCTACAATGCTTCTTCCAGTCGAAATTAACAAGGTACTGTTATCTGACCGTCCTTATTCAATCAATAGAGTATCACTGTTTACACAGCTGGAATAACGGACGTAATACTCACAATGATGCCTCAGTTTTGGTCCCAGGTTAAATCAAAACACTCGATATTCGTAATCACCCCCTTCGTTTTTCTATGCCGTAGACATTGTCTGAAACCAACGTGATACCCAAAGGTAAATATAAAAGTGTATCATGAATCTTAAAGCGATTCTAAGTAAGTAATAGAAATCCCTGTACCTTTGTGGTAGAGGTGTGTAGCACGACTGGGTTTAACTGCTCTTCGTCAGTAACTCGAAGCGAGTAACCGGTTTCAAAACTTAATCTAACCAGGGAGACGGTGCGCCGCCCTGTTCAGCAACATTATCAAAGGACTCAAACCTGACCTATCCAAGATGGCGCTCCCCCTCAGCCCTCGAACACGATAATAGTCAAGAGAGTGTTGAAGTTAAACCCGACTAGTGAGAGATAGAAAATGAAAAATAAAAATAAAAGTAGATATGAGTATAAGAAATGTAAGTAATGGGAAAATAAAATAAAGTTATGAAAAAGTGCATAATCGAACCGAGTAGAGTGTCGTTCTGAAATATGTAAAATGCCCCTCACATTCTTGAATCACTAGTATTCGCACTTATAAAAAACACAAAAGTTCATAATGGTCATTGAGACCCCCTGGGATTACGGTCCCTAGCTTAAGGATCCACTGTGTCTCTTTTCGTGATAGTGTAGTATTAATGTCAATACCTGTGTGAGGTATGATGCATTCAAGAATTGTGAATCTCAGCTGCGGAATGGTATGTCCTGCATTAATCCAATGCGCCGCTAGTGCAGAATTCATATTTTTATTGCGTATACGGCTCTTGTGCTCCACTATCCGTGTTTTTATTTTTCTACTTGTCCTGCCCACGTAAGTTAGTCCACAAGGGCATTTAATTGCATATATAACATTCTCAGTGGTGCAATCAGAGGTATGTCTTAAAGAGATTGTTTTGCCAGTATGGGGATGTCGAAATTCCTTCGCAGTGATTACATTCCCACATTGGCCACAATTGTGGCACTTCTTCATCCCCTTCCATTCTCTCAATGTATCTTTTCTGGGTGTTTTCAACAATTCTTGGAGATTCTGAGCCCGAGTGTGGGCGAATAGAGGTATTCCAGTGATGATTCCATGAAAGTCAGGTTCATTTTCAATTAGTTCCCATCTCTTGCAGATGATCCTCTTAATTTTAGGAGCTTGGGTAGAGTATTTTAAAACAAACACCTCCTTTTTCGCACTGGGTTTAATTTGTTTTTGTAAGAGATCTTCTCTTTTTTTATTGGACACTGTCCTTCTTGCTTCACTCAAAGTGGAATCAGGGTAACCTCTCAATCTATACCTTTTCACCTGACCATCCATCAGTAGTTCACAATCCTCCTTTTGTGATGTTATTCTCTTGATTCTCATAAGCTGCGAGATAGGTAAATGTCTTTTTAGAGATAAGGGATGAGCACTTGAGAAATTAAGTGCACTGTTCACATCGGTGGGTTTTTTGTAAACTCTAGTTGTCAATCCTCTTTCAGTTTTCGAAATTTCAATGTCCAGAAAATGTATCTTGTTTTCATTGATATCATTCGTAAACTGTATTCGACTGTTGAAGAGATTCAATTCTTCAAGACATTTTTCCAATGTCGAGCATGGGCCCTTCAAAATCACCAAGATGTCTTCGATGTATCGGATGAACATGATGGCATTTTGTTGCCATTCGGGATGGTGGAGTATGTGTTTCTCTTCAAAGAATGCCATAAACGTATTTGCATACGCATGTGCCCCCGGAAAGCCCATGGAAGTCCCTGTTCTTTGTACGTAAAAACGGTCCTGCCAACGAAAATAGCTGTGGAACAGAGCAAACTGTAGTAATTCAAATAGAAATACGCATTTATCATGTGGTAAATCCGAATTCAAGAGTCTCTATTCTGTGGCTTCAAGTCCTTCTTCGTGGGCTATAGAAGTATATAGGGCCACCACATCGATGGTACAAAGTAATATATTCTGGGTAAAGATTTCTTTGATAGAATCATTAGACAATCCGTAGTGTCTTTAACATAAGTTGTCCAAGTCTGGACAAGTGGCTGTAGATAAAAGTCCAAAAAGAATCCAAATGCTTCATGTATAGACCCACACCCCGCCACAATGGGGCGGAAGGGGGGATTGTTTCTGTCTTTATGTACCTTGGGTAACATGTATATCGATGGAGTTTTTGGGTATTGATTGTATAAAAATTGTTTTTCTTTTTCAGTGATTACTCCCGTATCCGCTGCTTTTATCAAAATGGTGCTTAACACCTGTTGTAATTCCTTAATGGGATCTAGTTCAAGTTGGAAATAGGTATCTTCATCTGAAACATGCATATTGACATTTCTTTGATAGAATTCAGTGTCAAGAACCACCAAAGCACCTCCCTTGTCCGCTGGTAAGAAAGTTGTAGTGTGATCTTGTCGCATGTGTTTAAAATCCTCCGGTCTTCAGGAGATAAATTCGAATAGGACGGTGTTGAATATTTTACTTGTTCCAAGTCTTTTTTCACCAAAATTTCAAAATGATCTAAGGTTTTGTGAGATATCGGTGAAACAAATTTGCTCTTAGGTCTGAACTGAGTCTCAGTTGTTTGTGTGTCTGAAATCATTTCACTTGAAAAGAACCACCTCAGTCTTACTTTTCTCATGAATTTGAATAGGGACACTTCGGTCTCCAATGCGTTTGAGGTGTATGATGGTACAAATGATAATCCCTTGTTTAGTATTTTTAATTCCTTTTGACTGAACTTTTTTTGTGAAATGTTAATCACTAAAGATTCCTCAGTAGTTATTTCTTGAGATCTCGTCTGGGTCTGCCCGTGTCCACTGGTGTGACTTTTTTTGTTTTGTCCCCTGCGTGTCCTCCGTCTCCAGAGGTTGTTTTGTCCGGAGGAATTTTGTCCACTTGGCCTGCCTCTAAAAAAGGCTGCCCGGTTAATGAGGTGGTTGGTGTGTCATCTCTAGTTTTTCTTAGAGTTTGCGATACTGATGCCGCACTAGGTCTATGCATCGTTAAGTCCTGGTCTGTGGCTACACTCTCTTCTGATGATGCTGTTCCAGGTTTTTTGAAAACTCTTTTCTGGGCATAGTTGTCAGCCCACGTATAAACTTCATCCAGTTTATAATCAATAGTGTCCCGTCTGAATTTTCGGGTCTTACGTTCGTGTACTTCACGGGCATGAATATCTAGATTCCTATTGATGTCTTCCAAAGTTTTAGTCCAATCTTCCCCTTCCATCTTACTTGAAAGGTCATCCTTTAGTTTATTGATGTCATGTGTTAGTTCCTTTAGAGCATTAGAAATCTCCTCCACTAGTAATAAAATTAAGTCCAATGAACATGTGTTTAAAATTGCGTACCATCGTGACATGAAGGCCTTGTCAAATTTAAATAGCATGGGGCGTAGGGCAATCCGTAGTCCTCGGGGTATCCTCCTGACCTTATGATACTCTACGAGTGTGGTAGCGTGTAACCGCTGGTTGATTTCCTTCTTCATGAGATATTCTAACTGTCTCAATTGATTTGTAGTAGATCCGGTGGCTGAGCTGAACTCACGAACTTATTTAACCAAAGCATATATGGTGTCTGCTTCTTCATTGGAATAAGCTTTTGTTTCTGCTTGATTTTATGTCAGGTTCGATATATCCTGCCACATTGTTTAGGGTGCTGGAGCCACTAGGTGGTACCAAGAGGTTAATAATGTATTAATGTCAGTGGGTCTGCACACCTCTTTCTCAAACTTATAAAATGATTTATGTTAGTGTAATCAAATGTTTGCGTGCAGTGCTGTGGGAGAAGGTACCTATCCCCTGGGAAAGATGCTTGTGTGGGAGTCTAGGGAAAACCAGAGACTGAAGCAGTGCACAGCTAGAAAGGCACTGCGGCCTATTTTTTATAAACAAAAGTATTATTCACACAATTGATCAAAGCTTCTTTTACTCAGAAATGCTTCAAAAATTATATCAAATTAAAGACAATGTATTATTCAAGTCAATTCAGTTATTAATACATATCACAAACTCATCAATGTCTCTGTTTGGGAACATACATATCACTTTTAAGTACATGAAATATTCATCCACAACCCAATGCATTTCGGGTTCAATCAGAACCCTTCATCAGGGGAAATTATATTTATAAACATCCACTTTTTTTGGTTTAAACTCCTCGGAGCCAGTCAGAAAGCGAATCTACAACAGAAAAGGGTTATAATAGCTTAGTTATAGATCAAATGAATTATAACGGTCATGATGATAATAAGCATGAACATAGTGTACAGTGATATTCAGTTGTAATGAATACTGCTGTGGGTTTTCCATACCACAAAACGACAGAAATACCAAGAAGAATATGAAAAAAATACCTAAATTAAACATATCTTCACCGTGAAAATGAGAGAGCTAAAGAAACAGAAACAGACAGAGTGCCCTCGAATACTGAAGTGGCTAATTTCCCAAAAGTGTCTAGATCTACTTGGTACCACACAGGTGTAGATAGAAATAAATGCGGGCGAAATACCTTATGATGTCCTGGGAAAGACCTAAAGTCTGTTACATTAACTTCAATCTACAATGCTTCTTCCTGTCGAAATTAACAAGGTACAGTTATCTGACCGTCCTTATTCAATCAAAAAAAAACTGAAAGAGGATTGGCAACTAGAGTTTACAAAAAACCCACCGATGTGAATGTTAGGAATCTGCCCAGTAGTCCTCTTTCTCTTGCCATGTACACAGCGCCCATGTGATGTGCTAGGCGGGGTTAAAAGGTTTGTTTTCCCTGTTCCCGGTGCTCGTTATCTTGAATTGTGGTTCCTGGTTCGTGCTGGGAGCTGTTTTTGTACCTTGGGAACTTTGCAGCATTCACGGGCTCGTGGGATTTCCCATTTCGCTTTTTGGCTCCTGTTAATCCCTGTTAATCCCTGTTCCCTCCCCCCCCTCCTATTTTTTGCTTCCCTTGACCTCCTCCTTCGCTTGTTTGTATTTGGGTTCCTGAGATTAGTTGTTTGTCTGTCTTGTCTGTGTTGTGTGTTAGTTTATTATTTTTTATGTTTTGGGGTCATTTTTATCCCGGCTGGGATTAAGAGGTGGCTGGGGCTCCGGCGCTTCTTACGGGAATCGGGTGATCCGGCTGGATTGCCCGGTGGTTCCTGTTGTTGTTTTTTGTCCTGGTGACGCCGACGCTGTCCCGCACTTCCGCCTCTTGTGCAGACTGTCCACCTCATTGTGCGGAGGCGGAGTGCCGGTTTGGGCGTTTCCGGGTTTCGGAATAGCGCACAACGAAGCTTGTGTTGTGTTGCGAGTATTTCCCACTCTGACCTGATTCTGGTCTCCTTTTTGGGTGGTACGCAAGGAAGACACTTAGCAGACTGCTACACGGAGGTTTTTTCAGTCGTTCTTACGACTTTTTCCTCCTTTTCATTTGTCCCCCATTGGTCTCTGGTTTCCTGTGGCACATTTCCCTGCCGCCTAGTCCCTTTATCCCCTGATTTTGCTCTCCTGCCATCTGCCTGCTGGACTTCAGATATACTCCAGGATGGAGTACTCCACCCGGCGATTATCACAGTATCAGTGACGGTGTTTCAGCCAGTCCCTTGTGATACAGTACGTGGAGTGACGTGGTCCCGGCAGAAGGACCCTTCCCCTAGGAGAGAAGACCTGGGATTCCTTGTCTGTCCTTCCCTTATTCCCGCCCCCTGTCCCTTGCTATTCCATTGGCCCATGGTACTATTTATGGTGTGAGCCACGGAGTGGTAGGTTCAGAGGAACGGGGCTTTCTTCGCTCCTGCAGTGCATGGGCATAGCTGGTCAGGAACTAACAGTGAACAGTGCACTTCATTTCTCAAGGCAGGTTTGCCTAGGTGCCAGCTGAGCTAGGACAGAAAATCCATAGCAACCACATTGGAAAATCAATTGTGTTTTCACTGCCTAAATGTGATGTGTGTATATTGTGTTTTTAGCATTTAACAATCATAGGGTCTAGGGCCACCCCAAAAAATTTGTTACGCTTTTATTTGGAGACATGTGGGAACACTGGTTAGTTGTCAATAGGTGGATCTCAACAGATTACTAAAATATCCAACACAGAATGTTAATAAATGTGTAATGTTAGCCATGTATGCATTTTCCCGTTTTGTACGGCATTATGGTAAAGTGAACAGAATCAATGCAAGTTACACCACGTTGGACACCTTCGGATATTTGGATTAAAAAAAAATAGAAGTTCTTAGTAAGGGCCATATTTACACTTTGGATGACAAAAAAGACCTCGCCACTCTGGCTGACTTAACATCCGCCATGCTGACACAACTCCACCTGCCAAATCGAGAAATGACCACCAAGCTGGCAATCAGCTAAAAAACCTTGACAAGAGTTGTTGTCAATGCCCTTTTATGTTTGATGCACCGTTCCATGTCAGAGCCGTCCATCAATTTTTGTTTCAATTTTCAAAAAAAGAATGCTGAAGCCGAATTTTCTCTTTGGAAAAGAAAAAATTCCCCTCCCACCATGGGACTTATCTCTCATGGCAAGGGAGGCATTAGACAGTTTTCACTGCCCCTTACTAATATGGTTTTCCAGGAACAGACAGGCAGTGAAAGTTAACCTGTTTATCTGCGCATCTAAATTAGGGTGGGGGACATAGAGGTCAGTCCAGGAGCGTAACAGAGGCCCCTGCAGCCCCCGTGTTGCGGGGTGGCCCCGTCAGCTCCGCACTTCTGCTGGGGAGCTCTAGATTGAGTCCCGAGGGGGGACCACAGAACTCTTGGGACCGTCCAGCAGCAGTTCTCTCATCTGTCACCGCTAGTCCATTCCCAGCGGCAGCAGCGTGAGGGGAGCCCTGAGGACTCCATTTCCCAGACGCCCTAGCGGCGCAACACGCCGCCACACACAATTCCCGCGCCAGGAGGCGCCTGAAAAGGAGACCAGCCTCGGTGGAGCGGGGGGGACCACAGAACTCTTGGGGACCGTCCAGCAGCAGTGCTCTCATCTGTCGCCGCTAGTCCATTCCCAGCGGCCGCAGCGTGAGGGGAGCCCTGAGGACTCCATTTCCCAGATGCCCTAGCGGCGCAACACGTCGCCACACAATTCCCGCACCAGGAGGCGCCTGAAAAGGAGACCAGCCCCCGCGTCGCGGGATCGCGTGCGGGTCGGCGCCGGGAGAAGCCCGGGACAAGGGCAGGGCCATCTGCGGCCATCAAAGGCCAGAGGAGGCCGGGACGGGCACGCCCCTTGGCACAGATCCAAGAAAGGAAGAAATAAAGATAAAAGGTACAGATTACCATTGACAATCCCCATTTTTACTGTGGTATTTCCTAAGCGTCACCATAGTGGAACTCGCGAACTATCTTCTGGTAGTTGATGCTGATACAGTTCTAATCCATACAAGTGAGCACGCTATGACCTGTAAGGGGGGGTACCAGAAATATTCCCTCCGAGAGTGACTTGCTTAGGGGAATGATGGACTATTACATAAAGAGGGCAACACTCCCCATTACAAGTGAACTAGGGAGAATAGAACGATCCCCAGCCATGGTTAGTTCTCCTAGTATGTGTTCTCCCTCACAGACTGACGATACAGCCCCAGTTACATAATTCCTGGAAGAACTTAATAAATTGTGTAAATCCATGTACGCTCCTGTGGTATTAGGAAATGTGCAAACTAGTGCTCCTATCTGTGCTCCTATCTGTGCTTTAGCTACCACTTGTCCTCAGTCCAGCAGTCAACTCCTATTAACTCAAAGTATACAGGGTACCCCCCCCTTAATACGACCAAAAGTAAACTCGCAATCTGCAGTGTCCCCTCAGGTCTTTTCTGCTAAACAGAAGAGAGATGGGGTCAAACAAACGGGGAGTCAGGCGAAGCAATTAAAATTAAACCCTAATATCCCACTGCCCAATACCCCCTGCACCATTACCTCCAAAGTATCTACTCAGGCTTCTTTATTGGCCTCGATAAAGAACATGATAAAGTCAATAATATCCCTGCTGATTGAAAAAATGACTAGCTCAAGGGATAGGCTCACGGGTGTCGAGGAAGCGATTAATGCCAACTCGTTATTATAAAAACTATGGCAGGACCCTCTCAACCACAGCGTCCAGCCTCCACAGAAATGCCTAAAACCACCATACAAAGTAAGACCACCCGTAATCAATTAGTAACCTCTCACATGGAAAAAAATTTAAACTGTCCAAAAGCAGCCACATCAGCACAGAGTTCTTACCCTAGAGAAGGGCCGACCAAAGAAACAACATTACATAAGGGAACAGCGGCTATCTATCATAATATGCAATATAAAACCAACAATCTACATTTGCCACCAGAGGCCGCTCCGATTGTCTGCGTCCTCTCGGGAGTACCAGAACTTATAAAGGGGAAACATGAAAGTCATCTGGACCTAAGAAACAAGGTCGTGTTCTGGCTAACGAAAAATAGACCTCTGCCACCCAATATCGATGGCACCATATTAAGTGTTAGAAGGGTGGGCTGGCTAGGACCCCTTCCTAAAGATATTGCGGGTGACTTGGTACTTGTGAAATTCAGAAACAAATATGTCGTCCCATATCTCCAATCATGGCAGCCACAAAAAGGAGATGGTCCTATATCTACTAGGAGCCTAAGTGATTTTTACCCTAGATCATTATATGTCCCGTCGCAATGTTACAAAGCACAGAGCAACCACCTGATGGGTAGAAGAAGTGGCCTTATATCGAGTGGTCACATCATCCCCACTTTTAATCAATTTGACCTACTGTCTTGTTCTTCATTGATTAGCTGATTTATTCTATAGATTTAATTCCATTTTAACAGATGTTATTTATTATGAAATGAAATGTATTGGTCTATATTTATGTACTGTTTGTTGCTTTTATGATTTTTATATTGAAATCGAATAAAGCTAATCTGATCTGATCTGAGTCCCGAGGGGGCCCCTTCACTTACCCTGCAGGGGGGCCCCCTCAAGGTTTGTTACGCCACTGGGTCATTCAGCTGATGACCCTAACTCAGTTGGGACATGGGAGGGGTAGAACCATGCTGGAGATCGAGTAGTTCTCCCATGGTTACACCAATAGTCTGTCCTCATATATATTGGGTGGGCAGACCATTCCATTATCTTTGTGGTAAGGATACTCTATTGCCATTATGATGGAGTATCCTTACTCCTTACTGCCACAGATATAAATTTGGTACAAATGTTTTTAAGGTTAATTGGGGAGAGGATGTAGGGTGGTAGATCTCAAATCTGGGGAACCGGGTTTGAGTCTCAGCATTGACATCCTGTGATTCTGGGCAAGTCACTTAATCTCCCCGTGCCTAACAAAAATGAATATGCCCGTGTGTAACACAACTGGTACTCATGTAAAGTGCTCTGATACCTTCAGATCAAGTTTGCGTTATATAAAACGAAAAAAAAAACTAATAACCTCTACTTACTCTGTTAGATTTTAGCAACTCTAGAAATTCTTGCTTCAAAGCACAAATACCCAGCAAAGTATCTGAATACTGAAACCAAGACTACCAAGCCATGTCAAAGCACCAACCACTTTATGGCCCCATCACGTGCCATTCACACACCATATGCAAAACTTTCATACCACCAGCCACAGTCTCAATCCAACAGATCAGTACACTCACATCAACATACCACAAGTATTCAAGGGCCCATCACATTCCTGTTGCCACAGGACAGAATCCCGATTTGAAACAACATCTCAACCAGTCATCAACCAAATTGTACACAAACATCTATAAACGCATATGTCCAGACATGTTGACAGTTGGTGTATGCGCAACCTTCACAATTGAATAAATAGTTTGCCTACATTGTTATCACCTGTCAAGTAACCGCCTCCAATCTGAACATTACCGAACGCATGCCTAGTGAACCTTTACCAATGGCTCCCATGACAGTCACCTGAGGCTCAGGAACACATGTCTGACATGTTTGTTTAGCCGCTCAGTGTGGTAAATCCAACTTTTTCCAGTTTGTGGATGCAAGCTGGTTGTGTCTGAGAATGCCTCTGAGGCCTATATTCCTTGAACTCTGTGAGCATATCTACCTTTGAAACTAAGTCAAACATGATGGGGAATACTGCCTAAGTTCCCTAAAGTAATAAGCCAAACAAATATCCTGTGGGACTCATTCAAGACACTTCTACTTTTGCTTTGAAGTATAAAAACTCAATTAATAACTTGTAACATAATCAATGTTATTGAAAATGAGTACAGGACACAATATCTTGTATGATGATTGTTTTCAAATTTTTAGCATAAGGACAATATACATTTAATTATGTTTCCAAATTAGTGCAGATGACACAGTGCACAGACATCGAACAAATATACACAACATAGAACAAGGCACTAAATAGATCCCAAGGTTTAAAAGGATTTTATTACAAACAAACATAAGTGAATATCCTGCCTGTCCGTATATGGTATCTCCCGGTGAATCATAACATGTTTTGAAAGCAACTAAAGGAGGGGATTTCAACGTTTAGACCTGCAGGTAGTCTTTGGATCTCATCAGAATAAAGTATTTGACTAAAGTACACTAGAAACTGTGGAATCTTGGGACCTTTAGTAAGGCTTCCTTTAAGCAATACGTGTAAGAATACTTCAAGACAAAGTCTACTTTGTATACCCAGCCACTCGGTTAGTCATACAGTTTCTGTGGGGTAAACAAATATTCGAGAGAATTGCACCTTTGTGTTGTGTGGGAAAGTGGTCACACCTACACATACAAGAGTATTTCTAGACAAAGCTAACAGTGCAAAATGGGTCACTCGGTCCCTTAGACAGTCTCATAGAGGGAAATAGATTACACTTTTCCTGAGTGATCCTGAATTTCCTGAGTAATTCATTTGCATGCAAATTTGTTTGCTGCACAATTTGCACAAGGATGTCAACATCCAGAAAGAGATAAGCATAGACAAATGGCAAAAAAATGACTGAATTGACTTTACATCCAGGGTCGCAAGTGAACAGGGGAATTTGGGGCTGAACTAAAATGGGGGCTGCCATGAGAGCACTCTATCTGTGCTTGTCACCTCACCTGCCTGCTCTCTGAGTTGATCTAATGTGCCATGGTTCCTTGGCTGCCCAGAGTGTGCTTCAGAAGGGATAGCACGACTGCCATCATCATGTCCCTCAAAATAGCTGGAAGACCAGTCATCAGTAAAAAAATCACTTCCAGATTCTGTTCCAATTTCCTCCCTCTCAGATACTGTCTTAGTATCTGCTGTCTCAGTGTATGACCCTGCCCTGTCATCCATAACCCCAAATAGTGTCTGGGCAGCGATCATCCCCCAATATGTCATCTCTGCTGACTGACCAAAATCTTCCTTCTAAAACACTGTCCTACATAGAAGTATTTTTCTAAATTAGTCAGTAGGTGTGTGCAGGCTAGATGTGCGCAACAGTAAATAAACACACAATTACTTGTATCTTGTATCTTGTTCTCTGAATCAGTAATCGCACCACCAGTGAAAAACACATATTTATTTTAAAATAAAATCCCCAAAGGGGGTCAACCTATGCCTTATTGCCAACCACTTACTACAGTTCTTTTATATTTTTTAGGAAATATGTGTTTATGCCTGGAGAGTCACAATTGGCCCCCATTGAAAACACATTTCCTGAAAAAAATGTGAGCCCAACAGGGGGTCAGCCCATATGTCAGGAGGACTGACACCGGACATTTCACTTAAAAAAAAGTGACTTATTATTCCTCTGGGGCTGCAATCGCACCTAATGGGGGAAAACCACTTCCTTATTATATGCCCCCACGTGGGGGTCGTTCTGTTTACCACAAGGGCCGACCCCCCCAATCAATTTAACTTTTTAATTATAATATTTTACTTCCCAAGGGCACGCAAATGTGCCCTAAAGGAAAAAAAATACTTCTGTTTTTTATATGCCCCCAAGGGGCGGTTGCCCTGTTTACCCTGAGGGCCAACCCTCTAGGCAAATTCACAGCTTTTTTGTTTTGTACTTCCCCAGGGGGAGTGACCATGCTCTTATGGGATAAAACACTTACAGGCACATGCATCAAAGCATTTTGCGATCGCAAACAGTGCGAATTGCAAAAATCGGCCGTTTGCGATCGCAAAATCAGCTTTTGGGATGCATGAAGGGTGAAGGCCCTCACAATTTGAGAATTCGCAAATATTTGTGAATTCTCAAATTGCGATTCCATTTAAGGAATCACACTTAGCGTTTCCTTAAATGCAATGCATGAAAGTTAAAAAAACTGCGATTTCGCAATTAGGGGGAGAAAATTACCATGAGGTTGATCCTAATGGTAATTTGTGAAAGCTTTCAAAAATGCACTTTTGTGCATTTTTTCAAAGTTTCAAGTTGTGCACACACATGCCCGTAGGGCATGTGTGTGCACAACATATGTGCACAGATTAATTTCAGGGGTGCAACAGGGTGTCCTTTGGACACCCCTGCACCCTTGAAATCGCATTCTCAATTTGTGATTTGCTAATTGCGAATCGCAAATTGAGAATGTCTTCCCATTCATTCCTATGGGCCTCTAGGCCAATAGGAATGAATGGGGAGGTATTCCTTAATTGTGACTCGCAATTTGCAAGTCGCAATTAAGGAATGTTTAGAAATCACAAAATCTTCACCGATTTCTTCATGCATAGGCTTTTGCGATTTCTTAATTGCGATTCCTTAAAAATCGCAATTAAGAAATCGGAAAAGCCTACAATGATGCATGTGCCTGCTACTTTTTTATATACGGGGTCCCAAGAGGGATTAGCCCATTCACTAGAAGGGCCAAACGCCCTAATCAATTTCCCTGGTGATCTACTGGGTTTTCTGGCAATAGATCGCGGTGCAACCAGAATCGACAGCCAGGGAACTGTTTCAGGAAGGCTGCATTGGAATTGGTAGACTCTCCCTTTTCCAATGAGTCCTCCCTGAAATGTGTGGAGGACATTTTAAGCTTTATTTCCCCACCGGAGTAGAAGAGAATACTCACCACTGCTCCAGTGGGGTATCTGTGACATCAGCATGCCTCGCGGCATGCTTTCGTCACAAATCTGGGCCTGACGGTGAAGCGAATAGACGTCTCCTCCTTCCTCTAAAAAAAAAAAGGGAAAGGGATGCGCAGCTCTATTGGAGTTTGTTGGGGGAAAGACTACAATCTGTAGGAGACCCTGCCAACAAGGAGAAGGGGAGAGCTGCTCAGCGCCGGTCGGGTGATTGAAAAAGGTTGCTGCTAGCTGCAGGGTTGGACACGCTATCCTGTGGGAGTTCACTAGGGGAGAGATTACAGTCCAGAGGAGGCCCTCTCAACCATGAGGTGGAGGGAGCTGCTCAGAGCTAGTCATGCTCGTGAAAAACGCCACTGCTAACCATGGTAAGGGTCCTGCTGTCCATTTGTAATTTGTCTGGGGAAAGATTACAATCTCCAAAATGCTCTGCCACCAAGGTGGCATGGATAACTCCTTAGCGTTGTACGAGTATTTGAAAAAGTTCACTGCTAACCACAGGGAAGACTGCTTGTCCTTTTGGAGTTCATTTGGGAGAGACTACAATTCCCATGAGTCCCTGCAAACAAGAAGGCAGGAGGAGATGCTCAGCACTGGGTGAACATGTGAAAAAGGCCACTGCTAACGGCAGCATGGGGATGTGCAGTCCTTTTGGAATTTGTTGGAGGAGAGATTGCAATCCCCAGGAGGCCCAGCCAACAAGGAGGTGGAGAGCTGCTAAGCGTCGGTCGGGCATGTGAAAAAGGACTTTGCTGACCAAGGCACAGAATGCACTGTCCTTTTGGAGTTCAATGAGAGAGAGACTTTGATCCTCAGAAGGCCCTGCCAACAAGGAAGCAGGGGGAGCTGCTAAGCACCAGTCAGGCATGTGAAAAAGGCTGCTAACCATGGCACAGGACAAGCCCATGCATATGCCCAAGCCAAGAGAGGGCCCATCTTCACCCGCCATTGCTAGGAAAAGGCTGAGCCACTCCTCTTGAGACATTATTTTACATCCTTCATAGCTGCTTGGATACTACAGCGACTCATAAGGTATTTTGTGTATATTTGATCGTCTGAGGGATTTGTCCCCCCCCTCCGATTTTTCTCTTAATGCATCTTGTAGGTTGGGGGCCCTGTATTAGGAGGATATTGTATCCCTTGGAATTTTACATTGAAGCTATTTTTAATTGAGGAGAAAAACAGTGCATTGGGCTTGTTGTTAATCTACAATTGTATTTAATACCTACCATGTATAATGGGAAAATAGATGTTACCCATGTGGCACCTGGAATATCACATGTACATAGTTACACAACTATTGACAGCTTTTTAAACTGGACCATATGTGTTATCTCTAAGGAGATTGAACTGGCAGAACATCAACTTTCACTTACAGCTGATGAAGTTGTTATACCCTTGTTAACAGTCCCTCACCGTCTTAATGATCCTCATAGTGACAATTTGACTAGTCACTATGTTAGTGACCATTCTTCCACTGGAGTGAATCCTGTTTACTCTAGGTGGGTACAAATGAAGAGGAGTGCACTAGCAGTGTCAAGCAAGCCTGATCTGAGTTCTCCAGGCCCTGAGGTTAAATGAAGGAAAAAAGCCCTGAAGCTCAAGACACCTAGTATCATACCAAGTTTATCTCTGCCAGATACTGTCTTGTGTGATAGTATAAGTGGAAGACTTAGCGGTCTGCTTGATTCAAAATGATGCCCCATTCCTGAACATCTTCCTGCCATTAAGTTATACCTGAAACGCTTGAATAAAAGAATCGAGGGGTGCATGTCAGGCCCAGTTAAATTGGCACCTAGTGTAGAGTTAAGTTGAATTCAAACACAGACGGCCGCTCGGACCAACTAAGGAAGATACATGGAAAAGAGCGGAGCCCTACTGTGCCCTCGGGACCCCCTACTAGCCCTAGAAGCCTAGATTTCCCTCCTTCCTCTGAAAATTCTGGGTAGCCCAGGTTCGTTCACTGGGCTCTAAAATTAAATCATTGAGTCTCCACTGTGTACCACTACATTAGGCCTAACTCAAAGGGGGAATCAGACTTTTGATTTTGACCCCACCGTTTCTGTGGTTTGCTGTGTGGTCCAGGTGTCGTCACACTCCTATCATTGCAATGTAAAGTTGAGGTTCTTATGCTGGAACATTGTTGATCTAGCAGCCAAGCTACTGATTGAGGATTGGCATTCTCTGAGTAATCATTATGAAGTTTTCTTTCTGCAGGAAATGTGGGTACGTGATGATGTCTTTATTAATGGGTTCACATGTTATTATCTCCTTGTAACTTCTTCACCTTCAGGTCCAGCTAAGGGGGGTCGGGCCACTTGGTTTAAAGTTGGTATTAGCTGTAAAATAGCACTGATACAGATGGAGGTGAAAACTATGCAGGCCTTCACTCTAGAGTGGAGCTTCAACTAGCTATAGTTACAATACATTTTTTCAATTATGACTTGTCTGCTAGAGATGATCAGAACTTTCATGGACTATTTGCCTTAGTGGAAAATGGATCCAATAAAAGTGCATATTTAGGTGGATCATTTAACTTAATACTGGTTGGTGACTTTAATATGAAATTCGGTGCTCGGCCTATTTTGTCATCATCATCTTTTGCCCCATTTCTATCTGTATATGATTGGGAGGATGATATGGATTCTAATGGGTGACTTCTATGTACCTACTTTGCAACTCATGAGCTAGAGGGTTTTGTTACCAACTTGGTGGCATTTACCATCCCAACATATGTGCGGAGGGGGTGAGGCTCAGCAATTGACTATGTCTTTGTCTCCCACCCTCTTGCCCTGGAAGGAGATGTTCTTCCCACCATATAAAGTGACCATAACCGCTAACTTTATCCATAAAAGTACCTAGAAATGGGCTGAAGAGTAATGTTATGGGTGAGCAGTTGCTATCTATGATAGTGTAGAGTGTAGAGTGAAAATATGTTAGGTATTTTGCAAACATGAAGACAATAATGTGTCAGATTACTGATGGGCGCGAGGGTTTGGTTAATTCTTGACCATAAGACGTATTCTGACTCATTGTAATATTGAGTGGTTTTTCAGAATTAACCTCTTGTATAAGAGACATGCTAACAAAGCCCATATGAAATAAAATGAGACACAATAAGTCCTAGTTTGATAAGGCTTGTAGAATTGCAAATACTAGGCTATGAAGGGAACTGAAGCACTCTCCCAGGGAATGGTAAGCAATTGGTGCATGTTGAAAAGCTTTCGCCCTGGCTTTAAAGAAGCAAAAGGTGGGCCTGAAGGATGAGAAATGGGAAAATTTCGTATCTGTATGGCAGGCTAAAGACCCCCAGGCTTTTTGAAAGGCAGTACGTGTTAGTCTTGTTCCACATGTGACCCCTAAAAAAGTGAGCACCCATGTTGGCTAGAAAGCTGGATAGACCATTTTAGTGGAATGTATTGCTCTTATGTTTCTAGCCCAGAGAAAGGCATGGCTGGACTTTCAGTTTTCTGCTAAGGAGGTCCTTGAGGCCACCCTTAACAGTCCTCTAAAAGTCTTCAGGACCTGATGCAATCCCTTTGGATATATGTAAGAAAAATCTCGAGTTTTGGTCCCTCTTGCTTACTAATGTTATACATTCTGCTTGCAGGATTAGTGTTCCTTCCTCCTTGCCTCAGTCTGTAATTTTAGTAATTTATAAAAATGGAGAGGCACGTGACCCCAAGTGTTATTGCCCAATTTCACTTCTTGACTCAGTCACTAGAATAATAAGGAGACTCATACTGGACTGTTTGTTACTTTAGACTAGGGAGAAGAATATTCTCTGACTGGTCCAGAATGGCCTTAGAGAAGGACTTGCCACTACACTGAGTGTTTAAACATTCATATTCTTGTGAATAAATATAAGTTTGCCAAGAGCAGTATCTTCCAGTTGGCATTTATGGATCTAGCAACCGCCATTGACTGTGTACATTGATCCAAGTTATGGGATATTTTATTCTCCTTGGGTCTTGAGGCAGACTTGGTGGCCTTTTTAAGACATCTTCATCTGGACTTACCAGTTTCAGTGAGGTATGAGGACAGTGGAGAGTGTTCATCCCCTCTCAAGTTAGTTGGGCAGTGAACTAGGGATGCGTGCTGGCGCCTATTTTATTCCTATTATATATAAACAACCTTAAAGTTCAATTGGTGAATGTAGGGGCTGACGTTCTGTTGGTCAACAAAAAACCTATACCAGCACCTCTGTACGCAGATGATGCTTTGTTACTTGATAGGATGGCCAGCGGCTTAAAGCTATTAATTTCCAATTTTGTTGTGTTCATGAAAAAGATTGACTTAGAAACCAACATTTCAAAAACCTCCACCATGGTTTGCTGTCCAACAAAACCCCAAAACACGTTGTACATGTGTTGGTGGAAGGGTAATAGAGAAAGTGAGTCAGTTCCCATACCTTGGGTTGATGTTTGATTAAGCATGCACTTGGGCTCCAAGTGTAGGGAAGAGGATTTTTCTTTATTTGCAAGTGGTTAGCTCTATTCTCTCTCTAGCTGCCTCGATGTGATAAAAGCCCATAGCCCCTATTCTAGAAATTTACAGGAGAAAGTGTCTTCCCATTTCAACCTATGGCTCGGGGTAATCGGGCTATAGGGATGTGGGAACAAAACAAATTGAGAAAAATAGAGTGTGCAGATGTGTTTTGGAGGTTCCTCCATCTACTTTGGACTTCGCAGCCCATCAGTAACTAGGCTTGGAATATGTTGAAGATCAGATTAACCTTGCCCCTTTGTTGTTGTGGTGTTCAATCTGACTAAATGAGGAGGCTGGTCTAAATCCCACAATTATTTTAGATTGTCTCTCCTGTTCAGAAGGGACTAACATTGATACATCAGGGAGACAACCTCTGCATTAGACTGTTTCTACATATATGAGAAACCTGCAGGCATCTCTAAAAAGGATAAAGGTTGGGTCAGGGAATGTATTTTATCTCATAGAAGGGCTCAGAGGGAGGGTAGAATAGTAACTAAACCAGCTGTTAGAGAATACTGCCCTTACCAAACCACTCAGGTGGTGGCTCATTACTGGAATCTGGTCTCAGGTACATGGGAATGGATGTTGCTGTCTCTATTCAAGCAATGTTCTATTAAGTGGCTCCTGTGTTTCCTGCCATGCCAGTTTGCTCCCTCTGATATATGAATATATGCCCATGTGATGAGTTATCCACCCAGACCTTTCTGCAATGTGTCTACTTTTGCAAATTATACCTTCCACTCACCAAACACCACCACCAGGCACTGCCGATGACTATATTTTTGTAGAATAATTCTTTGCCTCTATTATCTTTTAGCTTTTGGCTTTGCTGTTAATTAGCCATCTTTGTCTCTGCTGTAAATTAGCCTTTCTCACCATAGCCATTTAGTCTTATCCCCAAACGCTGCAACAACTGCTGTGTCACCTTTCTACAATCAATTAAAGGACCCTTCACCTGTCACTGCTGCCACTTCACATGCAGAACAGGGCCCTCTGCCCTCACTGAAACCTTTGCCACACCCACTTTGTCGACCACAAGCACCCAGGAACTGCTCCAGTGCATCCTGCTCAACATCCGGTCCCTCTGCAAATACGCAACCGAAATCTGGGACACAATTACCTCCCTCACCTCCGACGTGATCTTCATCACCAAGACATAGCTCAACCCCTCTTCAACCTCCGCATCGCACTGCAACTCCAGCCAACTACAAGAATATACGCCAGGATCACACCAATATACATGGAGGAGGCTTCGCCATCATTGACAAGGAAACTCTCTGCTGCACCACCACTGAAGACAACATCACACCAATCATGGAACACCTCAACTTCAAAGTTAATCATCAGAGGCATGCTTGCCTACAGATCCCTAGGACCTCACATCGGTTTCTGCTATACCATCTCTCAATTCATCACCCCACTAGCCTTCGACTCCAAGCCCTTCATCTTCTTCGGTGGCCTCAACTTCCAGCTTGACAACCCTAAAGAAGCAGATGCTACCAACCTCCTGGAGAACATGAGCAACTTCACCCTTGCCCAGCTGGTCACCAACCCCACACACAGCGCAGGACACATTTTGGGCCCGATTATCACAGCCAGCGACTGAGTCAAGTATAACACTGTCACTGAACTCACCTGGTCCGACCATGCTATTGTCCACTTGAGCATCACAGGTTCCTCATGGACCACCACTAATGCTACAAGCTCCTCCCACCACCCCTGGAACAAATTCACAGATACCCCATGGATGGACGCCCTAAACAACACCCAGCCTAACTGCGCAAACGACCTGGAACAGGCCATCCAGAACTTCTCCGCCTGGATCACCAACTGCGCCGACAACCATGTCCCCCTGAAGCCAGCCAAAACCAGCATATCCACAAAACAAGCCTGTTCTCACACACCAGAGCTCCGGATCATCAATCACAACTGCAAGCAACTAGAAAGATGATGGTGTTCCAGCATAAACCCAACTGAGCCACCTTCAAGTCAGCCCTCAACAAATACCACCAATGCCTCAAGGGCACTAGAAGAGACGCCTTGACAGACCGCATCAAAGCATGCACCAACCCCACCAATGATCTCCTCACCATCGACAGAGAGTTCTCCTGCTCGAGAACACAGTCCGCCCTCCCCAAGAACTTTGTGGCATACTGATGGACCACCATCTACAGCAACTTCAATCCCCAAACCACTGACATCTGCAACCTACGCACTCCAACAGACATCACCCACAGTCACCTGCTTACTGCCTTAAATGTACTCACCATGCTGAACAATATAGCTATCATGATCTCTATCCATGCCGGATAACTCATGGACCCCTGCCCCCACCACATCTTTATCCTCTGGCACAAAAAAATTTGTGGTAAACTCACCTCCGTTCTCACAGCATACCTCACCATGGCAGCTTTACGTGATGGTTGGAAACACGCAGAGGTCAGACACCTCCTGAAGAAACCCCTGGCCAACCCGTGAACTAAAAAACTACTTTCCCATATCACTGCTCATGCTCCATTTGAAATTCCTTGAGAAGGCCGTCAACCACCTGCTCATTGATCACCTGGAAAGAAACAACCTATTCAATTCCTTTGTTAATATGGATATTGATTGACATGTTTGTAGACAAAAATTAACTTTCATCCTTATTAATAGAATCCCCCATCCCGAACTCCACATCTACCTCAATACGCAAATATGTAGTCAGGCAGACACTGGAACTTAAGCCCGGGATCACTGACCGATAGGTCACAGGTGGAAGGGTGCGTAGCTGACAGGCAAACATGTGGGCAGGAAACTCTTGATTAATCCCACAGATAGGCGCAGCAGCATCACAATGGTCAGGGGAGATTGCCCACAATAGATCATGCATGTTCCGAGGGGTATGCAGCTTGAAAAACACCATAAAGTCAGATGCCACATGAGTTAGGAACACATAGCCAATCAGTATCCAGGACACATAGTGATCACTTGCTCTCCACGCCGGACATCTGGACACATTCACCACTGGCCACACTGTGTCCACACCAGGTCGAGACCCACCAGTAGAAATGTTTGACCATTAATTTATAACTTTAGGGCAGCATCCATCATTGTCCCCCCTTATATGGTATTCTGGATGTGTTTATGGCTTGATGAGAAAATGTATAAAAGACTAATGCAAACCCAATGTAAATTGAGACAGTCCTGAGACCTCGTGATTGTAACTCCACTCCCTGCCGAATTGTTTTATTAAACTAAACTGTGACTGTTTTGCCAAATGCCTCTTGTCTTCTGTTTTTACTAAGGTATTCAAATCCGAGAAACACCTCTCAATCCGGCTTCCGCTCCAACTACAGCACCGCGCCTTATCGCTGCCATCAACGACATCAGAACCCTTCTTGACCAGGGAGAAACAGCGGCCCTCGTCCTTCTTGACCTTTCTGCTGTGGTCAACACAATATCCCACCACACACTCATAAAAAGACTCCACGGCATTGGCGTCTGGGGAGACACCCTCAAATGGATTATATCCTTCCTCACAGGAAGTCAACCCAGAGAATCTGCCTACCACCCTTCATCTCGGAACCTACCAGCATCATGAGCAGCATCCCAAAAGGCGTATCCCTCAGCCCCACCCTGTTCAACACCTACTTGACACCCCTGACTCACAACAACAGAACCCATGGACTCAACATCATACCCTAAATAGATTACACTCAACTCATCCTATCACTCATGGAATACCCCTCCGCCAGCAGGATAACTTCCTCAATGCCATGATGAGCGTCGCTGACTGGATGAGGACCAACTGCCTGAAACTCCACATGGACAAGATGGATGTGCTGATTTTTGGGAAAACACCTCCCCATGGAACGGCACCAGTTGGCCCCCCATACTGGGACCCACTTCAACTGATCATGCCTGCAACCCTGACTTCCTCCAGGACAGCAAACTCACCATGAAGTACTAGTTCAACACAGTCTTCTCCCCCTGATTCCAAGCCCTCCACATTCCCTGAAAAATCATCAGATGGATTATCATCAGCTCCAGGAACATTGTCACACAAACCCTTGTTACCAGCCAGCTAGATTATGGAAATGTGGTGTATGTCGGAGTCACCACCCAGCTCCTCAAGGGACTCAAGACTATACTGAATGCAGCAGCCAGACTCATCCTCAACCTCTCCAAATGGACCCACATCACCCCCGATCTCAGGAACCTCCCCTGGTTTCCCATCCAGAAGAAAAGCCAGTTCAAGATGCTGACACACGCCTACAAATCCCTTCACGACCTGGGACCAGCTTACATCAATCATCGCCTGAACTGCTTCAAACCCTCCAGACAACTGTGTTCTGCCTCTTTCACCGTTGCACACACCTACCTCATTCTCCGAAGCTGTAGTGGAAGCCGTTCCTTCTCCTACCTCACGCCAAGTCCTGGAACAACCTAACCCTCCACCTGTGAACATCTCAAGACCTGCCTCTTCGACTAAGACCAATGACACCTCAGAGCCTGGATACCCTCAGGGGTGATTAGCAGCACTCTTTAAGTACCTCTGCTTCCAAAATGTAAGTTTAGTAAGTGTAGAGTGGCATTGATTTTTTTCAGTAATTAGATGGCCATGTTACATGTATTGCTATAGGCTCCTTTCTAAAATGTGCACTTAAACTTTGAAAGGCAATGATGTTTTAATGATCTTGTGTTTAATGATTTTATTTATTCATAGTGCAAGTGGTCTTTTGCTGTGATTGTGTTTTTATTAATACATTGATTATCCCTGCTTTTACTATTTATGATTATTTTTGAATGATGTATCTTTTATGATCTGTTTTTTATGAGATCACATAAAGAATTTGGATTGATTTATTGAAAACGAATCCTCCGGTGCAAGCATCCTTTTAAGCCCTCCTCAGTGTTGGCCAAAGGCCGGCAGACACACTGGAGAGGGAGTGCAGGTGTTGGCCATTGTCCAACATGCGCAGTAATGGAGTTAGTAATTTAATTTACACCTGGTTATCATTGATTATTGCATTTATGCACATATTATGGTATTTTTAAAACATGGTTTGTTGTTCTTGTGCTATGGTGAACCTTTTATAAAGCCAACCAGCCTGTTTTACCTAAAGTGATACCCCTATATTGTGATTTGCTATGTGGCATAGGTGAGGGAACCTTTAGGGGTTGTAGTGTGGTTTATGGGCCTCTTTCTGTGTGCATGTTAAGTTAGCATGGCTTATTAGGAGTTTAAACACCATTTTACCTTATGCTGCTTTTTTGCACACAATACTGCTTAGCTGTTTTTACAGAGTTAGCTTTCACAGAGGTCTAGGCATGGTAAAAGGTTTGTTTTTCGACATCTCTAGACATACATCGTGCCCCCAGTCTGTACAGTGAATGCTGAGCCGCCAAGGTTATCATAACGTGCGGGCCTGTGTATCGGGGTGTCCGTGTAACACATTCTAGACACAACAATTTGGCAGCTGCAAGCCGATTAGGATTCTGGCGCCTTTATCATAGCACACTTTCCAGAATTGAACACACTTGGAAGATTCCAGGCACGCAGAGAGACTAACTGATCCAGATGTAATTTACACTTACTGAGCGGACAGGTAAATGGGGTTCCCCTAAGAAAGCTCAAGAGACCTTCTATAGTTGTATAATTCATAGTTCCAAGATGGTAAAGGGTGCTTCAAATAGGCTCTTTTATCACCTGTTTGCACTATCGTTGTAATATGATTCCTCCTTTTGTACTTTATGGAATTGTAACCAGTGATGACCGTATTATGCTTAATCATATGTAATACTGCGCTTGAGATCATGTCATTAAAATAAACATTTTAACCTTACCGTGTCTCTCTTTTACTCCTGTTGTGGACTGGTATGAACGCATAACAAAAGAGTGTTCTGACTTCCCACCATTCCTGAGATGGTCCAAAATCGCATGTTCTAGATTGTCTAATCATTGGTTTCTTTGCTATAGGACTAAGAGCTAATGTGACACTGATTGCTAGTCTGGTAGGGGATTTTGGGCACTAAGGTGAGTTTTGGCACACCCTAATTCACTGAGGTCCTAAGTCTTTATGCACAGTTCTGTGTCTGAGCAGAATCCCTGTAACATGGCGCCCAACATGGCGCTCGAGAACGTTGCTTCGGATTCTGACATGGGCGCTGACGCTGCTGGACAGCGCGGCAGAGATTACCATTATTCGAGAGGCGCTGCGTCCACTACTGAGGGTGACAGCGACTGACACCTTTGTTGTAGTGGAAACAGCTGACACTAGAGTGGCTCTCCCTGAAAGACTTTATGAAATTGTCCTTGTAATTGAAGGTGACAGAACGTACCATAAAAGGTTTTTTTGGGGAAAATCTAACGACTACTTATGATATTTTGTTGGCGGAGGTTGACTGGCCCCCACCTTTTGTCTTAGCCGCTCCACAGGGGGAGGAGGTGATCCTCCCCACTTTTGTGCACACGGTGCCGAAGGAGCAGGCACTGCAGTTTGAAGAAGATTGGGCTAAGGCGCTTGCGCCGGCATTGTACTGTACTCATTGTGGATGGGACAAATTTTCCCCTCGACATGAGATCCCTTTATGGTCCATGCCACAGCCACAACCCCAATACCCCATACGACGTGAGGTGAAAGCCTCTGTGTCCGAAATCCTTGAACAATTGGAATATCAAGGTATAATTGAAATCACTGTGTCTCCGATAAATAACCCACTTTTTACTGTGACCAAGCCAGATGGCTCGTACCGTTTGGTGTTGGATTACCGCCACTTAAACTCACAGTGTCGTACGTATGCGGTGCAGAATACTCACAGGTATGCTCTTGTGGATAGTCTTGTGCGTAAAAGGTTCAAAACAATGCTTGACATTTCCAATGTTTTTTTTCCCATAACTTGTCCCGCCTTGGTAGTCAATGGACGAGTTTTACCAGTGGTGGCAAACAACGCCAATGCCTTCGTTTGGCCATGGGCTACATGAACAGTCTAGGCGTTTTCCCACCCGTATTGTCTCTCTGCTTTAGAAGCTTGACACAGATGCATGTTCGTATGTGGATGACATTTATCTCACAGACAACGAGTTATGGCCGCATCTGTGCCGTGTTGACCACATAATTTGCCGTTTTGCGGACTTTGGATATAAATTCAACTTTGTGAAATCACATATTGCAGAGTACACAGTGTTGTTCCTGGGCTACGAGCTCAACAATGAAGGTAGAGGCTTGGCTCCTCACTTCTTGGAGAATTGCGCACTTTTACGCGCTCCCACAACTCTGAAAAAGCTACAATCCTTACAGGACGTTTTGAATTTCGTACATACATTCCGGAATATGCCCAGCGATTCAAGCCGCTCTATGCATTGATACAACCTACTTTTTCCAAATTGTGCTGGCTGCCAGAACATTCAGCCATTTTGCAATCTTTGAAGGCTGATCTACTTGAATCTAAGTTCTTGTCGACTCATGATAACCACACCAACCTGGTAATAAGGATCGTACCAGGGGCGGTGGGTTTCACGTACCTCACTTTTAATGAGGGCGACACAAAACCTATTGCTAACAAGTCACACCTGTACACTTCGGCCGAGTTACGGTTTTCCACTGTGGAAAAAGTTTTGACAGCGGTACAAATGGCGATTCTTAAGGAACGTGCACTGTCGCAGGGAAAATGCATTGTGGTTGTTACTCCGTATCCTGCCTTGGAGGCAGTGATGAAGGCCAGTGTACCAAATTCCAAGGCTTAGCACCCTCGGTGGAAACAATGGGCTACATCCTTGACATCCCCAGATGTAACGTTCATTTTCGATTCCTCTTTGCAGACTCAAGAGTTTTTGCAGAACGAGTTTGTTCATCCTGCTCCTCTGACTATGCGCCCACTTGAGGATTTTCGTTGTATCATTTACAGTGATAGAAGTGCGCAAGCAGCTACGGATTCTAGACACGCGTATTCCGCGGCCTGCGCAATTGTGGTTGGTACTATGGTGGTTGGTGAATTCAAGTCCGATGTCGTGCATACACAGACATTAGGGGACTGTACCGCCCAGTTGGCTGAACTACATGCTCTGATGCTTGCGTTGGAGTATGCGAACCCCAGTGTGACTAATCTTGTTGTGAGTGATTCTTACTACTGTGTACAGTCTTTCAATGACAATCTACCTTTTTGGACTCAAAAGGATTATCGTGACTCCAAAGGTAGCACAATAAAACATAAAATGATCTGGGTCCGAGTGGCGGAGTTAAAAAAATGTCTCCCACTCGTTTTTGTAATTCATACTCTGGGTCATCAGCGCGTTGGGGTTCATGCTGTTGGCAACTGTCTCGCGGATGAAGCTGCGAAGACAGCAGTAGCAACATTTGCAGTGGCAGTGGTTACACGTTCGAAAAGTAAGATTGATGATGACACCTTGGCAGCTATTGCCGCAACTGAGAAGAGAGGTAATTATCCTAAGGGTTTCCCTTCGAGGTACTCTTATCACTTAAGTCCCAATAAAGTTCCTTATGTGAGAATTAACGACGTTGGTGGCAGACTGATTCCCAGCGCGGACCACAGACCAGCTTTGATTACAGCAGCCCACGCTGGGAAGGCTTCGGTGCATGCTGGCGTGTCAGCTACTGTATCTCTCCTCCAGCAACGGTATTGGTGGCGGGGTTTGTACAAACAGACATGTGATTTTGTCCTTCAATGTGGCATTTGTCAGCAAATTAAACCTTCTTCTCCTGCATGCCCTCCCCAAACTCAGTTTTGCATATCTAATAATCCTCTTGCGTGTGTTTATTTGGATTACTGCAGTCCTTTCTCCTCTGATACTGCGTATAAGTACATCTTAGTTGCAGTTGACTCTTGCACGCGTTTTGTCTGGGTGTGGCCTCAAAGGAGCGCTGATGCTAGAACTGTCGTAAGGGATTTGCGTGTTTTTGTGGGAATTTTTGCATGTGGCACCTTCCATTCGGACGAGGGTCCAGCGTTCGCCTCTAAGGCGTACAAGGATGCCATGGCTTCATTGGGGGTCCAAGTCAAATTTTTGTCTCCATACAGGCCTGAGGGCAATAGTGTTGTGGAGCGGATGAACTGTGATTTAAAGCAATCCTTGACAGCAAAGGTTTTGGGTGCTGGCAGAAACTGGCTTACTCACCTGAATAGCATACAACGCGCACTTAATAATCTCCCTTGAAGGTCTCTGGGTGGGCGGACCCCATACGAAATGCTCTTTGGCATCAAGATGTTTGTTCCAGACCTTGACGGTCTAGACATGGCGGCGGGAGCCGCATCCTTTGACGTATACGAACATTCTAATGTTTTACAGATCCTACAAAAGACTAGAGACAGTCTTGCAAAGGAACACTTGCCCACAACATCTGAAGCTGCGTTGCAGATTCCGGTAGTCAGCTGGCTACCCCAGGTTGGAGAACCTGTCCGAGAGAAGATCGACAACAAGTAAGAATTTGGTCCTTCCTATCGAACTCCAGTTGCCGTGCTTGGTGTGCAGGGTACAAGAACAGTCATTTTACCTCCTCTTCCTGGGCAAAAGGGGAACAGGTACATTTCAATTGACCATGTCAAACCACACAGGGTGGCCGATACTCTATAGTATGATGCCTGCAGTTTTGTGTCCAGCAATGGTGCGTCACTCTGTTTTGGCCCCAGATCTGGCCATCGGACCTGACATTGCCATTGAAATGAGTCCACTTACAAATCCTTTCTTGAGTCAACCTGCTGGTGATCCTCTTAATGACACTGAATATACTTACCCAAGTGATTTGTCTATGCCTGATTTGGTGACCATGTGGCTAATCAATCCCGTTGTTCATTTGACACTGGCTCATCCACATCAAAGTCCCCTTCAAAAGTTTTGATTTTTGCTACCTGGTTTAAAAAACATTTATTGATCCCACCTTGGATTTAGATTTGGCTTGTGCTGACTTCAAATTTTCTGTTCATGTCCATAGGATTTGTTGTATATTTTTTTCCTTTTATCAATGGACACTATGTTGAGGAGAGAACTTCAATTTGAGTGATTGATGGAACTTTGGCTCCCCACTCCTCTTCGCACATCATGAAGAGGGACCAGACGTTTGTGAATATAGCTGCCTGGCCTGTTTTAGATGGGATTGTATGGGATGCTGTAAAGTTCCAGATTATTGGTCCCACAGAGGTTATTAATGTTCCCAATGTACTCCGTGTCTCTATGGGAGATGTGGTTAAACAAAATATTTGCTCCGATGATTGGGATGTTAAAGCTGTAGAAGCTTTATTTAGTGATTTGAAGTACTACGCTGCCTTCGATGCTGAAGATATATATTTGGAGTCTGCGATTTATGGTGATTTATACTGTTACCAACATTTTGGCAATCACTTTCTGCATAAAACTAGCTCATTTAGAAATATTGTTAATTTCACACAGTGGGAACATTGTCCTGCTCCAGTGGAAGGCAGCTCAAAAACATTTTTGAAAAAGTTTTCCTATTTTACTGATTTTGATCAATCCAACCCGAATGCATTTTATTTTAAATTGACTGGAGAGTCAGTTTCCAAGGTTAGACTTACCCACACCAAATTGCTTTATTCGAAGACCTTTATTGACCAGTTGGCTGTTGGGGGCTATGAACTGTGGAGAGATACTATGGATCTTAAATCTGTTTGGGATTCTAAAAGTTGGCAAGTGCAAGGCACTGAGGCTTTGCATCGTGCATGTCTAATCCCAAACCATATGTTGTTTCTGAATGACACTATTTCACAAACCACATGCTTTGGATTGGCTACTTCTAAAACATTAAATACTCCTTCATTTCCTGATTTGGGTAAATTTCCCACTTTGGAATATTTATACCAGTACTTCCCTGAGTGAAATTCAGGCCCTGTTTAGCAATTCCTCTTTTAATGTTTCCAGCATTAATCCCGATGACTGGTTGCTTTGGCAAAAACGTGCAGATTCCTGCCAGCAACGTTTTCTGGGTCTGACCCCTGGCTATACAGAGGTTAGAGTTGATCCCCGTTTTCAAACTCACCACTGAGTCACCACCTATTCTGTAGGCAAATTGTGCCAGAGTTGGCTCAGACATTCATCCTTAGTGTCTGTTAAATCACACTTGTCCAAACTCATTGGCACTGTCGATTTAAATGATTTTGTGATAGGCCCTGCGGGTGGCAGATCAAAAAGATGGATATATGCTGCTCACAATGAGGTTTGGAAACTGTCTCAAATTGAAGCTGCTTCTAGGATTAGAGCTATTGATCAGGCAAATTTAGAAAAAGTGCTTGCCGTTGTAGATAATAGCATTAACACCCTCTCTTCGCGAATTTACGCTCTGGACAATACTGTGTCATCTATGGTTGATATTGTGCAAGAAAATGCAGTTTGCCTGGACTTTGCAAACGTTAAAAAATGGACGAGTTCCATGGGATTACATGAACACGAGTTTATTATTTCTGCCTTTCAATTTGACTGTTAAACAGCAATTATGTCAATGAAAGATGCCACGTTTTCCCTGTTGCATATTGAAAAGTTAGAACCTTTGCCTTTTTCTGTAGAGGAAGCCAATTTGGCAGTTTGGCTTATCCATGGGTTAATAACCTTACCTTACTCTCTTTTCAAGTTTGAGGCTTGCATGAAACACTATGCTATAGGCAGATTTGAGCCCCTGGGTGGAGCATATCTTCATGAAGTTTGGAATCTCCCATTCATATACAGATGTTTGAGGGATGGTACAGACGTTTTTTTGAATGGCGAAGTTTGCACCACTACACCTGATCATTCATTGACATGCAGAAATCTTCAATTACACGGCTCATGTAATGTACTTGCACCAAATTTAGCGTGTGTTTTAAAGGACACTCCAGTTCCGACCATTACACCAACATTCACATTGCTTGCTAATGGTAGTTATTTATTATTAAATAATGAAGAGTGTTGTGGGATGCACGCAGGTATTGCTTATATTGTTACCGTTTCAAAGCGTGTAACTTGCTGCAAGAAAGTGTTGTTCCCTCCTCCGCATAGCAGGCTTGATGTTTCCATCTGGCCCTCGATTCCGACCTTGAAAGCAGAGTTCAACCTTTTGTCCCAGAAAGAAGTGCCCCTTACATCTGCGCGTGAGACATTCGTCCTTCACGTTGCAAATACTCGTACTGAGGTTAATGCTTTATTACACACGGACCTGCCCTTGCACTTCGGTGCTTTGATCCACACAATTTTAAATGCCTCGTCGACTACTGGTCTGGCACATTTTTAGGGCGTCGACTATAGCATTGCTGTAGCAATGCTTGTTTATTGAGATTATAGTAAGGCTTTCAAAAGTCTACCCAAACTGCGGATCGGGTACAGTTCATGTGACCCGGGGGCGTGCACATAGCACAGAGTCTCGGCATCAGACTTCAAAGCAAAGAAATCCGTTCCCCCATCCCCCCTCCCTTTTTGACAGTTTCATTTTGGCTCCTCGCATTCCCCCCTCCCTTTTAGCCCACTCCCTTTTGGCTCCTCTGCTCCTTGCATTCCCCCCTCCCTTTTCGACAGTTTCATTTTGGCTCCTCATTCCCCCCTCCCTTCCCGGGCAGCCCTCTGATGCATCTCCCTCCCTTTTGGCTCCACACGCAATGAGTTTAACACAACCAAGCCTGAAACTGTACAAGTTGGACACATTTTCAGCTTGCACAGTAGTGGTGTTCAACATGAGATACCCATCTCCCACAGGAATATATGGAGTTATTCGCATTTCAGAACTTACACCATTACAGTTGACATAAAACAAACTGTACGTCACACCTCTATTTCAATAAGCTCTCTGCCCCTATTTTTTCCTCAAATTTCACTCTCACTCGGCATCTCCCTCATGCTCTTTCCCTCCCTCCCCTCTCTCCCCTTTCTAGCTCTCCTTCTACTCCCACATTTCTCTCTCTCCCCTTTCTCACTTTCCTCTCTCTCCCCCTCTCTCTTCTCTCTCCTCTCCCTTCCCTCGACCCTCACTCTCCCCTCCGCTCTCTCCTCACTATGCACTCTCTCCTTGCTCTCCCCTCTCTCCTCACTCTCCCCTCCCTCATCTCTCCTCTCTCTCCCCTCTCTCCTCACTCTCACCTCACTCTACCCTCACCTACCCTCACTCTCCCCTCTTACCTCACTATCGCTTCTCTTTTTACCCTTTCTCCTTACTCTCCCCTCACTTTCCCCTTCCCCCTCTCTCCTCACTCTCCCCTCTCTCTCCTCACTCTCACCTCACTCTTCCCTTTCCCCCTTCTCCCCTCCCTCTCTACCCTCCCCTTTTCCCTCTCTCCTCACTATCCCCTCCCTCCTCTCTCCTCACTCTCCCCTCTCTCACCTCACTCTCTCCCCTTTCTCCCTTGTCCTTTCTCTCTCCCCTCTCTCCTCTCCCCTCCCTCTCTACTTTCTCCCCTCCCGCTCCCCATTCTCCTCAATCTCCCGTCTCTTCAGTCTCCCCTCTCCTTAGTGTCCCCTCTCCTCAGTCTACCCTCTCTCCCCTCTCTCCCATCTCACTTCTCCTCCCTCTTCCCTCTCCTCAGTCTACCCACTCTACCCTCACCTCCCCTCACTCTCCCCTCTTACCTCACTATCCCCTCTCTTTTTCCACTATCTCCTCACTTTCCCCTTCCCCCTCTCTCCTCACTCTCCCCTCTCTCTCCTCACTCTACCCTTTCTCCCTTCTCCCCTCCCTCTCTACCCTCTCCTTTTCCCTCTCTCCTCACTCTCCCCTCCCTCATCTCTCCTCACTCTCCCCTCTCTCACCTCACTCTCTCCCCTTTGTCCCTTGTCCTTTCTCTTTCCCCTCTCTCCTCTCCCCTCCCTCTCTACTTTATCCCCTCCCGCTCCCCATTCTCCTCAATCTCCCCTCTCTTCACTCTCCCCTCTCCTTAGTGTCCCCTCTCCTCAGTCTACCCTCTCTCCCCTCTCTCCCATCTCACTTCTCCTCCCTCTCCCCTCTCCTCACTCTCCCCCTTCCCCCTCTCCTCTCTCCCTCCCCTCCCGCTCTCCTCTCCCTCTATCACCTTCCTCCCCTCTTTCCTCACTCACTTTTCCTGCTCTCAGCTCCATCGCCCCTCCCCTCCATCTCCCCTCCCTTCACTCTCTCCTCACTCTCCCCTCTCCTCACTCTCCCCTCTCCTCACTCTCCCCTCTCCTCACTCTCCCCTTTCCTCCCTCTCGCCTCCCTCTCTCCACTCCCTCTCTCCACTCCTTCCTAAATCATCCCTCTCTCCCCTCTCTTCACTCTCCCCTCCCTTCACTCTCCCCTCTCCTCACTCTCCCCTCTCCTCACTCTCCCCTCTCCTCACTCTCCACTCTCACTACTCTCCCCTCTCTCCCCTCTCTCCCCTTTCACCCCTCTCCCCTCTCACCACTCTCCCCTCTCACCACTCTCCACTATCACCACTCTCTTCTCTCTCCCCTCTTCCCTCTTGCCCCTCTCCTGTCTCCTCACTCTTCCCACTCTCCTCACTCTTCCTTCTCTCCTCTCTCTTCTCACTCTCCCCTCTCCTCACTCATCACTCTCACCTCTCCCCTCACTCGCTGTTCTCTCTCCCCTCTCTCTCGCATTCCCCACTCCCTTTTTTGACAGTTTCATTTTGGCTCCTCGCATTCACTCCTCCCTTCTCGGGCAGCCCTTTGATGCTTTGGTCGCATCTCCCTCTATTCACATATAATACAATTCCTAATTCAGCCAGCGCATACACATTAAATGAGACCAGACACGCAATGAGCCTAACACAAATAAGACTGAAACTATACAAGTTGGACACATGTTCAGCTTGCACAGAAGTGGTGTTCAACATGAGATACCCATCTCCAACAGAAATATATGGAGTTGTTCACATTTTAGAACTTACACCATTACTCTAGCCTTAAAATAAACTCTGTACGTCACACCTCTATTTCAATAAAGCTCAGTGCACCACTCCACTTACCTCTCTTAACATCTAATTTACACATCACTGCAAACCTACCTCTACATCTCTAAATCTGAATCAGCTCTCTGCCCCTATCTTCTCATCAAATCTCCCTCTCACTCTCCCTCTTACTCTCAACCCTCACCTCTTCCCTTTCTCCTCACTCTCCCCTCTCACCTCACTCTTCCCCCCACTCTCCCCTCCCCTAACTCTCACCTCACTCTCCACTCTCTCTCTTTTTCCCCTCTCTCACTCTCCCATCCCTTTCCTATCCCCTCTCTCCCCACTCTCCCCTCTATCTCCCCTCTCTCTCCTCTTTCTCCCCTCCCTCTCAACCCTCCCCTCCCCTTTCCCTCTCTCCTCACTCTCCCCTCTCTCACCTCACTCTCTCTCCTTTATCCCCTCTCCTCTCTCTCCTCTCTACTCTCTCCCCTTCTTCTCACCATTCTCCTCACTCTCCCCTCTCCTGAGTCTCCCCACTCTCCCCTCTCTACCATCTCCCCTCTTCTCACTCTCCCCTCTCCTTCTACCCTCTCCTTCTCCCCTCTCCTCACTCTCCCCTCTCACTACTCTCACTACTCTCACCACTCTCCCCACTCTCCCCACTCTCCCCACTCTCCCTACCTTCCCCAGTCTCCCCTCTCTCACCACTCTCCCCTCTCACCACTCTCCCCTCTGACCACTCTCATCACTCTCCCCTCTCACCACTCTCTTCTCTCTCCCCACTCACCACTCTCCCCTCTCACCACTCTCCTCTCTCTCCCATCTTCCCTCTCTCCCCTCTCCTCACTCTTCCCTCTCTCCTATCTCTCCTCACTCTTCCCTCTCTCCTCATTCTCCCCTCTCCTCACTCTCCCCTCTCACCACTCTACACTTTCAACACTCTACCCTCTCACCACTCTCCCCTTTCACCACTCTCCCCTCTCACCACTCTCCCCTCTAACCCCTCTCCCCTCTAACCACTCTAACCCCTCTCACCACTCTCCTCTCTCACCACTCTCCCCTATCACACCACTCTCCCCTCTCACACCACTCTCCCCTCACCACTCTCCCCTCTCACCACTCTCCCCTCTCACCACTCTCTTCTCTGTCCCCTCTACCCTCTGTCCCCTCTTCCCTCTCTCCCCTCTCTCCTCCCTCTCCCCTCTCTCCTCCTTCTCCTCTCTCTCCTCACTCTCCTCTCTCCTCACTCTCCTCTCCTTACTCTCCTCTCTTCACTATCCCGACTCTCCACTCTCACCACTCTCACCACTCACCACTTTCACCACTTTCACCACTCTCCCCTCTCACCACTCTACCCTCCCACCACTCTCCCCTCTCACCACTCTCCCCTTTCACCACTCTCCCCTCTCACCACTCTCCCCTCCCCTCTCACCACTCTCCCTTTTCACCACTCTCCCCTCTCACCACTCTCCCCTCTCACCACTCTCCCAACTCTCCCCTCTCACCCCTCTCACCACTCTCCCCACTTTCCCGATTCTCCCCTCTCACCACTCTCACCACTCTCCCCACTCACCCCTCTCACCACTCTCCCCACTCACCACTCTCACCACTCTCCCCTCTACACTATCACTACTCTCCCCTCTCACCACTCTCCCCTCTCACCACTGTCCCCTTTCACCACTCTCCCCACTCACCCCTCTCACCACTCTCCCCACTCACCACTCTCACCACTCTCCCCTCTAAACTATCACCACTCTCCCCTCTCACCACTCTCATCACTCTCTCCTCTCATCACTCTCCCCTTTCACCACTCTCCCCTTTCACCACTCTCCCCTCTCACCACTCTCCCCTCTCACCACTCTCCTCTCTTACCACTTTCCCCTCTCTTCTCCTAGGCATCACCAATAAAGCATAAATCTGCAGACCGCTCACACTACAGTTATAATATGCCCCACAAGCGGGACACAAATTCAATTGAGCAGCAACACAGCATTATTTTTGTCACCAATGCAGCACTCAAGACCACTACAGCATCAATCACCACACCACTTCATTAAACAGCATCAACACAGCATCAGTCAGCACGACTACAGCATAGTCCGTCACCAGCACTGCATCAGGCAGCAACATTACAGCATAAATCTGCAAACACTAGATTGCAGAGGTGGGAACAGAGTACTTTTTAGGTCTCGCCTAATGCTTGCTTGCTTGTTGGCAAGATATTATGTAGGAGCTTTAAAAATGCACCCAAAGGCTTTTCTAGGAGGATTGCCTACAGTGCATGTGTGCGAGCGTGTGCACATCACACACCATTTGTCAGCCTGTGAGCCTCTCTCCGCACTCATGCTGGTTTGCACTTCGAAGGAATTTGCACCCCCGCCCCCCTCCGCGCAATGCCAGAGATTGTTGTTTACAAGAAACACCCAATCTGCTTTTGGGCAGGGATGAGACTGCAGATTCTTGAAGAGCAGTGTCTTATATACTTGTTATTTTTGTGAGCTAGCTAGCACTCCATCTGCAGATCGTCCGTATTCTTCCCTCACCGGCACTTGGGGGGCATGGCTGCTTAGTTTACATTCCTAGAGAAGCCTAGAAATTTGTTTTCCATGTTTTTTTATTCACCCTGCGAGGGCAGACTTTACGTATTAACAACTGTTGTAGCAACTGCTCGTTTGTTTAGCTGGGGTGGGGCAGAGTTTTCTGACATTTTTCACCTAGTGTTACTAATGTTACTGCTTTTAATGAAGGCCTCATTGATTATCACATGTTTTGTTTCTTTCCAAACAGCTGTCCCAATTCACATTTCACTACCTTTTTCCTGGTGAAACACGACGGGAAGAACCTCTCAAATGTTAAATTTTTCAGTAAAGTTCAGAATCCTAACTTGTCTACCAATTCCCGTTTGTGCCCAAATCGAGGTTCCCGCCAGCTTCAGAACTCGGGACGAGCGCATGTGAACAGAAATTTCACACCAGTGGCATTTTCATGTGTGCATGAAATGGATTTTTAACATGAAGGCGAACTATGCATTGTGCTGCATGTCTAATTTTCAAAACAGAGGTACAACGCCACACATGGACATGTATGAGTGATCTAATAACAGGAAGAGGCTGGTAGGACACAGTTTGAACCAGTTTTACAACATCGTTTTTTTTTTAATCAGAGCGCGAGGGAAACGTTTTAACTTTTGCCAATGCTTTCACTATCTAAAAATGCAAAGAATAAAATCCCCCCTTGCTTGTCAGTGCCAGCACTTGTTTCCTTGTCTACCCCCATTCGCACACCACCTCTCACTCTTGTTACACCCCCTTCCACACACCTTTAGCACTCAGTGCCACATAATTATATGCTATAATGCGCTCAATGCAACATACACTCCAAACAATACCACTCAGTGCCACATAATTACATGCCACACAACTACACTCTACTGAATACAACAGACACTCCTCATAATACCACTCAGTGTCACATAATTACAAGCCACATAATTACACTGCACTCAATGCAACATACACTCAAAATACCACTCAGTGCCACATAAACGCCACATAATTACACTGCACTCAATGCAACAAACACTCCAAATACCACTCAGTGCCACATAATTACACGCCACATAATTAGACTGCACTCAATGCAACATACACTCCAAATATCACTCAGCACTGTTCCCACGAATGTGCGCGGGTGGGGGCGTGCGCACGATTGTCACCCGGAGCGCGCAGTGTCCTGGATTTAGCGTGCACACTGGGACAAAGACATCCCTACAAGACAGTTCGCGCCGCCGCCTTTTAAACGCGAGCAGTGCGAAATCCAAGCAGGAGGCAGAGACATAGTACTTGCAGGGGCGCAAAGTCCATTGTGCTTAAAGGGCTTCACTCCCCCACACCCCTGTCGGGGTGTCAGCCCAGCCGAGACAGCTTCCCAGGCACACAACAGCCGCGCCAAGTACTTCACGGGTCTTTAAAAGACCATTTGAATGTTAATGAGCTTTGTGCTCTTTCGCCCCTGCATCTTCACACTTCCTACAGCTGAAAGAAATGAAACACCCTCAAGCGACTGGTAGGTTCTGTTTGCTCGAGTAATGCAGACAAGTTCTCTAATCCTATGAACTCTGGGTGCCAATTACATATGCCACGGGTCTCTCCGAGGGCACATCTGCTGCCTAATTGTGTTTTTTTTTGCAGTGAAAAGCTATTATGTGTTGTAGGTTGGTCTTGAGAGGCAGAGTAACTACTCGGTCTTCCAGCCATCCTATCTGTGACATTGCCTCGCTTTGGGCCTCTCTGGCCCTTGCTCCAGAGCCAGCTGCTGCTTGTCAGTCACGAATGGCACAGCAAAGAAGAGGTAGCGAGCAGGAAGATATGGAGTCATGTGCGACCAGGCTGGTCCCCTCGGGTCACCTCGATGGGTGTCCCTGTGTTGTCTTTCAGCCCCATTTGCTGCTGGCTGTGATAATTGCCTCTCAGCAGCCAGCAATAATTTGTGTGAATGAAGAGGAATGCGAGTTACTATAATTAAGTAGCCCTAAACTTCTGACTGGGGTGGGGGAGCCTCCTGCGAGGTTTAAATGCAGCCAAGACCGTGAATTAACCTGAATGACTTACTAGCCAGACTCTGTAGACACTAGCCAGACAAGACAGTGCTAAGGAATGTGGTGGATTCTACAGTGTGCAACAACTTCATGACTTCGGTAGTTATGTTATGTTATGTTATGGGGGGGATTTGTATAGCGCTCAGATACTCCAAAGGAGTGTCCCGGCGCTTTCAGACCAACAGGCCAGCAGCTAACACATAACACAACAGATAAAAAGAATCAGTAAAAGAAGTAGAAACACCAGACTAAAGACCAAACAACCAAGTTTTAAGTCCCTTCCTAAAGGCAAGCAGATTGGCGGTGCTGCGGAGTGACAGGGGGAGAGTGTTCCAGAGCTGGGGGGCAAGACGTTTGAAGGAGCGTCCACCAGTCCGAGCCTTCTTCACCACTGGAACCACCGCAAGAGAGAGAGTTTCTGATCTCAGAACCCTGGTGGGTTTATAGAAGGCTAGCCTTTTCTGAATATAGGTCGCTCCAGTAGAATAGAGCGCCTTGTGGGCCAAAGTGAGGGCCTTGAAAGCAATTCGCTTTCTGACAGGGAGCCAGTGCAAGGTGGATAAAAGATCAGAGGCACTGGCCCGACGGGGGAGACCATAAATGGCGCGGGCGGCCGAATTCTGGACTACCTGAAGACGCTGCATCAGGTAGTCAGGCAAACCCAGGTAAAGAACATTGGAATAGTCCAGCCTCGATCCTATGAGGGCATGGACGGTAATCTTACGATGGTCAAGAGAGAGCAGAGGGAGAAACCTCCGCAACATCCTAAGCAAGCCAAAGCAGACGCCCACAAGGCCAAGAACTTGGGCTTTCATGGTCAGGCCATTATCAATTTTAACCCCCAGGTTTTTCGCCACGGTGGAGGAAGATGCCGGTGGAAACATGTCATGCGGCCACCATTCCTGCCAGCTCGGGTCGGATTGGCAGCCGAAAAAGAGCACCTCAGATTTTCCAGGGTTACACTTAAGACTATGACCCTGAAACCATTCAAATACAGCTCCTAGGCAGCCACAGATACTGTCTCCATCAAACTCAGCCCCCTTTGCACACGTGAAAAGGAGCTGAGTATCGTCGGCGTATGATATTATCTGGGCCCCAAAAGACTCAGCCAGCACCGCCAAAGGGGTCAGAAAGATATTAAAAAGTATCGGGCTCAACACGGAGCCCTGCGGTACTCCAACCCCCAGCGGCGGCACTTCGGCTGAGTGGAGGGGGGGCCCAGACCACCTGCCGGCGACCAGTCAGGTAAGATTGAAACCACCTCAACACCGTCCCACGCAGACCTATCTCATACAGTCTGCGGAGAAGACCTTCATGAGGGACGGTGTCGAAGGCCGCCGACAGGTCAAGCATGACCAACATGGCCCTGCCCCCTGAGTCCAGCACCTCCTTGATAGCCTCGCTGACTTCAAGAAGCGCCGTTTCAGTGCTAAAGTTGGTACGGAAGCCAGACTGAGAGGCATGAAGCAGGCCGTGTGACTCAAGGAAGGCAGAAAGGACCCCATGGACATGCTTCTCGACGATTTTAGCAAAAGCAGGTAGGAGAGAGATCGGGCGATAGTTCGCATGAAGGTCAGGGTCGAGTCCCGGTTTTTTGAGAAGCGGAACAACCCTCGCCTCTTTCCAAATACCGGGAACAACGCCACTGGTCAAAGAACAATTCAGCACAGGATTCACAAGTGGATTGACCACCTCCGCCATCCTTGCCAAAAACCTGGCAGGACACGGGTCAGCAGGTGAACCGGATTTAAGCTGAGAAAGCAAATCATGCGACGCAATAATAGATAGAGGTGGAAATTCCGATAGAGTGTACTCGGAATCTTCCACCAAATTCCCATGGATCTCCTGGCACATCCTAGCCCCGATGACAGGGTTTGGGAAAGAGTCCTGGATCAGCTTGATCTTGTCATGAAAGAAGCTGGCCAGAGCGGTCACCCACGGTTCCGAGAACTCGTGCTGAGATGCAATAGCTTTGGGCGACATAAACTCCTTCACGATAGCGAAGATCTCCTTACAGGAGCTAGAGGCTGACTCTATTCGAGCCGCGAAATAATGCCGTTTTTCTCGCCGAATGTCAGCATGATAGGCTTTAATAGCTAACTTGTAATCAGTCTTAGCCACATCCTCGTACCTATGGCGCCACCGTCTTTCCGCACTCTTACAGGTACGTCTGGACGAAGCCAGGGCCTCAGTAAACCAGGGTGCAGATGACCGCCTAGGAATTTTACGAGGAGAGGATTCGGGAGCAAGTTCATTGGGATACAATTCTAAAACTGGGAAGTGTTAAAAAATTCAAATCTTCACATCTTTATTGTAATGTAAGTGTTAATAATAGATCTTGATACTAGGCTTGCTCTCAAGATCTTGCATATTGACAGATAAGGGGGCGGAAGCGCAGGACGAGTATAATTTGACCAAGGTCAAAACATTTTGTAAAGTAGGAGATCCAAGACTGAAATGCTGTGCTGTTTGCCCCAAAGGCTTTACAACTTCCACTGTAAGACATTTTGTTGGAGACTGTGAGACAGGACTGTTTCCCCGTGAGTATTGTCGAGGCTAGAGTGTGTTTGGTTCCAGTCCAGTTTTTTAATCTATCATATACTAGAACTTTTAAGTCTGATTCGAAGTGCTCCTAAATTCGGCACAAAATGGGAGAAGAAAAATAAGGTAAAAAAAATACGAATGCCTAAGTACACAGTATTTAGCCAAATGAAGGAGTAAAAAATAAAAACTATATCCTGTAGCCACAATTTCCATCCAGGCCAGCCCTGGGGTGGGAGGATTTTGATGGCAATGCCAAGAAAATATCCATCATAGGGAAACACCAGTGCATGGCGAGATATTTTTAATACAATATTTAGAACCAGCATTAACATGGTAAACCCAGTATTAGATGTGAAGTCTCCTGGTTTCATGGCTAAAACACAGCCACTAGACAACATTCAGTGATGGTGTCTCCCGACAACCACAGCTCCCTCTCACCTGCCCACGTGCGCGGCCACCTACCTTGTCTCTTGATGCCGCTCATAGACACATACGGAGCTCGCACACAGTCATGTCCCACATATGAAACTTAATGAACACAACTGTGACCGGGCATTCTGATAAATGTTTTCTGAGCAGATGGGCTTCACTTCTTTGCCACACAATAATACAAATGATGAAATAAAATAGAGATATAAATTGGTGGCATAACATTTCAAAAGTAGTGCAGTACAAATGCAGTTTCCATTATGGTTTGACAGGTGTGTTTTCTGGCTGCCTAGTCAATGTCATTGAGAAATGGAGATGACTGGTGGAAATAGAGAAGTGTCTAGCGTAGCGCCTTCTGATAGGGAAGGCGGGTGGTGATACATGCACATTGCATTTTTAGGCGGATTGTGTTGTTAGGTGTGAGTGAGATGCCACACCATGAGTGAAAGATCGCCATGTTTACTTAGCTCCTTGCAGGATTTTGCCTAGCAAGAAACGTACTAGACAAAAGGAGGAGGATGATGATGATAAATAGCCATTTATGATGGTTTCCTGATGATCTGATGGTGGCGGATAGAGACTTCTAATAAGAAATTACTTAAAGATTCCCCTTAAAAGACCTTGAAAAATAACCTTCTTGTATCCAGCCTCACACACTCAACCAAATTTGATACCACTGGACCTTATGAAAGCACATATACACAATGGACTCAATCTACAAAAAAAAATCATAAAAATATATTGAAGAAATCCGCCAGTATGCCCTCATATATAACATAAATAATACCATCAATAATACATCACATATACATGATAATAATCAACAATACATTACATATAGATAACAATACATCCACGAATAATTAAAAACCCAAAGGGAGGCAAATTAACAGAAAAAACTGCAGTTGTTTATTTAGAAAGGGTTACACTCTCACTAAGTGTGTCATTGGGTATCGTTGAGTATGTTCAATGACATACTATACTTGTCCAAGCACTGTGGGTCATAGTAATAAAAATCCATCAATGCGTTTTGGGAGTCTTAATTGAAATATACCACCTTCTTCAGGACCAATATAGTAATTCTCTCCTCCCAAATGAATATCTATAAAAACACATGAACACGACATTTGTCAGTGTTGTGAATTTTGTTCTGCACATGACTTTTCAGTGTTGTGAATTTTGTTTTGCACATGCAAAGTCAGAGATTTAGACATCGTAGGCTTTGAAAGTACGCAAACACTCTGTAAGATTTCATGAATCAATGAAAATTATTTCATTTTCTGAAAAAAATATATTTGGACCAATTTATTAAACATTTATGTTGCAAATGATACTCTTGCAAATGGGAAAAGTGAAAACAAAGTTTTTAAAATCTTGGAGACTGTGGTTCTGGTTTAGCAACAGAGCAGTGCTACACGGCGGTTCTCAGCAGTCCTCAGAGATCTTTCAGCGGGCTAAGCTCTCCCTCCGATCTTCTGGGCCTCCTTCTTATACCCACTACCCGCTCATAGCAACCCCAGTCAGCATCATCAAGTGGAGAGAACAGAGGCATACAGTGAGGTTTTTACAGGGGCTGTGAAGCCATGAAGTTCTCCTCCTAAGCCTCCCTCCCTTGTCTGCTTTGGCTTGATTTATCTTGGGAGAGCGGCGCGCCATGGGTAAAGGCACAAAGGTATGGAGGTCTACATCTGTTGGAAGCCAGGAAGTGATCAGGGTTGGAGCACGGTGCTCAACCCTGAATCGCTTGAGGCTGAATTACTGAAGGGTTCTGCTATGAAATGCCCTAAGATGCTTGTTGCTTGTGCCCAGTGCACAGTCTTGAACCAAATTGAAGTTCGGAACTCAAGAATCTTGAAAACGGGCTGCGGTAGGGTGGGTGTTAGTGCAGCCATACTGAGTTGAACGCGACCTAGTTGAGATGGCCCCTCAAGGTAAGTGAGCTCTGTGCTTGCTCCCCCATGACACACCAAACATACCAAAAACATTTAAGCCTCCTGTTATTGTTAAGATTGCAATACAGGCTTGACTAATCAAGGGAACTAAGGCGTCTACAGGAGAAATGAAATACGGTAAGATCGGACAACAGGCTGCGCAGAAATGATTGAATCAAAAAAAGATTGCATGGAAACCCCAGACAGACGTATTGCCAGATAACACGACTAAAGCAAGTGAAGGCTACGGTAATCCATTGATAGCGCCAATACAGACATTTGGGAATATGAACCATTGCTGTAAATTTATGTTTTTAAAAGACTCAGCAGCAGTCATGTATTCAGCAACAGAAAATAGTGCAGAACTGCCAATCCACTCATTCCTCAAAAGTCAGATCCACTATTGAATCCAGATCAACGGTCCAGCATAAGTCCATCTATGAATTTAAAAGTAACAGCGCCTGGAAACAGTGAAATTATCCCAAGGCCAAATACTGGATTGCTTAAAAACAGGGCAAGTCATTCCTCTCCTAAAAAAAACGACAGCGAACCCCTCAGATCCAAATAATATCAGACCTGTAACTTATATTCCCATGTTGGCCAAAATTCTGGAAAAATGTGTACAACAACAACTTAGCCTACTCATCTCTGACTTCAAGCTGTTAAACGACTGCCAATCCGGTTTCCGTCCAAACCAACGTACTGAAACTGCAATTCTGTACATAGTAGATGATGCATTACTGGCTCTCGACCAGAACGAAACATGCCTCTTAATCTTATTGGACCTGTCGGCAGCGTTCGACACGGTGAGCCATGCCAAAATACGTGACCGATTGAAAAACAGAATGGGAATTGAGGGTACAGTTCTAACCTGGTTTAGCTCCTTTCTTGAGAATAGATTGAACAAAGTCATCATCAACCAAACCCTCTCAAACGCAACCAATAATACTATAGGAGTACCACAAGGCTCTACGCTTTCTCTGGCATTTTTCAATCTATACGTAGAACCTCTATCGGAAATACTACAAAATTATAACATCGATTTCCACATGTATGCTGATGAGACTCAATTGTACATTAAAGTCGCTTCATCTGATGATATAAAGACAATAAACTTAGCGCTAACCAGAACCCTACTATGGTTAACCAAGAACCACCTGAAACTAAATCCTCAGAAAACGGTATTCTTACTAATTACACCCGAGAAAAGCAAAATTATGATAGCAGAATGGTCCAACCTTATCACTGCTCTAAAATGCACTCCGAAGATTGTTGACTCAACTAAGTCACTGGGTATCATTCTGGACAATAACCTAAACATGTCAGCACACATGAACACAATGGCAAAAAACGCCAGGTTCCACTTAAGCTACTTGCGAAAGCTCAAAACATTTCTAGATAAGGTAGACCTCAAAACAGCAGTTCAGGCACTGGTCATTTCAAGAATCGAATATGGTTGCACTACCTTGGCAGGGCTCCCGAAGATCTCAACAGCCCCATTGAAAGCATGTCTTAATGCAGCCACTAGACTTATAGCGGGATCCAAAAAATTTGACCATATCTCCCCGCACTTGAAAGCGCTCAACTGGCTACCCTTCGAAGCACAAATTTAGTTCAAGCTGGCATGCATCACTCATAAAGCAATACACACCAAATCTCCAGTCTACCTTGCTCAGAAACTCACGCTATCGGGAGGAACACGATCCTCCAGGAGCCAAGCATATCTACTACTGAAACCGGCTCGTTTCCACAAGAAAAGAACTTATGACCAAGCCTTCTCAGGGGCAGCTCCGAGAATTTGGAACGCCCTCCCCCTCTGACATTAGAAGAATCCCATCCATTGCAACATTCAAAAAGGAGGCAAAATCATTTTATATAAGGAAATTTCTCCCCTAAATATTTACAGTGGTTCGTCTATGTACTAACCTGCTATGTTTGTTAAATTTCAAGCAAGCAGCTCTCTAACAAGTTTTGGTCTTATATACGCGTTCTATTGTGGTTTTATTTGTCAAAAGGCCTCTGGTAATCCATCTGATGACTACTATATATGTTTATATACTTTCCCGAAGTGTAAATGTTTGTAAACTGGAAATATCGTTTATTATATATGTTTCGGACTGTTGAAATGCCCTGTAAAGAGCTCTGACACCCTTTGCAGGGTCATGTTCGCGCTATAGAAAACACCAAATAAATAAATAAATAAATAAATAACACCAAGACCCCACCCAAACAAGTGCTATCCGCATACAAACTCCATCATTGACTCCGTAGAGGAAGTGGAGAACCCCTGGCTGCGCTCAATTTTACTAGCAAACCCTACAGATCTAGTACAGGCAATGGAAAGTTGAGACCATCAATCTGGTTGATGATCCTGTAGGGCATGAGAAATCTGCTACTTAAATCTCAGAATAATCTGGGGCAATTAACCCAAGAAGAGCTAATTAATGAACATAAGTCTGCATTTAGCGACCAAGGAGCATTAACTCTGCCACAGCCAGAAGACATCAACGGAAATACATTTGCTGGCCCTTCGTTGAACGCAATTAGGAAAATAAAGTCCCCACATACTGTTGTCTTTACTAATAAGAATGTATTTCTACCCAAACCAACCCTTTTTACCATCATTAGTATAGTGAAAGATAAGGAAAAAAACATATCTTCAAACTATACCATGCAGTTTGCAAGCAGCACTTTAACACTTCATAGGTTACTGTCCTATATCATAATTGTAACTTATGAACTGCAAGGAACAAAATGTTCTCTACAACAAAAGCAGTAACCTACTGAGCTATCCACATAAAATACAGTTCTGTTATGTGTATGGTACACATTTTTGTAACCGGCATATTAACCCTCTGTACTACTTTATGATGAGTCAAAACTTCAACCAGACAAACATCTCTCTCCAGCACAAATATTAATCACGGGAAACCATTACCTCGCAGTCTAAACAATGACCAGCCTTTGCAAAGCACTCCCCACCCTATGAACAGTCATTGAGCTGAGGATCTTCAGTAAAATCTTTTTATGATACCACCATTGGAGTCCTGTGCTTTTCTAAACCCAAAGTGTACTTGCCTGAGTAACCAATTCATGTCATTGCGTGTATATCAAAATTGAAAACCTGCCTTAAGACACTTCATGTGGCGCTACATGTGTGGAAATGTACTCTCTTTTCACTTTTTTAAGCAAAGGTTTGGAGTGATATTTAGCACTGCACCATATACGCGGTCTGGTTCCCGGCGCACATAGCCTTGGTTGCAGCGCACAGTGACCTTATACTGCTGCACACAGAAGAAATAAATTAGAGGAAACATTGACACACAGTGCCACATAGTTACATGCCACATAATTACACTGCTTTCAATGCAACATACACTCCAAATACCACCCAGTGCAACATAAATAGACGCCACATAATTACTTTTTTTTTGTTGTTCTTTTTTTAGTCCTCATTTAACAAAGAAAGCTCATAGGTTTGGAGGATATAGCCGGCTTAATCAAAAAACTGCAAACCACTATCCAAGGTGGAAACGAAGAGAAAAAAAAATACCTAGTCACTTCTCAGAGAAGAGTTGGTTAGTCTAACCCCCGGGTATTTCTCTACGAAAGCAGTTTTTAATAGAAAAGGCTAGACTCCTCCTATATGTAGGCAGCTCCCGTCTAGCTCACGTCTAGCCTGGGCCTGGGCATTGAGTAGTTGGTTCTGCTTCAGGTGTGTCAGGAGCTGATTGTTGATCATCATTTCCAATACCTTTGCTAGCAATGGGAGCAGGGAGATGGGACGGTAGTTTTTTAGTTCGTTGGGGTCAGCTCAGGGTTTTATGAGCAGTAGTCTAACTTTGGAGTGTTTCCAGGCATTGGGAAAGGTTGCAGTGGTGATAGAGGGGTTGAGTAGGGTAGTGTGTCCCTAACCAATTCTTTTCTTTCCGAGGATTCTGAGGTTGAAGATGTGGTGCCGGCATGGGTCTGTGGTAGCTCTGGATTTCATGGTGGAAGTGGTGTCCTGCGTGGAGAGGATGTTCCAGGTGGTCAGTGTGTGGTTCGTGTCAGTTAAAGTGATAGCATAATGGTCAAGGAAGTCCATAGGTGTGGTTTGGGGTTTAAAGTTTCTGTATATGGTTGCGATCTTGTAGGGGAAGAAGTGGGCGAGGTTGTCACATAGCTCCTGTGAGGGTGTCATGTGTTTTCACTGGCAGCCATCTTGGAGGATTCCTTAATGATGTTGAAACATTCCTTGGTGTTGTTGGCACTGGTTCTTATGCATGCTGCAAGGGCTGTTTTCTTTTTTCCCCTCAGCAGGTGGTGGTAGAAGTTGAGGGAGATTTTGAAGGCTACCCTGTTGGAGGTGTCCTTGCTGGTGCACCATGTTCTCTCCAATTATTTTTCTGTCTTCTTTCGCTGTTCTGAGTTTAATGAATGAACAAATCAAGATTACTTTATTTGATTTTGTAAAAATAACAATATGCCAGGTGTCACATTTAGATAACAAATCACACCTGCATGTGGGTGGATCTGTGGGTGGATCGGTGTACTTAAACCATAACCCTCGGGATAGAGTAGTTTATTAAAATTAAACAAACCAAACCGAAAACAGGTCAACAAATGATGTTGGTGAATAGGCACATCAAAAAGAAGTTATGGCTCTATCTTTGGAATGATGGCTTGACCAGAGGTGAGGCTTGCCTCTCAACTGCAACTCTATCTCTTATTCAGGCAACATCATGTTTGATGATTCCCAGTGGATTTGTAAATATCATTGGTCACCCAAGGGTTTTGAGATTCTCTTTCACATAGAGCAGCCAGGGAATATTAATCATATTATCCAACTGCACACAGTCTTAAAAGACTCATCATCCATTAAGAGTTCATTCTTTCTTGAGCCATACTGTGCACTACAACAAAAGCAGCCAGATTTTTTAATCTACAATGTATCACATCCCAAGCTCTTCATATAGTATCTCAGAGTACATTGCCCACCTGAGTATTTTTTTCTCTGCCACCCCAACTGGATCTAGGCTCAATTGCGCCTGGAGAAGTTATTGAATGTGGCACACACCCTCTGAAGGCTTCCAATATTCTTCTTTAGTAGTGATTGCCAGGAGAGCCAATGATCTATTAGAATTACTAAATAGGTAAAATTTTCTACCTTAGTTGAATTTTGTCTTTTTTGGACCCAAAACCATAACATGTGACTTTTCAAAATTACTGAGTAAATCTAAACAACCAATAAAACCTACAAAAAGATCAAAATGCTGCTGCAAACTTCTGGCAGTACGGGCAATTAAAAGAGTGTCATCAGTATAGAGGAGAGCCAGGAGCTGACTACCTCCGAATCTTGGCACATCAATACCCGGCTCAAGGAGCGCATTCTCTAAGTGATTTATATGCATGATAAAAAGAAAGGGGGCTAGGATTCAGCCCTGCCAGACCCCCTGCTAAGAGTAAAATACTTGGTCCATTCTACATGTCCATTTTTAGACATCCCAATAATATATAGTTTTCCACCAACTAATCTGTACATACGGTTTTACATTGTACACCTTTGGGTGCAGGAATAGGTTTGATGGATTCCTTCTTCTAATATATCTTTTTGGTTTCTCACTGACTGATAATATTCCAATATGTTCATACTAAGCAGTCTAATTGTATTATTTTATTCTAGAGCCATATTTGGAGTACTTCCCTACCTGTCTCTGTTTTTAATTGTTGTGTTTGTCTCTTGTTGCCCTGAGGAAGGTGTTATCACTGTCATGGTGTTTCACCAAAATTCACATTGTGTACTAACTAAAAGGGACCTATGGCACATTATTTGCTAAATAAAAGAACTCTGTGATTTCCATTGAGTTATGAATATATCATGAAATGTTTATTTTATGGTTATGCCCTGTATTTACAATTTGTGACCTTGGATAATGTCACATTAACATTTCTTATATATGATATTGCAAGTAAAAGTGCCCATGAACATATGGAGGCATTTTTTAGAGGTGTATTTCTGTCTTTAACTGTATGTGTTATTTGAAAGGGTGTGGTGTGTATGTTGTATGAGAGGCTTGTGGGCAGGCGAGGACTATCTTTTTGCTTCTAATGTAAGGAAGTTACTGTTATTTGTTAAATGAGCGATAAATAATATGTGGGCATCATGTATGTTCATGGCTGTATACTAAATCTAATGATGTTTATGAATAACTGCAGTTAGACCCACCAATATTATTAAGGGAGTTATTTAGAGGTTGTCTTTTTTTCTCAGCATTCTCCATCTCTACTATAGCGGGCTGATGCTGTCAACCCACAGTGTAAATCCCTGAGAAAATTAAACAAATTTGGTTCCACCCCCATGGAACTCAACTCTGCCCAAAGCTTCTCTCTGTTGACCTTATCAAAGGCAGAACTTAGGTCCATGAAGGTAAGATGAAGGGACTCATTCTTGGCCCGGATATATTTACTAATAACCAGGTGGAGATTAAGATTTTGCTCCACTATACCCCGCCTGGTACGAAACCCATATTGGACATTGGACAGTATTTTTCCTTCCTCTGAACCTTTGTAAGAACATTATACCTATGATCTTGATCTTGACCTCAATCATGGAGATGGGTCTATAACAGGTCACTCCAATTTCCTTTCTTGAACACAGGTGCAATAACTGAAAGAAAGCCATGCATCAGGAAGGAAAAACTAAAGGCAGCATTGATATAAAGTATAAGAAGAGGTGCCCAGCGATCCACAGAGGTCTTGAAATTAGTCCCTGTGGACTCCATTGGCCCATGTGCTTTTCCCACAGACATGGATGAAACAGCATCTCCCACTTCCTCCCTGTACAACATCAGCGTCCCTCTGTGCACAGGAAAGGAAGATGAAGGGAGAGAATCATCCCCTGATATAGGATGAAAAGTGGTCCTCCCAGATCTGAGCAAGGACTAACGTGGCTAAATCAGACATCCTGTCCACCTTAAAAAAGGGTGGTTAACTGCCTACCAGAATAACACGCTGTTGTTCTGAGTACTTGCCTGGAGTAGGTCCTCCCAGAGCTCTTTTTTTTTGTTCCATTTCCTAAATGTAACTGCTGCTTTATACATGGCCCCACACTTTCTTACCTCACCCCATCCTACCGTTGTTTTTCCAATTCCAATGAAAGAGATTTACAGGCTTTTATACAACCTTTATCAAACAAACAAGGCGTCTGACAATCAGTCCTTGCTGACCTGAAAAGTGTGGTTTTAATATGAGAGCAAGTCTGAAACTCCAAAGGGTAGGTAGTTACTAGCTTGTTGAAAACCTCAGGTATGATATTGCACCACTTCAATCTTCATCCCCGGGCTGTTGAGCTAACCTGAGTTTTAAGGCATTGGAGAGATTCCATCTGTTTAAATTCCCAATAAAAGCTGGTGGGAAGAGGGCTGTTGTCACTGGCAATATTCCAGTCCACAGAAAATTATTTAAGAGAAGCAAACAACCCCCCAGAGACATAGATATAGTCAATATAAGATCGAAACCATGAACCGAAATAGTCTGGCCAACGTTGCCCATGAGCAGTCTCTCAAGACTCATGATATTAATTAGGTAATAATTAACCGAGAGCTCATTCATCACACTTCCCTGCATGGTATGCTTAAGATGGACTTGAGCCTGAAAATAATCCTCCCCTTGATTACCTTCTTCATATAGATAGCAACCTTTGCAGGGATGGAGATTGAAATCACCAAGCATCATCAGACAGTGTGGGAGCTAGAATGACCAGAAAAGAAATAATGAAGAAAAGTGCTGAGTGAGTTCAAAACGTCCTCAGTTACTGAAACATGAATGGCATTAAAAATATTCATACATAAAAAGCTTGAACTATCGTTGAAGGAAAGCAGAACACCCAATATATGGAGAGAACATCCCTCAATTACTTACACTTTATAGGTCAAATCTGTTTTCATAAATGTTACATGGACCCCGCTTGCTCCCACACTTGGTGATGATGAGACATTAATAGAAAAAGACACGCAACCATCAAGGTGAACCTCCCCAACCTTTGTATCCCATGTCTCCTGAAAAGTAATAATATCAAAAAGGTCCAAGGACTTTACCAATTTAAGATCATCAAGTTTCTCCCTCAGGTCAGCATTATCCCAGTACATAAATTGGAAAACCCTGGGTGAAATGGGCACATCAACAGGAATACTAAAACGAAGATCCCTCCCCAGTCAGTCTTGGCTGTTCAAACCACTCAGAAACTCGAATCGATTAAACAGAGTAAGATTCGAGCCCTGGTTTCCAGCATAACTTGTAACAGGAAACTTGGAAACACAACCATAAGGAGCCCTCTGAAGGGGCAGCCACGTGAACATTGGTCTATAGAAATAACCCAAGGCTAAAGGTATGATGCCATTGGGAGTTGTAAGATCAGACCCAAGTTTCAACAGCATAAAACCAGCCCAGTGGCTAGTACAAAAGTTAACGACAATACACTCCCCCCTGAAAGATTTGGGGGCACTCCATATTCAACCCACCCGATTTACCATGATTATTTCATTGTATAGTTTCTGTTTAAAATCTGGAGGGACCCTTTCTGCAAACCAATGTGCAACCTTATTTTTAAGCTGTGGTGAATCCTCCTGGACCGAATGTAACACCGGTGGAACATTAACCAATACCACAACATAAGGGGTAGATGCAGGAGGAAGGTGCAAAATGGCAGGATGGGTAGTACACATTTGGGAAGTCCCCTTAGAAATTTTCTGTAATGGGTAGGAGGGCAACTGTGCTGGGGTGCATACTTACGAGGCAACCTGGACCGACCCACTGGGAAAGCACTAACGTCACTCCCTGAATGACACTCTTGGGAGTCAAAAGAAGTGGCTGGTAAATTTTGTATTTCACATTTTATGGCGGTAGAACCAGGCTTATTGACAGGCCGCAATATAACACCAATTGAGGTAGGATGATTTTTACTAGAATTTGATGGGTTTATTCGTTTGTGCAAATATAGTCAGTGTACCTAAAGCAATACGGGCTGACAAGAGCGATTTTAGCGCACTTCTACTGGTTCCCAGCCCTTTGGGCTTACAGTGAGCTGGGGGACTGAGTCCCACCCCAGCCTATCCAGTGTGCAAACCTACAGCAAAACAACGAGAAGGTAAACTGTCAACTTGTGGAACTTGTGCTGCGAGCCAGTGAAAGCGCTTCTAGCACGGTGCTGGTGGTCCCTGCCCCTTTGGGTGCACGCTGAGCAGGGGGACTGAGTCCCACCCCAGCCTGTCAGGTGAGCAAAACTATGGCAAGACAGCAGGTAGGGAAACTACCAACTTGTGGAACCCATGCTGTGGGCTGGCGAGAGAACCTTTAGCACAGTGCTGGTGGTCCCTGCCCCTTTGGGAGAAAGGTGAGCTGGGGTACAGAGTCCCACCCCAGCCTGTCAGTAAGCAAAACTGCAGCAAGACAGTAAGCAGGGACACCACAAACTTGTGGAACTGTTCTGAGTTCTTGGGTGCACCAGCTTGCCTTTCTGTAGGATTTTCTCTGGATGTTGCTCTGGATGGGGACGATGGTGTCTGCACAACTAGTGATCAAGTCATTGAAGTTTTTCACTCCCAGTTCGAGGTTGGTGGCGGTAGCATGGTTGGAAGCATTGAGGGTGTTTGCCCAGCTGGTCTCTGAGATTTTGTTCTACCTCCGGTGGGGGCGTTGGTCATCTTGTGATTGGCTATGTGGGCGCTGAAGATGCTGCAGTCGACGATGAAGTAATCGGTCCATGTGAGTTCTGTGACATGGCTGTATTTGACGCAGTCGCTGGATATGAAAATTGTGTCCAGTGTGTGTGCTGCGGTGTGTGTAGGGTTGTGGACGATCTGAGTGAATCCGAGGCTGCTCATACTGTCATATGTTGAGATCTTCCAGGGAAGGGGGGTGTTGTCGGTGGTTGTGGCATATTGTATGGTCTCTTTGAGGATGATAGATGTTCCTCCTCCCAACTTGCGGGTGTGGTCCAGGTGATTTATTTGATATCCATTTGGGATCGCTGTGGCAATGTCTGGAGCTGAGGTGGCATTGAGCCAGGTCTGGGGTGTGCAAGGCTTCTGTTGGTGGGAAGAACGGTGAGTGGGAAAACCCAGTCAGAACAACCTCCGCAGGAAAACCAGGGCAGCTGTGGTGTCACTGGATCAAACTGGAACAAGCAGGAACTGGCAAGCTAGGTGCCCAAGTGCCATAATTATTACCCTGTTAATATCTAACAATCCCCAACCTACCAAATTCTATTGCCCCCTCTCTCTCTTTACCATAGATAGCAAAATATTACCTTGAGTGATTGTAAACACACTAACACAAGTGATATAGGGACTGGTCCTACCGTATCAGACACAGATTATACCTGCTAGAGCCACTGCACACAATATACACTTTTTGTTTGCCATAATATACCATATAAACCCGGAACTTTCAGTGATTGGGGCCTTCCTAGCTACAGAAAAAGGCTTTTGCTTTGCTAGAATGAAATTTTTCATAAGTGGTCCTGAGGTCGCTAGGACTGGGAGCACAACTAAAGTAGATGATAACAGTACTATACACGTGCCCGACCGTTTGAGTTCATGTGAATAATTCCTTATCCGATTCTACACTATTTAGGAGAGATATATAACATATGGCCATTGGTATGGAGCTATTAGCATTAAAGGTGCGTCAAAACCAAGCACTTGGGGGCCTTTCATACATAGATGCTTGATTATATTGATGAATATTTAAAGCATACATTTTGAGGCATACTCAGGGTAATGATTAACTGGATCAAATCTGAGATTTGCCCATTATTGATGACCAATATGGAGATTAATTTGGAATACCCGTTGCTATTGAGAGAAGATTCAGTCAGATACTAGGTATCAAGATTCACCAAGACACGTAGGTTGTTATTAGAGATAGAAATAGCCCTGTGGTGACCTCAATCAGATTTTTTCATTTACCTTTGGACATGCAAGAATATTTCTTGCTATCAGGGGAGATACTGGGAGTGACATCCCAAAGCACAGGCTGGGAGGTCTTTTGATCATCGGATGTGGCAGTGATGGATTACGTTGCAGATGTGCCAACAACTGTGAGACGCTTCAGTGCGAAATTGCTATTACTTCCCAATCGGGAGATAGCCACTAATTGGACGAAGGTCCCGGAAAAAATTTGGTTTAGTAACTTGGTTGCCTTTTCCTCCAGTCAAAACGGTAAGCTTTGCATAATTCAGCACAGGGGAAATAGTCAGCCTTATAAAAGCCAGAGGCCAGATGCAATTGCATGCCTAGAGACCTGCAAGTGATGTGGCTTACCACGTGTATTGTTATCCAAGTTTTAAAAATGGCAAGAAAGTGTACAAGCAGTTCAGGCTTACTTAGTTGTACGAGCCCCCTGTACTTTTATAAATTTGAAAATGAATTGGGCTCTAAGGGCCAGATGTAGGTAGCCCAATACCGGTCGGTAACGGCCAAAATTACCGAATTTTGGCTGTTACCGACCGGTTTTAGGCATCTGAGATGTAGGGGCCTAATTGAAGGATTCTGTAATTTACCAAATCGGTAATTTAAGGAATCGGTAAATTACCAAATACTTAAATACCAATTCGGTAAATTACCGAATCTGTAATGTAGGGAGCACTCAAGTGAGTGCATTTGTCATTCAAGGATTTGTTATTTACCACCAACTACAAGTTGGTGGTAAATATTGAAAGCCTGTGAAAAAGCTAATTTGTGCTTTTCCAAAAGTGCCATGTGGATGTGTGCCACATGTGCACCCATGCACTATTCAGGGGTGCAACAGGGTGTCAATGTGACACCCTTCCACCCTTGTAAGTCTTCCCCCTATTACCAATTCGGTATTTACCGAATCGGTAATTCCCATTCATTCCTACGGGCCTCCAGTCCTGCAGGCCCATTTTAAAATTGGCAACAAAGTGTACAAGCAGTTCAGGCTTACTTAGTTGTACGACCCCCCTGTACTTTTATACATTTGTACATGAATTGGGCTCTAAGGGCCAGATGTAGGTAGCCCAATACCGGTCAGTAACGGCCGAAATTACCGAATTTCGGCCGTTACCGACCGGTATTAGGCATCTGAGATGTAGGGGCCTAATTTAAGGATTCGGTAATTTACCGAATCGGTAATTTAAGGAATCGGTAAATTACCGAATTCTTAAATACCAATTCGGTAAATTACCGAATCCGTAATGTAGGGAGCACTCAAGTGAGTGCATTTGTCATTCAAGGGTTTGTTATTTACCACCAACTACAAGTTGGTAGTAAATATCGAAAGCCTATGAAAAAGCAAATTTGTGCTTTTCCAAAAGTGGCATGTATGTGTGCCACATGTGCACCCATGCACTATTCAGGGGTGCAACAGGGTGTCAATGTGACACCCTGCCACCCTTGTAAGTCTTCCCCCTGTTACAGATTCGGTATTTACCGAATCGGTAATTCCCATTCATTCCTATGGGCCTCCAGGCCCATAGGAATGAATGGGGAATACCGAATCGGTAAATACCGAATCAGTATTTACCGAATTTTACCGATTCGGTAAAAATTACCGAATTAATACCTACATACCATTTACCGATTCTAAAATACAGAATCGGTAAAATTTGGTATTTTAGAATCGGTAAATAGTATTTATCTACATATGGCCCAAAGTGTTGCAGTTTCAAAATGAGAAAGAGGAAGCCTAGTGGACATTAATTATGGAAGCTTCCTGTGAAACATGTTTAAGATAGGGCATTTTAGCCAACAAAAGTGTCCTCTATACCTTCTTCACTCCTTGCTTACTTTGGGACCCTTAGATGCTGTTCGGCATTCCAATGAGTTTCAGGTAATTTTTATTTGAGTTGCGGAGGTTAAATCGTTATAGTATGTGGACAAAATCTTTCCTAAATTAGTCAATCCTAGGACGTCTCCACTCACAGTGATGCATATAAAAGATAATTTGACCCTCTTATCTGGATACAAAACCAATTGGAGTAAGTGTAAAGCCCTCCGTATGTCTACACTCCTGTATGGCTATGACATGAAACGTGCATCTTAGGGTCTTCGTTATCTGGTAGTTTTCTATCCTCAGAGGCCTTACATATATGGTGGAGAATGAACTTTTTCCCTTGATTACTCGTTCTAAACAAAGCGCCTGTCACATGGAGACACTTAGACCTCTCCTTTTGGGGTAGGGAACAAATGATTAAAAGGACAAATACTCCCAGTTATAATTACCTTTTGGTATGTTGCCATTGTGAATATCCAGACACTTGAGGATCCAGATAAAAACCTTACATTCATTCTTACATCAGGAGTGCTTGCAGGTCTAGAATGAGAACTACTAAGTTAAGGGCAGTACAACAGTAGGGGGACTCTGCTTACCACATGTTATCATATATAAGCGGACCTTCCATCTGTCGCAGTTATCTTAATACATATGCTCCTCTGTGAGTATCCTTAGAATGTCCTTTTCTGGGATGCAAGAGCGTGTCACTACAAGTCTGTTTAGGTGCTATCATTCAGGAAGTGGCCAGGAGCCTTATACTTGCTGCAACTGTAACTCCATGGTGGTCTTTACATGAATTATTTAGCATCCCCTTCCTTCTCATAAGCATGCACATTTTTATATTGAATAAATAGAAAAATAATTACGCCCACCTAACAGAACACAACGAAATATTTTGCGAAACACAAAAAATTGATTTACTATTCTAACTACAATAAATATAAAATTACATAAAATATAACATTACAATAATACTTAAAATTACTATTCCCACTACAATTAACGCAACAATAAAAGTTATAATTAACAAAAAACCTATTCCAACTCCAGTCAGTGCAATAGTAGGGAAAGTATTGGATTACGGAGCTGTAAAAATTACTATTCACACTCCAGTCAGTGCAACAGTAGGGAAAGTGCTGGATTGCGGAGAGAGAAAATTCACTATTCCCACTCCCGTCAGTGAAACTGTAGGTAATACGCTGGATTGCTGAGGGGTAAAGTTTACTATTCCCACTCTAGTCAGTGCAACAGTAGGGAAGGTGTTGGATTGCGGAGGGGTAATATTTACTATTCCCACTCCAGTCAGTGCAACAGTAGGGAAAACAATGGATTTTGGAGGGGTTACATTGGCTATGCTGCAGTCCAGATCACAGGCAAATCGATTTGTTAAGTGTCTTGGAGTAGGAGAGGTTTGTCCAGCACTGAGGGATGAGTTCAGACTTTCCATATACCTTGCAGACATAGTTTTGCCTAGTCAATACTGACCAATGGAGGTACTGACAATTAATACACTCTCTACGCAAGGTACTGCGAACCACACCTATCAAATTAGTGGTGTACCGATGTTGCAAAATGTGATTTAGTATTTACTATTGTGTGCTTTCTGATCAATATTGAGATTTGAAATTTAGAGTATTTTTGAAGAAGCCGTCTTCCTGCTTTTATTCTGCATTGGTTGATTTTAGTTTCCTATCATGGTTTAAGTGACACTCTGGGCATTTCATTCATTTATTTATTTACTAGAACATCTGTTGCCCTTTTTTTTAGTGTAACCCATATTCTGGGCAGAAGTATTCCTGCTCTAAAGCAATCCTGCATCCAACACAGGCACCGTTGCCCCATGAATGAGGCCCTAGCCTCATAGGCCACATGACAGACATACACTCTTCCATCCATACCACTCACACTGAGTAGTGTGCTACATATCTGCGAATATTATTTGGAACTTCATTCGCTGTAGATCTGTAGAGATCCAAATATAAAACAATGCATTGATAAAGGAAAGTCATGTACCTCTGCATCATTTCCATGCGCCAATGATGATTGAGCTTCAGGACTTCAGGTGCTGAGAAAAGTAGGGAGGTAAGCAGACTCCTCAGTTCTTGTAGTCATTTTGCTGCTATCATTTTATTTAGTGTTAAAGGGAACCACATGTGTGTGAATCAGTGCAACAAAAATGGCTCCAATTTGGCCAGCAGCAGGCTTGTTTACCAAAGAGCCAGTTGAGAATGTTGTTCATTACAGGATCCGTCTTTCATGTCATTGTTGTGTTGCCACAGTTATGAGAAACAGAGCACTAAGGATACTACTTACGCTTTTTTCTAATTAAGATCTATTTAAAATGTAGTTGGTCTTTGATCAGACTTCTATGACTTACATATGTATTTCATTTAAGAACACAGCCAGCCATTTTCCCTAATTCTACCCCACCCGCTCTGGTCTGCATTACATGCAAGCATTACATTCACATGTTGTAATTACTAAATAACTGTCCTAGTAACACCAAGAGCATTTGTTTGTCGACAGTGATGTTAATATAGATAGGCACAATACATTACACACACTACATTTTTGCCTTGATTTATTTCCAGAAACAAGGATGCAACACAACAACATTTCTGAACTGAAAATGTGGCTCATGGTTAAGTTCTGTGTTTGGTTATTTGTCTCGCAGATGGAGTTAACCGCGTGGGCTCTGTTTGCAGTCTTCTTGGCTGAAATGTATCTGTTTGTACCTCCGAAGCTCTTTGGCAATCTGGGATATTCAATGAGAGATTCGCTAAGTTACAAATAAAAAGGTGACAAAATGATATATATCTAATATGTTTCAATATAAATATAAATTAAGACCCACAGATAAATGTTATGCTTATGTTTCTTTTCTTTTACATTTTTAGAATATAATGCTTTATAGTCGTAGTATGTACGCATATCCAACTGACAGTTTATCATTAAAAATGAAGTGTCAATAACATGACAAATTAAAAGCGACACATGGAGTTTTTAACTGATTATATATTTTGTTTCAATTCACTTTCACTATATAGTTTTTGTCTTGATATCTTTGTACAACAAACACCAAATTCTTATAATTAAAAGTAACTAATGAGAGCAGCATGCCAAAGTGAACTTTAAAATGATGTATGTGATGCAGTGCCCCTATTGAAAATCTGTCTCAACAACACTACCCAACACCATGATACTCACCATTAATCATATATCTCTCACAAGGCCCATAAACTACAGAGACAAATTTTGGGCAGCTGAATCATGTGACCTAATTAATCAGAAGTATTTATAAAACTATTTACACATTTATATACAACTGCAGTTTATCATCACTAACCATGGTTTAAAAAACAAGAATCATTTAATTAAGTCACTAAGGTAAATGGATCAACTGATGGCAACTAGACCATGAATAAACAAGACCAGCTTGTCGTTTCAAAATCTAATGTATTAACTTTATTATTCAAAGAAAGAGCATTTTCAAATAAGAATCTTTATTTTATTAGCAAATTAGCAGCATTTTATTGAGGAAAAGCATATCAGTCTGACATTTTAAAGAGTCATCATTTAGCATGATTTAAAGTAAATTAAACAGTTTTCCAACCCCTAAGTTCTATTTTCCCTGTCTAAAACTCACTTCATCTCAAGTAAAAGTCATTAAGGTCTGCTATCCTTACGTGCGCCAAATGTCCGTCAGCACGTCATGCCCTTCAGGAATCGGAAAGCGAGCAGCGCCCTCCCGTTTTGGGGCTAAGTTTTTATACCTTTCTAACTAGCTAATCTCACTAAAAAGCATTCTTTTCTCCTGCCATCCAGAGTTCCAATTGGCTGACAGATGTCAGTCCATGTGAGATCATCACCTTTTTCAATCCAAAGTTGAGCTTTTCTAAAATGCCATTGTCCTTTTCCTCATGCGACCATTAGCTTCCTCGGAAATGCAACATTATTTGTAACAGTCCGTTGCTTCCTTAGCTTGGCAGGTCTGCCGCACCCTGTCCTTGATTTTGTCACTTTCAGAGCTCATCTTGCACAGTCAATTTCATTTATTTTTCTGTCGCATTTCTCTGTGCTCGGCTCTTCACGACAGGATTCCAAATACCCACTTTCACAGGCCTCAGGCCTTAGGCCTCTCTCATGGAGAACTAGTATTCAAACAAACACAAGATATTAATTAATTAGAGAATTGAGAACCATTCTGTTACCCACCCCCTTTGCTAATTATTAACCCATTAATTATGTTACCTAGCTGACAGCACAAAAAGCAGCATTTTATCTACCATCTTCTTTTAGGCCGCAGAATCCTCCACGAGCTTTTGCCGTAGAAAAGACATAACATGAGCACATAAATAAGCACATGCCATTAGTTAAACAGCCGCATTTAATTCTGACAAAGACAATAGACAAGGTTAGTTTATTATTTTTCAACGTACTTGCATTTGCAACATAGAGCACATTTAATTAGTCCCTTGTGTCGTGTAATGCATTTTAAACTAGGTTGATTAGTACTTTTCATTCACAAACTCATTAATACGATTATTTATTATGGAGGTTTAACTTTGCGAGTCTGAACAAAATTTTGTTCAGCACCTCGCTCCATCATATGCCTACCCCAGCGTTACTTGTTTTAGTATGTACAGAAAAACGAGTGATGAACGAAATGGTTGTATATATACCCACAGAGCCAGGGGCATAGGCACTGGGGGCACCTATGGTGCCCCCCTACATAACCCTACACCACGTGGCAAGCACTGCTTAGTGCCTGCCACTCAGTGCAGGGATATGTGTGGGGTGTCTGCAGCACCTGCCGCAGTCCAAAACATGGGCAATGTGACCACCACGGTGGCGGTCGCATTGTAATTTGCCCAGCGGGACTGCTGCCTTGTAGGCGTGTGGTGCCACATACATTACGATGGTGGATGGACTGAAGTTCGCCCGTCGTTGTAATGACCCCCTTAGTTTGGAAACTTTCATGAAGATTGGTCAAACCACGCCAAAGTTATAGGCAAGTCAAAAAATGCTTTTCCGCTAGAAAATAGGTCCTAACTAAAACTACAACTACCTACAGTCACCAGAAGTAGTTGTAGTTGGGACCTATATTGAAAAAAAAAATTGTTTACTATACTATAGTTGTAATAAATATTGATTTTAAATATTAAAATAAACGTAAATTAAATACTAACTTTAATTTATAAAAACATATAATTAAATGTATATTTTCACAAATACAACAATAAACTTCCTTTAAAAAAATGCAAACACACATATAATTTATATAAAAAATATTAATAAACTAAGGTTTTAATTAATAATATAAGTTGAAAAATCTTAAATAGCATAATATTATCAAACAAGTATGCTAACATACTCAAATATAACAAATACATAAATATTTTAAAAAATTTAATCAAAGTAATTTAAAACAAAAATTAAACAACACATATTATACAATGTGACTAAAAATAAGTTACAATCAAAACATATTATAAATTATACATAATACTATAGTAAATCAAACACATAATGTTATCAATTACAACTTAAATAAATTAATGCAAATCAAAATAAATACATATACATTTCCCACCACATTAAAAAGAAATCATTTTTATATTGAATAAATAGAACAATAATTACGCCCACCTAACAGAACACAACAAAATATTTTGCAAAACACAAAAAATTTATTTACTATTCTAACTACAATAAATATAAAATTACATAAAATATAACATTACAAAATACTTAAATTTACTATTCCCACTACAATTAACGCAACAAAAAAGTTATAATTAACAAAAAAACCTATTCCAACTCCAGTCAGTGCAATAGTAGGGAAAGTATTTGATTATGGAGCTGTAAAAATTACTATTCACACTCAAGTCAGTGCAACAGTAGGGAAAGTGCTGGATTGCGGAGAGAGAAAATTCACTATTCCCACTCCCGTCAGTGAAACTGTAGGTAATACGCTGGATTGCTGAGGGGTAAAGTTTACTATTCCCACTCTAGTCAGTGCAACAGTAGGGAAGGTGTTGGATTGCGGAGAGGTAATATTTACTATTTCCACTCCAGGCAATGCAACAGTAGGGAAAACACTGGATTTTGGAGGGGTTACATTGGCTATTCCCACTCCACTCAGTGCAACAGTATGGAAAGTGTTGGATTGCAGAGGGGTAGAATTTACTATTCCTACTCCAGTCAATGTAACAATAGGGAAAGTGTTGGATTGCGGAGAGTTAAAATTTACTATTCCCACTTCAGTCAGTGCAACAGTAGGGAAAGTGTTGGATTTACTATTCTAACTACAATAAATATACAATTTCATAAAATAGTTTATTTGTTGTAAATCCGTTTAGTAGTTGTTGAGAAATGTAAGTTTAAATTTATAGTAATATCTCTGGCTGCGGATAGTTCATTGTGCACGTGCCAACAGGAATGCTCTGATTGGCTGCACGGAACCTGAACAGAAAAATGTGCCTGCCATTTTATTGCTCTGGAAGGGTTCCCGGGACGGAAATTTTTTGAAAAAGCTAACAAAAGAGAGCAGAGTAGAGGTAGTCTGGCCCCATGTTTAAGGAATGGAGGTGTTAGTGACACAAGTTATATGTTCCAAATAGTTTTTTTTTAAATCTTGCACAATATTCACAATGATGCCACTACCGCCAGCTCAGCCCCCCATGTATCATCGCGGGATATTGTGACTATAAGTGTTAATGTGAATATTGATGGAAAATATATTAGTGAATCATTAATACGCATTGTTATAGAGATATTGAGATTTTGATAAATGTTTTTATAGAGTTATTTATATAGTGAATTATCTACTGCGATGGTTAAAATTAATTATATAGTTATAATTTTTGAATGTGGTGGAGGCTATTGAATTCCTGCTTTTGCTTTCCTCTATAGCAACTGAACCGTTATGTTTGCGATGATGAACGTCATCGCAATCTCCAGCCTCCCTGCAAAAACAGAAAATATGTTTTAGAGATGGTTGTTCTAGAAATACACTAGAAAAACATGAGTTTGAAGTGTACAGTATTTAACCTGTAGGGGCCGATTACAATGTCGGTCGTAAAGGCTTTATGACCGCCATTGTTGGTTTAAATTTCGATTGTCTGATTATGATACAGCCAGTCGGAATTTAAACCGGACGGTCATTCAATGGGTCAGTCGGAACCAGCCTGTAATCCATATGGATGGCGGTTTACGCCGTCTGGATTTCGATGCATGGTTTCTGGCAGGGTTTCTATGCCGGCCTTTCCGACATGAAAGTCTTGTCAGAAAGTGTGTTTGGGGGCCCCTAGCAGGGCCCTCTTTCCCTTGCCGCCTCAGTTTGGGGGCCAAGGGGATAGCTATGGTGCCCCCCTGTTAATGCCTGCACCTTGTGGCAGGCATTGAGGGGCCTGTGACGGGGTGCAGGGATTAACACAATGTCCAATTTCCCTATGGGAGCATTTGTTACGGCCGGTTTATGGCCGTAAGACATGCTTCCATAGGGAAATGTGGGAAGGCGACCGCACCGTGTACAAAAATATGAGTTTAAACATGCTTTGAATAAAGAATGTTTATAGTAATATGTATAGGGCAATGTTCAGAATGGATTTCTTTACATATTATTTTTGGATGTGTTGGTGGTCATTGAATGTCTGCTTTTGTTTTCTGTTTTCACAACTTTTCCGCGGGATCACAATTACCGACGTCATTGTTGTCTCCGGAGTCACCGTTAAAAGATAAAATAGGTTTATGTGATGGTTTTTATTGAAACTCTTTACTAAACATGACTTTAGAGAATACTGCATGAACCCCTAGTATGTAAAATACTGTAGTATGTGTGGATGTATGTGTTTTACACTTCTTGGAAAAGGCATGATCGTCATCGTTAATGACGCCATTGCAACATTCCGAATAAACGCGAAAACAAATATAGGTCTGAAAGATGGATTTTAAAGAAACTAGGGGGCCTATTAGGATGGCAGGCGGCCTTAGTCCGCCCAGCACCCTAGCGGTGCTGGGACCTGCCGCCTGTGGTACGACGGTCCAGCACAGGCAATTAGGATGCCACTGCCACAGTGGCAGTGGCATCCCCTATTTCCGGCATTTTGGTGGGCGGTGCTCACAGCATCGCCTGCCACAATGCCGTGGATGCACCTTGTGCATTTGCATGCACAACGTGGCAGGCACCATACCACAACACCCTGGGGGCCCGCAACGGGCCCCCAATGTCAAAGACTGCATGCCTTTCCATGGCACCATGGAAAAGCTGCTCTCTGCCTAAATCCTTAATATGGATTGCGGTGTCTTGCAGGCACGGCCACCATATTGTAGATGTTTCCCACCCGGTCGATGATTCGACCGGCGGAAAAGCGGCAGACAGTCTTTCCGTCTGCCGCAGACCCCCCACCATGGTAATATGGCAGGGGAAATGGGATGCGGGCGGAGGGAAATGTTGGGCAGTGGCGATCCGCCCAACATCCTGATAGACCCCTTAGTACAAAAACATAAGTTTAAACATGTTTTTATAAAGAAGTATGTATATAGTATTATGTGAATGGTAATGTTCAGAATGGAATTTTTTACATATTATTTTTGGATGTGTTGGTGGTCATTGAATGCCTCTTGTGGTGGTCCCTGACAGAAGAACCAGACTTTCGCCATATGAAATCCTCATGGGGTGAGTTATGAAATTGCCTGCTGTGCCTGCCAACGTGCTTGTGAATACATCTGATGATTTGGTGCGCGACTGCTGTAAAGGATTGACTGATGTAGTTTGTTCTGTGTCTCACCAGGTTGAAGTAGCGACTGCACCACCCCATCAGGATCAGTGCCACATCTTCAACCCTGGAGACTTGGTTGTCGCCAAAAAGCATGTGATGAAGAACTATCTTGAGCCTTTGTTGGCGTGGCCCATTTCAAGTGATTCGAGTCACAACAACTGCTTTGAAGTGTGGTAGACTTTTGAACTGGGTGCATGTGTCACAGACCAGTAGGTTCCCAAGTCCCATTGATGAACCAGCTCTTCTTCCAGAAGAGACATTGATGAGGGTTGGAGGGCCGCAGGAGAGATTCAGTCAATATATTAGGGAACACTTTGAGTCTGAAACAGCAAAAGAGCAACCCAAGGAAGTGCCAGAAGAGTAAAAAATAGAAGCTGGTTCAGATGAAACTGGTGTTGAGGTGGTCAATGGGACCGGTCCTGCTTCAGATGAAGGAACTTGTGCGGTGGACGAATAAGCAGGAGTAAAAGAAAGCTGGCAAAGGGGACAGTCAATGAAAAGTCTGCAGCTGCCACCTGAAAAGCGGCTTGCATCCATAGCTGAAATGTCTGAATCGGAACAGTGAAGATGAAGGTGCAGAGCATGGTTTAAGGAAATCCAAGAGATCAGGGGTACCTTATTGGAGGTACTCTTCTCCTGAGTTGACCTATCCGGCTACAGATGCCAATGAGGGGGAGCTCTGGAACATCTATACTTATTAGGTAATTGTCAATGTTTTCTGAAGATTCCAGGGACTGGGACTGATTTGAATGTCCCACTTGGATTTGCCCTTCCTTATCCGGCAAGGTTCAGTGGGTTACGAAACTTAATTCTAAATGAAACTGTTTTTCCTCTTTTAAACCCAGAACAATCACCTGTGGAAATTGCCGAATTGAGAACAGACTTGTTACAGGTGCTCACAAACTAATTGAGGGCCCGATTATGATGGTGCACGGACCACAGTCAATCCGCCATTGTTTCGTTTTTGGGACCGCCCGCCTACAAGATGGTGGTCCCACGGGGCAAATTAGGCTGTGACCGTGGCGGTCACATTGCCCTTATTTTGTGTGGCAGGGGATGTGGGTTTCTGCAGCACCCGCTGCAGTAAAAAATAAACACTCCACACGTATCCTTGAACTGCGTGGCAGGCACCATGCTGTGCCTGCCACATGGTGCATGGATATGTATGGGCCACCATAGGTTTTCCCTACGTCCTGTGTCTGTGGGCCAGGGGGCAAGAGAGGCCGGCTAGGGGCCCACAATGTCCCTTTCTGCCAGCATTTTCATGGCGAGTTCACCGCCATGAAGAGGGCGGAACATCGTAATGCCTATAGGGGCACCTGGTAGGCACCGCCACCATTGTAGGCTTTACTCAGCCTCCAATGGACCTGTAGCAGTCGGTCTTTCCGACCACCACACAGCCGCCCACATTCCAAATGTGGTGGGCAGTAAAGTTGGTTACGATGGCGGGTATACTGCCACTGACAGCCTGTTGATGGTAGTCTCCCCGCATTGTAATCAGGCCCTAAATTCAGAACTTATAAGAGATGCTGAATGAACTTTACAAACTTTTATTGACAACGCTTAAAGAAGATTACCTAGGCCATAGTGGAAGAAGAAAACATTTAGGGCATGATAACATAGGAGAACATGGAGTAGGGATAGGGAAATCTCACCATGATTTTAAATATATACGTAAATAATTTTGAACTATTAACAGGTACTGGTTTTGCATTTTGCACAGTTGGAGAAGATTCTGTAGCTGCTGTTTTGCTACTGAACTTGGTCTGAATCTAAAATAGTATGAAGCCTAGCAACTCTGATCGTAGATGTATAATAGGTGCTTCTATAACACAAACACAAGGAGATGCTGGATGGAACGCTGAAACTTTTCAGACACTCACCCCCAGTAACTGATCTGAGTTGAAGCCATCATCATTCTTTAGCTTACTTCGCTACCTCAGTTCAGACCTGAATATATGAAAATCAGTCTTGACCCTGTGTCTGATGGGAACAGTCCAGCCCGAACTGCCAAGCCAAGTCTTCCCTGAACCAGAAACAAGCATCCTGGGTCCGGTTTCAGGGTAACCGCCCTCATCAGCATGGATAGCTTGAATCCAGTGGCAAATTGAGCAAGGGACCCACGTCTGGGCATACCCTGCCAACTTAGGGCAAATAGAGCACATACAAGGAGATAATGGGCAGAGCGCTGAACCTTTTCAGACACTCAACCCCTGTCACAGATCTGGGTTGAATTCATCATCGTACTTTATCTTACTTCGCCACCTCAGTTCAGACCCAGCTATATGGAAATCAGTCTTGACCCTGTGCCTCATGGGAATAGTCAGCCCGAAATGCCAAGCAGGCCTTCCCTGAACCGGAAACAATCTTCCTTGGACTGATTTCGGGGTAACACCCCTCATCAGCCAGGCTAACTTGAATCCAGTGGCAAAGTGAGCAAGGGATCCACTTCTGGGCATATCCTGCCAACTTAGGGCGAACAAAGCAAATGCAAGATGATAGACAGAGTGCTGAAACTTTTCAGACACACACCCACAGTCACAGATCTGGGTTGAATCCATCATCGTTCAATAGCTCTCTTCGCCACCTCAGTTCAGACCCAACTATATGCAAATCAGTCTTGACCCTGTGCTTCATGGGGACAGTCCAGCCTGAACTGCCAGGTCAGGTGTTCCCTGAACCGGAAATAAGCATCCTGAGACCTGTTTCAGTGCAATACCCCTCATCAGCCAGGCTAGCTTGAATCCAGTGGCAAAGTGAGCAAGGGACCCACGTCTGGGCATTCCATGCCAACTTAGGGCGAACAAAGCAAACACAGGAAGATAATGGACGGAGCACTGAAGCTTTTCAGACACTCCCCACTATTCACAGATCTGGGTTGAATCCAACATCATTCTTTAACTCACGTCACCACCTCAGTTCAGACCCAGCTATATGCAAATCTTGACCATGTGTCTCATGGGAACAGTCCAGCTTGAACTGCCAAGCCAGGTATTCCCAGAACCGGAAAGAAGCATCCTGGGACCAGTTTCGGGGTAACACCCCTCATCAGCCTGGCTAGCTTGAATACTGTGGTCTGAAAGTGTCTCCTGCCAAGGACTGGAGTACCTCCCCTTCAAAGATGGGAAGGGAAAGGCTACATGACCTTCCCAGTATTATGACTAGACTAGAGCCTTCCTGCAGGACAGGTTTCCAGATGTCCTATTAAGGATGTATATGAGTTCCAAAAAGGAGTAAATCAGCACCCATACAAAGGCCTATTTGTACAGGTGCGGATGTACTTCTTTGTTCATGAAGAGGACGCTTTGAGGCCATCTTTCTCTTGGTAGGGTTTCTGTGAAATGCAGGTATCAGTTCTGAGCTGAAGTTTGCAAAAGGCTGTAAATTGTTTCAACGTCTAACTTGTCGCATTTAATGTTAAGCCTACGCTTTAAACGGGCTCCACTGGTGTCAGTGAGTGATTTTATCCAGGTAAGGGCTTCTTACACATCTACTGTGGTGCATCGCTATTTTATGGACACATTTGGGATGGAAGTGGCATAAGAAATAAATGACATGTATGACCTCTAATTGTCAACACCGTGAAGCAAGAATAATGCGCCGTTTATGCAAGTTCACGTTAGTGAAATGTTTTTATTATTATCTTTTACAAACGCAAGAAGTCTTTGAAAAGAAAAACCTCTTTAATGTTAGCTGACCTCTAGAGTAACAAACAAAATAATCTGTGTCACGCTACTTAAAATAACTAAGCGCTTTTTGATGGGCCACAGAACTGAGTGCCAACCACATGCTCAATGTTACCTTCTTCCCCACCCTCTCACGTTACATTTTGTTCACTCCTCATCTTTCTCTCTCTCTTCCCTTTTTTGTTTCTGGAACATTCTGTTTCTTTTACGAGCTAACAAGTTTGATGTGGTACTGGGGCTAATTCCCTTCCAGGCTTGCAGCTGTTTTGGCAGCAGAAGAAAAAAAATCCCCGTCACAAATCAAATGAAAGCTCATTCTGAGAAGAGGAATTGAAAACAGCAGGCCTCAAAGAGGACTGCACATGAGATGCCTTGTTCTGGCTTTCAACACAACTCAAATCAGAAACACATTACCATAATCTGAAACAGCCCACCGCTAACGCAAGACAGATGGCGGGTAATAACCCGTGGATCATTAATAAATACATTCCAGCATTAAAGGCTTTATAAAGTATGACAACATTATCTGGGCACAAATAATACCCCTCTTCTCCTCTCCCCAGCACCACAATCCCCCAGCATCATTTAGGTGGGGGTGCGTGTGTCTGCCTGCCGTTCTATAGCCTTCTGATCGAGGTTAGGAGTATCGGTAGTTCTAACCAGATGAAATTCATTTCAGCATACATGAGAGCTCTGGAACTCCAGAAGGTATATACGAACTGTCTGCCAGCGCGTAACCACTCGTCTGTGCACTGCACTGAATCGGTAAAGGGCAATTTATTTCATTTCAATCCACTTGCTCAAGAAGACGCCCTCCCGGGCGCTATTTCCTCAATACGGATATCACACTGCCCAGTTCAGGGGGGAATGTTGGCCTCTCCTGGTAGCCGCAATACAGTGATTTGTCAGGCATCCCTTAGCAAATAACTCCGCCTGCCAAGTTCTTTTTCTCGGTGAGGAAATTCCACGATCAACAAATATTAGAAAGCAGATTTACAGCACACTTTTTGTGCTGCGATGCCTTTCTTTATTTCATTCGAGAAATATGCTAATATTCATTTTAATATTGACCAAAAACTCAAGATGACATAATAAAGAGCTGTTTTATTTTTTTTAGCTAGGAATGAGAAGAATCGTGTGTTTTGGCAAATGCTAGAATAAATGAGGAAGTGGGATTAAAAAGCCCTCCATGAAACTCAGATTTTAGAGTTGCAAGCTGCTTTTTAGTTTTGGTTGGAGGCAGCTTTAGCTGTGCGCCAGAGCTCATATGATAATCAAGAAATAAACAGTGTCGGGTTTTGGCTCTGCCCTTTTGCAGTTCAGCGTATTTTTTAATGCAGCTGACCGTTTGATTGGTTAGTACTAGAATATAGTACAGCTTGGCATGCAGGGAAATGTGGAGTGTTCCTTGGTCAAGTTTTTTTTGTGTGGAAACTTTCAGGTCAGCCTCCATAAGCCAGGGCTTTGTTGTCTTTCATTCATATTTTGTGATCAGGTAATTCCTGACCTTTTCACCTCACCAGCTAGTTATCCTAAGTCAACAAACAGTAAGGGCTATCTAGAAATTAACTTGCTTGTTGTCAGGAAATCAACAGCAAATTGCATGCTAGAGACAGGCTAACTCCAGCATTATGCACATGTCAACTTATACTGTTGTCCACTGTAGGCCTGTCCCTACTGCTGCTCCAACGCATTGTGGGTCAATCTTGGGCCACCACAAAGCTCCGCGTGTGTTTGTGGTGGTCAGGCCAAGAGCTGAGGCTCTCTCTTCAAAAGTTCAAGCCTATCTCATAAACTCATCTGCTAAAATACAAATATCTTTTTTAAGTTTCAAGGTGAAAGAAATATAAAACATATATTTTTAACAACCAAATGTAATGTGTTTCATTACTTCATTGTTTGCATAATTACTAAATGATACTGTGCAAAACTGTGCCTTTATTTGCTGGAAATACCCACTTCAACCTATCTACTGATATATGTTGCTGGCTTCTTTGCTGTAGTTTTTGCAAGTCTCCTGGACCCGTAGAATGTGGGAGGGGGTCGTCTCAGGTTGTTCTTGGTTGGAGTAGTATTTGTACTTGGTGTCTGCTCTATATTCATATTCTAGGTCTGGCAGAGACAATCCCAGTGCTCCAGTGTCTGGGCCAAGGAATCATGAGCTGGAGGCACAGCCCGCTGACTGCCGCTGCTGACTCTGACACATGCATTTTAGGAGTCTCCTATGAATGAATAGAGGACCACTCTGGACCCACAGGCAGTGTCTGCATTTAGAGGATGACAGGGATGGGAAAATCTGGGCATTAACGCGGGTGAATTTGGACTTGAACAAGGGTGTGGTGTTAGGTTGATCTTTGTCCAAGAGTTGTCTGGCCTTTGGAGCAGCTATACTGGCGGTGGTTTGGGGTATCAGTTTTTCTCAGTAAGCTTCATTAAAAACCGGGGGTGGGGGTATGGTACAGGGGTGGCTGCTCTGCAATGGCGGAGGAGCGTCACCCCACTGGCTCAGAGCCAGCAGCTGAAAAATAAAAACAATATTCTATCATTGTTTTATTTTTCAGCTGCTGGCTCAGTCAACGTGTGTAGTGAGGAGCAGGCCCGGGGCCATGGGAGGGGGAGGAGGACTGGTTTCATGTACTTCTATGTAGGCATGTGTTTTTGGCAGGTCTTCTTCAGCTGGCCAAATACACATGCACACTTAGGTTTCTCCAACCCAGCTGTATTGCACAGCCGGTTTGGAGAAACAGCACAGACTCCCTGTGCCTGAGTGAGAGTTAAACCAGCCCGCTCAGGACAAACCCTACGCTGCTCTCATAGCATGAGAGCAGCGCAGTGATTGCACAGGGAGTCTGTGATACGGTCCCAGTGTCTGCTGGGACCAGGATGGACCAGGAAGCACAGGAAGACCGAGGTACGAGGAGGCTGCCAACTTAATGTAAATCTCCTTTTTTTTTTTAAATTATTGTTGAAACTCCCCTTCACACTCCCCTTCCTATGCTCCCCCACATCCCCTCCACCTGCCCCACCACTTTTTGCTTATGGCGGCCACCACCGTAGGGGAGAGGGGGATCAAGAATTTTAGCGGTGGATAGGGTGCGATCTTAAAAGGGGTTTGGATGTCAGACTGCTTTTTATGAAGATTTTGCTTTAGGGAGGTATGGGATGGGTGTAATGCTACGGCACTAACCTGTTCTTTAGTTTCTTCTTCAGGTTGTGCAATCCTTTAGGAGTGAGTTGTGATCCCAGAAGCTAGTTTTGTATGCTGCCCAACCACTGATTCCAGCCAAATCCTGACTGAACTGGATGAAAAAAGAAACAATGCCCTACACTCATCTGGTCCTTCTGTGCACAGGTTCTTCTTACTGGTTCCCTATCTGGTCACTCCTGACTGTGTCTGTATGTATCTCTCAAATGAAAAAGAATTGATACATAAAGGGTGCTTTGATACTAGATCTAAAGAATAATCCTGTTCATCTCCCTTGAATTCAGCCTACCAAAGACTTCCTCTTTCCCAATTAAGACTTTGCTGTTTTTGGAACAAAAAGTATATGCATGGGATAGTTCTAGAAAATCATAAACAATACAATCACTGAATGATTCTGATAATATATTGTAACATGTGTGACTTCCCAATAGGATCCCTCCTGTTACCTATTCAAACATATAAGGAAGACCCATACTGTGCAAATCATTTGAGGAATTACATCATCATTGCCTAAAACTTCCAATAGTGATTCAGTATTGGAAATTGCTTTAGACTTCAAAATGTCTAACAATAGACAAAAGGGTGACAGTCTCAAAACAACAAAAAAAGGCACTTTTCAATGATATAATGTCATGCCATTTTCTTTTTTTTCTTGAGTTATAATCCAGATTGGGAAGCAAAACAAGTTAAATACACAAAACAAATGCGATACAAATAAGACATTTTGATAAAAGAAGACAGTGGAAAAAGGTTACAAGGCGACCAATCTTTAAATTAGACAAAGAAAGGGAGGAGAGCATCATGGAAGTAAGTTGAGGTAGGCACCCATGTTGTAGCCAGCAAGCATTTCACACATCCAGAGCATAATCGGGTCCCATATCAGACTCAACCACCATCTCTGTGCATCATTCTCTAGCAATGCCATCTCCAACTATAAGAGATTCGAAAATTCCTGCCACTAATTCCAGGGATCCAGGGCGCCACTCGAAAGCCAAGAACATGCCAACAGTAGTCTAGCCAAAGAAATAAAGAAATGTAAGCCAGTCAAGTGTTGAGGGATGGCCGACGAATGGCACAACATGATCAGCTTTGGGTATCACAGCACCGATATATTAAAAATACTATTAATTTTCCCGAAAACAAAGGCCCAGAATAGGTGAAGGACAGGATAAGAATTGAAAACATGAACTCCGTTGACCCCCTCAGGCCAACAGTGGAAGTAGCACTCATCAGCTCGAAGCTTCATAACCCGACTGCAGTAAGGAGTGTAGTAAAAATCATTAATGCATTTAATTTAATGGAAATTAATGCACGGCACATTGAGGACCATTTGTTCCATAAGGTTATTAAGCCACAGTTCCCTGAACATTGCCCCACATGTCAGAAGCGAGCTCCATTTTGCCGTCCACAACTGCAAGGGATTGACTACCTGAGTGCAAGAAAAGAGATAGAGTGCCTGATAAACCACACCAATGTTTCTCTTCACTGGGGCTTTCATAAACAGCTCTAGGAAGGAGTTGTCGGAGCAACTGATCTAACCTTCATTGAGACAAGAAATAAAATTTCGCACTTACAAATATCCATAAAAACCAGTACGGGGGCGCTAAAACTGCTGCTGCAATTTCTCAAAAGAGAAACAATTGAGAGTCTGGCCTTCTCCCAGTTGTCACAAAAATACTCATGGAAACATGAGGGTAAATTAGTGTGGTACCCCCTAAATATGTGATTAAGCAAAGTAGTTGCAGGGAATATTTGCTTATGGGAGCTACATACATGATGAAAGACCTTTAACATCTTAAACCAAGTTCTTTTGAAATGCACAGTGTCACCAATACTGACACCTGGGGCAATCAAATCCCCTTCAGGCAAGAAGTCTTCAAACATATGCCCCTGAATCCATGTCCCCCAGCCCAGAACCAAAGGCAGTCGAGAAAAAAATGAAGCAAAATAATAAAACTGCAGGACCGGCAGAGAAACCCCACCATACTCCTTGGGCTGCTGAATAAACTGTATCTTACAGTGCAGCTTCTTGTAACCCCAATTAAGCTTCTGCCGTGAAGACTCTATCCTGTCAAACAATGCGACAGAAAGAAAAAGAGGACCGCAATGAAAGAGATACAAGTATCTTGAAAGAACAATCATTTTGATAAGGTTACACCGGCCTATCAGAAACAGATGAAACAATTACACTTTGTAAAAATACTGACCACTAGTTGATATAACGCCCTGTAATTATTTTCCAATATCTCCTTCATGCGCACCAATAACTCAAACTCCAAAACTGCCGCCAACTTTACTCAAGCTTCTATCATGTTGAGGGGAGGTGACCGTCTGGATTCCATCCATCACGGTCGCTCCCCCAGCTCTCCTCTCGCTCCACAGAAGCCCTGTGCTAGCTGCCTGCCTTGCCTGCCAGAATTCCAGCTGACTGCCGTCCTGCTACAGCGCATGCATCGTCTCTCTGCGCTTGGTATCGTTTTTGCCCGCATTTCTGTTCCGAAATTATTTCATCACGTTTGAGCGCTTGTTAGCGTTAGAGCGCGCATTGCTACATTAGAATTTTAATCTATTGTCTAAAGCGGCGATTGTGTTTGTAGGCGAAGCGTCTCCTTAGTTACTTAGTAACTAGATAGTTTGAGTGAAGCTTCAGCTGTGCCCCACTTTCGATTTCACTCTAGACGGCCATTTCGACTTGTTTGTTGTTTTCACCCGTGTCTCCTCCCAGACCCCGCCTCCCTGCTGACCCTCCCACGCTCCGCCCCCTCCTCTCACCATTTATGGCCAATGCCTCCACGTGCAGCGTCCACGCGCTACGGCCACGCCGAAGGTGCGCCAAAGGTAAGCCCGTCTACGCCCGTCCGCGCCTGGACCGCGCCCAGCGCCAGACCCCCTGGTCCTCGTGAAGTCCACCCCTCCCGCATTACTTATGATGCCACCACCCTCCTAGCCCTTAACCCCGGCCGCTCCCCCAACTGCGTCCAAGCTGCTCCTGGCCACACCCATGGACCCTTTTCCTGCAACTCCTGCAAGTTCGACGGCACCAAGAACTACTCCTCATCTACGAACACACAACAGATATCCGACCCCAACCACCTACAATGCATCCTGCTCAACACCCGATCGGTCCACAGGCACGCCATTGACCTATGGAATCTACTCGACACCATCTCTCCGGACGTCGCCTTCCTAACAGAAACATGGATGAACGCCACTTCAGCCCCAGACATCACCATTGCCATCCCGGAAGGCTATAAGATCATTCGCAAGGACCGTACCGGCCACACAGGAGGAGGCATCGCTATCGTCCATAAGAAATCCATCCGCATCTCAACCAGCTCAGACATCAATCTCGCCAACTCTGAACACCTTCACTTCCAGATCTACATCAACCCCAAGACCACACTCAGAGGCACCCTCCTTTACAGGCCACCAGGACCCCGCGCACAATTTAGTGAAGACATCACGGACTTCATCACTCCACACGCTTTCCCCTCCGAGGACTACATCCTTTTGGGAGACCTCAACTTTCACCTTGAAAAGAACAACGACCGCAACACCACCACCCTTTTGGACAACCTCGCAAACCTCAGACTTAAACAACTTGTCACTACCTCCACCCACATCGCAGGTCACACACTCGACCCTATCTTCACCTCCAGCAAACATGTTTCCTTCAGCCACACCACAGCTCTCCTTTGGACTGACCACAGCTGCGTTCACTTCACCTACAACAAGCCCACATCCAACAACCACCCCCAACCCACTCTGCAAAGAAACTGGAACAAAATCACCATCGACCAGATCTCCTCATCGCTTCTTCAAAAGCCCCCCGCCCACTCCTCAAACCCAGACCAAGCAGCCACCAACCTCACCCAATGGTTATCCAACAGCGCCGACATCCTAGCACCACTGAAAAAACGACAAATCAAACTAGGCAGCAAGAAGGCCTCCTGGTTCAACGATGACCTTAAGAAATCTAAGAAACTCTGTCGCTCCCTTGAGAAGGCCTGGAAAAAAGACCCTAACACCAGCACCAAGGACGCCTTCAAAAACGCCACCCGCATACACCACCAACTAATCCGAAATGCCAAGAAAGCAGCCTTCAAGGACCGTCTAGATAATAACGCCCACAACAGCAAGGAATTATTCAACATCGTCAAGGAATTCACCAACCCCTCAGCCAACTCCAACGACATCACCCCCTCTCAAGCCCTCTGCGACTCCCTAGCCTCATTCTTCCACAACAAAATTGCAGACATCCACAACAGCTTCGACAACCAACCTGGAGACCAACCCTCCCAATCCCCTGCAGGAACCCCACCCCCCTTGAACACCCTCAATGACTGGAAGCCAATCTCCACTGAGGACACCATCCGTCTGATGAACTCTATCCACTCAGGATCCCCCACTGACCCTTGCCCTCACCACATCTTCAACAAAGCTGACGCCATTATTGCACCGCACCTCCGAGACGTCATCAACTGCTCCCTCAACTCCGCAACCTTCCCGGAAAGCTGGAAACATGCCGAACTAAGCGCCCTCCTGAAGAAACCCACAGCTGACCCCACCGAACTCAAAAACTATCGCCCTATCTCACTCCTTCCATTCCCGGCCAAAGTCATCGAGAAAGCTGTCAACAACCAGCTCGCCGCATTCCTCGAAACCAACAAATCCCTCGACTCCTCACAGTCCGGCTTCCGAGCCAAGCACAGCACCGAAACCGCCCTCATCGCAGCAACAGACGACATTCGAACTCTACTGGACAATGGAGACACAGTCGCCCTCATCCTCCTCGACCTCTCCGCAGCCTTCGACACAGTCTGCCATAGCACCCTTCTACAGCGCCTCAAAAACATCGGAATCCAAGGAAAAGCACTGGAATGGATCACCTCGTTCCTCTCCGGAAGAACCCAGAGAGTCCGCCTTCCACCATTCAAGTCAGAGGCCACTGAAGTTATCTGCGGCGTACCTCAAGGGTCCTCACTCAGTCCCACCCTCTACAACGTTTACATGAGCCCCCTCGCGGCCATCGCACGCCAACATAACCTCAACATCATCTCCTACGCCGACGACACTCAACTAATCCTATCACTCACCAGAGACCCTAACACAGCCAAAACCAACCTACACGAAGGAATGAAAGAAGTAGCCGAATGGATGAGGCACAGCCGTCTGAAACTGAACTCTGACAAAACAGAAGTCCTCATCTTAGGTTCCTCCCCCTCCGCCTGGGACGACTCTTGGTGGCCAGAGGCCCTTGGAAAAGCACCCATCCCGACGGACCACGCACGGAACCTGGGCATCATCCTAGATTCCTCACTCTCGATGAACAGACAAGTCAACGCCGTTTCTTCATCTTGCTTCAACATTCTTCGCATGCTCAAAAAAACATTTCGCTGGATCCCTACCGAAACTAGAAAAACAGTCACCCACGCTCTGGTCACGAGCCGACTGGACTACGGAAACACCCTCTACGCCGGCACCACCGCAAAACTCCAGAAAAAACTACAACGCACCCAGAACGCCTCAGCCAGGCTCATATTAGACATCCCGCGTAAAGAACACATCTCTGAGCACCTGAAAAACCTCCACTGGCTCCCCGTCAGTAAGAGGATCACTTTCCGGCTCCTAACCCACGCACACAAAGCACTCTACAAAATCGGACCCGAATGCCTCAACACACGACTATCCTTCTACACCCCTTCCCGCCAGCTACGATCCTCCAACCAAGCCCTTGCCACTGTACCCCGCATCAACAAAACCACCATGGGAGGTAGATCCTTCTCCTACCTAGCAGCTAAAACTTGGAACTCACTTCCTACTGACCTTCGCCTTACTCAGAACCACCTAGCATTCAGAAAACAACTCAAAACGTGGATATTCGACAAGTAACTCCCCACCCTTCTTCAAGCGCCTTGAGACCCTCTGGGTATGTAGCGCGCTATATAAATCCTTTGACTTGACTTGACTTGACTATCAGACAGGACCTTAGTTTTATCCTATTTCAGCTTATAGTTGGATATTTCCTCAAATGAATGGGTGACCTCCTCATCAGCCGTTAAGTCTGTAACCGGGGTATGAGTTAAAACTGCCACTTTGTCCGAATATCTAGAACCTTAAACACAAACCGATGTATTCTCAGGGGCTGGATATCCTCAGTCACTTTGAGAGATTGAACAAAAGGCTTGATGTATAGGGTGAACAGCTAAGGGGAGCGAGAACACCCCTGCCTAGTACCACAAGAGATTGTGATAAAATCGGAAGAAAGTCCGGAGCAACTAATCCTCACTTTCAAACCAGTATAAAGTCAGCAGACTCTGGAGACAAAGCCAAAGTCAAGTCCAGGGGATTCCATAATCGCCAAAAGAAAGGGCTAAGAAACCCTGTTAAAGCCCTTCTTCGCATCCAATTCCATCATATCTACCAGACCCTTGACAGCAGAGGCGTCCACCTGGGCGGTTATTGCTGTAATGACATGTGAGGTTGTATTGCAACCTGGGATAATGCCATTCTGATTAGGGTTAACCAAGACCTTGATGACTGTTGCTAACCGATTAGCTAGAATACATGTGTAAATCTTCGAGTCGGCATTGATTAATGAGATTGGGTGGTATGAACCTCAGACCAAAGGATCATTCCCTTTTTATGGGAAGATGACAATGCTGGTCTCACCCCAAGATTCAGGAAACTGACCAAACTCATCGAAAGAATTAAAAAGATCCCGAAGTACAGAACCCAGATATGCGAAAAAGTGGCTTAAAACTCCAGTGGGATCTTGTCAGAGCCAGAAGCCTTACCCTTGACTATAGGAGCAGTGGCGGCCTCCACCTCTGCAAGAGTCACCGTAGCTTTTAAATGAGCCAACTGGGTGTAACTCACCTTATGAAGCTAATACCACCTAACAAATTGAGAGATGGTTTAGTTGGAGGGAAAACAATCCTCTCTATAAAGACCCTGATAAAACTGGTGGAATATGTCACTAATACCTCCGGGATCAACAACAATCTTCCCTTTTTGGTCCTGATCTTCTGAATGGTATTAAGGCCGGACCTATCCTTCACTCTAAAAGAGAGCAGCCGCCTCATCCCTTCATTGTTCTGGACGTTTACCAACTGCCTAGCACATACATTTTTAACCACCTGGTCTCAAATCTGCCTTGTTCAGAGAATCCTGAAGAACAGTCATCTGTTCCACAAGAGCACGGACCCGGGGCCCTTCCCTGGCCATTATACTATCCCCCAGATTGAGCTCTAAAATACTAAGGGGGAGATTAACTAAGCTTTTGTGCCATTTAGCATCACAAAAGTGATGCAAAATGGTGCAAAATCTTTCTTTCCTGCGCTAAACTTGTTTAGTGCTGGAAATAACATAAAAGTAATGCAAAGCAGGGCATAGCGCTGCTTCACATTATTTTGAGCATGGGGGCGTGCCAAGGGTGGTGCATGGGCATTCCCATGGACCACCCAAGGTTTCTCACGCTAAACCCAATTCACTAAACACAGTAGATTGTGTTTAGCATGAGAAAACTGTGTCCTTTTAAACTAGGCACAAGGAAGGAGAAATGCTTTCATTTATCCTTTCTTTTCCGACTGTGCATGCGTACTGCACTGTGCAGCACGCATACAAAGTGGGAAAAGCTTTCCCTCGTGTCTCGGCATAGTATTTTGTACAGGAAGGGTATCTTTCTTGTACAAAACCTATGCTGGACTCACACACCCTGGTGCTATGGCGCGAAGGTGTGTGGGTGGTGCACAGCAGCTGTAATCAGCGCCGGCGCAAGGGAAAGGAGAGGAGAGAGCCACATCTTTGAGAATATGGGGCTCTCCTGTTTCCTTCCTGTTGCGCAATGCAGCTCAGCGTTGCAGGGGGTTGAGCTGCGTTTCCTGGAAATTTGGTAAATGTCCCCCTTCAATTCAGCGAGCCTCAGACTTCTCCAGCAGAGCTTCCCTACGTTGGCGAGCAGCGTACTGGAGCATTTGAGCTCATCAAAAAGAGTTAAGCACATTCCAAACAACCATGGGAGCTACCAAGCTTATATAAACCTCCAGACACTCCTGCAAATGAAAGCTCATAGAGGATATATAGCTATCCTCTAAAAGCAATCTCCATTCAAAGGTCCACCCGCTGAGCCCAGGGGGCTTAAGAGAACCACTAATTGAATAAACAGGGATACAGAGTACTGTTCGGATATGACCCTTTGAGGGCAGAATAAAATGTAAAGCTGGGTTTGTTAGGCTGCTCGAAGCGCCAAAGATCAACCCGCACATACAAAAAACGAATTTTTTGCAAAGCCCCTCTAAGTTGATGCTTCCCCCAAATGGCCGTGGTCAGCCTAGGACTTGAAACCTAGGGTATCTTTTGGGGCATAGCATCACATTAAAATCCCCACAAACAATGAGAGGTGGTGACCATCAGCAAGAAGTCTAAAACGGTTGTATTGTCATTATTTGGTCATTATTTGGTCCGTAGACAACAAAGATGGAAAACAAACATTTTTTTAAAGGCCATATCCTTTACCCATAGTGACTACCTATACACCAGGCCACTCTACCTATTGTGGTGAAAAGACATGGTTAAACATGAAACAAGTAGAAATACAACTCAGCCCCGACCAACATTTAATTAATAACGCCTGAACCTTTGGACTATCGTAACAGAAGTTAGTCTGGCCATCAAAACAAATCCACAAGTTTGCAGCCTCTGTAAGAGTAATGATAGCCTCAAGCTTCTGGAGTGCCAGGACATGCTCCAAAAGCTGCCAACACCTCACCACAGTTTTGTGACAAAAGTAGGAACGAACAAAAAACTCCACCTGCATGCCTTCAAAGGTGATTTCGGTAGAGCTGCTCGGTAAATCTCCTGCTAGAAATAAAATACCCTACATAAATAAGAATAGCCCAAGGGTATCGAGAGAGCACCCCATACTAGGGCACCTGAATGGAATGCTATGTGCCCTCTGGATCATGCAGTCCATGTCCCAGTCATTCAATGTAGGGAGGGCTTCTCAGAGCAGATGAACAACAAAAGCCTTGGGATGGTCTCCTTCAGTGCCTTCGGGGACCCCCAGAACCTGTAAGTTGTTTCTGTATGATCTGTTCTTCAGGTCTTTCACTCTGCATGAGAGGTTGGCAAACTGGAAATCATGCTGAGTAATCACTGAGCGGTTCTCCCCCACACCAAGATGGCATTGAATGATGTCCATCTTCTTAGATAGCTTCCGTAGAGCAACCTCAGTCTTCAGGTGGGCCGACTTCAAAGCCAAGTAATCTTTCTGACACTCCTACCTGTGCTGCAGGAGGAGATGACAGATGGCATTTAAGGTAGGAATGCCCTGTGCTGAGAATCCTTCCAAGCAGTCTGATGCTTGGAGTTAGCCTGATTGGCAGCTAATGGAATGTCAAGAGGAGCAAACACTGGTGGAGAGCGATTGATGGAGGTTAGCTCTGTCCCATCATGGTCCCATAGCAACTCTTCTGCCTTGTTGGTAAAGTAGAAATGGGGTCCAATATCCCTTGTTTGAAGGCTGATGTAACAAAATACTCCAGCTGTTTTGCTGACAGCCTCCCAAGACTACTCAGTCACAGCAATACAATGAGAGGTGTCTGGGCATGCAGATGGCCTCTTTGGGAGCTGTGAACAAGCGATGCAGTCCTTGGCTGCTAGAACTGACAAGACGGCTTCATTACAGTTATCCTCACTCTTGGATACACTGCCTGAGTCAGAATGGGAGAAGAAGGCATCCTGGCCACCCACTTGATGACAGGGTCTGAAGGTCATGCTCCTGATACTGCTGCTGAACCAACCTGTGAGGACTGTAAAGGATGTACAGCCTGAGCCTCCTGATTCCAACTGCAATGTAGTCTCACTTGCCTTAGCCCCGTTGGGGGGCTGTGGGGAGGGGCACTTGTTGAGATGAAGTACTCCCTGGCGACCAACCTGGACTGTACAGAGGAATGTACTGAGTGGGTTGGGGCTGGGCCACTGGAACCTGGTGTGCTTCCTCAGTTGCCTGGGTTCCTGCACACACTGTGTCTCCAAGCTTGACTAAAGCAGGAAGAGGGAGCAGGGCAATGAAAGAGTGCAATGTTCACTGTGAGCTCGTACTCAGGCCCCCCATCCCGGAAGTACTAGTTGCAGGTTGGAGCACACAAGCTTTGTTAGTAGGAGGTGTATTTGTGGAACATCATCACCAACCATTCCAAGGGCCTGTCCTCCTGTCCAGACAAAACAAGGTTTTCCCCCTTCTTGATCTGGTCAATAAGTAGCGACTAGCAATGATTGCATGGAGCTTGGAGCTTTGCCCCACCCTGTAATCCTTGTAGCTGCTCTAAGTATTATCGACTTGGTTACTGAGAAGTAGCCACTTTTTGGCAAACTTCGGTAAAGAATGTGTAGCAGCAACAGCTTGCAAGCCCACTCTCTTTAAGCCCCATATATGCTGGCATACTACCAAGTGAGCAATCAAGGTGTCTGAATAAAAACAACAAAACGTTTCGATCTGCGTTATTAATCTCTGAACTCAGCTCCTGCTGACGAGGAATCTTTTGTGAAGGAGCATCCAACCTCAAATTCAACAAAGTATCAGGCCAAGAACAAACCCTGCAACTGCCGGCCTTGCTGTAGGGGAGGAAAGAATGTATTGGGAACAGATGGAAAGGCTCTGACTATACTTTCTATGGACCCCGTAGGGGAAGTTCCCAGTCTTGCTCCATGTCCTAGAGGTGCAGAAACTTCCCAAACTGACAGAGCGAGCGCTGTGACAACGAGGCTGGTAACAAAGTGCGCAAGTGACTCCCTAACAAGCGCTACTCCTGCAAGGCGCCCCACCAGCTGAAGACCATGAACTCTGCCTCCTTTCCACAGCTCTCGTAGAATCACTCAAGCTCATACGCTCATGAGATAAGTCATACTTTGTTCTGTGCAAATGTTATGCTCCTGGGGAATAGGAGGTCAAAACGCTGATCTCTGGTGCATTCTTCTTAGGGCCAGACCTGGGGCCACCCAGCCTCAGCAATGAGCTGCCATCTTGGTCCAGCACCACATATCACGATGTCATGCTATTTTCAGGAACTTCAAAAAACTCCAGAAGTGAAGATGCTCAAAAACAGATATCCAATACGGTAAGTCCTTCTACGTATCACATTTGTATATTGCACCTCACCAATTAGTAGCAGCAGTCCTCTATTTGTAAAGACTTTTACTTTCTATTGGAGGTCCCCAGGTTCCTTTTGGGGAGTTGTGAAGCAGACAGGTCAGGCTAACAGTGGAATAAACACAGAGAAAACAGAACTCCAGAAGTATTAGCATGGTAAGTCGGTACATGTATGTATTTAGAATAGCAGGCAAAATGCTGGCCTCCGGATGTGCGTTTAATTTCAGCTGGGCCCAACACCAAAACGGTAACATCCGCAGGCTTCCAGGATGGGCGCAGCCTCCAGCGCACAGGACGCAGCTGAAAAGACTATACTGTGTCCCGTGAGATGTTCTACCTCCTGGTCACGGCTGTGTAGGAGCACACTTTGAAGAGATGTGACAGTCGTGACAATGGGTGAATGAAATATTTATTCCTTAAAAAATATCATGGTGCAACAATATCGTTTCAAAATATTTTCAAGTCAATAGTATCAAGGGGAAGAATATTAAAGGTAAGGATTTAATTGTTTCATGTGTATAATATTGTTTGTAAAATATTAGTATTTACAACATGTTTTACTTTAATAGACTAGCATTAAATATCATTGTATTATATTACTTTTGTTATTATTATAAAAATAGTTTTATTTTTTAGTATAGTTTAATTGGTAATCTAAAAGTTAGTAGCATGTTGTCAGGTTTCCAGGCACAAAAGGTGGGAAACATTAAACATTAAATTTAAGTTATTCAGTGCGGCGGAGCAGGCTTGGATTTGCACCCAGATATTCTCTTTTGTGTAAACACCAAACCCAAGAGATATTTCGGGGTTTATTTCTCAGAAAGTATAAGTGATCTATATCATTTGAATGTTGCCCCGCTTTTACGAAAAATTTAGGATTTGTTCTCACGCTGGAACTCTCTTCCGCTATCTATTTTGGGCCAGGTTGCACTGATTAAAATGTCTGTTCTTCCTCTTTTAAACTTTCTGTTCTCGACCATTACATGTATTTTATTAGGCTCCTTTTTTACCCGAGTAGATTCTATGGGCCCGATTCTGTGAAAACCGAAAGTCTTAAAATTAGGATTTTTCTCAGTTTAGGAGTAGTAAAGTTAGGACTCCTAACTTTACTACTCCTAAACTGAGAAAAATCCTAACTTTACAACTTTAGGTTTTCACAGAAGGCATTAGGAGTCCTAAAGTTAGGAGTTCTTACTTTACTACTACTAAACTGAGAAAAATCCCAATTTTAAGACTTTTGGTATTCACAGAAGGCATTTAGGAGTCCTAAAGTTAGGACTCCTAACTTCTGTGAATACCGAAATGAGTAAGTGCCTTCTGTGAATACCAAAATGAGTACGTTCCTTCTATGAATACCAAAATGGTAGTAAGTTTAAGATTTTGTCTTGAGTTAGCTCTGTGAATCGGGCCCTGCGTTTAAGCCTTTCTTTGGGCAAAAAACCCACTGCGAATTGCACTTAGCACTTTATACGAAGAGTTTGAACAGGGAGGCTTAGCTCTTCTGAATCTCAGGGACTATTACTTTGCCTATTTTGCACAATATATACATCTAGATTTAAGTCTCAACAACAATCAAATCTTTTTATCAAATGTTTTATGAATCTAATGTGTAAGGAAAGCCAGATCCACTCCCCTTTGTCAAATTTTAAATCTCCTAAACTGGTTCGGTATAGGTGCCTTCATGGTTTTTTTTAAAAACGTCAGGCTCTCTATAAAATATATTTTATTCCTGTAGTTGATTCTGCTACTTCACTATCTGGCCTTCTTTTATTAGCAGGGATTAGACAATCTTCGGAATTTACACTAAAGTGGGCCTCTGCTGGATTTCACAAAGTCGCAGATTTTTTGAGGAATGGAGGATGGTTGACTATGACTTAAATGTCACAATTGATTGTTAATGATTTTCTTCTTTTGGGGTCATATAACATTTTCAGTAAATTCCTTAGTGAATTAGACTTATCCCAAATTTGCGAACAACATCATCTAGTTCTTGAACTTTTAGAGGATACGGCTTGTAGAAAACTTGGGGCAGGGAAAAAGCATTTAGCCTCAGTTAAGGGCCCCGATCTTGTGCAGAAGGCAATTACAAAATGGATGAAACATGAAGAGTTAGAAATTTCTGCCAGTATGTGGTCGGTTATTAATAAACTTAATTTCAGTACGCTAAGTGGTGCGAATTTGCGAAGGATGCTGTTCTTCAGTAAATGGCAACTTTACTGAACCCCTCTCTCCCTCTCTAAAATGTATACCAATCAATCGGCGCACTGCTTTCGCTGTATTAATCATCCTACAGCTAATTGGTCACACATCATGTTGCAATGTCCTAGGATTCAGAGGTTCTGGGAGGTTCTGGGAGAATATTTTTTGCCACTTTGAATCTGAATGCAGTATTTTATTAGAAGCGAATAATTTGTTAATAATTATAGGTTTTGATCCAGATCTTCTTTTTCCTGATAAACTTGTTAAGTTTTTATACATTGCAATGGCAGTAGCCAGATCACTTTTGTTGCAAAGATGGCGTACTGATCTTATTCCCTCTGTCCATGAGTGGGCCCATTAGATGAAAGCGGTTAAAAGAAGTTAACGTACTTAGGCTTTACGAGTAGGGGGGCTTGGGAAGTTGGAAAATATTTGGGCCACATACTTCGATTAGGATTGGGAGTGGATACTGTTTTATGCTTGTAAAAAAGGCTTAAAGTGTTCTTGTCTGTCTTTTTCATCTGTTCATGACTTCTCAGTGTTTTTGTGCTATTTATTGATCCTTGTAATTCTAATATTTTGCCACAGTGCAGTGGGGCTTTTTGTTATGATGTATATGTGTCGTAATCCCTCTACCACACCTTGGGGTAGTTCTTCTCTGCTTGCCTTCACTATCCTGGGAGAGAATTAAATATAACTGCACAATGTGAAACAATAAAGCCTGGGTTTAATCATGACTTGACCAAATTGTGTGATATAAGCAGTCGTCTTATTTCAATATTCCTCCCTTTTCCTAATTTTGACATATATGAGCAATTTGAAATATATGGCAAGATATATGCTATATAAAACTTTCTCTTGTGTTCGAGTTATTAAACACAAAAGATGTTCAAGATGGACAACATATAGGGGTCAATTCCAATTCGGGAAACAAATCCGTACGACGAATTGTGCTCGTGGCCGTTTCTGTCCGAATCGTCCGAATCCGTCCGAATCGCGTAGTACGATCCGTTGCGAGAAAATACGTCCGAATCATTGCGAACCATATGAAAATGAAGGGTAAATCCGTACGACATCGACCCGCACAGTGAACCGTACGATTGGTAAAAACGCCGTACGACTCGTCAAGTACGATCCGGACCGGGGAATGAGTACGCGATTCGTAAGGTAAACGTCGCGTATTAGCAATTCGTATGGAGGGCACCAATATCACATACGCACCATACCCCTAAAATCAAGGCGTGTGCGCACGGGGTGTACGCACCGTACACCTACGACCTTGGGGTGTACAAACCGTACCCCTACGGTCCATACACCTACGATCATGGGGAAATCCAGGGGTGTATGCACCATACCCCGATGCACCGTACCCCTGCAATCATGGGGTGTGCGCACCATACCCGGGGGGGGGGTCCGTTTTGTACGCATTTTGAGGCGAAATCTGCGTTTACGGACGTTTTAAGCTCCTGTAGAAAAAGAGTCATATGGAGTGTTGTCGATACGATTCGTACTTGATGGGTCGGAAACTGCAGCTTCGATCCGTACGGACGTCGCTTTCCCTACTGTTGCACTCTCTGGAGTGGGAATAGTAATTTTTACCCCTACACTATCCAACACTTTCCCTACTGTTTCATACTCTGGAGTTGGAATAGTAATTTTTACCCACCCGCTATCCAATGCTTTCCCTACTGTTGCACTAACTGGAGTGGGAATAGTAATTTTTACCCCAACGCTATCCAACGCTTTCCTACTGTTGCACTCTCTGGCACGGGAATAGTACATTTTACCCCTACGGTATCAAATGCTTTCCCTACTGCTCCACTCTCTGGAGTGGGAATAGTAATTGTTACCCCTACGCTATTCAACGCTTTCCCTACTGTTTCACTGTCTGGCGTTGGAATAGTAATTTTTACCCCTAGGCTATCCAACGTTTTCCCAACTGTAGCACTCTCTGGAGTGGGAATAGTAATTTTTAACTCTACGCTATCCAATGTTTTCCCTACTGTTGCTCTCTCTGGATTGGGAATAGTAATTTTTACCCCTACGCTATTCAACGCTTTCCCTACTGTTGCTTTTTCGGGAGTGGGAATAGTAATTTTATGTTCTACGCTTTCCAATGTTTTCATTACTGTAATTTTTTGGGACTATAATTAGTAGTTTTATTTATTTATCTATTTAATATTTTTTGTATTATTTTAGATAATGTAGTATTTAATTAACTTTAAATATTTTGAAAGTATATATGATATATTTTATGTATATGTTTAATTAATGTATTATTATTATATATGTATTATTTATTATTATTTTTTTTTACGGACAGGAACAGACATTATAAACATCCCATTTGAGTACAGATCACTTAGAATAACATTTCAAAGAGAAAATACGTATAAAGAGAACGAAGGATAAATAAGGATGAGACAAAATACTAAATAGACCGGAGGGGGAGGCAATGAGCAATGAGCGAGAACACATAAGAATAAAACAAACGAGGCTCTGCCTAAAAAACAGATTTTTTTTTTAACTTACCCCTTCCCTCCATTTATTGATTGGAGCGCATATTTGTTGCCCCTTTACTCTCCCCTTTTTCCCCCGCCTGGCATAGATAGCGTTTTCTAAATTACAGCTATGCAGCAGCCTGGCTACCCATTGCTGCATCGATGGTGGTGTTCTATCTTTCCAGGCTGACGCTATACACAGACGGAAGACTGCCATAGCTACAAATAGAAAATATTCCTGGCTCCGGCAAGGAGTCTCACTTGAGACCCCTCACATAACTAGCTCTGGGGTTAGCTTAACTTGCAGTTTCGATGCCCTATCCAGAAATACCTCCATAGCTTCTATTAAAGGCCGCAAATCTGGACAAGTAGCAAACATATGCATTATATTGCCCTCATTGCTGTCGCACCTGGGGCAGGTAATTCCCTGCGTTCCCCCCCATTGAGCTATTTTTGCGGGGGTATAGTACAGTGTATACAGTGTTTTATAATGCTGTGCTTGCAAAGTTGACGAACAAAAAAATTAAGGGTGGGCATAGTTCGCGAAGTAGCGCTACGCGAAGCTACGCGAAGCTACGCGAAGTGCACTACGTGAACTTCACGTAGCACTACGCGAGCTGCGTAGTAGCATGTTCGCACTGTGCAAGATGCGTTTTCAATGATTGCACAGTGCGGACAAGCATCCGGCACTGTGCAAGCATTGAAACCGGCATCTTGCACAGTGCGAGCTGTAGTTTTCTGCTGCTCGAGTAGATTATTACTCGAGCGGCAGCTTTCTCAATGCGAACAGGTAGTTTCTCATTGAGAGCGGTCGCGAGCATGCGCAACCACTCACAATGAGAAACCTGACCGCCTCGCGTTGAGAATCTCGCCGGGATGTCATTTTGCTTGCTCGGGGTCGCGAACATGACGTTCAGGACCGCGAACAAGCAAAAAATGACCGCTGCACTACGCTACGCTGCACTACGCAGGTTCGCACTGTGCTACGTGCAGCTCGCGTACTGCGAAGTTGCGAAAACTTCGCAAACTCCGCGAGCGTAGTGCTTCGGCCAGGGTTACAAAGAATTTCACATCCATACTTTAGTGATTTCTCAAACACCCCCTGCTCTATCCCCAATCTATTTATCCATTTCAGCTCTACCTTTTCTAGATCATCATCTCTATTCTTAATTAATTCTGCATACAGTCTGCCAATTGTACAATCTTGCCCCTCCTCAATAATCTGCAATATTAAATTATTATCAAAACCTCTAGCTCCACCTGTCTTACCTGACAAAAAACTTCTTGCCTGCAGATATTTAAAAAAACTTCTTGCGCTTAACCCAAATACCCCTTGAAGTACCGAGAATTGAAGCATACTCTCAGAGCCCAAATTATACCCCACCTTCTTAATCCCGAGCCTTTCCCACTCCCCGAAGATTACATCCCCAAATATATCCTGTGGGAGTGTGGGATTCCTCACCAATCTGGTATGGGCATTGAATCTACCCAGGCCAAAGCTCTTCTTAAACGCCCACCAGATCTTGTATGCCGCCTCTACTGTTTTGGATTTGTTTTTTTTAAAGAAGCTCGGCTCCGTTTGTTTCAGAAGGACATTCTCTGCCTCCTCTCCTAAAATCAAACCGTAGATCGCCGTAGACCCTGTATGTTGTACTGTTTCCATTTCAGCCCCTCCCAGAAGTCTTGATATTTGCTGTAACGCTGCTGCCCAATAGTACAGCTTTAAATCGGGCATGGCCCAGCCCCCTCGCTCCCGTGGTAGCGACATGAATCTCAGCGCCCTCCTGGTTTTGCCGTGGGCCCAAATAAAGCGATTAAACATTTGCTCTATTAATCTAAACCAACCAACATTAAAGAATAAGGGAATTGACCTAAATAAATACAAAAATTTTGGAAGGAGGTTCATTTTAACATAATTCCCTCAGCCTACTATTGACATATGGATATTATGTACCCTATCCAAATCTCTTTTAGCCTTACTTAATATTGGGGCTAATATTTATTTCAACCAACTGGTCTAGGTTTGCAGTGATAGATACTCCCAGATACACCCCCTCTGTCACCACCCGGGAGTCTGTACATTCTGTTCTTATATTGTGTATAATTTGTGTCTTGGCTTTGTTTAAAGCATACCCTGCTGCCCCAGGAGGGTCCTAGAGGACTTTGAATCCCAGAAACGTATTTTCGAACTGTTAAGCGAGGGGGGAGCCTCAAATGCCAGTAAAAGCTTGGAGCACAGAACGAGAGCCTGCCGACCTCAAATTCTGCTATATATTCGCCAGGGAAGCTCTGTGATCTTTGCTCTTTAAAGAGAAGAGGCAGCACTAAAGAAGTCGTTTTCCCAGTGCTTTTTTTTCCTTTATCTCCAAAACCAAAGAAGACAAAACAGAGGGGAAAAGAAAAAGGGAGAAAGGGAGAAAGAAAGGGAAAAAAGTGAGCACGGCTTAGAAGTAACCTGGCAAGCAAGCAAGCAAGCAAGTAACTGAGCTGGGGGAAAAAAAAAAGCTGCCAAGATGGAAAACTCAGCCCGTCTGAAAAGTAAAACTCGCTTGGCATTAGCCAGGAAAGCTGCCCGAATGGCGGCTAAGGCAAAGGAAAAAGCGAAAGCCAATAAGGGAGAAGGGAATACGATCTCCCCTCAAGAAAAGGACAGTGCAATGGATAGTTCGGATGATGACTCTCTAGTCAATTTAACTTCCCCGCCAAAAGAAAGGGTGCAAGAGGTAACCCGGGTGGCAAGTTGTGCAAATGGTGCCTTGGGAAACAGCCCTATAGAAAAAGTGGTGGTGGAAGCAGAAACCGGGCCCCCTCCAAATGAGAATAGCATGTGCGGAATAAAAGAAAAAATAACTTTTCCTCTGTTTGAAAAGAAAATCCCTGCTACGCCACAAAAGCTGTCCGCCCCCCTGGAAGGGAATCATTTAATACCTCTCTCACCTCCCACAATCGAGCCAGAACAGGCACATACGGACTCTTTAAATTTAAATTTACCTGAGAGACTACACACTCCTTTGATTAACCAGGTGGAAGGGACTGGCAGGCTCAGCCAAACTAATGGAATTTCTGGGAATGAGGCAGAGGCAGAGGCAAGTTTGAGGAAGGAGCTAAGGTCAGAAGCAGTACTCAATCAGTCTCCTTCAACTCCAATGCAAGAAGATGTTTTAGGGGGCCATGCTATTTCAAAGTTAGCATTTGCAACTCCATTATCTCCATCTCAGAAAGGGAGTATGGACAATCTGGATAAGGGTAGGAGCTATCAAATGGATATCCGCGAGATGCTGAATTTAATTCTTGATGAGATCCGCGAGATTAAGGTGAATCAACAAGCCGAGATAGCCGCCCTGCACTCCAGATTAGAAAAATTCGAAGAGTCAATGTTGGGCCTTCCTATTAGATTAAAAGAGGCGGAGGAGAGAATATCAGCTCTGGAGGACCAAACAAATAGAGCAAATATAGAGGCCAGAGAAACCGCAAGTAAAAAAAGCCACCTAGAGAGAAAGTTGGAAAATAAGCTTGATGAACTTGAGAATAACTCACGAAGATCGAACTTAAGGATAGTAGGTGTTCCCGAGGGTCTCGAAGAGGGTGACATGCTGCACTGGGTCAACTCGTTTATCCATCGAAATGTCCTTCCCGAATTTGAAGGGGACTTAACTATTATGAGAGCCCACCGAGTTCCGGCACAGAGATTTGCAAATTCAGCATTCCCGAGACCTATTCTAATGATTTTCGCGGACTATAGAATCAAAGAAAAAATTCTTACAAAAGCATTTCAACAGAGACAATTCTCAGTCACAGAGACAATAAAATGTAGAATTTTTTCCGACATGACAGCCATAGCGGCGCGCCGCAGAAAAGAATTCGTGAAAATTCTCCATCTCTTTAAGTCAAATGGCGCTCAAGCGTCAATCGCGCAACAATCCAAACTTAAAGTCCTTGTGAAAGGAAAATTCTACATGTTCTCGGACGTCGATGAAGCTCAATCCCTCCTTAAAGAGATCTCATCACAGACAACTGCTAGAGCTTAAGGAATAGCAGCCGGTTACAGGGGTTTACTAAGTCTCCGAAACATTGCAAAATATTGCAAGTTTAGAAATCTATGAGATCTGGATATAAGCTAGGGCTTTTCCTAGCCTCAAGAATGCTTTTTCTAGAGAGGTGTTATATAAAATTGCATTTCATGAATGAACCGTACTAACTGTTTTGCTGATGGGGGGGGGGGCTACACAGGGTCATGCAGGGTGTGATGAGAAGACACCCAGGCCACAAGGAGGGAGGGGGGACGTGGTTTGCGTGGGAAGGAAGGGAAGATCCACATCCCAGGGGAGGGGTTCCTTGGGGCAGGGGGGGGGCCGGGGGGGAAAATGCAGTAAAAAAGAGCGGAATTGCTAAGCAGGGACGGAAATAAAAAATAGATTTTGGAGTAAAAAGGCGAAAAACGTCTTTATGGAAATGATTAAATGTAGTATCCTGTCTGTGAATGCCAATGGGGTTTTGAATAAACAGAAATATGGCGCTCTCATTAAGTGGGCAGTATCCCAAAATCCACATGTATTAATGCTACAAGAGACCCACCTAAAATCCAATACCCCTAATCTCTTCCTCCCAAGATACTTCTCGCATGCATTTTTTGCATCAGCTGGAGTAGCACAGAGAGGTGTCGCTATCTTCTTATCAAAAAGAATCTCTTGGGAAGAAGTGAAGATTAGAAGGGATCCCAAGGGGAGGTGGCTCTGGGTGTGTGTTAAAATTCAGTCAAAAGTTCTGAACTTTGTGAACTACTATGGTCAGGTTATGGATGACGTATCTAGTATTCTTGAAATCAATGACCTTTTGAGGGGGGCTCCCAGGCAGATTATTATGGGAGGTAACTTTAATTATCTACAAGACATAAAAAAAGACACCTCCAATAAGAACAAAAAACAGTTAAAACCTAATACTAAAAAGGCCCTGGGCTCCTTTATTGCTGAATACCAACTAATAGATCCGTGGCGTACTTTGAATCCAGAAAGCGAGGTTTACACTTGTTTTTCACATCGCTTCCAAACAGCATCCAGGATCGATTTTTTTTTTACTTCAAGATCCATCCAGATTTTGGCCTCTTCAATAGGAGGAAACCCCTTCTCAGACCATGGGATGATAGAACTTGTGGTGGGCTTGGGAGTAGCGAGCAGGGACCAGTCTAGGTGGCAGCTGGACCGTACCCTGCTCCAGATTCAAAACTGGGTAACAGCTTTTAGAGAGTGGATTACGGACTATTTTAAAATCAATGAGGGTACAGCTGAACCTTTCTCAGTCTGGGGAGGATTCAAGGCGGCAGCTCGAGGCCAAATAATATCCTATACCTCGGTCGTGGCCAGGGAGAGGAGACAGAAAATAACAACATTGCAAAGGGCGGTTGACAAAGAATATGTTTTACAACTACAGCTATGCCCAAATCAACTGGCCCAAGCAAAGGCGGAACTAAGTGATTTTTTTCTCCTCGAGGAAATTAATAGCTCCACAACTTATCAACAAAAGGTCTATGAGGACAGCCAATTGGTTGGGAAGCTCTTGGCCAATTCCGTAAGAAAACGTCAGGAATCTGCCTCAATAATTAAAATAAAAGATCCCCTAAATGGCCAAGAAATTGTAAAGAGCGATTTAATTCAAAGGGCCTTCTTGGGCCACTATAAACGAATATACTCCACTGAATATCTTTCAGGGTTAGATCAAATACAGGAGTACTTTGAGGATATAGAAATTCCAAAGATTTCAGCCGATCGGGTTGAGCAACTGGGATGCGAAATAACTATAGAGGAAATTGCACTGGCTATTAATTCAATGGCTGGGGCGAAGGCCTGTGGCCAAGATGGGTTTCCAAGCGAATTTTATAAATTGTTTTTAAAAGATCTCTTAATTCCATTAAAGAATTTATACGATCATATAAAACTAGGAGGATTGGTACCCTCAGCATTCAAAGAAGCCACAATTATATCCTTTCCCAAAAAAGAGAAAAATCCTGAGGACATTAATTCCTACCGACCGATTAGCCTGCTAAATTCTGACTATAAAATCCTTATGAAAATCTGGGCTCTCCGCTTAGTGTGCGCTGCACAAGAAGTTATCCACAGCGACCAGTCAGGATTTATAGCAGGCCGCTCAATGGCTTCTAATACGGAATTTTTGATTCAGGCTTTGGATTATTTTAACATAAATTCGCTGTTCCACTCCTTGGTTAGGTTCGGGTTTCCGGAGCAGGTAATTGTAATGTTGCAGAATATCTATCAAAACGCCTCAGCATAGGTAATAATAAACTCAAATAAGGCAGGCTCAATCAAAATTAACCGTGGGACGAGGCAAGGCTGCCCGCTGTCCCCGTTACTTTTTACTTTCTTTATTGAACCCCTTGTGATCAAGATTAGAAACAACCCTGTTATCACCCCCCCCATTCCAGGGATGGCGAAACTCAAACTTTTCGCAGATGACATCATCCTTTATTTGAAACCAGATAAAGGAAATATAGAAAATATTCTAAGGGAATTTAAAGCTTATGAACAAATAGGAGGGTATAAAATAAATGCCAAGAAAACAGAGGTTCTTGCTTTGAATACCAGCCTTAGTTCTCTTCCATCGTGGCTATGTGTACAGGCTTCAAAGCAAGATCCTGTAAGGTAGTTAGGCATATACGTAACCAGTGATTACCATCAGCTTTTCCTGCTAAACTATGAGAGGATGAAAAATAAAATTAAGAATCTCCTTGCCCAATGGGTTCTTCTTCCGCTCACAGTGATTGGCAGAGTCTCACTGATAAAAATGTCAATTTTACCCTTATTATTATTTTTGTTTAGCAACGTTCCAATTAAACTTAATTCCCGCTTTTTTTAAAGAAATTGAATCATTGATTAGGAGTTTCATCTGGGGTGGGAAAGCTTCGAGGGTCAAATTATCTGTAATTCAACTATCAGCTGAACAGGGGGGTCTTGCTCTTCCGCATATAAAAACATACTATGAAGCGGCCTTTCTTGACATAGTGGCAGGCCTGACAGGATCAAAGAATAATCATGATAGCTTCTTTTTGGAAAAAATGGTACAGGAGGCGGACTCACAAATCCAGGTATTTTTAAAGGTGGCAAAGCTACCGAAAAGGACAAGATACAAGACTATTAAAGATTATGCAGTTAGACTACAGTCTTTCTTTAAAAAAAATCTTAGCTCCTCAGCTTCTCAGTTTCCAAAGCATTCGAGAATGTGGCGGTATGGGCTTCCAAATTAGCAGTAGCCACATAATGAACTGGGAAAGAATGGGATTTCGGGAGATAAGGCACTTCTTTGTCCAGGATAGAATAATCACAAGGCAAGAAGTTCTGGGTAGAGCAAGTACTCCCGGGTCTTTGCTGCTTCTTGAATATTTTCAAATTGCACATTTTCTACGGAATAATATAGGTGATCATTTAGATTCAATAAATGGGATGATGAAATTGTTGTATGAAGCCAAAAGTTGTGGGATAGGAAAATGGTACAAGAAGCTTTCATGTGAAGGACAACTCCCAATTATAGATAGCCATTTAGTTAAAATTAATGACCTAACACAATGCAACCTAACACGTAAAGATTGGGAAACGATTAGTCGGCTGGGTAATAGGTCATTGCGTGCCGCTAATTTTAAGAGAATGTCCTTTTTGTCTCGTTAGCTAGCATATTGGACTCCGGAGGCGTTGGGAAAGAGGTTTCCGGAGTCAGGGAATAAGTGTTTTAGATGTCTAGCCGACGGTCAGGGTGGTTGGCTCCATATTTTTTTCACCTGCCCCCACTTGAATCGTTTCTGGGAGACGGTCTTTTTAGACATTGAGGCAGCGTTGGGGAAAGCACTTTTGCCCTCAGCCGAAATGGCCCTTTTTGGGATTTGCCATAATAGAGGGTGGTTCAAGGATGATGAGGAAACCTTCATTTTTATTCCCTGCACAGTTGCACGATCATTAATCCTACAAAATTGGAAATCTGAAGAAGCCCCATCACACCTGAAATGGCTTAACAAAATGAGAATGGCACGAAATTTTGAGAAAGCATATTCAAGCAGAGTAGGTGCTATTAGAAGATTTGAAAGGAACTGGCACTATTTGGAGATATTGGAGGAGGCAAGGGGGTCTCAATTGCGACCTTAAATCAGGAGTATTAAATAGTCTCGAGGCTGGGGCACGTTGAATATAATGGGTGGGTATGCACTAGCACTTTGGGGTATTAAGCACTTTAGGGTTCTTCTGCATTTGCACTTTAGGACTGTTAAATTAGTATAGTACTGTATTATATTTGCAGGTTTAAATAGCAGAGGTTAAGTTTAGTCTGACGGCCTGTACTGTATTGTATTGCGTTAGCTCTGTAGTAATGGAAAATGAATGAATGGTTTTTCCACATGCACTTTCAAATCGAAAAGTAATATATGAGTTGTGCATATATGTTTGGTATGTGAATTAATAGCTATATTGATTGCTCTTGGTTTTAAAAGGAGGCTGCTTTTTACTCATCCTGCAATTTGCTTCTATTGGTTCGACTGTATTGTACTGTGTTATATTTGCACTTTAGAAGGTGAAAAAATGTATTTATGGTTTGTATACTTGCACTTTAGATTGGAAAAGTTAAATATGGACTTTGCACTTTATTTATTTATTTATTTTTCTTCTATGAAGTAATAGCTACATTGAATGCCTGACTGTGATTTTTTTTAGAAGAAGCTATATTTTTCTTGTGATTTCTTTTCCATTTTTGTAAAGATTGGTTTTTATCCGTCCTGTACCTGGTTTCTGTTCCGCTCAATAAAAAATTATAAAAAATAAAAAATTAAAAAAGCATACCCCGCAACCCGTCCGAACTTATCTGCCTCAATTTCTATCTCCCTGATAGCCTCTGTTGGCATCGGTGTAATAACTGCCAAGTCGTCCGCGTACGCTAATACTTTACATGGGCCCATCTTTGTTGCCAGCGGTTGTATCTGTACATTATGTTCTAGCTTATCAATTAATGGGTCAATATACAATGCGAACAACAGGGGAGAGCACGGACACCCCTGCCTGGTGCCGCGCGAGATTTCAATAGAACTTGACTGTTCCGCGTCACCCTTATACATGCCGATGGATTCTTATACAATGATAGTATCGATTTCAGAAACCTTTCCCCACATCCAACTTTCTTAATTACTGCCCACAAGAACTCCCAAGCCACGCGGTCGAAAGCCTTCTCAGCGTCTAATAGGAGGACTGCCATGGGTCCCCCTACCCCCTCTTGTGCTATCCCCTGGGCATCAAATAAAGTAATTACTTTCCTAATGTGTTGTGTCGTCCCCCTATTTGGGATAAATCCATGCTGGTTCTTGTTAACTAGTCCTCCAATTACCCCTGATAACCTGATAGCTAGTGATTTGGAAAAAAGTTTAACGTCCGAGTTAATTAAGGTTATAGGAAGGAATGACCCAGGGTCGCTCGGTATTTTGCCCTTCTTGAGAATTATAATTATGTCAGCCCCCGCCCAGCTTGCAGGGATATATACTCCTTCCTGAGCCGCAGCTATCATATTCATTAGATCGGTTTTAAGTGTCCTAAAAAAGACCTTGTAAAATTCTTCTGGAATCATATCCGGCCCAGCAGCTTTACCAGAGATCAGGCTGAGCATAGCCTCCAAAATTTCCTCTTCACCCAGTGGGGCCCCCAACACCTCTTTACCTTCCTCTAGTAATACTCTACCTGGTATATCCCCTAAGTAACCACATATGTCCTCCGGTATCCTAACCTGTTCCTCTGTATACAGTTTGTTATAGAATTGCCTAAAAACCTCAAAAATCTCTTTCTCTTCTGAAACTATATTACCTCTTGTGTCCCATATTTCTCTAATTTTCCCTCTTGCAACTCTCTGCCTTGTTCTAACTGCTAGGGCGTGGCCCACTTTTTCGTTATATTCGTAACAGTTTTCCCTTCTCGTATTAAAGATCTTGACGGCACCCTTCCCTAAACTCTCTTCCGCTGCCGCCTTGACTAGCATAACCTTTAAAACCTGCTGTTCAGGATCTTGTCTATCCCTAATGGCCTGTACCAGTTCCTGCTCTGCTGCTAGCACTGCTCTATTTAGTTGATCTGAAGTTTCCTTTACTTTTTTCTGTTTAGCCAAACTGTAACTCAGGGTCTCGCCGCAAATCCCTGCTTTAAAAGCATCCCATGCATTCCCTATTGCAGTACTACCCCTATTGATGTCCAAAAAATCCTTAATCCATATATGCATGCGTTCTACATAAACTGGATCTACCAGGAGCTCTCTTTCAAACGACCAAGCCCTTGTTTATCTCCTAAAGCCATCTCCACAAACTGTCAGGATAAGAGGGTTATGATCAGATACTATGCGTGGTAATCTCTCGATATGCATGTTAGTATGAGAAAAACCGGATGAGAAATAGTAGTCTAATCTAACACAGATCTTATGTGGAGCTGAATAATAGGTATATCCAGGTTCCGAGGGTTTTAACTGTCCCCATACATCAGATAGTGAATTATTGCCAACCATCCTGCGAATTGCCCGGCAGACTCAAACCTAGCCCATCAGCACCATTTATATGAAAATCACCGGCTAAGATTATTTTAGGTGCCCAATTTGCCAACTCTATGTCCAAGAAATCGAATATCTCTGGATCATCCTGAGTGGAACCGTATACTGATCCTAATGTGACCCACTCATCACCAATCCAACATTCTATCAAAGCCCACCTACCCCACTGGTCTTCTAGTTTCTTCCTAGTCTGTTTATCAAACCTCTTTGTAAGAATAGCCACCCCCCTTTTCTTAGCTCCCTGTTTGGAATAGGCTGACACACAAAACCCTAATTGCTCCAGTAAAAACAACTTGTTCCCTTCTATATGGGTCGCCTGCAAAAAGATAAAATCTGCCCTTGTCTCTTTAAGCAACACAGCCACTTTTTGCTTTTTGTATTTATCATTGAGACCACACACGTTAAGTGTGACTAGCTTGATATCCGTGTTATTTATATTGTTAGTGCCCATTACAGCTGCAGGTATTCACAATAATCCTACTTTTCCATACGTCTCTTATTGCATTCTTAACTGCTCTATTAGATTCCCCCATGCCCCTTTGGTGTATGCGCCTGCCCCTGCCTTGTTCCAAAAAGATCCTACCCCTGTCCCATGTCCTGTGTATCCCTGTCCCCAACCCCCCACCCCCTTACAGGCAAATAGGTCAGTGCTGACCTATGTATGGCTGCTTCCTAGCCCGTCGAAGTGACGCAACCCCCTCTCTCCCAACTCAAAACCTTACTAAGTTCCATGAAGTGTGCTTTTATTACCTAATACATCTCCCATGAACCGCCTAAGAAAGAGAAAAAAAAACAAAAGAGAAGAAGAGAAGACCTCCCTCCCGTTTGTTACATCACAAAAAAACCCTCCTTTTATGTCCAGAAAAATTGACCAAGTTCCATTATCTTATGTCTTCAATATGTTCAGGGGATTTGATTACCCGTCCGAGACCCCCCCGGTCTGGTTTTCCCTTTGATTTCCTCCAGGAAGGCTTGCGCCTTGATCTCCGAGAAGAACATCCTTGTCCGCCCTTCCAAAATTATTTTAAGCCTAGCCGGAAAAAGCAGATAAGCCTCGCACCCTTGTTTCTGAAAAGGATCGATCATCTGGCGTAACCTCCATCTCCTTTCCACTGTGACGTGGCAGAAGTTGGGTCGTGCAAAGAAGGTTACCCCTTTAAACATACAGTGGTCCTGTGGCCTAGCCCTGTCCATAATATCTTGCCTGGCCCAAAAATTCCCCATGAATACCAGCAAAGTTCTTGGCTTGTCTTTCTGCGAGCCGTGGTAAGACTTTTTTGTGTTAAAGGGAATCTATGTGCCCTCTGCACCTCCGCATCCCAGTCCCATTTCACCATCTCTGGAAAGGTCTCCTTGAAGAGTGTGACTACGAAGGCCCTCGGGTCCTGCCCTTCCATTCCCTCCTGCATCCCCAAGAGCCTAATGTTGTTTCGCCTTTGTCTAGTTTCAATGTCATCGAGGTTCCAGCTCATGTGCTCTGTGGTCTTAACTTGTGCCTCCTTGAACTCCTGCCACCTAGAAACCTCATCCTCCATTTTCCCAGTCCTTTCCTCAACCTCTGTGACCCTGCCTGCCATCTTGGCATATAGTTTGTTCATCTTGCTGGGAGAACTCTGGATTTTTTTATTCGCCTGCTTTGTTCTCCTGCCTTCTGCCCTCATTTCTCCCTGCATCTGTTTCAGGGTGGAGTATAACAACCCGATTGTCGGGGCGTCCCGTTGCTGGTTCCTGTGTTGGCCTCTAGAGCCCCCCTGAGCCAAGTCGTCTTCCTGGTACATACTCGAAGTAGCTGAGTAGTCCCAGTCTACTTTTTTTGTGACCTCCCTATGTGTTGGACTGGCAGGATCATGCTGTTTATATCGACGACGACTCCTCTGCTGTTGCTTCTTTTTTGAGTTATAGATACCTGTTGGACCGACTCCTCTGATTCTAAGCCTGAGCTTGAGCCTGAACCTGAGGACACCAAGTCTGAATCTTTCCTTAAAGAGGGGTTACCATCCAAGCTTCCGTCAGACTCACTCTCGGTCAAGGCCCCCTCTGATGTCTCTGAGACGCCCGTTTCATCATATACTGAGTAAAAGCAATCCTCAGTTGGCGTCCCTGGAGCCAGCTGCCGCTCTGCATTAGCCTCTGCCTCTGCCTCTACATTAGCCTGCTCACTCTTAGCTGTTGAGTCCCGGCGAACCCCCCCATCTCCGTCAATGCTCAAATCATAGAGCGGCTTAGCTGTACTTAATTCAGGCCCAGCATTGGCGCCACTGGCTGACAGTAACTCACTGTCTGTTCTTTCCGTTAGAGGTTCAATCGAGTGAACTATCTCAGTGCCATGCAAAACATTTGAGAACTCAGTGCTGTCAACCACGCCTATGATTCAGAAAAGGGGGTGGTGATGAACAGAGTGTCTGAATTAAGCAGACCACTCTTACCCAGTCCAAAGATCAGGGCTTGATCCATCACCGTTATTTAGCTCACTGCCCCATCCCAGCTCAGAACCTGGCTATATGCAAATTAGTCTGTCCCTGGCCCAGTGCATCATGGGAACAGGGCAGACCAAACTACCAAGCCAATTCTTCACCAGAAAGGAGACAAGCTTCCGGGGACCGGTTTCTGGCATTACAGCCGTCGTCGGCCCGGCTTGCTTGAATCCTGATGGAGCAGTGAGCAAGGGACTCATGTCTGAGTATACCCTGCCACACCTATAGTGGCCAAAAACGATTCAGAAAAGGGGGTGGTGATGAACGGAGTGTCTGAATTAAGCAGACCACTCGGTCAAGGCCCCCTCTGATGTCTCTGAGACACCCGTTTCATCATATACTGAGTAAAAGCAATCCTCAGTTGGCGTCCATGGAGCCAGCTGCCGCTCTGCATTAGCCTCTGCCTCTGCCTCTACATTAGCCTGCTCACTCTTAGCTGTTGAGTCCCGGCGAACCCCCCCATCTCCGTCAATGCTCAAATCATAGAGCGGCTTAGCTGTACTTAATTCAGGCCCAGCATTGGCGCCACTGGCTGACAGTAACTCACTGTCTGTTCTTTCCGTTAGAGGTTCAATCGAGTGAACTATCTCAGTGCCATGCAAAACATTTGCGAACTCAGTGCTGTCAACCACGCCTATGTCGCAGCTTACCTCTGGTGCCTCCGTAACTCCCAAGCCTCCCGGGACATCTTCAGCCGCTCCAGCCGCTCCAGCCGCTCCAGTGTTGCCAGCACCCGGCACATCTATGCCTGGGTCCCTGCTAGCATTGTTGCTGGCTGCCGGAGCCTCCGGGTCCACTAATGCCTTCCCTGCTAGTTCGGCCAGCTCTGGGATCGGCACCTCTGAGCAAGGGCTGTGCCCTGCATCCTGCGCACGCACCCCTCTGGAGTAAGCCGATGAATCAGCTGTCTCTGCGGGATGTTTCGCTGCAGCGCCATGAACCACGAGATTCTCAGCCACATCTCCCGGTCTGTTCCCCGCTGATCCGTCCAAGGATGCTGTTGATGCCATAAACGCCTCCTGTACGGTGGGTTGACGCAAACAAACCACTTTTTTCGCCATTTGCTCCATGGGCTTTGGGGTCAATTTACTCAGCTTCAGTTTTTCCGCGGTTGCTGCTTTCTTTTCCGCCTTTTCCATCCTTATCTTGGCTCACGCTTCAGCGTGTCTCTCATTGCCTTTGGTTCTCTCCTTCTCTTTGATTTTCCTTGCATGGGACGCTAGTTCTGATGCCCCCTCCAAGACAACGTTATTCATTTTGGCCGCCTGCATCCGCGTTACTGTGTGTGTTTCTGGGGGGATGCTAGCGTCTGTCTCGGCCTCCCCTTCCCTCGCGGCATCCTTGGTATCCTTGGTTTTCGTCCGTGGCGGCATCCTATCTTTCAGGAGGCTCCAGCTCCCGCTCAGCGTCCCCAAGGTCTCCACAAGCGGTTGCAATACCTTACACCACAAATCAGATAGGGCGTTCAAAAGGGTCCTACTGAATGTTTTTGAACGTCGCAGTGACGATGGGTTATGGGCTCTCTTCCTCCTCATAATCAGCACATTTTTCTACGCTGCACAGCTTTGCTCTAAACACCCATCTGGAGAAAGAGGTGGAAGCGACCTACTCCTCAGACTGCCCACGCCCATCTTGCCTCCGAGAGTCTACCCTGGCTTCCAGTCAGCCAAAGAATCTATTTATTAATTTTTAACATTATTAAATATTTTTAACTATGTTTATTTTATTTATTAGTATTTTTTACTTTATTGTACACATTTAATTTTAACAGACAAAAAACGATATATTTGATTACGATATTTTTAACATCGATATTTTGGTTTTGATATTTTTGTACTTACCTTGTTGTAGATAGGATGACGATATACTTGCCTTCGATATTCCAGCATCGATGTTTCTGTAGGTCGATATTCTGTGAGTCGATATTCTGTCAGTGATTCCATGTTAGTGCTCATAGCAGACCAGTACGGTCGTTTAGCTGGGGGCTGCATCTGAAGGTCAAGAAGGCCGCTTGCATCCCCCAGGCCATACTTTAAGTGTCACTGGGATTATTTAAATGTATTTTGTAATATTTCATGTGTACTTTACATTTTTGACGGTTAAGAATTTATAATTTAGTAGTGGGCTGATGGGGTTTTTAGGGGATAATTTAATTAATTATTTATATTGCTATGTCAAATATTTGTTGTATTTTTATTAATTGTTAATTCATTGACATGTGTATTTAATGATAAACATTTTTAAATTCATTTTAAAATTATTTAGTTTAATACTTTATTGTTAGTGTGTCTTGGGGTAGTAAAGATTAGAGAGTGTTTATTTAAATCTATTATTTTTGTTTAATTTTTTTTGTATTGTTACATTTAAATTTTTCTATTACATTTAAGTTTATATTTCTATAATGGATATTTTGTAATTTGAATACGTTTCAATATTTTTATGGTGAAAGGCATTTTAATGTTTTTTTAAAATAATGATTAGTAATTTAAATAACATTCCCTACTTTTGCTTATGTCTAACTGATAATAGTACACCTAACCCCTCCAAACACTTATTCTATAGTTGTTTATGTTGGAGTGGGAAAAGTAAATCTAACCCCTCCAAAGTCCAACACTGTCCCTTTTTTTGTTCACAGTCGAGTAGAAATTTTAGATCTAACCCTTCAAAGACTCCAATACTTTCCATATTTTTCCTTAAATTGGATTTAGTATAGTGAATCTAACTCCTTTGAAGTCCAACACTTTTGCTTGTGTTGTTTATTTTTTATTGTTATATATTTTTCATTTTTTTGTTCTTTGATGTTTATATTGTCTATAAATGAGAGCTGTAATTTGATATTTAAATTGTATTTTTGTTATTTCTGAATGAATTGTGATGTGTTTTTTAATATGGTGTCCAGCAATCGAGTTCACTGCAGGGACAATAACAGTAGTTAGAAATTATGTGAGGCTCACTCATAAAGTAACCATCAGTGTCCAGCAGTATGATCTCGGAATAAGTGCATCACAGAGCCTGTCAGTAATAAAATAGGCGTCAAATACCTGAATGTGTAGTTGTTCAAGCAGCCCTCAGACATGGGTAGCCTCTGGACTGCAAGTAACATTCATGAAGTCGATGAGCCAAGTGTCTTGCAAAAAAAATAATTTCTCACTTTAAGATGTATGCTTCATTGATGTGCATGCTAAGTGACCCACCACCAAGATCACAGACAACTTTTGTAATGTTTGTTCACTTTTGACAGTGCACAGAAGAGTCGGGTCCAATCCAATGCATCAAAGCAGCCTGGATCCCTCTCAAGATTACCCCATAGATATCAGCCTCAAGTTACGAAATGTTCTGCTCAGCATAGAAAACTGTATAGGCCTTTATGGTGAGGCTCACCAAAGTGGGCCCACCCAAGTGCTCACACACAAACATATTGAGTCATGAGATGGTTTGAGGTGGAGCACAGGAGGCTTTAAACGTCAGCCTGGGTGCACAGAATTGGACTTCAGGGACCTTACTATAAGGGAGAGTCATATACATGCATATGAATAAATCACCACCCCTCCACTGGCAAGTGGGAGAACAGGCTCAACAACTGTATGTCGTGTATCAATGGACCAGGAATTGGCTCTGAGTCATTCTGTTGGACTAGGCCAATACTCTGGGCGAACTCATGAAATGGGCACTGGTGGTACAGTCATGGAAGTCCATTAAGCAATGGAAGATTCATGCCACACCTTTGTATGTTAATTTAGTTATGATCTATGAGCCATCCCCTTTGAGTGGGTAATGGAAGATGGCGTGTTAGTTTTTATAGATCTATTAATTTCATGAATGGTTTGTATATGTTGGCACAAAATAGTTATCATCATCATTAATGTTTTCACTGATTATTTGCTTTGAAGCACTACTGGGTGAATAATAATAGTGAATAGTTAGTGACTGATGTTTTTGCTTTCCAACATTATAAAGTGATCATCAATAACTGAACGCCTGCTATTGCACTTGGCCATGTGTATGATTTGCTGTACAAAATTATAAGCTACATTATGATAAAGTTTCCTTCCTGTAGGCTGATCTCAAGAGGACAAGTAATGGCAACATTTACTGAACATAGAACAATAAAACAGTACAGCCATTTACGTCAATACAAAATTAGCACATGCTACTACATTCATATTCAAAATAGAAGAAGTCACCAGGAAATGTTAAGGGAAGAGAAGTCTTTACATTAGTGAGCCATAACTCGTAATGTCACATAACACCTTCTGGCACAAATGTCAGCTCATCTAAAATGTCTTTGAATGCATCGTTAAACAGGGGCTAGTCTCCATCATCTGATGGGCATTGCTTTCAGTATTATTGTTTTAGGTACAACACAGCCTCTTATTTCTATATGGCCCTCCGGAACTGCATGTTACATCTTTTTGTTTTAGCTGACCTAGCTACATGCTGTGCATTGCCATGTTAGAGTTTTATTGCAAAAAGATATAACCCGACTGAGAGCACAGTAGGCCAGTAAATCATCGTGGTATATTGACAATTTGAATAAATCTTCAAATTCCTCCGCATAGCTGTCCTTTTCAGTTTAGATTTTATTATTAATAAATCTTTCAAGAGAAGGGCTTTAACAGCCCCAACGCCTATGATATTGACAGCATTAAGCTCCCTTTGAACTATAAATTTCCACTTACGTTTGTTACGGACACCGGCACTGCAAAATATCAGATTGCCTTCCCTAGAGTGAAGTTTTCCAAGAGTGCTTGGTGGAGCATGGAAATTTGATTTAAGAACAGGTTTCCAGTCTTAAACTTACCACTGCTATTACAGTACTGCACCTCAAGCTCCAGAGCTCAAGTATGCAGCAGATAGAGAAAGCAGGGATATTTATCTCAACTGGATAGGTAAGCTCCGGAATTTTCCATCTAATTTATCAAGTTCATTCCAAAAACCGGCACATCTTTGACCCTTACCTAGATTGCTTGAACCCAATTCTATGTCCCACGACGCACTATATGTGTGACCCATAGGTTCACCAAAGTTTATGTCAATGTTAAACATAATATAAGAACAAGCTTGCAGCTGTTAATATTTCCTTAATGTCAATTGCATATCATGATTCGCAACATATCAAATTTGGTTTCATCATCTCAATGAGCATTAAAACGCCATCTCCAAATTCCTTGAGATGACCCTTTATTTACAATGATGGAATCTAGTATATAGTCCATAGTTTTAATCTCCCAATGCATTTCGGATCCAAAATCTCTTCATCAGGTGTAGCTGAATACATCAGCGATGGGCAATGAATGCCAAAGTTCATCACTGCCAAAGTCGTGCAGGGACCTCCCGCCAGTTTACAAATTGAACTAGTGTCTGGCGTACTTTTCCTGTCTTTTCTTTTAGAGTTGCCATGGCGGTGCCCTGAAAATGGACACCTGTAAGATCCTTGAAGCAGCAGAAAGGATCACACAAAAAGGCAATAACTTCAGATTTATTTCTCAGTAAGAAGAAACCCATCCAGGTCCCAGCCAGTACAGCCAACAGCTAGCTTTCAGATTTGAAACAGCACATTCTCTCACCTGGGATACCAACACCCAGTGTAGGGTCCTAGGTTACCATGACACTATGACATCAAAAGCAGCACATGCTTAAGATGCCACACATCATCCCCCGTAAACACAGCAAAAGAGAAGAAAAAAAAGAAAAATAAGAGAGGAGAGCAGAAAGCCGAGGAGAAGGAGAAGGAAAAAGGGGAAAACAAGTATAAAGCAAAGATATAGACTTTAACATTGTAAATTTTTTGTGAAACATAGTCTAGACTTTAACATTGTAGGTTTCATGAAACATAGTCTTTTAAATAGCTTGGCCTCTTAACAATCCTAGAGGACAATGTGAAGAAACAATTGGAGCAGGAACAACCTTTTCTTCAACAGAAAAACCATCAACATTCACAGGCATGTTGTAAAGCAACCATGCTCGAATTCCAAACTCAGTGATCGTGGTTCCTAACAGCGTTATTGAACACATTTATGACACAAATGAGTCTAGAAAACTTAACTTTGGAGCCAGGTTGCTTGATGACATCCATGTCACCTACCTTCACTGCAGTAATCTTAGTAGACTTCCTGGAGTTGAAGTAAGATTTCCTAGCTAGACTCTTAGACTCCTCCATCTGCTGCCAGTCGGGATAGACATTCTTAGATAAAGACGGAGTAACAGATTCCTCTAAGTTTCTCGCACAAGATGGTTCAACCATAGTACAAGGAGATCTGTCCCTGAAAAGAACAAAAGGTGACTTACCAGTTGTACTATGTGGAGTCATCCTATAGGTCTCTACCTTTTTCAGGCCCTCCTCTTTCCAATCGAGACCCAAGAGATGGTTTCCTTTATCACCCTATTAAACCTTTCAACCATTCCATTGGTTTCTGGGTGGTATAGGGAGCATCTCTTGTGCTTGATGCCACGATTTTTCAAGAAAACTTTCATTTCGTGTGAGACAAGTTGGACCCTATTATCAGTGAGGATGGTGTCAGGATAGCCATCCTTAGCTATGAAATTCTCCAGGAATTATTTCTATTTCAGTAGTAAAATGGATCTGTGGCCACCTAGAGAATAAAACCGTAAGCACTAGGACAAAACCTGTCGACCTTCAAAATGAATGGGCCAAGGTATGTCCAAGGCCCACGGGGTAATTATCTCACCACCATGGGTTGCACTCTCACCACTTTGGACTTTTCACACGTCGCACACACCAGGCAGTCTCAAACAATTCTCCCAATATGCAAATCCATGCCTGGCCACCAATATGGTGACCGAAGCCACTTTTTGGTTTTTGACATTCCAGAATGGAATTTGTGAGCCAGATTAATTAAGAATTTGTGAAGTTTAAGGGGAGGAACCAACCTTGTTCCACGAAGTAAGAATCCATCACAAACAGCCAACTCATCTTTTAAGCACCAAAACTTGGAAGCTTCTTCTGAAGCCTGTTCCTTCGAGTGCCACCCTTTGTAAATGAGAGACAGGACTTCAGTAAGTACAGGATCAGGGGATAATTCAAGACGCCACTGAACTTCAGCAATGACTTCCTCACTATTAATACAAACATGAATATCACTCTCCTCGCAATCTTCATCAGAGACACTCTCTTCAGCCTTCCTCACTAGTATCGACAAGGTGTTTGCAATACCATTTTCAGCACCAGGAATATATCAAATATTAAAATCATACTCCTGTAGGGCAATAACCCATTTGGTAATCCTGCTGGAGACCAGGTCAATGCCCTTCTTGGTGAAGATTTCACAGAGGGGCTTATGGTCAGTTTTGACCATAAACTTGGTACCACAAAGAAATTCTTTCAGTTTCTTAATAGCCCAAAACACTGCCAATGCCTCCCTTTCAATAACAGAGTAGCGTGACTCAGTGTCTTTGAGCCAGAGAGAGACAAACATGACATTTTTCATTCCACCTTCACCTTCTTGTTGGAGAACAGCCCCTAAACCTTTGATACTCACATCAGTCATAATGATGGATGTCTTAGAGGGGTCAACGCTTTTAAGCTTGGGAGCACAACTAATTTTCTTTTTAAGAGCAACAAACTCTTGGTCACAAACCTCATTCCATTTGAACTCAACCCCTTTCCTTAAGAGTGTCCTCATATTGGCATAGTTCAGCAGCATTTTCAACAAATGTATTATAATATTCCACCATCCCGAAGAATTTCATAAGCTACTCCCTAGAGGTTGGGGAAGTCATGCGGGAAATAGTATCTACCAGGTTGGACTTGGGTGTGATTCCCTCACCAGAGACAGTGTGTCCTAAGTAGTCAATGGTAGTGGTACCAAACTTACACTTTTCTGCATTAATAGTGAGATTGCCCTCATCAAGTCTACTCAGGACAACATTGAGATGCTGTTCATGTTCTTTATCATCCTTGCCATACACAAGAATGGCGTCTTGGTAGATGCATACCCTTTCACAGCCCTTGAGTGTCTTTTCCATAGCACGTTGGAAGACAGAAGCCGCAGACACCAGGCCAAACGGCATCCTCACAAATCTAAATGTACCAAATGGGGTGATGATGGCCGTGTAGTCTTTTGAAGTATCAGCCAATTCAACTTGATGATATGCCGAGGCTAAGTCAATAGTGATGAAAACCTTGGCTCCCCCAAGCAAGACCAGCAGTTCAGAAATGTTAGGGAGATGATATCGATCAACTATGACACACATGTTTAATTGCCTCAAGCCCACACATAGACAGAGGGACCCATTGGCCTTGCAAGCTGCGACCACCAGGGCCAACCAATCTGTGCCTTCGACTTCCTCAATAATCCTACCCTGCTTAAGCTTCTCCAATTCTCTCTTCATCTCATCCCTGACGGCTATGCAGCTCGAGGGCTGAGAATCAGGGCGTAGACGTATCTCAAGTTTGAACCCTTTGAGACAACCAAGTTCATTCCTAAACATGTTTGGGAACTTTTGCTTGAACAGGCTTTCAATAGAAGCAGCAGAATCTCCCTGAATAGCATTGGCCTCCACCTTTAACTTAATAGGAGAAGAGCTGCCCGGGTCAAGCATAACGCCCAAATCCCCTTGGTGGAACCAACTGATGATACTGTCTCCCTTCTCTGACACATAGACTTTGACAGAGGTATAACGTTCCTTATATTCAATACGACCTAGGAAATAACCACTTAGGGGTAAGGGTTCCCCACCATAGGCTAAGGGACGGATGTTCGGTTTAAGCAGAGATACCTTGGGAGCCAGTTTGGTTTGGAAGAAGACCATAGAGATTATAGTAATCTTAGCACCTGAATCAGTCAGTCAGTCAAACACTTTTATTCGATTTTTAAAAAATCATAAAAAGACACAGGATACATTTCAAGGGTTACACGTACAAAAAAAGTTAAATAACACAGAGAGAATATTTACATAATATGTACATAGTAATTCATAGTTCATAGCAGCTGAATGTAAAGTGACATGAGCGCAAGCAGTTCCTCTATACAAAGAATAGATAGGTAAAAAAATTAAAAAATTTCGTTGATAATCAATCCGTTATTACATTTTCTGCGCTTTTTATTGATGCGTACTCCTGCTGCTAAAAAACTTGCAACATGAAAAGTGACGTGTGCATTGTGCAAAAGTTGCAGGAATAAGAGCGCTGGCTTCACCTGTAAGAAGCGGGCCTCTCTAAGGATGGGGACAAGATATTTCCTTCTGATTTTACCATAGTGATCGCAGAACATAATAAAATGTAAGGTGTCCTGGGGTGAGAAGTTATCACAATCACATGGTTTATTGTTTTCCGGCGTCTCCCATCTATAGTATGAGCCCAATAAAAAGTGAATTAGATTCAACCGAAATCTAATTAAAAGAAAGCGGTGGAAAGAGTTGTTTACAAATATCAGGTAGGGTTCTGGGCCTGGGACGGTTTTCAATCTGAAATTCCTTCTCACTGTAAATTTCATAAGTTCAGTTTCCTCTCGCTCTGAAATAAAAAGGTTCAGCAGTGAATCCTTAACTATTTTAACGTCCGCTTTGGTTATGCTCATAGGTGAGTAAAAAAGGTCAATGCGTCCCACCTTTGCTAACATATTTTTTACATACCGCATCCAAGGGATCTTAAGGACTCCATCCAAATTTAAACAATCTTCTAGAATTTTATGATTTAAAGAGATCTCTTCATTTAACCAGGTTTTGAGCCAAATAGTAACCGGGGCAGATTTTATCACATCAGAGACATACCCAACTCCCAGTTCTGAGTGGGTGGAGAAAGTAGGGGTAGACTGGGGGACAGAAAGCAATGATCTTAAAAACCTGTTTTCTGCCCTTTGAATGGGGACAGGCTCTATGTATCCCCAGATTGAAGCCCCGTAATTAGCGATTGCGATGCTCTTGGCATTATATACTTTGAGGATCGCGCTCGTCGGTCTTGAACCCAGTTTTCTGGCAAAATTCAGGATGGCTCCTGTCGATCTGCTTAGTGCATTGGATTTTGCCTTAAGTTGGGGACCCCACGTACCTTTATCGTCAAATAGAACGCCCAAGTAGGTAAAAGAGGGAACCCTCTGGACCTCCTTACCTAGACAGACCATGGTTATTGGTCTCCTCTTTATCCCTTTTATTCCCATGATCATGACGTGAGATTTTTGTGTGTTCACTTTTAGGTCTAGTGAGGTCATGAATTCCCCAAAGGAGGCCAGAAGTTTATTCAGGGCAACACCAGTTCTCGCCAAGAGGACCGCGTCATCCGCGTACAGGAGAACTGGAATGTTAGTGTCTCCTGCACGCGGGACGTCGGCGCCCAAGGCAGAGAGAACCGGCTCGAGGGTGTTTATGTACAAAGTGAATAGGAGCGGGGCAAGAATACATCCCTGCCTCACTCCTCTCTCGGAACTGAAGGAATTTGTGCACCTACCGTCCCTGGTCACTCTCACTGTGGCCTCCAGCCCCTGATGTAAGTCAGCCAGAAAGCCCACTAAGGATTTATCAATGCCTATCTCCAGAAGGACCCCCCACAGCCTCGACCTGTTGACCAGATCAAAGGCTGAGGAGAGGTCCATGAAAGCCATATATAACGCTCCTTTTTTTACTATGGTGTATTTGGAGGTTATCAGATACAAGTTTAAGCATTGATCCAATGTGCTTCTTTTGGCCCTGAAGCCATATTGGGCGTTCGAAAGAATTCCCCTGCCCTCCAGCCAGGATGTTAATCTCCCCAAAATGACTCTGCCCAGGATCTTAACAGCAGAGTCAATTAGGGAGATAGGCCTGTAACAGGCAGGGTCATTCTTGAGGCCTTTTTTAAAAATGGGTATGATGATAGAGGTAGCCCAAGACTGTGGTATCACACCTATTCTGGCTGCATTAAACACATTTCTCAAAATCTTTGACCAGAATGTGGGTGCTGCTTTGTACAGATCGGCCGGGACCCCGTCAGGTCCTGGGGCCTTGTTAATAGATGTCTTATTTATTGCATCCTCTATCTCTTCTATTGTGAAAGCTTCAATTGGGTCAGCATTAGAGTAGTCAGGGCTATCCTGCGATAGACTGGATCCAGTTTGTTTATATATATTACCAAAGTGGGATAGCCACTGATCGTCAGGGATAACACACTCTGCTGAGTGGCTGTCTCCTTCCGAGAAGTATGAATGGTTAATAACTTCCCAGAATTTTGAACTATCCCGAATGACCTCTGGCGATTGAAGGTCCAACCAGGCCTGCTCTTTGATGTCCTTCTTCCTTCTCCAAATTGCCTGTTTATACTCTTTCCTTAGTTGGATGACTTTGGCCTTGTTTCTTGGTGTCTCTTTGAGGGCATATAATAAGTTAGTGTGGGCCCTTGAACAGTTAGAGTCGAACCAGCGTTTAACAATCTGTCTCCCCCTTTTTGGTTTAAGGGTTAAATCCTTATTAATTTTTTGGCATATTATTTCAAAAGCCTGTACGATGTTACTCTTGGTAGATAGGGGGTCTAAGCAGACACCGACTTCCCTTTCGGTTTTTGTTAAAACTTCCTGTAAGAAAGCAATTGGTGTCACTTTAGACCATTTCAACTTTCCCCCTTTACATGTTGATGTTAAATTTTTCATCGATTGTACCCCTGGTTCATTAGAATCTTTAAAATCAATAAATCCTACTTGCGATACCACTAATGCCACAGGGTTGTGATCGCTAAAAATAGAGTCCACGACTCTATAACTTAAGATATAATTCAAAATAAAAGATGAAATAAAAATAAAATCTATAATTGAACCTGTGTCATTCCCTTTGTATGTCGAGGGTCTTGGCCCTAGCGGGCAGCAACTAGACTCATATAAGTTATGCATGGCCAAAAAATTCTCCAGGCCCTCTCCTCCTTTTGTGTGTTCAAAGTGTACTGAGTGTGCATTGGGTGGGCCATCCTCATCAATAAACTTACAATTCATACTACAGGGATGAATATTAAAATCTCCTGACAATATAATCTCATAACCATGTTTGCTTAATTTATAGTTTTCCAGAAATTCATCAAGTAGCATCAGAATTTGGTTGTTATGAACAAATTCAGGAGAATTATAAAAGTTAATCAACAGAATAATAAGTGTGTTTGACATTGTTACCTCTACAACCAAGAAATGCGGGGAGCAAGACAATAACTGTTTGGCAATCCCTTTCAAATTAAGTGAAATGAAGGTGGATAAGCCACCTTTTGCTCTACCTGAGGTGCTCGGTGTAGCTAAGATATTAAAATGCATAAATCCATCAATCTCAAATTTGTTATCAATGGCCCATGTTTCTTGTAAGGAGATGATATCAAAACATGAGATAAAACTCAGCCAGTTTTCATCATCAGCCTTCGATCTTAGTCCTGCAATGTTCCAGCTGAGGATCTTACAGGTCTTCCCATTAAACTCATCAGATGTCTGATTGGTGACACTTGGCTTCTCTAGTCAAACCGAGTCTTCTGTTGTTAACAAAGGGGAGAAACGGTTAGACAAGGGGACACTTTCACTGTGTGCGTTAATCAGTTGTGAATTCTTTACGGTGAATCGGGTGGCAAGCTGGTTAATAGGTGCTATAGGTTTAGCCTTAAGGTGCATTGCAAAGTCGCAGGGTCCTAGGGTTGGGCTAAGTCTGCCCCCAGATGACTTATGTTTGGACAAGATGGTTTTCTTGGCCCCCCTCGGTGGATAAAAATAGCCCAGAGGTAATGGTCTGATGTCATCGTCAATTGTGGGTGAACCATCCCAGAATAGTTTATCAGCCACTCCTTTGTCCGAAAAATTAAGAACAATACAATCTCCTTTAATGCACTTGCTACCATGTCCAACCCACCCCACCCTTCTGGCCATAATGATGTAAGGAGTAATATCTAAATCGCCACTTGAATATTGCTTGCACCAACCTTTTGATTTATCTAAGAGATCTGTGATAGACTCTCTCTCCTTATCAAGCAGTGGTGGAACTCCGCATATGACTGCTACATACGGGGCTGCTTGAGGGGGAAGGTACAGTCTAGCGGTGTTGGTTGTAGAGCGATTGTGCATATTGTTATGTCTTGTTAGGGAATTTCCCTGAGTGATGATCTGAGGGGTGACACCCGCACTTGGCACAGTATCTAAGGCTAACAAAGCCGATGGTGGTTGGTCAATGGTGTGTGTCGTTTTTGTATTGGCTGGACTAGTTTTGGTTGTAGTACAGTCCATTATTTCAACACTGTCTGGAGTATTGGATGTGGCCTTGATAATAACATTTGACACCTGCTCTTTGGCCCTAAAGTCATTTATAAATGTGTCAATTCTCTCACACCTTTTTAACAATCCTGCTAGACAGCTATTTAGGCAGTCCACGATGTCTTTCCCAATTTCTTCTAGTATTGGCTCAAGGCGAGCAGTGACCATATCCTCCAGTTTATCCCCCAATGTTAAACAAATGTCATTAACAAGATCCTGGTGGTTAGAAATGGGGGTGCCTCTCATTCCAGTTTTGCTAGCTTTCTTTTTGGGGCTGTTAGGAGACAGCGGTCGGCCCATCTCCCCGTTATCGGTTTTGTGCTCCACTGAAACTATAGTGTTTGGGTTATTGACTGGCAAGCCCTCCTCCTGCGTGCTCACCACAATGGGGTGTTGGGAGTGCTCGTGTTCAATGACAGTCGAATTAGAAGCTTTACCCAATTCTAGTTCCTTCTCGGCATTGGCGATTTTTTGATTTAATGCGCCAACCGCCGATGTGAGATAAGAGATAATAGTGTCTGCCCTGCGTGGCACTTTAGCTTCTTTAGCCCCCTGACCCTCAGGGCCCAAGTGCTTGCGCTTACCCATTTTCAGATCCAAAGGGGGTGGCCCGTCCCGGCCTCTTCTGGCCCCTGACGGCCACAGACGGCCCGCCCTTGTCCCGGGCTTCTCCCGGCCGCTCCCGCGCGCGACTCGCGGGGCGAGGGGGGTGTCAGCGTTTTGCTGGCGCCTCCTGGCGCTTCTGGCGCGTCACGGGCGCGCTGGCGCCCCAGGGGCTGCTGGGAGGTGTGGTCCGGTGGCTCCGGTTTCCCGCTACAGCCGTTTCCCTCACGGCTTGGCCCGTTGGCCTGGCGAGGCTGATGTAGGTGTTCTGGTGAGGCTGATGTAAGTATTCTGGTGTTCCCCCAGGTCTCGCGGGGGTCAGCGTTTTGCTGGCGCCTCCTGGCGCTTCTGGCGCGTCACGGGCGCGCTGGCGCCCCAGGGGCTGCTGGGAGGTGTGGTCCGGTGGCTCCGGTTTCCCGCTACAGCCGTTTCCCTCACGGCTTGGCCCGTTGGCCTGGCGAGGCTGATGTAGGTGTTCTGGTGAGGCTGATGTAAGTATTCTGGTGTTCCCCCAGGTCTCGCGGGGGTCAGCGTTTTGCTGGCGCCTCCTGGCGCTTCTGGCGCGTCACGGGCGCGCTGGCGCCCCAGGGGCTGCTGGGAGGTGTGGTCCGGTGGCTCCGGTTTCCCGCTACAGCCGTTTCCCTCACGGCTTGGCCCGTTGGCCTGGCGAGGCTGATGTAGGTGTTCTGGTGAGGCTGATGTAAGTATTCTGGTGTTCCCCCAGGTCTCGCGGGGGTCAGCGTTTTGCTGGCGCCTCCTGGCGCTTCTGGCGCGTCACGGGCGCGCTGGCGCCCCAGGGGCTGCTGGGAGGTGTGGTCCGGTGGCTCCGGTTTCCCGCTACAGCCGTTTCCCTCACGGCTTGGCCCGTTGGCCTGGCGAGGCTGATGTAGGTGTTCTGGTGAGGCTGATGTAAGTATTCTGGTGTTCCCCCAGGTCTCGCGGGGGTCAGCGTTTTGCTGGCGCCTCCTGGCGCTTCTGGCGCGTCACGGGCGCGCTGGCGCCCCAGGGGCTGCTGGGAGGTGTGGTCCGGTGGCTCCGGTTTCCCGCTACAGCCGTTTCCCTCACGGCTTGGCCCGTTGGCCTGGCGAGGCTGATGTAGGTGTTCTGGTGAGGCTGATGTAAGTATTCTGGTGTTCCCCCAGGTCTCGCGGGGGTCAGCGTTTTGCTGGCGCCTCCTGGCGCTTCTGGCGCGTCACGGGCGCGCTGGCGCCCCAGGGGCTGCTGGGAGGTGTGGTCCGGTGGCTCCGGTTTCCCGCTACAGCCGTTTCCCTCACGGCTTGGCCCGTTGGCCTGGCGAGGCTGATGTAGGTGTTCTGGTGAGGCTGATGTAAGTATTCTGGTGTTCCCCCAGGTCTCGCGGGGGTCAGCGTTTTGCTGGCGCCTCCTGGCGCTTCTGGCGCGTCACGGGCGCGCTGGCGCCCCAGGGGCTGCTGGGAGGTGTGGTCCGGTGGCTCCGGTTTCCCGCTACAGCCGTTTCCCTCACGGCTTGGCCCGTTGGCCTGGCGAGGCTGATGTAGGTGTTCTGGTGAGGCTGATGTAAGTATTCTGGTGTTCCCCCAGGTCTCGCGGGGGTCAGCGTTTTGCTGGCGCCTCCTGGCGCTTCTGGCGCGTCACGGGCGCGCTGGCGCCCCAGGGGCTGCTGGGAGGTGTGGTCCGGTGGCTCCGGTTTCCCGCTACAGCCGTTTCCCTCACGGCTTGGCCCGTTGGCCTGGCGAGGCTGATGTAGGTGTTCTGGTGAGGCTGATGTAAGTATTCTGGTGTACCTGAATCAAAAAGAACTTTTGTAGGTTCACCTTCCACCAAAATGGTATCAATAGGGCATGATTTGTTAGGACCATCAGAATCTACTGGAACTGAGATCTGACCACAAACAAAATCTTCCTCAGGCATCTCTGTCTCACTACATTTGACATTAGGTGTGATCAACGTTGTTTTACAACCAATTGCAAGATGGCCTTTCTTTTTGCATTTGGAACAAATAGCATTATGTGCAGAACATTTCTTATCATTTGCATAATGACCAAGTTTGTCACACCTGAAACACTTAGGAGTGAAGGATTTATTTTTAACTTTAACTACACTTTCAGATTTAGGCACGGTTTTGGAATCTTCTTTAACACTTTTAACAGCTGCTTGCTTGTCACTTTTAATGGCGTCAATACATTTTAAAGAGTGTTAGAACCTTTTAGCCACTTGGATTACGTCATCCAAGGATGGTTCATCCCTCAACCAAAGCTTCTCGTGGATTCTTTCTATGTTGCATCTCTACATGAATTGCTCCCTAATCCTTTCATCCAACAGTTCAGCAAACTTGCAGGATGCGGCGAGTTTCCTTAGTTGAGTAGTATAACTCTCTAAACACTCTCACCTTCAGTTTGCAAACTTCTAGAAAATTGGTACCTTTCTAATATAGTGCTAACCTAGGGTAGGTAATGCGCTTCGAGTTTTTTCAAGCAAATTTCAAATTCATTTAGGTTTCTTGTTTCTGCTTCACTAAGTTCAGGAAGATGATCAAAGACATCTTGCACCTCAGAACCAAGCAGTGAAGCAGGAGCGAAGTCCTAAGTTCAGCACTTAAACTTACACCACAAACCCTGGCATAACGCTCAAACACTTTTTTTCATTTCTGCTATTTGATGGGAGGATCCCCAGGTGACACATTAGGAAAAATGCAGGAGCAGTTATATTCTGTATGGTTAATCACAAAAAGAGATAACATCAAAATCTTTTTTTTTTATAACAATTAAAATTGTGTAAGTTTCAAGAAAGTGCCCAGCAGATTACCAATAATAAATGGGAGAGTGACACAAACGTAGCATCAACACACTTTAAAAAAAAAAGAAAAGTGGGTGTGCCACACTTGCACAATTACAAACAAGAGCGTAAACAAGAGCGTAAAGTATAAAAACTTTGTAACTGTCACTGATATAGTATGGTAGTTTCAAACAAAATAATTTAAATGTGTTCTATAGAAATTGGCACGCTGGATTGACACACAAAGTTTTGATCAACTGTAGAACAAATTAAAAGATGAGCTTGAGTGTGTGTGTCACAGAAGAAGAGCGGCACATTCTTTCTCATGAAAATGTGTGCGTGTCACAGACGTGGCACGCAGGGTTGAAGCAGAATGGAAGGAATAAACAAAATATGGCGGCCTTACTCTAATCGCAAGTGTGTGCATGTCACAGACGTGGCATGCAGGGTTGAAGGAGAACAATATTGCTAAACAAAAAAAAAAGTGGCGGCCTCGCTCTAATTGCAAGTGTGTGCGTGTCACAGACGTGGCACGCAGGGTTGTAGCAGAAGAGTAGAGGTAAACAAAAGATGGCAGCCACGTAGGTCACGAAAGGTCAAATGCATGACGCTGCGTTTAGAGGAACGCGTAGGAGACAAAGACAATGGAGGCAATGAAATCAGCGAGTGAACACCGGGGGAAGAATTCCACAGAGGCAGAGTTCGGAGAAGCTTGGAAGACGAGTCTCGCGAAGACCTCATGAGGTAGAAAGTGTATTTTCAAATTCCAAGATATAATTGGTGAAACACGCTAGTAAAATAAACTTGAAGTGAGTCAACTTGAAGTGGTTGACAAACGCTAGCACCACTCCCAGGCAATAAAAATGCAGCACTGTACCCTGACTAACGCCAGCACTTCACACAGGCAGTAAAAATGCAATGCTGTGCCCTCTCACAAATCTCAAGTCACTGAGAGAAATAAAAGGGCAACAAAGTTAAAGGCACATTTTTAACGCAGAAAGGGCGAGCACACGTAGAGATGTCCAAACACCCAATGAAAGGCAGGGCGGTTACTAGACGGAAGCTCCCAGTCCCAGGGTGAATAAATGTTAATTGCAAAGATTGCATTGCAGGGCTGTAAACAGAAAGGCACAGGCGAATTAAAGACATTCCTCCTCTTTAATTTTAGACAACTGGATCCCATTGAAGTAAGGGAAAAGGCACAGTACATGGAGTAGAAGTATCCACTCACTACCTGTTGAAGATGAAGATTTAGAGACGTAGTTGAGGTTTATTGGGTTCTTCATTCCTTGGAAAAAAACGTGCAGCTGCTAACTACGCCAGTGTAAGATACTTGAAGCAGCTGGAAGGATCACACAAAAAGGCAGGTTGTGCAGAATAACTTTAGGCGAATTAAAGACATTCCTCCTCTTTAATTTTAGACAACTGGATCCCATTGAAGTAAGGGAAAAGGCACAGTACATGGAGTAGAAGTATCCACTCACTACCTGTTGAAGATGAAGATTTAGAGATGTAGTTGAGGTTTATTGGGTTCTTCATTCCTTGGAAAAGAACGTGCAGCTGCTAACTACGCCAGTGTAAGATACTTGAAGCAGCTGGAAGGATCACACAAAAAGGCAGGTTGTGCAGAATAACTTTAGGTTTATTTCTCAGTAATAAGAAACCCATCCAGGTCCCACCCAGTACAGGCAACAGCTAGCTTGAAGATTTTGAAACAACACAGTCTCTCACCTGGGATACCAACACCCAATGCAGGTACCATGACACTATGACATTAAAAGCAGCACAGCCGTAAGATGCAACAACACCCTAATGGGAAAACAAATGAAGTTCCAGAACGGCATGGACTGTGAACTCCATGCCACCCTGAAACATGGGGTGCATGCAAATAGGGGGCACATGTTGTGCCCCCTAAATGTATTCCAATGTCGGCAGGGGCAAGGGGGCCCTGTAGGGCCCCCTTTGCTTCCCCTCCGCAGGCCTTTTCAAAGTGGTGTGCCCACCATGAAATAGCTGGCAGAGGGGAAACTCATAATATGCTCAGCGGACCACAGTGATCCAGCCTTGCATATCATATAGGCCTGTGCACTGCGTCACCGCCAGTCCTAAAAGCCACCTCAGAATATAGTGAACGGAGGACTGCCACCACTGTGCCACTGTTAGTCTGGCGGTCAAAGACGGGCAGACTCGAAATCCGGCCAAGAGTCTTGATTCTTCATGGCTTACCCAAAAAAAGGTGAAGAACTTATGTAAACAAATTATGCATATATCTGTTTGGCAGGGCTAAACATTCCTTTATAATGATCTTCTGTTACAAATAAATCCCATAAATAGATTAGTATGAATACCTTTGTGTATGTCACTCTCTGTGGAATTTAAGGGATCTTAAGTAAGAGAATGTAAGAGCTAACAAAATACTGCGTGGGGGGAGTCAGTGTTCTGGATTTTTTCTTTCTTTCAAGTATATAAATATACTCATGCAAACTTCACAAATACCTGCAAATCAATGTTGAATTATTTATCAGATTCTACAGGGCTGTATGCTGTCTTAAAGCTTGTGTAGCCCATTTTAATTTGTTGAGCACTTTCTGTTTAGATTCCTCTTTTTTTAAGGGCAGAGGAACCATGAAAGCTTAAAATAAGGGGGAAACAGTTGGAAAAGGGAATTGCAAATTCCTTTGCTCCACCTGCCTAATGTGTTCTATCGCCTTAGGGCGACTATATCCCGACTTCAGTTTAAAGGGGCTCTGATTTGTGTCTATTAGCAAATCACGTTTGAGTTCGAAGGACTGTTTAAGAATTAATTCACATTATGTTCATCAACATTATCTACTTGAATAGGCCTGGTGCAATGTTGTTTCACACACTGTTGTCATAATTTCCGTACAGTGAGAGTAATTGGTGCATATGTGAAATTTTGTCATTACGCCACAGGGCCAAGATTTAAATTGCTAACTCTTCTATAACATTCATTTATTTGCAGATTTCACTCCACAGTCCTTCTGTATGCCCAATTTACTGCAGAAAGGGCACTATTTCCTGAAAAGACCCTCAATTAATTGTCAGTGAGTTCACTTCCTCAGGTAATTCTCCAAAAATTAGACACTTTTTTCTACATTAGTCCTAATTCTCGCAATAACAATTATCACAGAATAAAAGCTTTGTTTATTGTTTTAGTGGGTGGGTTACCAGCTTTTCATAAACATAACAGAATCCACTTAGGAGTTGTAGTGGCCCCTACAATGGTAGGGAGCACTCAGTGTTTTTTAAAAACACCCCGATGATGAAGCATGACACCAAGGGTCCTTTTGGTGTGTGAGGGGTATTTTAAAAAACACTGAGTGCTCCCTACCATTGTAGGGGCCACTACAACTCCTAAGTGGATTCTGTTTTGTTTATGAAATACTGCCTAGGGAGATCGAAACCACTTTTATCTCTCTCTCCCTTCTTTGTTATGATGGGTTACCAGCTTGCCATGTTAGTCACACCTTACTTTAGTTCTAAGACATACATTGAAACAAAATATAGAAACAATAATCCATTATTTTACAAACTGAGTGCCTTTTTAGCTTATAAATGGAATTGGCAATATCTTGCTGCTTTATGCAGAACACATGAAGGATTTGAACTATTATTATTATTATTATTATTGTTATCATTATAATAATTATTATTATTATCATTATGTCCGATGAACCATGTAAATGATACTTAGCCTTGGTCAACATACACCATCCTTTACTTAAATATCAGTGTATTTCTTTACTCAAATAGCACTGTATTTCTTTTTGACTCATGAGTTGAAAAATATGGTTGTTATTCCATGCTAATTGCAGCTGGAGTATGAAGCTCAGGAAGATGTTCTCAGTGGCGGTTCCCCCATTGGGACGTGGGGGCGTCGCCCCACTGCTTTCTCACAGTGCGAGATGGCAGAAACATAAATGGTAATAACTCCAATTTTATGTTTCTGCTTCTTGCACTCAGGGCCGGACTGGCTACTGGGCGTTTTGGTGCTGGGGGCTTATTTCGATGATGGGGACCTGCGTGTGCTTAAAGCCATTTGTTTTGCTTTGTTGCTTTAGAAGCACACGCAGGTCTCCATTAACTAAATCAGCCCCCACCGCAGTGAAATAAGCTCTCAGCTAGCAGCACACCAAAACACCCGGTAGCCAGTCTAGCCCTGCTCGCACTGCGAGAAAGCAGAAGTGCCTGGTTGGGGGTGGGCGGTCCTGCTCGAGGGCACGGGGGAGTGGCTTGCCCACTGTTGTGGGTACTACCCTTGGGCCGACCAAACAGTCAGTACCCACAACAGTGGGCAAGACACTGACCCTGCCCTTGAGCAGGACCGCCCACTCTCCCTTTGAGTGCAGTGAGTCCATGAATTGAGTATGGTATAATCTTTCTACCGTGCCTTCTTTTAACATCAGACATAATATTCCTAGCACATCAACAAAAGCTTTCTCCTGAAGGTAGTTGATTATCAGACAGTTTTCATTTAATTATTTTAGGTTTTGTGACATATTGGGTGGTCTGATAATGTGCTACTTGACTAAACACTTATATGGTCCGAAAGGTGAGACCTATTGGCTATGCCAATGCTTGTTACTATTATCGAGGCCATGGCTGTTCACTACTCCAGTCTAGGCCCAGGAGGGATGGTTCCATGTCACACTTACAGGATACACATTCATGAAATATGAGTGCTATTCAGGTGAATTGTATGTACATATATTTGTGTTAATGTCTTTTGCTGGACCAGTGTTGGATACTCCTGAGAGAGGGGGCTTGAAGTGACCATAAGGTGTAGTATTGTTGCTTTTACAGCATGACCACTTCATCCCACTGGTCAGTTCCAGTTTGACAGTTGCTTCATTAATCTTCTTTCATTCTCATATTTGTTTGAAAATCCCCAATTTACCCACTCTTTTTCCTAAATTCTCTTGGGGGTTATACCCCCCTTCTGAATCTCTCTTATGCCAGTCAAGCGCGCCACATGGCACGCATCCTGAACTTTACTCACACCACTCTCAAATGTCACCAGCCGCCACTGGATGTTCTCCTTATATCAGTTTCAAAAAGACCGCAGATACTCATAAAGAAATATACTGGAGCACTCCAAGATTTTGTTTAGATAACACTGTTCAAGGACAAATAACAAGAAAAACCAATCCATAAGTTTAAGTTCATGTGATATATTTTCGTCGTCTTCATTGTGATTACTAACTTCCAACCAAGTACAAGACCGTCAACCAACGCGCGTTTTGTCTCCAAAGGGACTTTTTCAGGGTGTATGACTGCAAACTGTATTTCTTATTTCTTTAGCAATAATAGATGAAGTAAGATATAGAAGGCAGAGTACAACTTTATTCTAGGTGATCTCTCATGTACCTCTTTGACTGTTCGATTATTCCTAATAACAAATGTAGTCGTTCTTATCTGTTTATCATTATTTTTAAGCTCATAATGTGGTGTTGCAACTCAGACATGGGCGACACTGGTGTAAAGAGCCACGATAAGCCCTGTCATGCACTTCACAAATTGAAATGTTTGCCAGTTAACTTGAAAATATGGATGATAAACAGATGAGAACAACTACATCAAAATGGCTACTGTGTGCCAAGATCACAACGAGGATAAAAAATCTATCAATCCAAATTGTCAAGAAGAAATCCAGGGAATAGGACCGAAAATATTGCATAGACCATCTGAAAAACAAAACAAAAAAATTAAATGGCTAATACACATTTTGTAGGGAATGTGTAACACATCTAGTAATAGAGGGAAATTATGTCCAGTGTTGTGGTTAGGTTACAGGGGGTCAAGCTCTTAATTGATCAAAGTAAAGTCCTTAGATTCTGCGAAGGGTTGCTCAGCATTTGTGAAAGACTTTCCCTATTATGCGCTTCAATTACAAATCCAGAAAAGTTCAAATGGTAACTGCGAGTACTCTCACCAATTCTCAATTTACTCCTTGAGTGTGTTGGGCATCCACAATCTTCTTTGTTCCATATTCGATATAAATGTGTGCAGCCAACACCTGTTTCGTCATGTTGGGGGTCGCCAATTATAATATAGCCAGGCCTGCCACTGCTTTAAATGCAGATCTAAACCTGTGACATTTATATTTTCCTAATATTAAGACGAAGGGTGTTCATTTTGCTTTGAAATGATAGGACGCATTTGCATATTATTCTGTGCCACTCTTGGCGATGGAAAAAATCCTGCGGGTGGAGGTAACGAAAGACGTAGAATTACTAGAAAAGGTTAACAAGAGCCATTGGATTATGGATCGGTGCTGAAAGAACGGTACACTTTTTCTCACACTGTTGTAAAGCCACTTGTGTTAGCGTAATTCAAAGAAAACAGAACATCTGCTCCCTGTAGTTGAGTGCCAGAATTGAAGTGCCATACAAGCTCACACACTTTTCAGCTCACAAGCTACTTCATGGAAGCTGGAGCATGCCCATTGATGCCTCAAGTGCTGTGCTAAAGTGGTGACACGGCATGCATCTCTAATAACACAGAAAGATGTAAGGCCACTTAGCTCTCAGGCAGTTAAAAGCCCCTTTTAACGTAATTATTGGGCTGCTTGTTGGCATTGAACAAGAGATTTTTTTTTTCTGAAACATGTTCTTAACAGAATTATGTACCTAATTATTTAAGTATTTGTTAGTCGTGTTTTGAAGCATATTTTTTAAAAAGTCTTCGAGAACTGCTGCAGCATGGCAAGAAAGTTGAAAAAAGCATCCTCTTGAAAATGTACGTTCTGTAAGGCATAATGCTCTAGTTTGCTGGTTATGAGTGAAAACCACACATCAATATGAAAACTATTATTTTTATACTTTGCAAAGAATTGAATTAGAAAATGGATTTCTAAAACATGTCTTTTAAATTGAAAAAAAAACCTTCCTGCTTGAAGCAATTCATTCAAATTGAAATACATTTAGTTCTGCATACAGAGAGCTGATCTCAACATATTTGACAGCATACAACATTGAACATAGAATAGGTCTTTGAGTCAGCCATCTTCCGGCAATGGCTTGTTTTGGTTAAACCCACTTTAAACACTGGGGGGCATATTTCTAAGAGCTTTTGTGTCATGCATTCACCATGCAGACCTCTTTGACAGATTTATGAAGTCGTGCAAAGTCACTTTGCATGGCTGTAAGTGGCTTCATAAACCTGAAGTAGGGCAAAGCAGCGCAAATTGTTAGGTTGCCTTCCTCTGCCCTGGGTAGGCTTTCCATGGGCTTTCCGGTGGGTGTTCCATAGATTTTGATGCATTTCCAGATTTACAAGAACTTGTAAACCTGGGAATGCGCCAAAACATCCTGACTTCTCAAGAGAGAGGTATGGAGGAGAAATATCTTTATTTCTCCTCTTTTGTTCCTTTCTATGTGCGCTGCATTCTGCAGCACACATTGAAAGAGGACACAGCCTCTTAGTTGTTTTTTTTTGCAGGAAGGTGTCTCTTCCTGCACAAAAACAATCCTGCCTACAAGACAGGCACCCTTGCAACATGGTGCAAGGGCGTAGACACTGATTCCTTTCTTGGCACTCTGCCGCCAATCGAGGTTAGTGTATGACTTCTGGGGGCAACATCACACGGAGCGCCACACTCCACTGCAGAATGGAGAGGGGAAACATGGGTTAGAGTTCAGGGAGCACTGAGCTCCACCAGTAGATTGGTTTGGGAGTGCTACCCTCGGGGGTGAAGTGCTGATCGATTCAGGGTGCAGCTGCTGGACTCATGGTTGGCAGAGTATTGTAGCGCGGCATAGCTGTTGATGAAATCCCAGCACCTGGGAACATGCTGACTCAATAAAAAGTCCAGACCAGAGGACATGCATTGGCAGAAATGAAAGCTCATTGAATTGTAAGTCATACTGTGTTGAATTTTGGGTTACACAACAATCATTAACATACTGTCCCCAAAGTGAAAAAGATACATTTATTGTGTTTCACTTTGCAGAATAAAGTCAAAACGCCAGTCAAGAGTCTGAAATAAACAGAATAGACCTGTTCATACATCACAAGGAGGTAAAAATAAATGCCAACAACTTATTTGTAGGTGACATTATATGTGAAGGTCCCACATTAAAGTATGTCCTCCCCTTATCTTAATACAGGTACCCAACTAATAAGCCCTGAAGAAAAGTCCGATAAATGAAATGCGGGCTTGGAAACGTGTCGGCTTTGGTACATTTGTCGTAAAAACGAATGCTCTTTCCGCAAAAGGCCCTATAACATTTCCATGAATGTAATGTAATGGATCAAAAAATGCATATTACGTTTTGAGCCTTTACGTGATCAGGTTTAAACTAAATACAAATGTCTAATATACAAACCTGGTATAATCATTTGGCAGGGTACAACTGTGAAGTCAGATAAAATTGTTTTTTTTGATAAATGTATTGTGTAATGGTGAAATGTCTACAATGTCTTTTGTATTGTAAAAAGTGTTTATAGTAAATATATGTCCAGTGCACGGCCACGAACAAACCTCAGACTTGATTTAAAAAATTGTTGAAATTTGTATTACTTCAAAAAAAGTGCATAAAAGCACCCAAGGATTAATTACCTTCGGGTGAGATTCTGCTTAAAATAAAAAAGTGGCAGATCAAAACAGTGACCGGGTCCTTCTTTTTTCATAAATTTAGACGTTGTCCTATCCGGCCACAGTGCAGGACACAACCCCTTTTTCAGTGAAACATATAGAGCGGTAAATTCTCCGCGTGGGTTAAGCACGTAAATCATTGCAATAACCAACATAGTATAAGAATACACCATCTAGATAGGCTGGTTTCCAGCATATCAAAATATGTCTGAGGAAGAAACGTTGTTGTACACAGAGGCATACACAAAGAATTTAATTGCAGGACCTTCACCTTTTGCATCACTTAAACTCAGCACAAATGCCCAACAGCAGAATGAAACAGACAAATTGATGCGTTTAAGCAAAAAACACGTCCGAACAGAACTACATGGGCACTTTTTGTTCCAGCATTTAAAATCTGGAACAATACCTCGGGGACTTCAAGTTAAAAACGTCCCAGTGGTCTTTACAGAGGACCCGGTGTATAAGAAAGGGTTCAGCTACATAGCCACCAAATGTAGCCGGGACCTAATGGTCCACACAGTAGAAACTGCACAAAGAATTTGTGCAAAAGAACAGGAGGAAATCGACGCCTTAACAAAGGCTATTAGTGATAATCACAGCACACTTGAAGCAAAAGAGCTATTGTAAAAAATAGATAAAGACCTTCAAACGTTCAAGGATAATACAATAAACTACAGAATTAATAAGTTCGAGAAAGACCTTAAGGCATTCAACATTGAGACGGTTTATACATACCTGAGGGAAGATTATTATAGCCAGCAGGAATCCCGCCGCGCTCTTTCCCAATATCAAGGAAGATCAAAAAATCGCTTTCTAACCTTCTCAGAGAGTTCATCTTCTGAGGCATCTGGTGATTCAGACCTCAGGGAAGGTACTTCGAAACGCCCAAATACTTTTTTAGAAAAAGGCGAGGGCAGGGGACGCGTAAGGTTCAAACCCCAACCGCAAGCATGGGATATGAGAACCCGCAGCAAAAACAACTACAAGTCGTAAAGGACTCATCCATCATTAATCTTTCCTCTAAAGAACTTTCTATTCATGAACAATCAGTCCTTGAACTTGGGATCAAATTTGTTCCCAGTACAAACACAGATATAGTCAATTTAAAAATAGAAGCCCATGATCTATTTAGAAAAATTAGACTAAAAGCATTTTTCCATAATAAAGAAAATACAAAGACACCTGAGCCATCAAATTTATCTAACAAGTCGACTTTCACTCCTACTTCACAAATGGTCCCCAAACAAATGTTGCCGTTTGAGCAGGCCGTTCTCTCCTCACTCACGCAGTTGGGCAAACAGAAAAACGTCTCCAAAAAAAACATTACGAAAGACCAACAGACAGCAATTAAACAACTAAGTGAAGACACATCAATAGTGGTGAAGCCGGCCGACAAAGGGGGTGCCTTGGTGGTATGGAAGAAAGAGAAATATGTAGAAGAAGCCAATAGTCAGATTGGTAACATTGAATGTTATAGGAAGTTAACTGAAGATCCTTCAAATAAGATACAAAATGAGATACAAATCAAATTAAAGGAAGGACTTGATGAGGGCATATTAGGCCCAAAGGAATTTGATTACTTAAACAAGAAAAATCCACGTGTTCCCGTAATCTATATCCTACCAAAGGTTCATAAAAACCTACAGAACCCACCCGGAAGACCGATAGTCTCTGGGTGCGAGTCCATCCTTGAGCCGATTGCCAAGTACCTGGATATATTCTTAAAGCCATTCATGAGTGAGGTCAAGTCGTATATTAAAGATACGGCTGACTTCATCAATAAAATCGAACAAATACCATTTGATGACAATAACGAGCTGATGGTGGCATTTGATGTCAATTCGTTATACACTCAAATCCCCCAAGACGAGGGACTAGAAGCCATCGAGTTTTTCTTAGACACCAGGCCTAAACCTCATAGAGTCCCCACTAAATTTATAATCGAGTTGGCCAGCTTAGCACTAAAACAGAATTTGTTTAGATTCATGGACACCTTCTACATGCAGGTGAAGGGGACCGCCATGGGATGTCCTTATGTTCCCGAGATGGCGGTCCTCTTCATGGCCCTGTATGAGGAGCGATTCATCTATCAAAATAATCCGTATAGCGAACACATCACAAGATGGTATCGCTACATTGATGACGTCTGGTGCCAGTGGAAAGGTACGAAAACACAATTGACGGAATTCCACCACTGGTTAAACAGTAGGCATCCAGACATAACATTTAGCATGACCTACAGCAATTCACGACTAACATTTCTTGATGTCGAGGTCTTTCATCATAATCATGAATTGATAACCACCCTACATCGTAAACAGACAGATAAAAACACCATTCTCCACTAACGGAGTTTCCACCCACAGAGCCTCAAAGAAAATCTTCCATACAGTCAGCTTTTGCGATCAGACGCAATTGCTTTAGAAAAGAAGATTACTTGATGCATGCAGAGACGTTGTGCGAACAACTAAGAGAAAGAGGGTACCCTAAGAAAATGTAAAAACACGCCACCAAGCGGGCGTGGTTCACACCTCGAGAAGCTTTACTAACTGAAAAAGAGAAGAAACCACTTGAACAATTGGTGTGCGTTTCAACCTACGGGCCGCTTACCAACAAATTCAAATCTGTGGTTTTAAAAAATTGGCATTTGTTGTCTAATCTTGAAATCCCTTTTGCCAAACCTATGTTCGCACTTAAAAAGAATAAGAGCATAGGTCAACAAATAATCAGAGCGGACTCAGGTACCACAAAAGTTAAAAGTGATTTACGTTCCCTATGGAATTTAAATCCGGTGAAAGGCCACCACAAGTGTGGAACCTGTATATCGTGTGCCAGCACTATTGAGGGAACCATGTTCGAACACAACACCATTAAATGGACCTACAACGAATTTACAAATTGTAAAAGTAAAAACATTGTTTATGTAATAGTTTGTCCTTGCTACAAACTTTACATTGGGAAAACAAATCAGCAAATCACACAAAGATTGGCACAACACCGTTCAAGAAGCAAACAAAAGGTGCTGACCGCACACATGGTACAGCACTTTATGGACCTTGGGCACACAGAAAAAGATCTAAAATGGTCCGTACTGTCAGGAATAAAGGCTCCCCCACGTGGTGGCAATGTAGAGACACTACTGTTAAGAAGAGAAGCGTACCTTATTGCGAAATACGACTGCGTGAGTGTAGGCTTGAACGAATATGGAGAAAGCTGAAATTGGTTGCACGAGTCTAATGTGAAAATCACCACTGATGTAAAATTTCCCTAAAGAAATCCGACTGCATGCAGTATCTAACTCGCACTCTTTAATGAACTTCCGGACTACATGTCCCACAACCATCTGAGTGCATGTCCCAATTCAAATGAAGTCATGTGACTTTGAACAAACACTCACTGAAGCAAAAGTCTGGCAAGATGCAAGCAGCTACACGCGAACACTGCAGGTAATGCGGAATCTGATAGATGATATCGAGAGACACGCGAGGGAAACAAGTCTTTTAACCCGCACATTATCTCCCCTGTTTTAAAACCACAGTGCATGCGGCAAATAAGACACGATCAAAAGAGGCGGTGCCCTTCCCCAAATGACGGTGTCCTGTAAACACACCGAGCACCTGAAGTAAGTAAAAGTCAATTATGGAAAGGTTAGGCGATAGCAAATAACATTCAGAGCCTCTAACTGAAACCGTTCTGTCTAAACGTTACAGAACCTGGTGAGCTTCCCAATATAAAACCTGCAACAAACTCAGACCAGAGGACATGCATTGGCAGAAATGAAAGCTCATTGAATTGTAAGTCATACTGTATTGAATTTTGGGTTACACAACAATCATTAACATAATGTCCCCAAAGTGAAAAAGATACATTTATTGTGTTTCACTTTGCAGAATAAAGTCAAAACGCCAGTCAAGAATCTGAAATAAACAGAATAGACCTGTTCATACATCACAAGGAGGTAAAAATAAATGCCAACAACTTGTTTGTAGGTGACATTATATGTGAAGGTCCCACATTAAAGTATGTCCTCCCCTTATCTTAATACAGGTACCCAACTAATAAGCCCTGAAGAAAAGTCCGATAAATGAAATACAGGCTTGGAAACGCATCGGCTTTGGTACATTCGTCGTAAAAATGAATGCTCTTTCCGCAAAAGGCCCTATAACATTTCCATGAATGTAATGGATCAAAAAATGCATATTACGTTTTGAGCCTTTGCGTGATCAGGTTTAAACTAAATACAAATGTCTAATATACAAACCTGGTATAATCATTTGGCAGGGTACAACTGTGAAGTCAGATAAAATTGTTTTTTTTGATAAATGTATTGTGTAATGGTGAAATGTCTTCAATGTCTTTTGTATTGTAAAAAGTGTTTATAGTAAATGTAAATATATGTCCAGTGCACGGCCACGGACAAACCTCAGACTTGGTTTAAAAAATTGTTGAAATTTGTATTACTTCAAAAAAAGTGCATAAAAGCACCCAAGGATCAATTACCTTCGGGTGAGATTCTGCTTAAAATAAAAAAGTGGCAGATCAAAACAGTGACCGGGTCCTTCTTTTTTTCATAAATTTAGACGTTGTCCTACCCGGCCACAGTGCAGGACACAACCCCTTTTTCAGTGACTCAATAAAAAGAGTAAGCATCTTAGCCTGCTTATTGCCGAAGAAGTCTTTTAAGGCCCTGAGGTTTCGGGGGTACAGGGGGACGGGCCAACAAGTCCTTGGAGAACACTTGGGGCACAAAGAGCAGGAAGCAAGCAGCAGGCCAGCTCATCCAGGTAGTTGCAAAGTGGCAGTCTCTCCTTCAGTCCAGCAAACAGCAAGCAGCAGGCAGACATGGCAAAGAAGTTAGCAGGGATGGTGGATTCTCCTGGTAGCTCAGCAGTCCTCCTGGAAATGTGCAAATTGTAGATCCAGCCACATCTGCTTACAAGTCCCATGCAGTGTCTGATTAGATAGGTTCAGAGCCCCAGTACTTATAATAAAAAATGCCTTTGATATAGGAACTCCAGACAATTGGTAGGGAGTAAACCAGCCTTTCGTGTTAGGGCAGGACATAACCTATTGAATTGTAAGTGTGAACCACCTCTCCCTGTCTCGGAAGACTATCAGTATGCAAATGAATGTTGATGTATCCCGTGTCACACTCAGCCCTTTCTGTGTTGTGGCTGTCTGAAGAGAATGCAAACCCAACCCAGACATCTATTGGAGACAGGCTGCAAAGCACAAAGAGGTATGAGCACAGAGAAATGCCCACTTTCCTAAAATTTCAAAAATAGTCATGTAAAATCCAACTTTACCAGAAAGTAGAATTTATCACTACTATTTTAAACACACCAAACATGGCAACTCCACTCCTTTCTGATGAGGAATCACCACTTAAGAGTATAGACGGGAATCCCCAATGCTAGCCTATGGGAGGAGTAGGCCTCTCTTTAGTAAAGAATGAAATAGGCTGTTTGCCAGTACCAGGACGTGAAAAACATAAAGTTACATGTCCTACCATTTAATTTTTTTAAAACAAATGTTATTAGGCTTTTCCTTTACTCCTCATGTAGCCGTACATATTGCATTATAAATATACTTTACATAATACATTTATGCAGTTCCGTACTAGGTCTGGCATTATTACCCTTCTGTGCGTAGGCCACATTATAGTACAGTCCATAGCATTGCTTCTTCATCATGTGCCTGTTCTGCATCATTCCAGTCTGCATTTTTTATTCCTTTGCCGTATCTTATATCACTGCCCAGTACCTGTACTTAAATCATATCATTACTTCTTAGTAACCTTTAATTAGCCAACCCCTTGTCTGAGCACTCCCTCCCCCCACCCACTAGTCCTATAACCGCTTGTGATTCCGTCTGATACATGCGGGCTCTGCTGCTTCCCATTCCATATTTCGTGGAATAAGGTTATTTCCACGTCTAGGCTGTTCGGGTTATGTCCACAGCTCTGTAGGTCTTATTGTATGCTACTTGTCGCATTATTAATGGCTATGTCCAGTGATTTACAGGTTTCCATCATGACATTCCATTCTAGTGCAATTGGAATTTGCGGCAACCCTCCTGCTTCCTCCCTCCTTACTGCCGCACTCTCTGCACCACTCCAGCGTAGTCTTTCTCTGTACCATGCATGTTCAGTGGGTGGTGCCTTGGACTTCCACCTCATAGTGATGGCCCATACTGCCAAGAGGAGCGCTAGATTAATGAATCTACATTGTACTTTATGCTTGGCCGCTTTTTCTCTCAAGCCTAATATGCAGTCCCTCGATGTGTGACCTCATACGTGTGGTGCCTCACCGAGTCTCAGAACCCCTGTATGCGTGGACACGACCATATCATGTGTAGAAGGTCTACACCTTCCATTGGACACCTGTGGCAATGATGCTGCGTCTGTGGGAACATCTTGTCTAACTTGTGTAGGGTAAGGTAAGCCCTATGCAGAATCATTGTTGGTATAAATTGGAACTTCGTGTTAACTGATATCTTTTTGGGATGTTTCACGATTTTCGTCCATTTCTTGTCTTCTGGAGCCTGACCTATGTCCCCCTCCCCTTTATTGTGCAGTGGGGTTAGGTCAACCTTCGTGTGATATTGCATCCCGACATACAGCCACTTAATAAGATGTCTACCCCTACCCATGTAATATAAAGTTTTAACTGCCTCATGCGTGGGGGGTTCTTGCCTCTGTGGGGCCCATCGGGCTTTGATGTATTGTGTCAGTGCCGCGTGTAATAAATATAAGTGGGCACGTGCTCCCGTCTCTCTGACAAAATTATCGTGATCCATCAGCATCCCGTCTCTGAACAAGTCACCCACTCTGTTGACCCCTACGTCTAACCATGGTGTTGTTCGTCGCTTTGTGATTTGTCCGCCCAGCAGTGGTATTCCCAGCAAGGGGATATTACTGGCATAAGCTGGAGACATGCCTGTATATTGTAATGCCGCTTTCTAGCACTATAACGCCGAATGTAACAAAGTAGGGAGGTGCTGTGGAGCCTTGATACGGGGCAGTAACAGGGCATGTAGGGCTCCTCGTCCTATATACTGTTCCGTGAATCCTATCTCCTGTAAATTACGCCCGGCAGTCCAGAAGGACAGCCATTGTAGCTGACAGGCGTAGAAGTACGCTCTGAAATCAGGAACATCCAAAACCCCTTCAGTGGTACTAAGCTGCAATTTCTTTAGACTTATCCGCCGCCTGCAGGCCCCCATATAAGCTCGATTAGTAGGGTATTCATTAGTTTAAATGTGGCGTTTGGTATCACAAGCGGTAAATTAGTGAAATAATAAAGCAGTCGCGGAAGGACCACCATCTTAGTTATTGCCGCCCTACCCACTACCGATAATGGCAGGTAGTCCAGAAAGCAATGCTACAGCGTAAAGCTCTGAGCGCTCTGTGTAGGTTACCTTCCAGCATGTCTGCGTGCATTCTGTAAACCTGGATACCTAGGTATTTAAACATGTGTTGTGCGACTTGGAACTTTATGGCGCCAAATTGTAGCTCTGTATGGTCCAAATTCTCTTTCAAATGGAATACATGCAATTTCACAGGGTTTATAGCAAGGCCCGAAATGTGCCCAAATGTTTCGAACACCTCAGCCATAGGAGCTAGGGGGAACCTAAGATCATCAAGATACAGGATAATATCGTCAGCGTAGGCAGACAATAAATGTGAGGTGTTCCCGAATGTAATGTCCATATTACTGAGTTCTGTACACACCTTTATCGCCAAGGGTTAAAGGGCCAATATAAATATAAGTGGTGATAGCGGGCAGCCCAGCCTCGTCCCCCTGTGTATCTGGTATTCGGCCGAAATATGCCCATCCGTGCGTGCTCTGGCCGTAAGGGCGGCGTATAATATACTCAGCTAGTATATGTAATCCTCTGGTAATCTAAATTTCTCTAGCGCCCTGAACATGTAATCCCATTTAATGGTGTCAAACGCTTGACGCATATCCAATGATATACATCCCTCGTGGTCGTAGTGGCTTGGGGCTTGTGTCAAAAGCTGGTGCAGTTTTCTGGTATTCAATGACATACTGCGGACAGGCAGGAAGCCAGTATGATCTATATGGATCAGTTTGTGCAAATGCTGCAACAGTCTGTTAGCTAGTACCTTACTAAGTATTTTGTATTCAGTCGTTAATAAGGATAGCGGACGGTAACTAGCCATGTCAGTGGGGTCCCTACCTGGCTTCGGTAGTGATACCACTAATGCTTGTGCTGTAGTAAGGGGCAGTGAACCCTTTTCCAGTACCTCCCTATATAGTATCTCTACTTGGGGTACAAGTATGTCCGTGTATGCAGCATAAAATTTCACCGGCAGGCCACCCAACCCAGGGGTTTTGTTACGGGGCAGCCCGTTTATAGCGATCTCAATTTCGGATTTCGTAATGGGTCCTGTTAGTTCCTTCCGGGCGTCAGCTGTAAGTTGCGGATATGGCAGATTGGATAAAAAATTGTCCATTCTTGTATCTACCCTGTTCGCAGGTGCACTATACAGTGTGGCATAATATCGACTGAATGCCACATTTATATCTCCTTGAGTAATAGCTTTGTCCCCTTCAAAGGTCATAACCTCGTTAATTATGATATTAGGGGATCGTCCCGTAATATTTTGGCTAATAGTGTCCTGGACTTATCCGCCTCAGTGTGACGCATCTGTGTGTATTGTTGGTGATCTATGACATGGTGGGATTCAAAAATTTCCGCATGGCTAATTCTGGCTTCTTGCAGTGGGGCTCTCTTGTCAATATCACTTACAGCTTCCTGCTCTAACCTATCCATTTTCCTTTCAATATCAATTAGGGACCTGTGGACCTCTTTCCGCGCACTCACTATCGCGCTAAGTGCCTTACCACGAAGTACCATCTTAAATGCATCCCATTCAACCAATCTATCCAATGCTGTATTACTATATTCTGTGAAATAATGTTGTATAGTGTCGGACATAGTAGCTCGCAACACCGAGTCTTCCAACACTTGCGGCCACAGTCTCCAGGTGGGTACCTGGGTAGGTATCCTACCCCAGTTAAGTACAATTTCCAAGGGGTTGTGATCAGAGAAGGTCTTTGCCAAGTAGGTAGCATGTACCGCCTGCAATGCAATCCAATTCGAGCAGTATATCCTATATATTCTTGTGTGCAGCATGTGTACCGGAGAGTAGAAAGAATATTCCCTATGTGTTGGTTGTCGCATTCTCCACGCATCACACAATTCCCATCCCTCAGCCCACCTGCACAGTGCTTTTGCCTGTTTAAGAACTCTTGATCCATTTAAGGGGAGGGATGAGACCTGTCTAATGCTACATCCATAACAGTATTGCAGTCGCCACCTATTATTCATGGATGCATCTCCCATCCCTCCAGCGCCAGGTTCAGCGTAGCCAGTAATTTCTCTTGTTCACAATTTGGGGCATATATAGTACCCAGAACTACATTTTGCCCGTCCAGAGTTCTTCAAACAAAGATATATCGTCCCTGCTCATCCACTGTTTGTTCTAGTGACGTGAAAGGCACCCCGTGTCGGACCCAGATTGTGGCACCCTGTGCAAAGCCTGAGCAGGTGGTAGAGAAAATCTGACCTTTCCATTTCCTACGTAGCCTCGCTACTTCCTTTTCTAACATGTGGGATTCGTGCAAATATGCTATCTGTGCTTTACGTCTCAACAGCTATGCATGTATTCTATGCCGTTTCTACATAGAGCCCAGACCCCGAACATTCCATGTTATTATGTTTATGTACTAGGGACATGCATTGTGAAGCAAAACCTAACCGCCTGGCGGTCGACATGGTATACATTCGGCAGAGCCCATCTAATGTAGCGCTCAATGCAGGACTGTTATCCTCCCTTGAACTCCCCAATACTCAGTACGGTCGAAGAACTATACCGTACCATACAATTAAACACAACATATAGAGAAAAACTTTGTAATATCCATAGTGTGCTTTCGCCGTTTGGAGGACATCGCCAACCCCACCCACGCTGTGCATACTTGAATTTCAGTATACAGTGGAGCCCTAACGGCCCTCCATTATGCAGTTAATCATCACTTGAGCATAGATATAGGCACAGGATATAGTTACACTGTACATCGCTGTTCTGGGCTCAGCATAATTTTATGTTCTGTCAGTCAAACAAGCCATTCACTGTCTGCGAAGTCACCGTTGGAAACAGAGTCACATTCTCCTCAGACTCCAACCTATTTTTTTTAGGGGGTTTTATAGAGCGCTTGGTGACGCACAGCGGCGTGTCCCCGCGCTAAGGAGCTAATACCTACCAGAACTTACAAATGCAGAAAAGCTACTGTGTGAATAAAGTAGTCTTCAGCTTGGCTCTAAAGATTGTTTCTGAAGGTTCTAGTCGCAGCGCCATAGGTAGCTTGTTCCATCTGGATGCTGCGAGGTGCCTAAAAGATGCCTAAAAGATCCTGTGTGTGTCTGTCTCGGAGGAGGTCATGTCGCCAGTCTGTGTGACAGTCCGAAAAGAGAAGGCAGTGAGTAGTGCCTGTTCCTTGCTTCATTGCATTTGTTTTAGCGTTGGGCTGGATTGTGTAGTTTTCATGCACATTCACCGTGTGGTACGGGGAACAGGTGTACCAGCCCTTCTGTTGATGTTTACTGTGCTATGGGAGGGAGCATTCATAAGTTTGTCCTGATCCGTCACCTCCAACCACTCCTCTACATCCTCTGGACTCTGCGTTTTCTGCTCATATGTAACTTTTAATCTGGCTAAATAGAGGAGGGCGTATTTCAGATTCAATCCCCGCAGTTTCTGTTTAACTGTCATGAAGGAAGAACGTTGCCTCTGCACCCTGAGCGTATAATAAGGACACAGCAATATCTGAGTGTTCTCAAAGTCAATCTGGGGCAGCTCTCTGGACTATTGTAATAGCGTGCCCTGATCTCTATAGTTCAGCATTTTGACTATGAGTGGCCGAGGAGGAGCCCCCGGCTTTGGGCTTCCTGTAGGAATCCTATGTGCTCGCTTGATGCAATACTGATCAGATAGGCCATCCGAGGTGACATGTTCCCTTAACCATCTTTCCATATAGTGAGTGGCGTCATTACTCTCTCAACTCTCCGGCATCCCAATGACGCAGATATTGTTCCTCCGCGCTCTCCCTTCCGCATCCTCCACCCGGTCCATCAGGGTAGCGACTTGGTCCTGTAGTTGTTTGATGTGGATGGTGTTTTGGGACTGTTGGGAGGACAGTTCCTCCAATGCTATTGTTGGACCTGGCCCTTTTGGCAGGTTTCACCCCGAAACTTTTTGCTTTTGCCTAGCCTGTTTCTGTAACCTGGTGTTGGTGATTTTAGGCCTCTGCGCACTTTTTCACTGTGGTACAGTGTAAAGGGCGTGAGCTCTCTCTTTATGTGCGGTGAGTGACCTTCCCTCCCATAGGAATGCATGGTGAATATGTGTGACCATGGTAGTTCCTGATGGGTGGGGAGTGCAGGTGTGGGGAATGCTGCGTAATGATGTATGTGGCATGAATGTGTCTAGTGTGGAAGTGCCACTTGTAGACATGGGTGAGCGTGTGTAGTGAGTGTGCTGACACGTGATTGGCTGGAGCCTGGCTCCAGGAAGTCTGGATGGGTCTGCCCAGTGGTGAGTGTTGAGATTAGCATGCTGATGTGAGGGGAGGAGTGCACCTGGGTCCTGCATGGGGCTGGGTTTTCCCCACACAATGCTGGCTCCGCCCCCTGTGGTACGTCTAATGACCATGTCCTGCCTAGTGAATGAGAGGGGTGGCGGAGCACATCAAGGGTGCTCCCAAACCAGCTGCGACTGGTTCTTCCCCCACCCTGCACCTTTAGACAAAGGAATTTCATGTATAAAAAGAGGCTGTGACCTCTTCTAAAAGGTTCTTGTTTCTGATTGGAATCTGCCAGGGGCATGCTGCTGCTTGGGCCCAGGGGAAGGCTTGCCTCCATGGGCCCTGCCCAGCCCCTGGACTGCTGGTGTCCTCGACGCCTGAAGGACTGTGTTGCTGGACTGGTGGACCTTTGTTTGCCTATAGCGCTGGGAGCGCTTTCTTTTCCCCTTATTGCGCTTGGGAGCGCTGTAATCAGTCCTCAAGCGCCTTTGGGTGCTGCATTTGCCTTCTAAGCGCCTGGGAGCGCTGTAATTATCTGCTAAGCACTGGGAGCGCTTTATTTCTTCTTTAAAACGCCTGGGAGCGCTGTGATGGTCGGTAGCGCTGGGGAGCGCTTTATGTACTTGGAGCCGGTGCCCACCCGGCATTGCCCCGAGAGATTGCCGCGTCCTGGACTCCGTTAATATTTCCCTCGAGGGAGCCTACCCCTCTGTGAATTCTGCCCCCGCCTACAGTGCCTGGACGGGCCACCGCGCTGCCCGCGACGACCCGGAAGTTCTGGGGCCAGGCGGCCGGAAGTCCTGCCCCGCAGCCCCGGGGAGAGAAGTAGAAGTGCGGCCAGAGATGGCTAGGGGCTCCCGTGAGGTTGGGAGAGCCCCGCACCGAAGGGAGACGCCGCCGAGACCGCATCGCTGACGAGGAGCCCCTGTGAAGGATGGGGCTCCACCACGCGGCACTGGAGGCCAGGGGCAACACACGAAGAAGACCGGCGCAACCTGAGCCGGTGAGTAGAAGCTGGCCGGGAGGGAGAGAGGTCGAGGCACCCTGCCGGTGCCTCTACCCAGAGCAGCCCCGCTTCCACAGAGGGCTGCTCCAACGTTTAGGCCAAGTGCATCCTCGGGCCCAGGGGGGCCCATACTTTGTTGCTTAGGGGGATTGGTATCGGGGCACGTTGTCGGTGTCCGCGCCCCCCATGCGCCCATAACAGTGAAGGGCAATTTCTTTAAGAGCGGCCCGATGCCAGCGGGTCACTCCAACGATGGGGCATTCTTCTTTAGAGCCCACGAGGATCAGGGGGCCATCTTAGTGATCTCGAGCCCCAGAGGGGGGCTCCAACGACCCCGTAATTCATTGTAGAGCCGACGAGAGGCTCCAGGCATTTCTTGAGTTGCGAGCCCTGAGAGGCTCGTGGGGGCATTTGAGTTTTAGAGCCGCGAAGGCTCCCAGGGGGCATTGGTAGTTAGGAGCCCCGATGTTCCAAGACCCCGTTGTTGTTTTAAAACCCCGAGAGGCTCAGTGGCAGCCCACAGTTGTTTTAGAGCCCCAGAGAGGCTCAGGAGCATTGCGTGTTATGGAGCCCAGCGAGGCTCCAAGGGGACAGTAGATTTGGCCAGAGCCTGCGAGGCTCCAGCATTGGCCCATCATTGTCTACACAGCTGCCCAGCACTTCGTGGGCAGCTGCTACGTTTAGGCCCCCCTGACATTGGGACACAGGGCGTCCTAGCCCCAACAAGGCCAGAGGGCCTAGGGACTGCCACAGGTTGTGGCTCATGTGAGTTTTGCGCAATTGCTTGTGCTGGCACCTCTGAATGTGTTTTGATGCATCATGTGTTTTTCCTTGCATACACCTCTGAATGTGTTTTGATGCATCTTGTGTTTTCTTTCCCTACACCGCTGAATGTTAATGCATCATGTGTAATGTTCCTATGCTTATACCCCTAAATGTTGGTGATACTTAGGTGGTTGTTTTTCTCCTAGTACAGGTGTTGCTAGTGAGGTCTTGGTTCCCTGCGCAATATTTTCCTAAGGTGGTTAGGGTTGCGTAGGAGGTACTTACCCTTTTCCATTAATCACTGGTTGTGTGCTACATTTTCTATTTGGTTCTACAAGTGTTCTATGTGCTCATTACTATTCCTAACAAAGTGATGATTCCTGACAGTGGTCCAGGTGGCCCTGTCTTGTACATATCCCCTATAAATTCTGCCCGTGCCTGTTGGCACATTGTAAAATGTGTGTTCTTATCTAATGTGTTTTGGTATAATGCAAAGGCTATTTTTATATAACCTTGTGTGGAGTTTCCTTTGTGGTGGGCCTTGGGTGTTGTTCCTGGGTGTGCGCGCAAACACTTAACCTACATAGCCTCTAAGTTTAGCCTGGCTGCTCGCGTCACGTTACCTAGAGGGTGAGCAGGGGTTATCTTGGTGTGTGACTCCCTTGCCCTGACGTGGAAGTGGTGGTCTCTGACTGACTCTGGCGCAAGCCTTGGCCAGCCAGAGATCCCGTTTCTAACAGCTATTGTGTGATCTTTCACCTTGTCTGTGAGCTTGGCGTGGTCTGCCCGGAGGAGGGAAAGGCCGTTTGTTAGGGCCCCAATCTGCTGTTCAACGGCCTTTCTAGAGTCCTGCACTTCTTGCAATGTTAAGTCCAATTTATCTGCAGTTTAATTCACGGCAGTAGGTGGTATACCGCTAGGCGTCAGTGTGGCATCCATAAAGTCTGTAGGGTCTGGGGCGTGGTCAGTTCCTTTACTTGCATCCTGCTGTTTTCCTTTTGTGCGCCGCATCTCAATATTACAGTAAGTTCCACCTGTAGCTCTATCTGGCATGAACGGGAGGCGCTATCATCAGTGGTCCATGCACACCTGATCCCTATCTGTTGCCCAGTGACCCACAACTATATAGTCCCTCTGGATCACAGTGCCTATTCAAAGTCCATAGCGCAATCCCTGTCAGCGATCTCCTCAGTGCTGACCTCTCGGCCTATCACCTCTGCTCTGCCTGGCGCGAACATTTCAACCAGTATATCTGCTCTCCAACTGTTTAAGGTTGTGTGCCCGTGCCTCACCAGGGCCTCACTCCCCCCCCGCACTTGCTCACCTCGTCAGTGTCTGTCGAGGTATGCAGCGATCCACCACTGTCTTACCACACTCAAGTCAAGTCAAGTCAAAGTTTTATTTGCATAATTAGTTAAAATTGTTACAAAATTTGCGTAATAAAATAACAGTACAAAGTTTGTTAAAAATTTACTAAAATTATTGTCTCTCGGCCATTGTTTTGTTTAGGGACGGGGCTTGTGAAATCCTGGGGTTAGGCTGGTCTTGTTTGCCCACCAACTGGATGGTCCTCCTGTTCTGTTAGTTCTAAAAAATTTCTTGCTTCTGCCAAGAATTTGACTCCACGGCATGCTAGAATTATGTTGGAACCACCGAGCCAGCTAGTGACTGCGTGTCTGCAGGATCGAATGTTTAGAGCATTGAAGATGGGTTTCAATAAGAGGCGTCTCTGACTTATCAGGGCCGGACATAAGCAGAATAGGTGTTTCGGTTTTGTACCCGCAAAGGCGACATTGATTCGTCTGGTGTGGTGATTTCCAGGACGGTAGTAAATCCTTTGTGACATGCATCCCCATCCGATAGGCTGTAAAAGTCTTTTTTAGATGACCACTGAAGTGGGATGTTAGATATGCGTGTATTTTTGGGGTTGTGAAGCAGTTCAGGATGGTCCAGGCATGCCGCCGTTTTGCCAGTAACTCTTTGTCCTCAAAAAAGGATTTCCATTTTGCTGCCGCGTTGGCTGATTTTTTTAGACTTACTTTGTCTGTCCCTGATTTCCAAACGGCTTCTAGCTCTAACTTTTCCACGCAGAATGTCAGATACTTTCCCCAATTGTTCGTGGTTTCGGTTTCCCCCCGTTTTTTAATTTCCTCCCAGCTTAGCCAGTCCAGGGAGTCTGGATCTGCGGATCAGAGTTTGTGGCAGAAGTTCACGAAGCCGCTCATGCTCCGGAATTTCTGATTTTGCAATCCAAATTCAAGCCTGACTTGTGCGGCTGAAGCTGATTTAGGAAGATTGAAGACCGCTTTATACATTTTAATATGTAGTTCATTTAAAAGGTCCACCTCCTTGCCACACCACGTGACCAAACCATAAGATAGGGTGGGCATAATCTGTGCTGCCATTGTTTTTAATAAATGATTGTAGTTGGGGCAATCCATTTTTTCCTTTAGAGAGCGATACGCGAAGATTAAGGATTGTGCTTTTGCTTTGAGTGCTATTTTGTGGTCCTTATAATTTGCGCATTTTGTTATTATAATTCCCAAGTACTTATAGTGCTCTTGTTCTTTTACTGGTGCCCCTTGGGCCATCCATTTGTACTTTAGGTTTTGCCGGTCAACTAGGCGGACCACTTTGGTTTTCTCTTTGTTAAGTGCTATGCCTTCCCGTTCTAGGTACAGAGTTGATTTATTAATGGCTCTTTGTAAGCCAATTGGTGTCTTGCTCAATAATACAATATCGTCAGCATATTGTAAGTAATGTATTGAATTGTTTGCCAAAAATGGAGGATGGTTATCTGCTGATTCGATCGCTCTTGTGAGGTCAGAGAGAAAAAGGTTAAAAAGGGTAGGGGCTAATACACAGCCTTGCTTTAAGCCTTGGGGCGTTTGGATGCTACTGGTGGTACTGCCTCCATTTCCCAGCTTCACTCTTACCCAAGTGCGGTGATGTAGGGCTTTGATGGCTCTTATGAGTTGGTAAGGCATCCCCCAACTCTCTAATTTGCTCCACAAGCGCTCTCTGTTTACCCGATCGAAGGCAGACTTGATGTCTATAAAACAGGCGTACAAGCGAGTGCCATTTGCTATCGCTTGGTCCGTTAGAATAGACAGGCAGGTTAGGTTGGTTGTTGTTCCCATTCCTTGCCTGAAGCCTGTTTGAAATTTTGGCATAATCTTTGTTTGTGATATCCAGGCTTGTAGTTCACGTAGAATGCAAGAGGCGTAGAGTTTAGCCTCTACGTCTAATAGGGATATCAGTCTAAAATTTGCGGGATTGCGATGATCGCCATGCTTGAAAATTGGATGAATAATACTTCCCTCCCAAGAGGCGGGTATCTCTGCGAGATTATATATTCGATTGAACAGTGGCATTAGAATTTCTGCCCACAGATCCGGGTCATGCTTAAATATCGCGTTCGGTAGCCCGTTTGGTCCTGCTGCACCCTCTGACTTTAGTCTTGAAATTATAGACCTTAGTTCGGTTTTAGTGATTAAGTCCACTGGGTCTGTTGACCCCTTCAGGGGTTTTTCCTGGTTGGATTTCCAATAGTCCTTCTTCGTCGCTCCTTTTGGTTCCTCCGTGTTGGCTTTAACTGCCCCTGAATCTTTAACGAGGCCTGAATCTGTATTGTTATATAAGATTTGCACATGTCTGATCCAAGTTTCTGCTCCAACCCCGGATTCTTGTAGGATTTTTGCCCCTTGGTTAAGCTTGTTTATAATACCGCAGAAGACCCTGCTATTAGGTTGTTTTCCCGCAATTAGCAGTTTATTCCAAATAGTTTCTTTGTATGAATACTTTGCGGCCCTCAATGCCTTCCTGTAGATGTTCCTTGCTCCCCTCAGGTTAGATTTGTTTACCACTAGCCCCAATGTTTTTTGGCTTGCGACGGCTCGGACCTCCTTAGCGACCTTTCTTTTTTTGCCTCTTAAGTCCATATTGAACCAGGGCTCCTTCTTGGTGTTGAGGTTACTATGCTTCGCTTCCCTTGCTGGGAACTTTTGCTGCAGGACTCGAATCATTTGCTCCCAGCTCATTACGAGGTCCTCTTCCTTATGGATTCCAAGATTGGCTATATGTGCTTCTACTGAATCCATAATTTTGCCCAACCCCTCTCCGTGCCATTTTAGTTTTTTCAGGTTGAACTTTGATGCATGATGCAGAAGGGCGGTCGTTGTTGGCGCCATACTTGATGCGATATTCAAGGTTAGTATTTGTGGGAAGTGGTCGCTTTCTACCCGATGTTCTATGCGGAATGAGTTGATGTTGGGGGTTAATTCGTTGCTTACTAAGGAGTAATCGATTATTGAATGGACCCTGCCGCTCAAGTATGTGACCGCTGCCGGCATGTCCCCCTTAGTATTGCCATTCATAATCGCCAGACCCTGATCTTTTAATCTGGATGCTAATTTTTTTCCACTACTATTTCCCGTCATCTTCACCTTTGCCTTGTTTTGATCAATAAGGGCGTTGTTGAAGTCCCCAGAAATTACCAGTGGGTATTGCGAGTAGGTTCTTTGCATGGACTTGATAAGTGACAATAATGTTGCGTGTTTTTCTTTTTGTGCCTTTTTGTCGGGATGGATGTAGACGTTAAATATTAACAATTTCCATGGTTCAATCCTAGGTGGCGATGCTTCGGTGATTTTAATCACTTGGGCCCACTTCAGGCTAACGTCTATCTCCTCAGATACCCAGTTATATTTATGGGTTACATAAGTTGATAGTCCGCCACGGGGATGGCCATGCGTGGAGAGTCTTTCTGCATATATTTGATGTTCATGGAAACCTTGGACTGGGGTTGATTGCAGTTTCCAAGATTCCTGAATCAGAATTATGTCTTGTCGTTGAAAAAAGACTCGGGTTTCACTATCATGGGCCATTTCTCGAAAGCCATGCACGTTCCATGAACAAATTGAAACTGATGAATTCTTTGTTAGATTCTGGGGGAGCATTTTGTTGCACTGGTTTACGGGGGAGTTTGGATCTGGGTTAGGTAGCTTTATTGCCAAGGACATTAGGTATCCATGACCAATCCGTTCTATCAGCTTGGTGAAGACCGTTTCTTTGATCTTTACAATTTTCGCTTGATGGCTCTATCGTAGATGCCCTGGCGCCGCGTAGACAAGAGGTGTGTTGACCTCTGCTCCAATGTCCCTTGTCTTGGACACTTGTATTTGATTGAAGGGGATGGGGGTACCTTGGGCGCTTATGTCGCATTATAGATATTCCCCATGATTCAAACTGCGTTTTTTCAAGATATATCCTTTCTACCAGATCCTTTGAGGCCCAAGTTGTAACTGTTTCCTCGATGGCCCCATTGTTAGCGTTTTGTTGAAATTCAACACAGATGAGGTCCTGCAAACTGATTTCTTTTAAAGCCGGTAGTTCGTTAAACAGTTTTAACAAGTTGCCTCGATTTAAGAAGTCCTGCGACCCCCTAGTTACATATTCGGGGATAAAAGTTAGCTTTAAGTCAGACAACTCTGGGTAATTGATTGGCTCCATTTGTGATGTTCCGGTTTCGCAAAGTAGTGGGTTGTAAGGTTGCATTTTCTCGTGAACGGGGAGAATTAATTGTTGTTCTTGTGCTTTCTGTACTACCTCAATTGAGTTTGCTATTTTTTGGATTTGAGCTGAGTTGATTAACTTCATTTGGGCCGTACTTTGCTCCCTTCGTAATAACGAACATTTGCGTTCCTTTGCCAGAACTGTGATTCGTATGGGGGTTGAGGCTGTTTGAAATTCGAGTGTTGCTGCTGGGCCGTGAGGTTCATGTGCATTACTTTCCAATATGGTAGGTGGTTGTTGCTCAAAGGTAATTTTTGTACCGGCATTGTGTCCCTCTTTGAAGTCAAGTTTAGAATCCAAACTATTTTTTTCCCGGGCTGTGGTCAGCTCATGTTGCTCGGTGCCTCCCTGATTGACCACCTGTTTTGGCTTTGTTTGTTCTTTTCCAGGTTCAGGAGCTTGTGATTGGTGATTCAGTGTTGTGAACTTTTTACTGATTTCCCTTGTGGGTGGGGATTTGGTTGATTTGGCTCCTGACCAGGGGCCATCGCCCCTTAATATGAGTGAAGTGTTTGAGTGGTCAAGTCGGTCTGTGTGAATTTCCTAACTCACTGGCGGCCCATTCAAAGAGTTGGATTTTTTTTCTTTGAGGGTATTGGGGTTAAAGATGGGGAAGGTTTTGCCCTGATCTATATTTTGTTTGTTCCTGTATTTTCCTTGCCCTTTTCCTTTGTCTCTCTGTTGGAAGCTCCTCAAATGTGGATTGGTGGGATGATTTGATTTCTTCAATATTTGGGTCTCCTTTGTCTGGGCGACATTCCTTTGGTAATGGTACTTGATCCATTATTTGTTCGCTTTTCTTTGGGCCGTTTGTGAGAGTTCTCTTGAGCGTTTGTGAATTCTCCGGGGTTTGCTTGGTTTCTGTCATCTGGCTGTGGCCACGAGATTGTTTTACTTCCCCTAAAATGTCCATCAAAATGGCCGGGAGGCTTGCCAGCTTTTCAAGGATACTTTCACATCCGCAGATTCGTTGTTGATTACTCCAGCTGGTTTTGGGCTCTAATTTCCCCTGAGTTGACAGAAGCGATGAAAGGGAGTCCAGTTTTGTGTTTATACTTGAAATATGCCCAGCCATCAAAGTGATGAGGTCGATCTGGACTTCCATTTTGTTTGATTGAAAGTTCAGCACCCTTATTGCTTGTTCTAGAGTGCTTAACAAAGGTTGGGTCCATGACGTGGAAAGGCTCAGCATTTTGGATTTTACTTGGGTCCTTGGGCCCTAAGTCCAACGCGCTCCCAGATGAGATTGTAATTGGGTCAGTATAGGCGTGGTGTGGTTGGTTTGCCTGCATGATGATGCTGTCATTTATGCATCCTTTTTGTTGGTCACTTTTTGGCCCTAGGCCACGCGGGGTTGAAACCCGCATAACCAGAATCAGATATCGGCCGTCAAAACCGTATTCTTCTTGTGGCGTTCTTCTTTGTGAATCGATATACTTTATAATTCTCTCTGAGAGTTCCTCAAGTTGGGAGTCATTGGATAGGAAGAGAGGCTTTAACCATGGGTCTCACTCTTGCCCAGATGTGATGGATTGGTTTTTATGGTCAGTATTAGCCTCCTGCTCGCTCTTGCTCGCTGTTCCGTGGTCTCTGTTCTCTGGTAGCTCCACGATTGCCTCACTTTTATTCTGGCTCGGCCTGATGTCCTTCTCGAGGCATTTATCTGTGGTGTTCTTTTCAGCTCTACCTCCCTCTATTTCGTTTGTAGCTGCGGGTGTGTTGGGGCCATGCACCTGGGCAATGACTAACTCTTGTTTGCCTTGACAGTTAGGGCCCAACAACGTTGGGGAGGGTGCACACCCTGTATCGCTACATGGCATGTTCTGCAAATTATTGGTCCGGGGGGAGGGTGCGTTCAATGGCGCGATGGGGCTTGGTAACTTACCCGCCTCCGCGGTCTGTGCATAGATCGCCGCCATTGGGTCCTTGAGATAAAATAATTTTAGAAGTCCGGATTTCCTTCTGGGGTCTGGTTTTAACTCAGGGGTTGGTGCAGATACCAGCCTCTCCCTGGGGTTTAATTCAGGCCCTAAGCCTGATGACGTATTGGGTTCCGTGGTTGTCTTTCTTAGTTTTTGTTGGGATTTTTTGCTCTCCCCAGGTTGTCGCGTTTTTCCCGATCTCATTTCCCCCGTTGGGACCTTGCGGTCCCGTTGACCCCCCGTCGAGACTCTAGTCGTGGTTGATGGTAATTATTACGATATAGACTTCGAGGTCGGGGGGTATGTGAACAAATGCTCAGTTGAATAAGTGGCCCAGCCTGGCTGGGCACGTTGCTTCCCTGGGCCTGGCGCACAGGCTCTCTTGGACTCTCTCGGGTTCCCAAAAGTCCTATGTCCTCAGCTGCTCTTGTGCGCTGTCCCTTTGTTCTGCTGGCGCCCCGTTTCGCTGGCTCCTGGCAGGCTTCGAGCGTTTACTTCCTCCGCTCACCGCTACGTCCCTTCTCCTCCTTTACGACAGTGTGTATCGTGTGGGGGTGTCGTTGGTGGTGCGCTGCACCGCTGGGCCCGTGACCCGCTGCAGGGAGGCGTGGGCCCCCTGCCCGTTGTGCCGCTTCCCCTGTGCCTCCCCTGTGCCTCTTAGTCCGCCCTGTCCGTCCTGTCCAAGCAGCCCCCAAAGCGACCTGTATGCCCGGTCCGCACAGCCGCGCCTGAAGTCACGCAGAGAGGGTGCTGAGGAGGAGGTGGAGGCGATGGGCAGATGGGCAGATGGACAGATGGACGGCTGGGAATGTGTTTTGTGTGTGACAGACTGGCAGTCTGCAGCTCTCACCCACCACGGCAAAAGGCAAAGAGGCAAAGCAGGCAAGGAGGGCTGGGAAGCTATAGCTGTGCTGTGTTGTGGTGCTTTACTCACCAATGTCAGTGGTGACGTCAGTTGGCACCCGACCTCAACTGGCGCCCAGCTTCTCTCCTTGCACCGGTCTGCGTGCTCCGTGGACCGCCTCGCCTGCCACCCTCGCCTCGGTGTAGGCGGAATAGACAGTTTGTTCTGTTTAGCCCCCTGTCTCTCCTCTGCTGCGGTCTCCGTGCGGCTCTGCTGCTGCTGCTCTGCTACGATCTCTGGTCTCTGAGCGGCTCCGGTAGGTCCGCGGCTCCACGCAGTTCCCCCGCCTTGCCTATCTCGCCTGTCACACTCGCCTGGGGTTTAGACTCTCTCCCCGCGAGTTTGTGCAGTTTGTGCAATCTTTTTAGACTTTTTAGTCTTTTCAGGAGCCTTAGCTAACTCCCGATGTCTCCTCCGGCAGCAGGCTCCGGCACCAGGCACCGCGGTCCGCGTCTCAATAAGCTCCTCCTCTTCCGGTAATCTTACCACACTCATTCAGGGGCAAATGTCACCCCCGGTCACACGTCGCACCTCCCCGGAGCTGAGGCCGGCACTCACACGATCTGCAGCGGGGGTCTACATTTCGGCTCGTCCGCGAACTGCTATTCCGTCGCGTCTCACCCACCCAGTGTAACTGCACACATGCTGTCCCCCGAAGGTCGGAGCCTGACTCCGATTGTCAGCACCGCTCTCCGCCGCCGAGTCCCGTAGCGATAAGGTACCAGCTGCCGTGTATAACCACCTTTTTAACAGGATATTTGTGCCCAGGGCCGTAGCTCATCAAGGAGACAACCGCCATGTTCGGCAGCTGGCCACGCCCATCCCTGTCCTACCATTTACTTACATAGCAGCCTGCCCTTAGGGCTACCTAGGTCCCACCTTAGGGTTGAATTATATGTACTAGAAGGGGAGTGTAAGGTTTCACAGGTAGGTTTAAAATGCCAAGTTGCAGTGTCAGTACACTTTGCTCACAGGCCCTGCAATGGCAGGCCTGAGACAGATTTAAAAACGATATTTCTGTGGGTGGCACAATTAGTGCTGTAAGCTCACTAGTAGCATTTAACTTACAGGCCCTGGGTACATGGGGTATCAGTTTACAAAGGGCTTCCAAGTAACGTATATAGGTCAACCAGGTCTACACGAATCACAAGCATGTTTAGGCAAGAAACACATGCACTTTAGCACTGGTAAGTAGTAGTAAAGCACTCCTAAGGCGCACAATAAGATACAGCAAAAACTTGGAAGTCCCAAGCAAAAGGTTTTGGAAGAAGATCACCCTAAGGCTGACAGGTCTAACATGTGTCACTCCCAGCTGAAAATAGGGAGAGCTACCCAGTCTCTAGGGAGTTCTCTTCATGAAGGCGGAAATACCTGGATAGACCATCAGCATTTGGCTGGTCTACCCCTGGTCTGTGTTCCACCCTGAAGTCTATGCCCTGCAGGGAAATGGGCCACCTCAACAGTTTTGGATTCTCACCCCTCATTTGTATCGAGCCACATGCGGGGCCTGCAGTCAGTCTGAATCAGGAAGTGAGTGCCAAACAAGCATGGCCCCAGGTTTTTCAGTATCCAAACCACAGCAAAAGTTCCTCTTTCTCTATCACTCCACCTTTGTTCCCTGAGAAGTAACCTCCTGATGATAAAGAGTGGCACTCACCTTGGGCATGGGCAGGGTGTCGACTGTCGAAAAAGAGTACCTGGTGTCCCAGGGTAGTCGAGAATAGGGAAGCTGGAGTCCTCGCACTGCTCCAGTCAGTAACCATTCTGCGGAGATTGGATCAGGGAGGTGGTGGTTGGTGGGGCCTCCACCCCGCAATGGGGAAATAGATGAAACTTTCCTGAGCCCTCCAACACAGCGGATAGTCAGACTCCTGGGAAGCTGATTCCTCCTCACCTGTACTACTGCCACCGCCGTCTTCGTCATCTCAGGGGTAAAATTCAAGTGCAGCTTTTGGCGGACAGAGGGCTCAGCAGTCCTGCGGGAGACCCAGCTGACCGAAGCTCAGGCTCATATTGGCAGCAGTTCTGCAACCACAGTCTGGTGTACAAAAGAAGATTGGTCGACGAGCTGGGAACCCCTCAGTGGCTATTTTACAGGCTCTCTTCAGTTGGGCTTTTTTTGTGGCGAAAAGAGATGCGTACTGGTAGTTGTGGTCTTCATGCCACAAAATCAGCATCTGGACCTAGCGTGGCTGGTGGCAAAAATAACTATGTTTCCCAAAGTGCTCAGTGAAAGCTGCCTTGAACCTGAAAGTTGAAATTCAAGCCTACGCTTGACGCCTTCACATAGGCCTGAATCATAACATAGGAACGAAATGGACTGGGGCATTCATCAATGAAATTGGAGCTAGTTTTTTTCTTAATTTGCAGATGATTTGCGTGGGTTGGTCACGGAAGAGTACTACTTTTTATTAGGGGTGCGCAAGTGCCCTGGCAAACTCCGCTCCACAGGCTGTAAGCAGAGCTTTCTGCCAAACTATCCACTCCCAAGTGGAGCACAGAGTGGCAAAACTCTGGGAACTTCACCGGCGGAGCGGAGTTCACTACCTACCATTATCCATTACCAAACTCAGAGCTTCTCTAGCAGGGTGGCCACTGCCCTCTGTGGTACCTCCCTGAAGCAAACAGCAGGCATGGGAAGAGTGTATCAAGCTTTTTCCTCAAGGCCTCAGGCAAGCTTCTAATCATGCCTTTATGAGTCCTGCGGAACCTCTTAAGAAGCCCTTTGGTTTGTGGATGGTAAGGAGTGGAGAATTGTAACTCACTCCACACTCCTCGCACATTATGCAGACATGAATTTTTTGCCATTGTCGGACACAATTTCATTGGGGAAATCTGCCCTGGTAAAAATCCCCATCAGGTCTTTGCCACTGCCGGTGCAGTCACAGTTTTCAGAGGGATTGCCTCTGGATACCTAGTGGCATGATCCTGCCTGAAGCAGGCTGGTGATCCATAGGCCCTACAATGTATATGCCTGCCCTCTCAAAGGATGTGACAATGACTGCAAGTGGGTTAAGGGGGGCTTTGCCCTGTCTTCCCACTAGCCAGGCAGGCCCCACAGGTCTCAAAGACTATATCTGAGGAAGCCTTGAGCCTGGGCCAATAAAAGTGTGGGACAAGTTTTGCAAATGTCTTGTCCTGGCCCAGGTGCCCTGCCATGATTCAGCTCCAGTAGGAAAGCCTTGTATCATTGGGGTACAACTTGGGCCCTAGTTGTCCCATTCACAGGAACCTTAGGCTCACTATAAAGGAGGTTGTCCTCCCAATAAATATGGAGACTATCAGAAGCATCACCTGCTGCTTGAGCTTCGGCCTGTTGCCTCAGCCCCTCCAGGGTTGGGCTCTCTCTCTGTGCCCTACAGAACTCCTCCTTGGTGGGTTCTACTTCTACATGCCATTCAGCAATGGCAGGAAGGTCACCAAGGGGAGCAATGCCGTCTACTGTGGACTCTTCAGGTGCCCCATCCATTTCACATGAGGGACACATTCAAGCGCTGGCTTCCCACGCCCCCTGCCTTTCCCCTTCTTAGCAGCTGGTAGGAACATTTTTCCAGGCTTCAAGCCTTTCTGACTCCCATCCTGGGACGAAATGGACTTTGTTGTAGCACAGATCCGGTCAGGTAATCCTAACATCTAAGTATGAGCCTTGAGCGCCACTTCTTTCCAGGCAGTGTTTTCTACATCATTACCTAACAAACAGTCCACAGGCATGGCAGGCTTACAGCAACTTTCAGAATGAATGAAAGGGTATTATTTGTAAAATGCTCTGATACTCCAAGGTGTTTCCTGGCACACTGCATCTCTATCAATTCACAAATAGAAGTGCTAATGTGTTTAGTCTTACTAAACAGACATGTCTTCAATCTCGTCCTAAATTGAGAAATGTCTGTAATACTACGAATCTCAGAGGACCATTTACTTCAAGCTGATGGAACTAAAAATGAAAAGGATTTGCCGCCAGCCCTAGTGTGCCTTATCTTAGGAGTGCTGGCTAAACGGGCTTTGGCTGAACGAAGGTATCTAGAGGGAACATAAAAACAAAATATTTTTTATGGGGAGCCTAAGCAATGCCCTCAAGTGTGAGGTACGTGACCTCTCAGGGGAAAGCCCAAGAGAGGCTGTGCTGCTGCATTTTGGACCACCTGAAGTTTGTAGATGAGGTAATCAGGTAGAGTGAGATACAAGAAATTGCCAAAAGTCCAGCCTAGATGACACCAGTGCCTGTATCACCTGTTTCCTTGCGAAGAAGGACAAAAAGTGTAAAACCTTTCTTAAGAAATGTAGAAATCCAAAGCAGGAACCCACCACTGACTTCACCTGCAGAAAAAAGAAAGGCCATCATCAAAGTTGATGCCTAAATTCTTCACAGAATTCACTTGACACCCTGGAAAGGGTAATTCGACTGGGCCATTTGCTCGAAAAAATAGCAGCACTTTTTTTTCTGCGTTGCATTTAAGTTTATGGTATGTTAGCTACCAGAAAACCTTTGACAAGCAGGTTCTATGAAGACCTGAAATCTCCACGCCCAACTCAAATGGAACGGGGTCCACAGGATTTTGGCTCTATCTGTTGTCAGCTACCAAAACCTGGTGGAATGCATTGGGAATTAGCTGCTCTGGGGAAACTAGCTAACTCCTTACCATAATAATACTGGCTCCAGAATCCCTCAGAGCCTCCACACCTTGCCCATTGATGGCGACGCATTGCCTATACTTCGCAGTATTATAGGGTACATGGATCTTAAGAAACGGGGTACTTTACAGGTGTAGGGGCAGTTTTCAGGACTCAGGCAGGGGGCTGTGATCGGGTTCATTTTTAGGGCATTGAGTTCAGTTTGCAGGGCTCAGGTTGGGGGAAAAGAGTATGTTTTAAGGACTGGGGCAGTTTTAGGCCTCAGGGCAGGAGGTCAGCATACTTTAGGGATGCAGGGGTCCGTTTTTAGGGCTCAGGCTGGGGGGCTGCTGTCAGGATAGTTTTGAGGAGAGGGGAAAGTTTTAGGGGTCAGGTTGGGGCAGAGAAACTGACTGTTTTAAGGACTGGGGAAGTGTTAGGCCTAAGGGTGGTGGGGCTGGGTTAGTGGTACTTTAGGGGTAGGTTTGAGAGTTTGGGGTTAATGTTTAGGGTACAGGGTAGGGTGGGTGTAAAGGGACAGTTTTGAGGACTGGGTCGGGAGTATGATCTTTAGCACACATGTCCCTTTACCAATCATGTCTTTACCATGAAATTGTGTGGTAAAGGCATGTGTGGTAAAGACACAGTCGTGGTTGAGGCAGGCGTTGTTCAGGCATGTCATGTTCCATCATACAAGCTTAGGAAACATCTGTCACCCAGGGAGACTAGAATAAACTTGCTAAACTCCCCCACATAAACTGGGACAAAGTCCTGCCACAGCACTACACTTGCCACCCCTGGAACCTTTCCTCCAGTTGGAGGTAGTGCTCTTTTTAGACACTCAGAATCCCTCTTGTAGTGTCCATAGTCATAGCACTCATAGTACTCAATGGGCTTGGGCTGCTGACCTTTGTCAGGCTAGTTTTTCTTCTGGTGGTCAGATTGAGAACCAGGCCATTACCCCTGTAAGTTGTTTTGGGGGCCTTTAGAGAACTCTGAGACTGATTTAGATCATGGAGGAACTCCCGTCCTCCCTCCGCGGTGGCGGTTACAACTACTTCACTCAGCTGATGAAGTACCCCCGCCATATTTAGATGTGGGCTAGTTAAACCGCCATCGGCATGAACATACTGTTTACCGTCACATTCGTGGCGCAACTCCATTGAAGCAGCAGACTCCTCTGGTAGCCAACAGTACCCCATCACCGTCAGGCAGGTGGGTTTTCGCCAACCCTGTTTAGATAACCCTGTTATGCTGACGCTGTCCTCGCCACAGATTCCTGATGGAATGAGTCCCCGGTGGAGTGGAGACTTGTAAGTAATACTGATTCATGTGTCAAAACAAATATATGCTGTGTTTGTTTAAAAAATATATGGGAGTCATGTGTTATGCCCCTTTCTTACATATGGCTTTGCACACAAACAACACACACATACTATTATATGCACACCCACAACCACAACAATATATTTTTGTCAATACAGGTTTGTTCATTTTACCTCTACATGTGGTAAAATTAACACTATTGCATTACACATAAAACAAAATGCATGTAAGAGCAACGTTAGAGTACACAAGAACAAAGCAATTGTCAACACACGATTCGTAGTAAGACAAGTGTAAAAGACACTTACCTTTGATCCCAGTGACAATGGAGTTGATTACCATTGTGGTCAAGTAGACTTAGCAAAGGAAGGACCTGGACAATGAGGTTCAACATGGAAATGAAAGTCCGAAATATAAAAAAGGTAAGTTTCTACCTCATTTCCTTCGATTCTGCCAACTTTAAGGAGGAGGTATTCCTACCACAGTTTCCTCGATGGAAAGGCACATCATTATTGGCTCGTCGATAATCTTGGCTGGATTCCACCCGGCAGCAGCTTCTGCCTACACGGGTGATAATTCCTGGTGGAGTTGGTGGAACTCATGCAGTCTTTCGTCCACAGACCCGCTAAAATCTAAATAGAGCGGGTGGACCACTAAGTAGGCGGTGGTGAAACTGTCAAAAAAGTGAGGGTGAGGCCAGTTCCGGCAGGATCTAAATCAGGCCCATTGGCTTTTTATCTACCCCCTCCTTATTCTGGTTGTATCCCTGACCACCCATTTGGGAGTCATCCAAAGATGCTTTCCTGGACTCTCTGGTGCTGACCCAGATGTCCTTTTCCTCAGCAAGCTTCCTGTGATCAGTCAGCTTACTAATCCTGAGGTTTTGGGGCAACTCTGTAAAACAAACATCAAGCAGGTGCTCCTTCAAAATTAAATTGTACAGCCCTAAATAAACATTTACTTTGCTGCCCCTCACCCAGCTCTTCAGTGCCTTACCAGCATACTCTAAACAGTCAACGAAGTTCTGTGTGGCTACCTTGTGGCTATGCCTGAACCTCTGTTGGTATTTCCTCAGGTGTCAGCCAAAACCTACTAGTCAAGGTGGCCTTTATTGCAGTGTGGCATGCCTGGCTCCCCACCTCTAGTGTAAGAAGAGTGTCCCTCCCTACTGTGGGCATGCATCTCCATAGAATACCACCCCAGTACCTCTGGGACCTTGTGCACTCATAGAGTCACTTCAAAGGCCGCATACCACTTGTCCACATCATCCCCTACAACATAACTGTGCACACAATCTTTGGGTATCCTGACCTATGACTCATGTGAAGAAACTGCAGGTATGCTGGCACCATCACTGTTGCTGGAACCCACTTGTAGGGCTCTGATATCTCTAAGTTGGCAGGGTATGCCCAGACGTGTGTCCATTGCTGACTTTGCCACTGGATTCAAGCTAGCCAGGCTGATGAGGGTGTTAACCCAAAACCGGTCCAAGGATGCTTGTTTCCAGTGCAGGTGTATAATAGGGGGGGGGGTATTACCCAAAAAGAGTCCCTGGGACCTGGGTTGGCTAGGTATTATGAGGAAGGGGTCCCAAAGGGATAGAGAACACAAATTGAAATTTAATAAAGAAAATAATCACATAGACATTAAATCAAACCACATTGTTTTAATCACAATGGGGATGTGTATCAAATAACGACCATAATCAAGTATTAGAGATGAAAAGGTGGAGCAATGCCCCGGAAGGGGGGGAGTGCGTGATATTGTGAGGATACTGTGATGAGGAAGGGTTAAAGGTGACAGAATAATCAATACTTCAAACCAAATTAGTTATATTGGTTACACATTATGTACATGAACAAAACAAGAGAACTTAAATTTCACATCAAGACATATCATACTCCACACAGTACAGTATATGAACAATTGGGCCGTGGAGTTGACGATTAAAAACAGATAGTTGTCGACGTTTCGACCCTCTCAGATATGCAGGTCTTATTGTATCCTTGCAGCGGGGTCTTCTTCAGGACAGGGGAGTAGGGGCAGACCACCTTACTAAAAACTATTCAGGAGTTGAGAAGGTAAGGGACATCCGGTCTGATGTTCCCCGTCAGGCTGAAAGCAATGTTCGGTTTCTGGATAGATCGTCAAACAGATCGGAGGCCGAATGAATCTGGCATGGAATCCGCTCGAGTTCCGCTCGAATGTTTCCAGTGCAGGGCAGACCTGGCTTGGCAGTTCAGGCTGGACTGTTCCCATCAGGCACAGGGTAAAGACTGATTTTCATATAGCTGGGTCTGAACTGGAGTGGCGAAGTGAGTTGAAGAACGATGATGGATTCAACCCAGATCTGTGACTGGGGGGGGAGTGTCTGAATAGTTTCAGAGCTTTTTGTGTTTCCTTTATTTTAGCCTCAGCCAAGTTTTGAAGTCATGAGGGGGTACTGAAAGTGCACCTTTGGCAAGGCACAAGATCATCTTTGTCCCTTACCATGTACAGTGAGTGGTTTTGACAGAGTACTATGTTTTTAGTTCGCAGTAGCTGACGGTCTTATTTTCCTGTTCAGGTATATGATTGCACTGGCTATAGGTCCACTCAAGTTAAGTTCTACACATATGTCAGGAAAAATACCCTTCACATGCAAACCTGTGTGATTTTAGAGAGTGCATGAATGTATGATGTATTGTCGCAGGGCTCCATTATGCTTGCAAGTGGGTATGACTGCTTTTATCAGAGGGATCCATTATGGATTGTCCCTGTTCTGGCGTGGCACGAGAGAGAGTTTGTGGAACAACACCCAGAAGATGGAAGCGCATTGCCTGCATTACTAAGAAAAAGGATGTAACTGATGGATACAGGACTGCCTTTACAAATATCTAATTGACCTTTATAGCAAGGAATTATTGATTAGTCATGCCTCAGAAATGCCATTTGGTTAATGGTGGGGGAATGGGACTAAGGCCCCAGAGATATTTGCAAGTGAAAAAGAAGTTACTATGGAGAGCTTAGATGCTTTGTTTTCCTTTTGAGTGCCCCTTCCTGGAAGGCTAATACGAGCCAGGATCACTGCTTCAGATTTACTGTACCCATGTCATTGGTAGTACTGCTGGGTTCCAAATTCGTCACTACCTAGTGTGATGAGTTATGTTATGTTATGTTAAACTTTTATTTATATAGCGCACGGCTACTCAACAAGTGTCCCGGCGCTTTATGAGGGCGACTCAGCAGTTTAAAAAACATAACAGTGAACAGCGAGGAAAACATAGAAAAGAAAACAACCTAAAGGTTAAAAAGCCAGGTCTTCAGGCTTTTCCTGAACAGGATCAGACTGGGAATACTGCGTAGAGCAAGGGGCAGGGAGTTCCACAGCTGGGGAGCCTTAAGGCTGAAGGAACGACCCCCGGTGCGAGCCTTCCTCACCCGGGGAACCACGGCCATGAACAAAGATTCCGACCGCAAAGAGCGGGCCGGACGATAGAGGGCCAGTCTACGCTGCAGATACTTTGCTCCGGAACCAGAGAGTGCCTTATGCAATGTCAATGGTGTCCTAAATGTCGAACTTTTCACCAAGCCCTCAGCCAGGAATACTATGTTACACTACACGAGTAACCATCCCCCCTGTCAGGTCAACAACATCCCTTTTGGCCAATTTCTTAGGCTTAAAAGAAACTGCACTACCATTCAAGATTTCGACAAACATGCAGCCATATTACAAACTAAATTCATTGAGCGAGGGTACCCGAGAAGAATGGTCAGGCACGCATACAAACGTGCGAAATATTATGATCGAGAAAGTCTTTTCAATGGTAAAATAAACAGAGATGATTCCCCTAAACCCATTATCTTTGTAACTAATTTTAACCATATCACCAATAAACTCAAGAACATAATAAACAGAAACTGGCATCTAGTTAGCGACAAACATCAGAGTCGACTCCCTAAACCTATGTTCTCTTTCCGACGAAACTGCACGATTCATAATAATCTCGTGCACACATATAGTGAACCCAAGAGACATGAGCAGCCATGTATTGACCATGCCCCTTTGCCAACTGGAACTTTCCCTTGCTCTGGTTGCAGCAATTGCAACGATATCATCCGCGGCAGCACCATCACTAATAATAATGTAACCTGGAAACCCAAAAGCTTTATGAATTGCAGGACCAAAAATGTTATATATTTGATTCGTTGCCCTTGCAACTTTATATACATTGGGGAGACCTCTAGAGAAATTCGCATTAGGATGAATGAACATAGGTCAGCCCTCCGCACCAACAAGAAAGGGGCACCACTCACAGAACACTGGTGCAAGGCGAGACACAACATCAGTGATCTTAAATGGTGCTGCCTTGAAATTGTCACAATATCAACCAGAGGTGGTGATCTTAACCAGAAAAGGAAGAAGCGTGAGCAATTTTATATGTCCAAGTTCAACAGTGTCAGGCAAGGGTTAAATAGCAGAGAAGATTGGGAGCGCATAGTATAGGACCTTTTTAAATACCTAATGCCCTCACGCGAATGTCATTAGAAACATAAAGACCAAATGTTTATTCATTTTTCTTAAAACTTTTTCATACATATGAATTCGAATTGCACCCAGACACCACCTCCTTTCTAAGAAAATGGGTGCCAAGATTTCCAATTCGGTCCATTATAATTCGTACAATTGCACATGACCAAATAACATGATACTTTCTAATTGTAACGCTGGGTGTTTAAGGCATGCAAGCCGCCACGGATGTTCTTGTAATACACAATAAAGTTTGTCCTTCAAACCCCGCAAATAGTAAACAAAAGCGCCCGTAACATGTGACCCACTGTAGTCCAATTAGGCGTTAGAGCTTAACAAACCAATGAGCGGCTCTTTCTTATATAAGATGCGCGACGCGCGCTAACACAAAAATACTTCGCCAGAACCCCCGAGACGCTGAAACGAACAGGAGCAGGGAGGCCGGCCCGATTGATTGAGGTAAGCGATAGGGACTTGTAACCCCTAATTTAGACCTGTAGCCCTGCTTAACAGCGGCTCAGGCAAAAGTAAACTGCACATACGGACAACAGCGCAATAATGCCATAATGCCAAGTCCGTCTTTTCTAATTCATAAAATCGAGCACTAGTAGACGCCAATGCCGCCACGGGCTCTACGAGTCCTTTTTCGTAACAATAACTCCCGAACAGACAAGTCCTCGTTGCTCAATGCAAACTAAATAAACAACATATCCTAAGAGCTGACTATCACGAGGCTCGCCTCATGCTGACCGAACCACATGTGGCCTTTTATTAAAAACAAGTCTATGTACAAACAGCCCCTGACCCGTGGGGTTTTCGTTTGGCAATTCTAAATAAACTATTAGCATATCTCATGCGCTTAACACAGTTATAAACTGTCAACTAAGAGTGCTCTTTTCTCACAGATTTCGGTGACTACGAGTGAGGCTGTCAATTCCCCCTCTCTTCCAGCGCACACACAGGTTTTTATTTCATAAACCGTGGTCGCATCGCCTCCTACCCAAGTAAGCAACCGGGGTAAGTCCAAATTAGAGACAGAGGTTGTCAGATGATATTAAACAGGCAGTAATAGCATTATTAAATCCGCTTTGCCCTCCTTTTTTCATCTCAGGTATATCCAATCAAATAGGATATTCAGACACACCCAATTAAATAGGATTTTGAGATCGGTGGCTCCTGTTCTTCCAGTGTGAGCTTGCTCTGCAACTTAGAAAGGTATTGATCATGGGTGTATTTACAACTTGTCACTCAAAACGCAACTATACCTCCAACCACAATTTGCTGATGGCCTTTTTCTGTATTAATTTTTAGATTGTTTTTATCTTCATGCCCAGCCAAAAATTGATGAATTTGGTTGTAGCTTTTATACCCAATACCCTGCACGCTATTCCAAGTGCACCATTAAGATCATCACAACTCTTAATGACCGAGGTAAGCATTTTCTTACCATGCATATTAAGAACAAGGATATATCCAATTCCACAACAGCAGTGCCCAGCACTTTTTTATTGCTCCCTCCCACCTTTTTCATGATACCAATAATGTAAACCTCTCTCGAACCATTGCCTGATAATTTTTGTGTTGACCCCCTGTTGCAGTTTAACAATGTGTAGAAAAAACAATGACAGAAATATGTAAAACAAATAGTTTGGAATTGTGTCTTGGGTTAGATTAGTTTGTCTGTAATAATAAATTTTTTTTAAAAAAAATAATGATGATTTATGTAAACCAAACACACAGTAATTTTGTTGTTTCCTTAACAGAAACTGTCCTGATGAAGGTTTTTAACACTGTACCGAAACGCCGCGTCGACAACTGTTCCTCCTGAACATTTTTATCATCTTCTCATTCTGTAGTGTGCATTTTGAATTTTTTATATTATTCGTTTTAATATGACACATTGCATTTGATTTTTCTATTGTGTATTTTCTTTGTACAAATGGTTCAACCCTTTATGATTAAAAATATGCTTGCCTGATAAATATTTTTGTCATTTTTACTGTCACTTATGTACCTAACTTGTATTAAGTCTGCTGCATGCATCATTTTGAATACTATACAACAGGTTCAACCAAATGTCTTACTGTGATTATTAGAAGGTAATTTCAACAGAACATCCTGAGGTTTCTTTTTGTCCATTGTGTGATTGGTATCATTGACCAAGGTGCGACTAAATACGGGTAGTTTTTTTCCCACTGGAACCACCGTTTGTGGCTCCCCATAGGACCCCATTTCTTTTTTCTCTCTGTTCTCCCCTGGTCCATAATCATTACCAGTAGGGGGCCTCCTTTATTGTTACTCACTGATGGATACAGGACTGCCTTTACAAATATCTAATTGACCTTTATAGCAAGGAATTATTGATTAGTCATGCCTCAGAAATGCCATTTGGTTAATGGTGGGGGAATGGGACTAAGGCCCCAGAGATATTTGCAAGTGAAAAAGAAGTTACTATGGAGAGCTTAGATGCTTTGTTTTCCTTTTGAGTGCCCCTTCCTGGAAGGCTAATACGAGCCAGGATCACTGCTTCAGATTTACTGTACCCATGTCATTGGTAGTACTGCTGGGTTCCAAATTCGTCACTACCTAGTGTGATGAGTTATGTTATGTTATGTTAAACTTTTATTTATATAGCGCACGGCTACTCAACAAGTGTCCCGGCGCTTTATGAGGGCGACTCAGCAGTTTAAAAAACATAACAGTGAACAGCGAGGAAAACATAGAAAAGAAAACAACCTAAAGGTTAAAAAGCCAGGTCTTCAGGCTTTTCCTGAACAGGATCAGACTGGGAATACTGCGTAGAGCAAGGGGCAGGGAGTTCCACAGCTGGGGAGCCTTAAGGCTGAAGGAACGACCCCCGGTGCGAGCCTTCCTCACCCGGGGAACCACGGCCATGAACAAAGATTCCGACCGCAAAGAGCGGGCCGGACGATAGAGGGCCAGTCTACGCTGCAGATACTTTGCTCCGGAACCAGAGAGTGCCTTATGCACCAGCGTCAAGGTTTTAAACATTATCCGCTTTCGGATGGGGAGCCAGTGAAGAGACTGTAGCACCCCAGATGTTCTTGCCCGCCTGTGAAGGCCTAAAATGGCGCGAGCCGCAGAGTTCTGCGCCACTTGCAACCTTTGGACCAGATAATCCGGAAGTCCTAAATAAAGAGCGTTAGCATAGTCCAGTCTAGATCCTATTAGAGCTTGGACAGTGATCTTTCTATGCTCCTCTTTGAGCAGGGGTAGGAACTTCCGGAGCATCTTAAGGATGCCAAAACAGGTGCCCGTCAGACCAAGAATGTGCGATCTGAACGTAAGGTTATTATCAATCTTGACTCCCAGATTTTTGGCAGTCACAGATGACTGGGCGGGGGGACACATGTCCGCTGGCCACCACTCCCGCCATTCCGGTTCCGAAGCACAACCAAAAAGCAGAACCTCCGATTTACTGGAGTTGGCCTTGAGACCATTCTGCTGGAACCAGTCAAAGACCTTCTTCAGACATCTCCGGATGCTCTCCCCATCAAATGGCTGATCTTTCTTGCAGGTGAAGAGAAGCTGCGTGTCATCCGAATAGGACACGATCTGGGCCCCCGAAGCCTCCACAAGTGCCGCCAAAGGGGTCATAAAGATGTTAAAAAGAGTCGGGCTCAACACAGAGCCCTGTGGAACTCCGACTCCCAGTGGCGGCATCTCAGCGGAGCTTGAAGAGGCCCAGACCGTTTGTCGACGGTCCTCCAGAAACGATGTAAACCATTTGAACACCGTCCCCCTCAGACCGATGTCATAGAGTCTGGTGAGTAAAGCCTCGTGGGGGACGGTGTCGAAGGCCGCCGACAAGTCCAGCATGACAAGCACGGCCTTCCCACCTGCATCCAGTGTCTCGCGGATGACCTCAGACACCTCAAGAAGTGCCGTCTCCGTGCTCAGGTTAGGCCGAAAGCCGGATTGCGAGGGATGCAGTAGATCATTTGATTCAAGGAAGCCCGAGAGTACACCGTGCACGTGCTTCTCTGTAAGCTTCGCAAGGGCCGGAAGAAGAGAAATTGGCCGATAATTAGCCAGAACCCCGGTATCCAGTCCCGGCTTTTTGAGGAGGGAGATCACCATCGCCCTTTTCCAGGGCAAAGGGAGCCTCCCCTCTCTCAAGGATGAATTCAGGAGAGGATTCACCAGGGGGTTCATCAGCAGCGCCATCCTGGCCAAAAATTTGGCAGGGCAGGGCAGGGATCTAATGGCGACCCAGACTTGAGACTAGCCAGAAGTGAGAGGGAAGCATCAGAGGAGACCGGCGGGAACTCCGCCAACAAAGCCTCTGGCGTAGCCGATGGTGCTCGCCCCACCCCGGTGCTAACGTCCCCTTCCGCAGACTCGGTAGAGAAGGAGGCCTGGATCAATCTGATTTTATCAGTAAAAAACCTAGCCAGGTCACAGACCCAGGCTTCAGATGGGACTGCTTGCTGTAGATTGGATCTGGGGGCAGTAAACTCCCTCACCGCGGTGACAATCTCCTTACAGGAGTTGGAGGCCACCTCGATCCTCCTGGCGAGGTACTCTTTTTTTGCGCACAGAATGTTACGATGGTACGCTTTGACCGCCAACCTATAGGTGAGTCTGGCCTCCCCCCCATACTGAGAACGCCAAGCCCTTTCCGCCACCTTGCACTGGCTGCGTTCAATACGCAACGCCCCCGTAAACCACGGCGCAGACTGCCGCTCACCCACTGATCGAGGAGCTCTTACAGGGGCCAGGTCATCCAACCTCTCTATCAGCCACGCTTGCAGGGCCTCAGTGTCCAGGTCCAAGTCACCCACAATAGGGCATGGATGGTCAGCAAACGCCCGCGCTAGCAAATCAGGCGTGACTTTATGTAGTGCCCTAGAGGCTACTCCAGACTGAGCCGGAGTGCTGCTAGATACATGGTCACTCCCTTGTATGAAAAATCGGGCCAGTCTGTGGTCAGACCAGAGTACCGGGAGAAGTTCTGTGTCCACTAAGGGAACAGAAGAAAACACCTGATCTAGTGTATGTCCCTGATCATGTGTGGGGCCCGACAACTCAGGAGCAAGACCCAAAGGGGTGGTGATATCAAACAATTTGTTTGAATTCACGTCCCCCACAATGTCCAGGTGAAAATTAAAATCACCTGCCAGCAGACAATGCTGAGCAGACAAGGCCAGTATGGATAGTGCCTCCTGGAGGTCCTCAAAGAAGGAACCCACCGATCTAGGGGGTCTATAAACCAGCAGGCCCTTTAGGGCTTGATGGGGGGTCAGCCTGATAGCAAAGGCAAGGGACTCAGAGCCAGCAATGATCTCCATAGGGAGGATAGAACATGGGACGCTTTTCTTGACCACGACCGCCACTCCGCCACCCCTTCCCTTGGCTCTATCCTGGCGGAAGATGTTATAATCTGATGGAATGGCCGCTAGGATGTCCGGGTTGGACGACACCCCCAGCCAAGTTTCCGTCATGAGTTGTCATCTTACACAGAAGGACCTGTCTGCGTTGCAAAGAAAAAAATGAACTATCGAATGAAATCAGGCTAAGCCGATTTCTACAATGAAAGTGGTGGGATGCACACCATTTAATCTTCTATTCATCCTTTACTTGTCCAACTAATCTTGTCTAACTCATCTTTTAATGCATGCGTTATGGTTATTATGCCTGCCCCGGTGGCACCTTTTTGACAACGAAGAAGGGTGGGGCAACACGTGCTACCCCAAACCAATCGCACATCAATGTCTAGCCACTTTTGGCTACATTTACACAATACTCCATTTCTTCGTTTTTTTTAATCCTTGTTTTTTCCATGTTTTCTATCCTTCTGTTTTTTGTCTGTATCTATATGTAATTCCAACTCCGATCCACACACGAGATACATTCTGCCATTTTCCTAGGTTTCTACTGTTTAAACTGTGTCCTCCGGACCTCGGGTTCAAACACGACATATGCAGAGTTTCGTCCAAGGCAATGTTTATTAAAATTCCAATGCATTTCGGGCACCACACTGCCCTTCGTCAGGGAACACTACAAGTGACAATAATAAAAGAATGATGAACATCACATATACATATTAATCCCTATCCTGTCATTAGTCTAACCAATCATCATCTTTGCGTAATGCTTTATCACATTCCCCAAAAAAACAGTTTATGGAAAGCCACCTTCCTGCGCAATGTAAATAATAACCCTTCTCTTTTACAAAAGCAACCAATCCCTCTTTAGCTCAGTTTCCATCCTTCATATCCCACAGTTCTCTCTGCAAAGGATAACAACTCTTATTTTTCATCAGTGCTCATATAGCGTCTTCACGTATCCCTTGCTATTCTCCCACGTTACTTCCTCTCATCTTGTTCCACTCACTCCGCTCCGTAACCTCCCCAGTTTCTCCTTCCTTCGGCTAGCTGTATTAACCACAGTTTTTTAACTCAGGCTCCCAAGCCTTTACCATCCCTCTACTTTCTCACAGATTGTTTTTTATAACTCTCCTCACTTCTCCCTACTATATGGTACCACATTTCACATACCTGTCGTGGACGCTAAAACACCACTCTTGTTTCCATCTTGAAAAGAATTGAACATCCTCTTACATCACCTATATTTAAATCTCCTCCTCTCTAATAACTTCCTCCTGATTGGCCCATTCCTCCCGCTATTTCCCACTTTCGTAACCACGTTTAGAGTCACAATACATACTGAACTACATTGCCCATAACCCAGTGCTCTCGCCGAAATTAAAACCATAAAAAAGTGGTAGAATCTTGTAAAACTTTTGCACTATTATTGTTTTAAACATCACACCATAATCCATATTGTCATAAAAAATCAAAGTATGTTGTTGAGCTCATCCTGATAACAACATCGCTTTTATGGCGAACCTGAATCTTGCTCCGTCCATGTGGATTCGTACATTCTAGTACACTGTTTTTGAATCTTCTTAATGGGTGCTATCCCAACGGTAGGGCAAATATTGAAACAATGAAAGTGGTGGGATGCACACCGTTTAATCTTCTATTCATCCTTTACTTGTCCAACTAATCTTGTCCAACTCATCTTTTAATGCATGCATTATGGTTATTATGCCTGCCCCGGTGGCACCTTTTTGACAACGAAGAAGGGTGGGTCAACACGTTCTACCCCAAACCAATCGCACAGCAACGTCTAGCCACTTTTGCCTACATTTAAACAATACTCCATTTTTTCGTTTTTTTTAATCCTTGTTTTTTCCATGTTTCCTATCCACAGACAGTGGATTGCATCCCTTGTTTGACAATACTATATAAAAGTGGGTCTCAAATGTCCCCACTTTGTTCCATTTTCAGCTTCTTCACTGCCCAAAGAGAAGTGCTGCTGTGTTTCAAGACTGGTATTGCTGATAGCTAGTCTCCTGAAGGAAAAGGGATATTGATTGGTTTTTACAAGCCTTGTTGGATGAAGCTGTGGATCTGTCAGTGATGCTGGGAGCATCCTTCCTGGTCAGAGGGAAGAAAAAAGAACTTTGTCCCATGTGACTTTGCCTACTTGTGGAGGGGACGCCATCTGCTGAGCTATCTTTGAGACCAGCCCAGACAATGCAAAAGAATGATGGGAGAGAGCAGAAAAGACCCGTGATGGGCCCAGGACCCCTATATTTGTGCCTAAGTTCTGAGTCCAAATGAGGAGAGGTGGTGTCCAGCTTGCCATCGTCAAACGCAAAGCAATGTCTGCCCAATTCAGTCACCACTGTAGAGAAAAAACAGATGTTCTGTGCTGACTCTACCTTTGCTGCACTTTTGTGATTACAACAGTATCTTGGACTAAAGAGGAAAGATCCTTCTACTGTGACTGATAGAGCAGACTGCTGAAGGTGACTTCGTGGAGTCACTGTTTTGCCAGCTGGTTGCCTGAATGAGCCCCTGTATGCATCACTGACACCCAGTCCACTGGTACCCCCATGCTTGACAATTCCAAATGTGAACCAAATCAGGTTTTTCTATATACCGAAGAGTCATGGAATGTGAATCTTTGACTAAAAGTTGGGTGTGGTGCTTCCCTGTAGAAAGGCTTAAACCATGTCTACCTTTTTACGTTTTGTTATGATTAAAATACTTATTTCTTGATTAGAAGACTGCATTGCATTGTTGATTGCTAAGTGCTGAGTATTTAGCAGCCACACTATGTTCTGGACATGCCTTGAATTTCTCATCCTCGCAACCCTGAGACTCAAGTGAGGAAAGGGTGTATTGGCGGAATTCTACAAAGCCACAGTATGGTGGGCTGCAGAACACCAGTGGCATGTGACCTCAATCATCACTGTTGCAGTTTACCATAAATGAGGCCCAATCCCTTTAGGACTATTCAACGTGTTGCTGAATGTGTTTGTCAGTTTGCCCCTTGTAATGAGACAGGATAATGTGAGGAGGAGGAGGAGAGCTGGGAGGATCTTCTGACAGACAATCAACCTCTTTGGAATGTCCAGCCAGGATGTTACCTTTAGATTCTGTTTTCCCCCTCATGTCATCTTGGACATGGTTTGTGAGTGGGAGAATGATCTTGACTCTGAGGCATGCCACTCCCACGCCATTCCAGCCTATGTCAAGGTCCTAGCATCTCTACATTTCTTTGCTCCTGGGTCATTCCAGAGGGTGTCCAGTGGCATTGTTGGTTTTTCTCAGACAAACCAGTCCTGCATCAGGTTCTGAGCTGCATACATAAGACAGTTTGTCTCTACATAGGTATGCGACATACACTGACAGGAAGGCAAAGGGATGCTAGGGATTTTTGTCTCTTTTCCCACATGTTTTAGGTGCAATTGATTGCACTCATGTGTGACTTCAACCATCTCACAACGAATCAAACATCTTGTGCAACAGAAACCGCTGGCACTCCATTAAAGTGCAGAGTATGCGTAATGCCATTGGCTGTTTTACTGATCTGTATGCAATATTCCAGGTAGGGCACATGGCAGCTACATATTCCGCAAGTCACGTCTTGCCTGGTGGCTGGCAGCTTGAGAATTTTACAACAAGTGGCTTTGGGGTAGGTACTCAAGCACAATATAAGTCAGATATGTATAAATGCTGTCTTAATATACACAACCATCACAAATCACTAATTCTCATGAAATATACGTGACCCCTGACCTCCTGGTCAGGGTAACCGCTCTTCCCTTTAAGGTAGTGACCTGCGGGGCCACCTGGGTCTCCTTGGACCACCTCTCAGCCTTCCATACCAAATGAAGATTCTGAAGAACAGTGGAGAATATACCAAATACTTTTTTATTCAGATTCACTCAGAGTGGACCCCCGTCTGCACAGTCTCGAAAAGTGGTGCAGAGGGAACTGAAATTAACAAGCATAGAGATACATTATGAAAATTTCATAGTTGGGCAAAGACACGCCTACAGTGGAATTTTCCAGGCAGATGCAGCTGGGCAATGAAATACAAAAAATAGGTTTCAGTTCTAGTATCTCACACAACCTAACACAGTCCAAGGTCGTTTCACCCTGTGCCCGCCACCAGACAAGTGGGGAGGGCCTCTATCTAGTGAGAAAGATATGCGCTAATATGAACAGTCTATTCATTACTAAGACAAGACTTCAGCATTTCAGAAACAAAACTTAACAGAGGCTTTTTATCGGAAACAGTGAATGATTAGTTTCAATCATCCTTTAAAATGGCATCTAAACAGAAAATGCAAACTTATATAGGGCACTGCATAAGCAATCTCGGGTGAATTCTAACACCCTCCGGCAGCTCCATTCATCAGGCACTGCTGCCAGCGCCTTCTGGTCTCCAGGAAAGCTGTTTGAGGCCCTCCTCCACCCGCAGGCTTCTGCCTCTGCCTCATCCTGGTGGTCTAGTGGGAGAGCCTTGCTCTTCTGCTGCTCCGCTCTCCCACCCTTCTGTTTGTTTTTCAGTTTTTGTGTATTTGCGCCTTTCTGTTTTTGTCTATTTCTGCCAATGGTCTGTCTGCTGCCTTTTTTCAGTTTGTGCCTTTTTGTCTGTCTGTGTCGTTTTTCTGTTGCTGCTTTCACAGTTTTTTATTTTTTATTTTCCAGTTTGCCTTTTCACTCCCTTTTCCCACTGCAGCTGCCCCCGCAGCCCCTCCCCCGTGAGTTCCTGCTCCTGCCTCCCAGCTGCTCTCATTCCCCGACCACTACTTAATGGTGGCTGTGCAGCAGACATGCGTAGTGGCTGCCCCGCAGGTGCCCTGACGACAAGCCCGTCTGCGTCTGTCTGTGACCCGCACGTGACTAGCGCCAGGCACCCTGGTCTTCCACCCTCCTGCTGCTACGACTCAGCAAGCATTCAAGCGCCCAACCCCAGATGCAACAACATCTGCCAGCTCTCGACACCGAGCATCACCCAAGGCCCGTTCTCCTGCTGACACTGCTGCCGCACCTTCACCCACCTACTGACTTGGACAGCCACCGCCAACCCACAGGACGCCAGGGCGCCCAAACTCTTGACCTGCATCCTCCTCAAAGTACACTACCAGCACGGACATGCAGTAAAAATCTGGGACCTCCTCAACATCCTCTTGCCTGACTTTGCCTTCCTCACAGAGACCTGGATCAATGCCAGCTTCGCACCTCCGCAACCACCATCCCCGACGTGTACAAGATTCAGAGGAAAGACTGCCCCGTCACCCCAGAGGAGGCCTCATCATTTTCCACAAAAGCTCCTTTTGACTCACAACCTCCATCTCAAACGACTCTGCGCCCCTATAGAACACATTCACTTCCAGATCCAGGTTAACCCCAGGACAACCCTAGCTGGAACTCTTGCCTACAGACCTTCCAGACCCACACCCCATTTACCAACACCATAGCAGACCACATTGCACCCCTCTCAAACTCCTGCAACTCCAAGGTGCTCTTTAACATCATACAAGAATTCACCAGACCCCCCCAGCAAAACCTCTGACCTCCCTCCCTTCCAGGACCTTTGCAACAAACTCGGGGGCATATTATCAAGGGGGTTTATCTCCGCTTTTTTGGCTTTAAAAGCCAAGAAAGCGGAGATAAAATTATCTCCCTATTACCTAGCTGTCTCTAACACCAGTTAGCGACAGCTAGTAGGAGATAGCGACCATCTTGGGCCCCACTTTGCATGTCAGTGATATTTATCACTAATGACATGCAAAGTGGGCGTGCCAAGATGTTAGCGACTGGAAACTGTCGCTAACATCGCTATCTCCTATTAACAACTTTTGGAGATATTCGTGCTAAGCGCGAATATCTCCAAAAACTAACACCTGCCCTGAGCAGTTCTTAGCCATGTTATCCAATGGGAGGTGGATAACATGGCTAAGAGCATTAGCTCGGTAATGCATGAATATCGCTGACTTTTCAGCGATATTCATGCATTGCGGCCGTTTTTTATCGCATTTGCGATAAACCTTGATAATAGCAAGGTTTATCTGCGATAATTTCTGACAATGCTTAGCGTTAAAAAATTCGTTGCTAAGCATCGTTAGCGATAAATATCGCTTAACGTTGGTAATATGCCCCTTGGTTCCTTCTTCCATCACAAGATCAGGACACTCTACGACAACTTTGACGAAGAGGACCAAGGCACCGACACAACACCTTCCACCAGCAACTCCACTCAGCCAACCATCCTTGCCTTGACCCTTGTCTCCACAGAAGACATCGCAAAGACCAAGAGGAACATACACTCTGGAGCACCTACTGACCCCTGACCACCACACATATTCAACAGGGCCGCCTCCACCATTGCACGAGAACTAGGAAGGACAATCAGCTACTGCACCCTCGAAACAGGCACGTTCCCCGACGACTGTATATACGCAGAACTCAAACCCCTCCTCAAGAAGCCCTCTGCAGACCCTACGAATCCAACAATATCCTTGTCACATCCCATACCGGCTTCCACAGCAACCACAGCACTGAGACTGCCCACATAGTGGCCATGGACGATATCCACACACTCATCGATCAAGTCCACACTGCAGGACTCATTCTACTAGACCTCTCAACAGCCTTTGACACAGTCTCCCACCACACACGTGCCACCAGACTCCACAACGCTGGCATACAGGGAACTGCCCTAGACGGGATATGCTCATTCCTCATCAGCCGAACTCAAACAATTACCCCAAGGAGCCTCCCATAATCCCTCGCTCTTCAACATCTACATAGCCCCTCTCGCAACCACTGACACCCAGCTCATCCGCTCCTTCACCAAGTAACCGTAAAACACCAGGCACAACTTCCAGGAAACTATGAAAGACTTTGTAACCTAGATGAACAGCAGCTGCCTGAAGATAACAGAAGTCCTCATCCTCAGATCCACCCCCTCCATGAGGGAGGACACCTGGTGGCCTTTGGCAACCCTCCAACACGCACGGACCACACCTGAAACCTTGGCATCATACTCAACTTCTCCCTCACCATGAGCTGACAGACCAATGCTGTATCCTACATGCTTCAACATCCTCTGCATACTCCGCAAGACTCCACTGAATCCAGGACGACTGTCAGACAGGCACTCTTCACCAGCAGGCTGGACTACGGGAGCCTCCTCTACACGAGAATCATCAAATATCTACTACTCAAACTCCAGACTGTCCAGAACGCTGCAGCCAGACTCGTCCTCAACATTCCACGACAAGACCACATCACCCACCACCCATGAGACCTCCACTTGCTCCCCGTTGAAAAAAGAGTGAACTTCAAGCTGCTCACACACACCTACAAAGTCATCCACAACACGGGACCCCAATTCCTCAATGAAAGAATCTCCTTCTGAGCCCCCAAGAGAAATCACCGCTTCGCTGACCTAACCTTGGCCAGAATCCCCAGCATCCACAGAGCCAGAACGGGAGGCAGATCCTTCTCCTACATCGTGGCCAACACCTGGAATAAATGCCCCCTCAGCATCAGAAGAACCCCCACACTGCAAGTATTCAGGAAGAGCCTCGGACCTGGCTTTTCGGATGACTGGAGCTGCCCAAATCACACCCACACCTTAAGACCCTAAAAGTTGAGTAGTATGCTCTACAGATCCCTGATTGATTGATTGATTGATTGATTGATTGTGTCTTGCAGTACGTCAAGGCTTACACATTCCTCTGAACTCTCTTTGTCCTAAACAGAGGGCAGGGTATGTAAGTACATAACCAGCTTGTTGTCTCTTTTTCTTACACCCTTTATGTGGTTTCACTGTCTGTTTTCAATAATGATCGGTGGACATTTGACACTTTGTCCATAAATTCCATCGTGAAATTACTCTGTAAGTCATTTAAAATGTATGTAAACAACATCTGTTGCAAAGTCAAAAGATACGCAATGCAGCACATTTCTTTCATATGATAATAATTTGTGTGGGCAATGTCTCAAAGGACTCCATTGCCCTAGGGGAGTCATTGCATGTATGAGATCTTCCCAGACAGCGGACATCTGAGAATGTGTCTGCGCCAAGTGTCACAATGAGTCATTTAAATGCATAAAATGAGTGAGGATTGGCGACTACACATTAGGGATTGAGAACTCCACACATTAAAAGATAAACCTGGATCCACTTTTAGGTGTGGAGATCGCCATCCTGACTGTGTACTATCTCCACTCGAAAACTAACATTAGAAGATTACTATGTGAAAATAACAGAAATCTCACATTGCAATAAAGATGAAGGAGAGATTTATAAATACTGACGTTTATACTGACATAAATTGAGACTTTCTCATTTCTTAAATGTATTTCTTACCATTATAGTGACATTACACCTACTTTTGCATTCGAACCACATATTATTGGTTAGTGTGATCAAGGAAACACAATGTCAGCACTTACTTTATGTTGTCTCAACCTTTATTAGAAATTGTACACTACCTACATAATTGTTTGTTATCATTTTCAGTGGATCGGGCTGGCCAACGTCGATCTGGACAGGAACAGGGGCACACCAGGACACTCTCACCGGGCATGGCTTCTGGATACCACCAGCAAGGAGGAGGTGGAGGGAGACCAAGTAACAAGCAGGGGTAGTGCGGCCACCCGGACAGAGACATTGCCATCAATATCAACAGCTCAGAGGAAGGCTGAGGAATCTGAAATGGGGGGCATTGAGAGGGACACCCAAAGTCAGAAGGGAGGATTAGTGTGGGTTTCCCCTGACACACAAAAACTAGAAATTGAGATGGTATCCTCTGATCAGGCCGTAACACCACCTGGACCTGCCACCGACCTCTCTGTTTCCCTTGTAACCCCTGTGTGTGAAGCTCCCGTGGGGTGTCTGGTCCTGAATCGATCAACCACACTGAGTACACAGGTGTGGAGTTTCTGGACATCATCATCAAAGATGACACTGGACAGTATTTATAGTACAACTAATATTTTGAATCCAATATATAATATTTTTCCAAACCATCTCTCTGCCTTGTGTTTTCCATTATTTATGTTAAATTCAGAGTAGTGAAGTCTACATCTAGAGGTGTGTTGCTATACTTTCAACATGATACCTTGTTACACGGATGGTCCTACAAATCAACATGACATACTCACACACATTTATAATAACATGTGCGTCTACAACCAGAGTAAACATTTCACCATAATTAAATATGAATCAACTCAGGATAGAAGTTTTGATTGTGCAAATGATTCAGGTTTTCATGTACCGGATTTTGACTCAGGGCAGCTCAGCAAGTAACCTTGCTGTGCTGCCTATGCCAAAGTGAAAGGGTAGAAAGGCACCGTATTTATGCAACGTGGAGAATTACTGTCCTTTTTTCATGCAGTGACCCTGTTTTGGCACCCTAGTTGCAACGTAGGCACCCTTGCACCATTTTGTAACGGTGACTCCTTTGCATTCAGGATTATTTGTGGGTAGGAAGGGGCACCTTCCTGCACAGACACAATCCTAAAAGGAGTTTACTCTATGTGTGAGTAGAATGCTGCACACATAGAAAGAAGAAAAAACGAGGAGAAATAAATATATTTCATCCTGATACGCCTCTCCTCAGGAGGCATAAGAATTTGTTTTTTTCCAAGGTTTACATGAGTTTGTAAATCTGGGGCAACAATAAAATCCATGGGTGTTGTTTGGAAAAACCACTACAACACCTATGAAACGCCTCCCGAGCGCAGAGTAGGGTAAATCAACGATTTTCATGCATCGCCTTACTCAAAATACATGAGGCCACTCAAAGCCATGCAGAGTGGCCTCGCGTTGCTTCATACATAATTCTGATTCAGAGCCCTGCATCACGCATGTACCACTTTACATGGTGCAAAAGTAATGCAAGGCTCTCATAAATAACCTTCTCAGTTTATTTACATATCATTTGAGTATTTCCATAATTACAGTGGTCATAGGGGATCTCTTTTGTTACGCCGCAATTGTGGTGATGTGGATCTCTGTCGGTTAGTGCTCATTCTAGGTATGTGCCAATGCGTGGGAGGGTGTTGTACATCTGCCTGTGCAGTTGGGTTAGTTTGCTCAATTGAAGCTGGGCCTATGGACTAACGACATTATCGGTAAGGGCTGTTGTCCAAAATTCAGAGGTGCTTAATGTCCCCCTGGCACCCCTGCCCAGCATGCAGACCTTTAGAGAGTATCATTGCACTCAACAAAGATGAGGAAGACACAAAAAACACTGGTGATACTGGTAGGCTTTCGGGAATAGTGGCCATGTTGGAAGGGACCTCTACTTAATGTCATGCCCTACTTCTGAAAGCTGCTTGCTGATCGGGAGATTCACCGCTTCAGCAGCGTGCTCCTGATTCTCCCCGAACTGGCGGTCTTCGGCAGCCTAATTCATCTGGCGATCTGAGTGACAAAGAGCAAAACAACCATGAATCAGAGCAACACTTGATAACACTTAACTTGGCGATAACACGCCTTGCTGCATGCATTGATTAGCGAATACTTTGCATTTTGGACATTTCTTTGTTACCTGAAAAAGAAACGAAAGGAGAGATTGCAATCGCTATCAAAGGCATAGCATTCTGAACATTTGTATGATTACATTGTTATTCTTGCTATGGTGCATTTAGTTGTAATCCATATTGTCATGCACTAATTTGGCTAACGCATGATCGAATTGAACTATTCATTATTGGCGGCACTATCTTGGCAACTTAGCATATCGCCTAAAATATTTCACTTGTGGTGAATTACTCTTGGCAATTATGCACCGTGACTGAACTGTTCAATCTGTGGTGCACTACTCTTAGCAAACCATCAGGGTGAATGAACCGGTGCACATAATATCGAGTTAAGAATGTCGATATACAGTAACGTCGATTCCTAAATATCGCAGGTAAGAAATATCGAAGTTTTTTATATCGATGTTAAAAATATCGTTTTTGTTTAGTGTTTAAAATATCGATGAAAGTTATGTCGATGTTAAAAATATCGAAATATAAAAATATCGTTGTAGTTTGTGTTATATGTTATATTTTTTGTAATTCTTATTTATGCTATTTTTTAGAGTAATTTAATTCAGTTTGAAATTTGTAATTGTTTTAGGAGCGGGTTGTTGGTTTAATAGGGGATTAGGGTGGGGAGTGTTTTAAAAATGTATATTTAATTATTATTTTTTTATTTGAAATAGGAATTTTAAACTTCAAATTTTGATTTTTTTTAATTTTAGGGGCGGGATGTTGGGTTTATAGGGGATTAGGGTGGGGAGTGTTTTAAAAATTTTAATTTAAGAATGTAATTTGAAATAGGAAATTTGAATTTTATATTTTGAAATTGTTTGTTAATTTTAGGTGTGGAATGTTGGGTTTATAGGGGATTAGGGTGGGGAGTGTTTTAAAAATTTTAATTAAAAAATGTAAATTGAAATAGGAAATTTAGATTTTGAATTTCAATTTTTTTTTGAGAAGTTTAGGAGCGGGATGTTGGTTTTATAGGGGATTAGGGTAGGGAGTGTTTTAAAAAATTTTAATGTAAAATTTTAATTTGAAATCGGAATATTACATTTTAAATTTCGAATTTATTTGAGAATTTTAGGAGTGGGATGTTGGGTTTATAGGGGATTAGGGTGGGGAGTGTTTTAAAAATGTGTATTAAATTATTTTAAAATAATTTAGAAATAGGAAATTACAATTTAAAATTTTTAATTATAACATTTTTTTTGATTGAGATGTTGGTTTAACAGGTGTTTAGGTGTGAGTTTTATTAATATGTATATTAAAAAATGTTAAAAATTTGTTTGTAATGTGAATGTAAATTTTAAATTGCTAATTTAATTTAAATATATAGGTTTGTTATGTTGAGTTAATTTTTTTTAGCTTTAGGTTTTTTAAATAAAATATATTATTGTATTTAATAATTTAGTAATACATTAGGGTATTAAAATTGAGCTTTGTAAATTTAAAATTAAATTTAGTTTTTTTATTGTTTATATGGGTTAATATTTTAGAGTGTGTTTAAATATGTTTGTACAAGAAATTTTAATTTAATATATTATTTTTTAAATGTATTTTTTAAATATATATGTATTATGATGTAAATGTATATTTATATTTTAAGGGGAAATATTGTTTGTTTTTAATTATGATTTTGATTTCTTTATAATTTATGTTTAGTATTCTGCAATAAGTTTAACTTTATGTTTAATTGGATTAGGAATATTATATTAATTAGGTCCAGTGTCTAGCACCTATCCCAAATTAATGTAGATTGGAGTGGGAATAGTTAATTAATTAGTTTCAGTGTCCAGCACCTACCCCAAATAAATATAGATTGGAGTGGGAATAGTAAATTAATTACTTTCAGTGTCCAGCACCTACCCCAATTAAGGGGTCGATTCCGATTCGGGAAAAAAAACGTCCGTACGATTTGTATCCGGAGCCCTCTCCGTACGAATCGTAGTCGTCCGTCCGAGTCGCGAAGTACGATCCGTATTCCATGAATCCGTCTGAATCATCGCGATCCGTACATATTGCAAGGCTGAAACCGTGAACCGTACGACTCGTACACATACCGTACGACTCGTACACATGCCGTACGACCTGACGAGTACGATCCGGACTGTGGTATGAGGACGCGATTTGTACGGTCCACGTCAGGTAAGGGCGAGTCGCACGGAAAAGCACACAAACACATACACACCGTACGGTCCGTACCCCCCATGATCGCAGGGGTACGCACCGTACCCCTGCGATCATGGGGTGTACGAGCCGTACCCCCATTGTACGATCGGTGTACGAGCCGTACCCCTATTGTACGATCGGTGTATGAGCCATACCCCCATTGTACGATCGGTGTACGAGCCGTACCCCCATTGTACGATGGGTATATGAGCCGTACCCCCATCGTACAATGGGGGTACGGCTCGTACACCGATTGTACATGGGGTACGGCTTGTACACCAATCGTACAATGGGGGTACGGCTTGTACACCGATCGTACAATGGGGGTACGGCTCGTACACCCCATGATCGCAGGGGTACGGTGCATACCCCTGCGATCATGGGGGGTACGGACGGTACCCGGGGGGGCCGTTCCATACCTGTTTCGGCGCAAACTCTGCTTTTACGGCTGTTTTCAGCTCCCGTAGAAAAAGGGTTGTAAGGTGCGTACTTGACATGTATCGTACTTGCTGGGTCGTACAAACCAGCCGCGAACCGTACAGATGTCGCGTACAGCGGGTTCCGAGGGAGAATCGTACGGAGATTAGAGTTGTACGGTGTCTTGTACGACTCGTACGGAGTTCTGCTCCTGGTACGAATCGTACTTCGTCGTGCGTACGGGGGACGTTGCAGGGTACGATTCGTACGGGAAAAACGCTCCGAACGGCTATTCGGAGCGGTTTTTCCCGAATCGGAATCGACCCCCAATGTAGAGTGGAGTAGGAATAGTAAATTAATTAAGTTCTGAGTCCAGCACCTACCCCAATTAAATGTAGATTGGAGTGGGAATAGTAAATTAATTAGGTTCACTGTCCAGCACCTACCCCAATTAAATGTAGATTGGAGTTGGAATAGTAAATTAATTAGGTCAAGTGTCCAGCACCTCCCCAAATAAATGTAGATTGGAGTGGGAATAGTAAATTAATTAGGTCAAGTGTCCAGCACCTACCCCAATTTAATGTAGATTGGAGTTGGAATAGTAAATTAATTAGGTTCAGTGTCCAAAACCTACCCCAATTAAATGTAGATTGGAGTTGGAATAGTAAATTAATTAGGTCAAGTGTCCAGCACCTACCCCAATTGAATGTGAATTTGAGTTGGAATAGTTAATTAATTAGGTTTGGTGTCTAGTACTTAATTTTCATGTATTTTAGAGTGGAGTGTGAGTAATTTTTGAGTTCTGATTTTTACTTAATATTTTTTAAAGTTAAGGATATAAAGTTTTTTAAAAAAAATATTTTGTAAGTTATAATTAATGTATTAATCAGTAATATAATTTTTAAATATGGATTTAGATATTTATGATTGTAGTTTTTTTATATTTAAAAAAAGGTTAGGTATTTTTTTCTTCATAATTTTGTATTATATATCTTTATTATAAAAAGAGAATATATAAAATCACTTTGGAAGTAATAGCAATTTTAAGGTATTTAAAGAGAATTACACGATTCATTTTCAATAATTTTATTGTATATTTCAGAAAGTATGTAAGTAAAATAAAAAAAAAATCAGAAAATAGTATGAATGTGATAGCAATATATGTCTTTGTATTCCTTTGTTTCATACAAATAATTTTTCATTTGTATATATCTTGAGAAAATTATATTATAGGTATGTAGAAAGAATGTAGGTAATTTAAATATTTTTAATATAGGTATATATTTTGTACATGAACTTGGATGAATTGTTTTTCATTGTTTAAACAGTTTTTCCATTAGTATATATTTTGTTATATTTTTAACATATTATTTTCATGTTGACATCATGGTATACATTTTCTATGTAAAAGGAAACAAAATCAATTACATTATATATTGTAGATATTTTACAATACATTTTCCTGATAATAATTTTTTTTATTATAATGTGAGGAATATGTTTATATATTATTAATATTAATATTGAATTACTAATATTAAGTAAATTGTAATTGTTTTATTATAATGTGAGGAATATGTTTATATATTATTAATATTAATATTGAATTATTAATATTTATATTAATTAAATGATTGTACATTTTTTTAGTTTAAAAAAATAAAATGTATACATTGTTTTTGTCATTTTTTTGTACAGAAATATTATTTATAATTATAATATTGAATATCAATCTGTATTAATATTTGATATTATGATTGTACAATATATAAAGCAAAAAATAAAATTTCTTAATAAATGAAATACAATTGGAAAAAAATGTGTATATAATTATTAAATCATTATTTAATGTTAAATACTTTTTTTTTGTCATTTTTTAACTATTTTTGGGTTTACATGTTTATTTGGGTCATTTATTTTGTAATCGCTTGTTGTCTTTTAGGGTCATTTGGGAATATTCAAGCTCTCGGTTGGCAGCTGCTTCGCGTCTTAGAAGGTAAGAGTTATTTTCTTTATTTTATAACTATTTTAAGTGTGTTTGGAAGGTAGTACTTTTGTATTTAGGCTGTGTGGAGTTGTGTTTTAGAAGTTATGGTATTTCTCGTAGTTTATTTATGTATTAGTTTTTACCGGCGTGTTTAGGATAACGGCCTAGTTAGAATCCTATTGTTTGTATGTTTGTAATTAATTTTTGTGTTTATGATGTTTGTTATGGAGTTTTAAATTGTATAGTTTTGATTTTTGTGTGGGTGGGAATGTTTATGTTTCGATTCTAGGTTTTTGGAGAAAGCGTTTTCGTTTTTGGCAAATTTGTGGTTTTTTTTTAAAGGTAGTGTATTTTAGTTGTTTCAACAAATATTTTGTTTAAACCTCCTTTATTTTTCGGTTTTCCTGGAGCGGTTTTTATTCTTTGTATAATTTTTCAGGTTTTTTATGGATTTTGGATTATCGATTTATTTTGGACGTTCGATGGATTGGCACAGTTGTATTTTTTCATTTTGTTGGGGTCTATTTTTATACATCATGGATTTGTCACAACCTGGATTGATTTGGAGAAGTTGGATTTCATTTTACATCACTGCTAAAGGTAAGTGTTTTTAAATTAATTTTATTGTGGGTGGGAAATTTGTTATTTTTATGTTGTGGTTTTGATGTATATTATTTTGTCTATATATATAAACAAATGTTATATATATTAGACAAAGTAAATATTTATTTTATTGAAAGAAAAGTGTATGTTTATATTTGAAAGTTGTTTGTGCTGGTTTTTAGTTAATATAGTTTGTTTGTTTAGATTAGGGTTTTTGCAATCATTTTTAAGTACTCTAGTCCTCTTATTGTAGGATAGAGTTGTACCTGTTGTTGTAGATATTGTTACATTTGAGTTGTTTGTCGGAATAGTTTAGGTTTTAATTGTAAGACAGATTGTTCCATTCCTCATTCTTGAAAACGTTGTTCTTTTTGTATTGCTAATAAGAGTTTGTGCAGGGTAGGAGTTGCTTGGCCAGTTGAAGTTAAGAAGGCATTATGCCAACCCTCAACTGCATTGTTTTTCTTGGCTTCTTGGTTTAGGGTTGTTAGATATACGTTCCACCAAGGGATTTGGAATTTTGGTTGCTGTCTATGGCCTGATCTGTGTAGTATCCCCACTCAGGTGTCCTCCAAATATTCTAAAAGGGGGGATAATTTTGGTTGTTTTTGTTATAGAATGGACTTTCTATTAAGATTTTATAGTGCTCAGCTACATCTGTGACTGGTACGTATGCAAGGGCTATTAGGTGTTTTATTTGGAAAGCAAATGTGATGTTTGTTGCATAATCAACACTAAGGGGTCGATTCCGATCCGGTAAAATCCCCGTCCGTACGATTCGTATCCGGAGCCGTTTCCGTACGACTTGTACGGACGCCGTACGACCGGACGATTCCGATCCCGATCGTCCGACCCGGGCGCGATTCGTACGGTACACGTCGATTCGTACGGAAAAGCGCACGATCACCTACACACCGTACGGCGCGTACCCCCCATGATCACAGGGGTACGCGCCGTACCCCTGTGATCATGCGGGGTACGTGCCGTACACCCAGCGTACATGGGGTACGTGCCGTACACCCACCGTACATGGGGTACGGTGCGTACCCCATGTACGCTGGTTGTACGGCACGTACCCCGCATGATCACAGGGGTACGGCGCGTACCCCTGCGATCATGGGGGGTACGTGCCGTACCCGGGGGGGGCGTTCCGTACCTGTTTCGGCGCGAACTCTGCGTTTACGACTGTTTTCGGCTCCCGTAGGAAAAGGGTCGCACGGTGCGTACCCGACACGAATCGTACTTGCTGGGTCGTAAAAACCAGCCGCGAACAGTAGTGATGTCGTGTACAGCGGGTTCCGAGTGAGACTCGTACGGAGATTTGAGTCGTACGGAGTCCTGTACGACTCGTACGGAGTTCGGCTCCTGGTACGGATCGTACTTCGTCGTACGTACGGGACGTTTACGGGTACGATTCGTACGGGGAAAAAACTCTCCGTACGACGATTCGGAGCGCATTTTACCGGATCGGAATCGACCCTTAAGGCACCCATTAGGATGGCGGGCGGACTTTGCCCGCCAGCCACCCTTGCGGAAAACGGGACCGCCCGCAAGCTGAGCGGCGTTCCCGCACTGCATATTAGGATGCGCCCACCGCAGTGGCGGGCGCATCATGCATTTTTAACATTGCGGCGTGCGGTGCTCTCAGCTCCGCCCGCCACAATGCTAAAAATGCATGTATGCATTTGCATACACAAAGCAGCAGGCACCGCGCGAGGCCTGCCGCATTGTGTATGCAAATGCAGGGTGTACCACAGGTACCCCCCATGTGCACACCCCACCCCTCTTCACTATGGGGGCCCGCAGGGGGCCCCCGAAGTGAAGACCGCATGCCTTTCCATGGCGGCATTGCCGCCACGGAAAGGCATCTGTTTGAGCCCATCATAATATGGCTGGCGGTGTCTAATAGACACCGCCACCATATTAAACGGCGAACTGTCTTTCCATCCGCTGCAGTCCCCCCCGCCATCCTAATATGGCGGGGGGAATTTAAGTGCAGATGGCGGGCGGATTGCTAGTACATTTCCAGTTTACTTTCAAATCTGTTTGTTTTTCTTGGGTATAAATATACCCCATATAGCATAACAAACATTTTCCTTTCTGAGATGTTATGAATTTTGCATCTTCAGTCATTTTGGAGTTTTCAATTCTAGAAAAAATATATATAACATTATAAGAAAATATATTTATATTTTAGGCATTAGTAATGGTACATGTATTTTAACTTTATACTTACCACTTATACTTTGGATGAATTTGAATGTAGGTGTAGTTTTGTTTGGTCAATGCTGTTCTGTACTTTAGTGGTTCTGTTGAAATAAAGTTAAGTATATTTTAGTTCATGTTATAATTTATGTTTGGTTTTAGCATTTTGTAGGTTACATTGTTTTATGATTACTAAAGTATTTGTATTCTATAAATATTTTATAAAAGCATTGTAAAATTTAAAAAGGTATTTAAATAAGTTTATTTCAAACATTGATATATAGTTACCATTAATAATAGAGCATTTGCTTTTCTCATTTACTTACCAATTGATTGTGAATGTTTTCTTAATTTGTTGCTGCTGTTCTTTTTTTAGTGGTCTGTGGAAAGAAACCAAAGTATATTTTATGTTATGTTTTTAATTGTTTGTGAAGGTGATGTTTTTCTGAGTAAGTTTTCAATGTTTTTCATTTGCATTTATGTTACAGTTTTTTCACAAGTTTAAAAGTTAAAATTTATATTATTTTATGGTTATGGCATTTTAGGAGTTTTGTTCTCTTTTAGTTAGAGTTAAAAAGTTTTGAAAAGTAAACTTACTTTTTTAGTTTGCTGTTTTTGCAATTTGAAGATGTTCTTGTTTTTCTTATAGTTAGATATTTTTTGAAATATAAAGACAGAAATAGAATTTAGTACTTTTGTTAGATATTAAAATGTAGGTTAGTTTTACATGGATAATTTTTTTAATGGTTTATTTACTTACTTTTTGTTATCTGTAGTTGGCTTTGTGTTAGATGAGTCTTTCAGGTTGTGTTGAATCTGGCAGAGTTTGTCCTTGCTGAATTGTTTTGGAGGTGTTAGAGTTTTCAGTTTAGTTCTTTATATGTTGAGTATTTAAATAGTTATTGTTTGTTATTGATTACATATTGTTAAATGTGTTTCTATAGGTTAGTTTGAATTTGTTCTTCGTTTGCTAATTATTTAATTTGAATGTGAAATGTTAATATGTACATTTACTGTTTTTTTGTTATTTGATGTCGGATATTATGAGGTTATATATTTTTTTTATAAGTATATTATGTATTTTAAGTATTGTGGATGTTTAGTGCATTTGTTTGATATGTTTTTGTTTGTTTAGTATTTTTATTTTATTTTAATTAGAATAAATTATTTTAGTAATGTTTGTTATATATGTTAAATGTTTTATGAGTGTATATGTTTATTTTTTTAATTTTAGTGTGCTAAAAATAATTTATTTGCATTTTTCAGTTGTCGATATTTTTTTCAAGTCGATAATGTTGATGTCTATATTTTGGGTATTGATTTTATTTTGTAGTGCTATGTTTATATAAAACTGCTGATATTTTGTATTTCGATATTTATGTTTACGATTTTTGTGTGTTCAATGTGTTTGTTTCACGATATTATGTAGTCGATATTTTTGTTGTTTTTTAATTAAATATAGAACGTAGTTTTTTTTGTCATCGATATTTAGAACTCAATATGTTTGTATGTCAATTTTTTGATTTTCGATGTTATGTCAGTGATCCGAATGAACCATAACCCATGGTGCAAAGATTCGTAAAATTCTCGCAATTAACAAACTATTAACCCTGGTGCAATTATTTGCCATGTTGCAATAATGTTTGGAGAAGAATGTAGTTTGACATAACTGTAATGTGCGCGTTAACATTGTGATTTAACGTTGTATCTAATAATGTGTACAGTGTGATACAACCTATTCTGTCATGTTTCTGTGAATCTCAAATACTAAGTAACCCTTGGCGGTGAATCAGCTCCGCTCACGGAGTTTGCGGAGTTTCCTGCACTCCATGTTATGTGGAGCTCGCGGAATTCCCAAAAACTTGATGTTGGCGAGCGCGAGCGAGGAAAACCCACCACCCAGGGAGATATTTTCGTGTTCGCGTTCGCCAACATCAAGTTGGCGTGTGCAAGCGTGGAAAAGAAACCTCCCAGGGAGATTTCTCACCGCGGGGGTCAGGTTTATTCATTGCGAGTGGTCGCGTATGCACGGGACCAATCGTGTTAAGAAACAGCCAGTTCGCGTTGAGAAAGCTACCGCTCGAGTAAAAATCTACTCGAGCGGCAGAAAAGGTAAGCTTGCGCTGTGCATAGTGCTGTTTGCAATGAGTGCACAGTGCGGACAAGCAACCGACACTGTGCAATCACCGCAAACGGCATTTTCTACTCTACTCCATCCCCTGCGGAGCTCCGCGTAGTGCGACAGAGTTGTATTTTGCACTTTGCGTAGCTCCGCGTAGTGCAACTCCGCGAACTCGGCCCAGGGTTAGTACTAAGGTTTAGTGCGTTAACTGACTAACACCAACTACATCTGCACCATCAAGTCCAAGACAAAAGAGTGACATTATATCATCAGTAGGTGACGTTTCAGGGGATTATTGGGATAAAGGAGTGTTCACAACCTAATCATATTTTGCCATTGTAGGCCATACGAAGGGTGCCTGTACATGAGGGAAGGGTCCAGGTACAGGGAAGGGTGTGCCTGTACTAGTGGGGGACATGCCTGTACAGGTGGGGGGTGCCTGTACAGGTAGGGGGTGCCTATATGGTGGATGGGCCTCTAAACGTGGGGGACATGCCAGCACAGGAGAGGGGGTGTTTGTACAGGTGTGCAGGATGCCTGTACTAGGGGCAGGGTACCTGCTTGTGGGTTGCCTGTACAGAGAGGAGGGTGCCTGTTCAGGTGGGGGGCCTGTACAGGGTGAAGTGCCTGTGTAGGTGGGGGGGCCTGTGCAGGTAGGGGGCCTGTACAGGGTGAAGTGCCAGTGTAGGTGGGGAGGCCTGTGCAGGTGGCGGGTAACCACCATGTCTGTACACTTTGGGGGACACCTGACAAGGTGGTGGAACATGTGGCTGGGTAGGGTGCAGGTTGGGGTGTTGGGTCACCCCATGAGTTGACCGTGAAGGAAAACCTTGAAAAATACCCTCCATCATCTTCATGTCCAAGTCTTGCACTTTTCCCTATAGAGTGATATTTGATCATGGTATATCCTTGACATGTCGTGGCAAGATTTCAGAATATTGTCCATGACACGGGTCTGCCAGTCAATCATCTGAATCATTTCCTTTAGTGAGTCTGAAATGTTAGACAGAGTAACCCCTATTGTATGAATATCCTGCCTCACATCAGATTGTTGTTGGCGAAAATCTTCCTCCCACTGACCAACATGAGCATTTGCCATCCCCCTTTGCATGGGACACTCTCTGACATGACCATCAGGTCCACCAGCCCAGGTAGGAGGTGGCAGGTGGGAGGCTCTGGGGATGAGATTAGTGCTTAGGGAATACCTGCTCCTCACAAAGGGTGTTATGTACTTCAGAGGCTTGGGAGAATACCTGGTATGCAGTGTCATTGGAGGAGCGTGTAGGAGAAGCAACACATTAGTTTTGGACATGAGGGCTGTGAGGAGGTGATTGTGGTGTTGGGGATGTGAACTCTGTGGCTGGTTGGCTGACTGCTGGAAACAAGCAGTCCTCAAAAAGGGAGCGGGAGGTACAGTGTTGGCTGAACCTGGTGTTGCCTTCAGTCTGTTGGCCAGTGGGCCAACAATACACTCCCCATCATCCATGACCTCCTCCGGGACCATCACCTGCTCATCTTCGTGCCCCATATCCTTGTCTTGTTGAGCAGTGCTGGCCACCTACAATGCTGCTCGGAGGAGAATTGGGTCCTCTCCGTGTATTGCCTGCTGCCCTCTGCTGGTGGATGGTTCAGCTTCATCAAGCACCTAAAAGACAGTTGTTGCAAAATATAAAGTATTTGCTATAGTATATTATGTATTATAGCACATCGTTTGAAAAATAATTATTTGCATCTATCTGAAGTTCCACATGTGCTCTGGTTTGCGTAAATATACATGTGGACTCACACTGTAGCATTGAGGTGTTCAATGAAAATGTGCAATGCCAAATCACACCCACCCGCTCCATCCACCGAGCTGTGTGGTTTTGATAACCCTGTGATGTAAGGTGCTGAACCTGGCTCCTTGATTGTATGGCAGAAGATATAATCAACTATCTAGCAGCTGCAGAAGGAATTGACACGAGCGTGAATAAGAAGTGAACATGCAAAATAAACACAGACATCACAGATTATGGTGGAAACATGTTCAAACCAACATTAGATGCTCAGTATAAGTGGCTAAATCTGTAAAATGATGTTCCAAATGAATTGCTTATTGTGAACTCTTTGGGAACTAAGGGGCCCATTATGATGGCGGGCGGATTGCCCCCGCCAGGCTGGCGGTGGCCACCGCCAGCCTGGTGGGGGCAATCCGCCCGCCATCATCTCTCGTTTCCCCCCCCCCGCCATATTAGTATGGCGGGGGGACCTCGGCGGACGGAAAGACCGTCTGCCGCTTTTCCGCCCCGGTCGCCTTGCGGCCGGGGCGGAAAAGGAATAATATGGTGGCGGTGTCTATCACACACCGCCAGCCATATTAGGATAGGCAATAGGCAATGCCTTCATTGCCGCCACGGAAAGGCAGGCGGACTTCACTCTGGGGGCCTGTGCAGGCCCCCAGAGTGAAGGTGAGTAGGGGGGTGAGCACGGGGGGGGTACCTGTGGTACCCCCCTTACTTTTGCATTCACAAAGCGGCAAGCACCGCGCGGTGCCTGCCGCTTTATAAATGCAAATGATGTAAAGCATTTTTAGCATTGTGGCGGGCGGTGCAGAGAGCACCGCCCGCCACAATGCTAAAAATACAGGATGTGCCCGCCACTGTGGCGGACACATCCTAATACCACCCCCGGGACCCCCGCCCTTATGGCGGGCGGTCCCAAACCCCGCTAGGATGGCGGGCGGGCAAAGTCCGCCCGCCATCCTAATGACCCCCTAACTGTTTACAACACTATAAGGCACATTTACCAGATGGATGGATGCTAGCAGGTCTGACTGCTGCAGCCAGAAGGTCTCCCACATTGCTGGGTGAGGTACTTCGGATGTCTGTGGTACTCCAGGCAGCAGCAGTACTTAGGATATTGTGACTTGTAGTATAGTAGACAAAATGAAATGCATGAGACTAGAGTTCACCATGAATATTTACAGAAACTTGAAGTGACTTCCATAATCATATTTTAACTTCATATTAAACATTTTTCTTATAAATGTATTGTTTAAACATCACATATTGCCTGGCACCACAGTAAGGTTGTCATCCCATGCAGCCGGTGGGGTGCATGGTGGAGAGGATGTCCTTATCAAGTGGTGTGAGATGGAGCTGGGTTCCAGTTTGTCCACCAGGGAGAGCTCTGGCCACCTCTATTCTGCCTCACCTGTATTCTCTCATCCTACCACTTCTATACGATAGCAGTGATGGTCTGAACTTCCTCCCCCAATGCACTGACTGCATTAGATCTGCTGCCATAGGGCTGCCTTCTGTGTTGCACTGATGAGTTATGGAGAAACACCATGTAGCTTATTGTAGTTCTTCACTAAATTTCTGGTTATCATATGTGTCTCTTCCTCTGTGAAGTTTTTCTTCCTATTGATATTCAACTTGCTGACACTTGATAAATCAAGGTGCAGCGCAGTCAAGGAAAGAATTTGTTTGGAAAAAACTAAGCCTTGGATGTGTACAACTTTTATGTTTTGGCATTGCATGGGGTGCAGGTGGCATTAATTGCATGTGTATGAAATTACACTTTCCCCATCCCAAATGTGGAGCTTCCAGCTCGAGTGCAGAACCTCTGCAGGCTTAAAGATACAACCTTGTAAATCCCTTTGTGAATACCGAAAAGTGGCAAAGTTAGACTTTTGGTCTGAGTTAGACTCTTGGTCAAACTTTGCCTTTGTGAATAGACCCCTGAGTCTTTACATTTCCTCTGAGTAACTATGCCAGTCTCAAACCAATGAAAACAATATATATGCTGGCCAGATCATACAGAGCCCAGCATTTACTCAGACCAGGACTTCTGACTTTCTTTGCCAGGAATGCCCCCATTGTTATGACCTAAAGAGTCATTGTAGTTTGAAGTAAGTGTTAGTGGTACCTACAGGCAACTACCAGCACAAACAAAGTACTTCTTGCTGTTGTTCCTTGTTTTAATATTTCCTGCCTCCAACATATGACTCATTTGACTTGAAATACCGCAATATTATATGGACATAGTGAAGAGGATTTATCCCATATAGGTTCTATCAACTATGCCTAATAGAGTGTTTTGTTCTTGCAACATACATGTTCATTATGTCCCCTCAGTCCAGGTCTTTACATACTGGTTTAGGTAGTGTCTCAGGTGCTCTCCACGACCATAAGTCAATGTGGCTACCCTGTATTCCTCAGAATCTGGGCATATTACTGTATAGATAGCAATAATTCAGATGGATTCATTTGAAACAAAAACGTTAAGAACCTTAATAAAGAGGAGATACTGGTTCTCTCTTTGTCAACAAATCAAACAAACTAATAAAAACAACTAAATTCATAAGTTTCTCACAAATGATGAAACATATGTTGTTTGCGACACAACTCAAAAGAACAGGTTTTTATACACTTGTCCTTTATATTCAGCGGTGATGTGGGGCAGTAGTTGTGATTCAGGAAGAAAATGGTATAGTATCTATACAAGGAAAACAGTATAGCTTGATACCACCAATTAAATATTGTCAGCATGATGTAAACACTCAAATTCCCAGTTTTGCTTTATTGTAATAAACTAATATCCAAGCAATTATATTATTTGACTTTCCATGTTTTGACCTGTTAAGAATAGTTTTCAGAAGAATTGGGTCTTCATGAGGACCAAGAACACAGATTCAACCTAAAACCAGAGTATTCTTGTCACTGAATGACAATCATTTCCAAATAATGCATGGTCAGATGTAGTTCAACTGCCTACTCTATAGTAACAACAATTTGTAGAAAATGTTGTTGAAGGGCCAGTGTGGTCCCCATTCATAGTTTGAACAGTTTTGGGTCAACTCTTCTCCACAACACTACTGCATGTGCTATCCTCATAGAACTGTATATGGCTGGTCCATAAAGTTCCTTTAGGATTACAAGTGCAGGAGTATACCCATCAGCATTTCTATAAACTATAGACTTGCTGCTCCTCACACAGACCTGGCTGAGCCCTGCATTAGCACCAGACATCACCACCATCAACCTGGCTGCAAGATTGCAAGGCAAGACTGAATGCACAAGCCAGGAGGCAAAATCACAATCATTCACAAGATCACCATCAGCTGCTCAATTGTGGTGGGCACTTACATGGAACACCTGTCATTCAAGCTGCACATCACTGCCAACTTCACCCTGAATAGCACTCACATTTACAGATCATGGGTTCCCGTGCCAACTTCTCCAACATCAACGACAACTTCGCAATGCCACTCATCCTTGACAGAAGCAAATATATCCTACTTGAAGAACTAAAATTCCACCTGGAAGACCCTGCTGACCCTCAACTTGGAAACACTCCTTGATGACCTTGGAAACCTGGATCACTTCCATCAAGTTATAGGATCTACAGATGCTGTTGGATACCTTCTAGACCTCATCTTGTCCTCCTTTGACAGCATCAAAGTCAAAGAGCCCACACCGTTCACTGGGACCGATCACACCCGTCAATACTGTATTCCTGTCTCATTCAAATGCACATGAACCACCACCTATGTTTGAGAAATAACAATCTAGGCAATCATAGAGAACATAGATCAATGTCAATATAAAACAAGGAAATTAAGCTACAACAGTAAAGTAAAATTCAGTATTTTATTAAGAATTAAGCAAGGAATCACATTTCAAGACTTGAGAAAAGGTTCTAATTAAAAAATTCTACATTTAGAGAGTTGACATAATAGTAAAAACATTTTGTGTATTAAAACATTTCTTTTGGTACACAACAAGTAAGGGGGAAATGAGTGGCAAGTTGGTACTCTACGCGCGTTTCGGCGACCAGCGCCTTCTTCTGGAGCAGCCACGAATGATTATGATCGAAGTTTTTTGGATGTGTTGAATAAGTTGTTTTGGTAAAGCTGAACCCACATCGATATTCTTTATTTTGAGGGTTTGTACTGATAATCTAAAAAGATGTGAGGTTACTTCTGCCGTCCGGAACCTTTAGATTGTTGGAGTCAGATAAGGATATCTTGACAAGACGTGAAAATGATGTATCCTCCTGATATGGGGATCTTTGATTAAAGAAAACTTTTTTTCTTTTTACACTTGCATGAGGTGCTTCAGTCTTGGCGAGGTTGTGGTATTTTTTTAAATTAAAATAACTCCCTGTCCAAAATGATATAACAGGGCTCCAAATTTCCGGCGGCAGGACAGCGACTTCTCACAATCTTCGCGGTGATTTTCCAGTTTATCAGTACAAACCCTCAAAATAAAGAATATCGATGTGGGTTCAGCTTTACCAAAACAACTTATTCAACACATCCAAAAAACTTCGATCATAATCATTCGTGGCTGCTCCAGAAGAAGGCGCTGGTCGCCGAAACGCGCGTAGAGTACCAACTTGCCACTCATTTCCCCCTTACTTGTTGTGTACCAAAAGAAATGTTTTAATACACAAAATGTTTTTACTATTATGTCAACTCTCTAAATGTAGAATTTTTTAATTAGAACCTTTTCTCAAGTCTTGAAATGTGATTCCTTGCTTAATTCTTAATAAAATACTGAATTTTACTTTACTGTTGTAGCTTAATTTCCTTGTTTTATATTGACATTGATCTATGTTCTCTATGATTGCCTAGATTGTTATTTCTCAAACATTGTTTATCCCTGGTCTAGGAATCTGATTCTTTTTGAATACAGGGGGTCCTTGTTACATATACACTCATGAACCACCACCTATACAGCCTGCCACAAAAGAAACAACATCCTGGACAGGGACTCTTGCTCTTAACACCCATTGCAGCCCTCATCCTTCTGGAACTCTCTGTGGTATTTGCCATGGTCTCCCACACTATTGTCATCTAATACCTACATGAAATCAGAATACAAGTCAATGAGCTCTGCTGGATTTGATCCTTCCTGACAGGCAGGACCCAGTCTGTAAGCCTGACACCCTTCACCTTAGACAGCTGCATCCTCATATGTGGTTCCCCCAAGGATCTTTCCTCAGCCCAACCCTCTTCCACTTACATAATCTCTCTGGCTAGCGTCATCTACTCTCGCGACATGAACATTCTCTCCTACACTGGCAACACCCAACTTATCCCCTCCCTCACTGACATGATGCCCAGCACCCAGAACAAGTTGTGTGACCAACACGTGGCTGGATAAAGTTCTACTCTCTGAAGCTAAAAACTGAGAAGGCTGAAGTTGTGAATATCCAGAAGTGCTCCTCGCCATGGGACTCCCCCTTGTGCCCTGAAAAACTAGAACTGACACCCACCCTCGCCACCTATTATCATTATTGAGTGCAAAATCTACACGACCACCCAAGTCAATGTCATCACTGCCTCATGGTTCTATACACTAAAACTGCTATGGAAGATATCCAAAAGGCTCCCAAACAAGACCTGTATAGCTGTCACCCACCTCGCCATCAGCAAGCTAGAGTGGGCAAACACCCTTTAAGCCAGGATCAAGAAACATCTCACCAGGAGGCGGCAGTCCATTCAGAACTCAGTAGTCAGACTCACTCTCAACCTCCCATACCCCACACACACCTCTTCTCCAAGGAGCTACACTGGAAACCCATACAAAAACTAGCACAAAACAAACATCTTTCCAACACTTTCAAAGCACTACATTACAATGGGTCAGCTTACCGAACAACTGTGTTGTACCCTGTACATAGAGACCGAGGTAGCCTTGTAGTATTTCCAAGTCTATTTCCAAGTCTTCTTTATTGGTTCCATGTCCAGTTAACATCTTTCTTATTCCAGCTAGCTCTGGTCAAGTATCAGCCCCACCAGGAGCAGTCCTGCCTAGCTGGTCAGCCCATCTCTAACTGTCACCACTCGGCCACTCAGACACCCAGACATTCCACAATGACCCAACTGGCACTCAGAGCAGCGACAACAAAAGCTACCAGTCTCCGGTGACCACAGGGTGCACTTAACAGGAGAAACTTGTCACATGAAACAACCAAACTGAGGAGTTGTCACCGGACTCCCAGCTTGTTGAAACTTTATCCAAAAGAATGGTTGGCAAAGCGGATACAGCTCACAAAGTGACTGGAATGCTTATATGGGTGAAAGACAGCACCCAATCACAAGATGGCTGCACGTATTAACACGTTCCGCCGGATGGCTCATGGCACGTCGAAGCACGCAGGCATCTAGAAACTGGAAACCACCTCAATCATTTAGGACGTCAGAGGGCTTCTTGGTGACAAGAATTTGCAGCAGAGACTCATCAAGTCCTGAAGATGACAGTAGGTAAGCGTGCTCTACAAGTGACTGGCATCTCTGTTTTTAAACAACCGCACGATGGTTGAAAAACACCTGCTATCGACAGGCCTCAACAGCTCTCCGTCATAATAGCCAAAAAATTGACTCACCACGCATGTGCTTGACGGAGATGCCCTCATGGGAAAATGAGCCTAGAGCTGAAGCCAACTGCACTTGATTGTAGAAAAACGTAGCGCTGCAGAAAAGTGTGCAAATGTGTAGACTTAGGTAGATCGAATGCCCACACCAGCTGCTGGCACACGCTTGAGGACTTAAAAAATAAACAGACTCGTCAGCTGGCAATAGGAAATTGCGCAGAAAACTAGTAGATGTACCCACTTTTGATCAAAATACAACCTTGAGCTTGTTGTGACTGCATGAAGGCAAGGATACAGCACGAAATAATAATCACAAGAAGTTCCTTTACCTTTATGTCACTATGTTCCTTGTTGATCAATGTGGTTGGAACACCATAAATGGCTGTATATTAACTAGCCCTCCAACTCACCAAGCCTTATGGTTGTAAACGATGTGGCTGGAACACCAACATGTGGCTGTAGTGTAACTACACATCCAACTCACAGAAGCCATTTTGTAGACCTTGATGAGTATTACCAGTAGTGTCTGTTGGTAATGACACTGGTGAGTGGGCTGTCTGATGACAAGGACACTGGTGGGGCTGGCTAGCCTGGAACTCCATTCTGCTTCATATAGTTGCTTTAGTTTCTTGAAATTTTGCTGGTTACTGTAGTGTCTTGTAGTTACTTTGATGCTCGTCTTTTCTATTGGTTGCTTTACCACAGATCCAAGAAAGACACATGGGTAAGTCCGCTTAGCACTCAATTATGTTGTACCCTGTACATAGAGACACAGGTAGCCTTGTAGCATTCCCAAGTCTTCTTTATTGGTTCCATGTCCAGTTAACATCTTTCTTAGTCCAGCTAGCTCTGGTCAAGTACCAGCCCCACCAGGAGCAGCCCTGCCTAGCTGTTCAGCCCATCTCTAACTGTCACCATGCATCCACTCAGGCACCCAGACATTCCACGCATCACAGTCACACCAACATACAGTAACCAACTCACACTCTGGCTGAGCAGCTAGGAGATTCTAGGCTGGTTTACATGTAAAACAATACTGAGGATATAACAAACTGCATCTGCTTTCACAATGCTGCCAGAAACCTCCCTTAAGCCATACTCCTACTAGCATAGATCTGGTGGTTTAGCCTTCTCCTACATCACTGCTAAAGCATGGAACACCTTGCAGCTAATTATAAGAGCTGCCTCCTCGCTTCTTAAATTCCACAAAAAGCTGAAGACCTGGCTCTTGGAGTGCCATATTAAGTCCTAAAACTGACTATTCTTACACCTTCTCAGCACCAGGGTACCATCCTGTGTAAAATTGAGCTTCACAAATCAACATAACATAGCATATATTGTTTATGTTTGTGAGTTTTGTAAACCGCATAGCTTCCAAAGGGCTTCCCAGCGCTATGGAGCAGGAGTGAGCATGATCCGGGGGCTCAGCCTGGGAATAGCCACGTTTTCAGTTTCTTTCTGAAGGCCGTCTTATCTATGATGAGTCTTAAATCTGTGGGCATGGAGTTCAACAGTTTTGGTACTAGATGCGTAAATGATCTTCCTCCCCATCTGGATCACCAAATCCTAGTGGTTTGGGCCAGGTGATATGAAGAGGATCTTAGGGCTCTTTCTGGAGTATAGGATGTGATCAGGGCCCTGAGTGCGATGCACAGAACTTTGAACTTGATCCTGGCCTGCACTGGCAGTCAATGGCGTGATTTCAGAGCCTTTCCCGCTGATTTGTGTCTTGGTGTGTTTCTGAGTAATCAGGGTGCCGCATTTTGTACCATTTGTAATCTATTCAGCATGTATTTGGGTGACCCCAAGAAGAGAGAGTTTCTGTAATCCAGGCACGATACCACCAGAGCCTTATCATGGTTCTCTGAGCCTCCTCTGGAATGAGGTCCATAATTTCGTGGAGCATCCTCAAGATTCCAAACAGGTGGCTGCAGTTTTCTGGCTTGGGTCTCCATGGTGAGCTTGTGGTCTAGCCACACTCCTAGGTTTGTTCTGGAGTTCTTATGCTCGGGTGGGTTGTCCTAGTTCTTTTGGCCAGTTCTTAGTGATTTGAGGTGTCAACTTGTTGGCTAGGAACATAAGTTCTGTTTTGTCCCAGTTTAGTTTTAACCTACTGCATGTTTTCTGGCTGGCTACCTTTTCCATGCAAGGAGACACTAGGTTGTGTTTGGAGACAGTATTGCCGTATTGTAGTCTGCTATTGTCGAAAAGCTGCCTTGTAATTTTAACTCTTCTTCAATCCATTTTTACATACACAAATATGCTTCATACAATGGCACCAACTTCTATGGGGCACTGGAGTGCGATAAACAGAAATATTTCGGATGAGGCTTGAGCAGTGATGCTTCCTTCTCATCTTAGCAATTGAAACACAGGCTGGGGCTGCTGCCAATTTAATATCCTGCCTTCAAGAACTGGCTGTGTGGATGGCAAATAATTGCCTAAAACTTAATGGCAGCAAGACTGAGGTGCTGGTGATAGGGAGGGCACCTTCTGTGTGGTCATCGGCATGGTGGCCCCAGTCTCTGGGTCCCACTCCTACACCTTGTGAACAAGCTAAGAAACTGGGGGTATGAATGGACAATAAACTGTCTTTTGACTACCACACCAGGCGGGTGGCAGGCACCTGCTTTGGAATTTTACGGGGTCTACAAAAAACTCTAGACACCCTGCCCACTGCATTGAGGAAGACTATGGTACATGCATTGGTGACTTCTCGCCTGGATTACGTCAATCTCCTGTATCTGGGTGCTACTGCCAAATGTATGCGGAGGTTGCAGTGCATCCAGAATGCAGCAGCAAGACTGGTTCTCATGCTTCCAAAGAGAGCCTCAGCAAAAAGGGCTCTGGCTTCCCTCCATTGGCTCCCTATTAGGGAGAGAGTGCAATTTAAGGTCCTGTGCGTCAGTCATCGGATTCTAGAAAGGAAGGGGCCCTCCTATCTTCATGACTTTGTAACTTCCTATGCACCGACCAGACACTTGAGATCTGGTGGGACAGGAAAGGTGTGTCCCCCTTACATTAAGAGAGCCAGGATGGGTGGCCGCTCTTTTCGTTTTCTGGCTGCACAGCTGTGGAACACACTACCTCAGAGCCTCCGGTTGGAGTGCTCTGAGTCTATTTTTCAGAAAGGTTTGGAGACCCATTTATTTCCTGCTGCATAACTGTAGGCTTTGCCTTAGTCCATGTGTTGTTGCTGTTTTGAGGCTGGTACCTTAGCACAGAGACACACTGGCCCGGTGTAACCAGGCGCTCTATAAATGCAATTATTATTTTTATTATTATTATTATTATATGTGTTTGAGAGTCATTGCTAGTTTGACAAAATAATGTAACCACAAGAAGTGTGGGGATTGCAAGTGCATAGAGGTTATTATTGTGATGATCAGTAAGCCTTTAGCAAGATCCATTTCTTTTCAAGATGCTTGCCTTTCTTTTCAGTGGTATTCTAAAATCTGTACATAAAATGAAGTCTCCACCTCTTCAGCACCTCACAGGTTAACCTATTCATTGCTGTCCAGAATTACAAAATGTTACCTACTTGACAAGTGGCCTTTTGTATTGTGTGACTACCTTTTTTACTGCTTGATCTGCATGTAAAACCAAATATAAACCTTGTTTGCCTATTTAATGGAAATGTACTATTGTATTGTTTTATGGAAGTGTATTATTGCGTATACGAAGAACTGACACGTATTGACAGTGACAATTCTTTTGACTCTTGAATATCGTATTGAAAATATGTTTTTACGAGGCTTTGCAATCACTGAAGAGAGGTACAGCAGGGTCAACTGCAGCACAACCTTTTTTGACTCACCACAAGTAGATTGAAAATATAGGAGTGTATCTAAGAGTGCATTTGAGAGTGTGTGTGAGAGTGTGTAAGATCAAGCATAGGAAAGTGTATCTGTGTCAGAAAGTATCAGTTCAGGTGGTTTCCTTTGCTCGGCAGCGACACTTAATTCCCAACACTGTGTTGCTGGAATATGAATTCACCTTGAGAAAAACAAAAGACAACAGGCGTTTGGTAAAACAGGAACAGTTGGTTTAATTAAACACTTTGGCTGGTAAGCAACCACAAAAACTGGTCTGAGGATTGTCACAACATACATTCGTTCTGAGTGCATTTATATAAAGTCTTTGGAGCATTGTAAAATTATTTAGATCTTATTTTAAAGAAAGGAATGCAATGATAGTAAATGCAGGTGGGTCCCACCTTGCATGGACACAATAAGGGCCAGTGGGTGAAGTGTCCAGATGTCCGACATGGGGGCGCATGATCGCTACATGCACTGTGTGTGCGGTGCTCTGATTGGCCGAGTGTTCCTAACTTCATGTGGCATGTGGTGTTCTGCCTATTTCTGGGACTACTCTGGGATTTTCCTGTTCACATGTTTGTCCAGCTGGTTAATTGGCACCCTAGTTGCGATCTGTCAATCAGTAGCTCTGGCATAGGTCACTGGGCCTGCCTGACCATGTATTTCTTACTCAAGGATGATGGCGAGGTCATCTTGGGAGATTTCAACAACAGTGATTTGATCTTGTTTTTGAATATGCATGTATCGTTGCGTAAATTGACATCAATGTTAACATTCCACTCTCTAGTATAATTTTAGCTGCATCATTTACCCCATGCTTCATGACAGTCACATTGTTGTGTGCTTGCTGTTTTTCATTTTTGATTACAACCTTATTTGCATTCTACCCAATTTGAGGACTGTATCTTTACAGCAGGAAACCCACAATTGTTGGAATCCACACAAAAACATTTCAAGAATGAGAAATGGCTGTAATGATGTACACGGTCCAGATACTAACATGGAATACAGGCAAGCCAGCCTTTATCCTGATCTGGGGCTCCTCCCTGATTACGCATGTCCTTTTTCAATTAATGCAGCGTTTGGATGGCAAGTGTTAGCATCCTGTAATCCATGTCATTGCTTCGGAGAACGTACAGCAGGATGCACCAATCTTGACACAAACATCTCCCTCCATTGTGGTCTTCGAGTCAAACACATACCAGTGTTCTATCACCATTAGGTGGATAGCTCTTAGTGCTTCCTTGATTACATTACGCCAAGCTCAGTACTGTTCATCATTTTCAGCAGCTCTCACTTTGTTATTTGTAACCAGCAGGTGTCCACTTTCGTCTGCACAGTGAAAATGGGTACAGACCCTATTGGATTTACTTGTGTGTCAGAAAACAGTCTGAATCCTACCATTGGCGATGTGTGATCTCTGCATGTACTGTATATTGTGCTCTGAAAGGCTGAGTGTTCCCAACTTCATGTGGCATCTAACTTTATGGTGTCTTGGAACACACTCACCTATCCAGTCATATGTGCAATATTGGGGCCAATCTCCTGGGACTATTGGGGTGTTGCTATCTGTGGGCCTAATCTGTTTTTTGCCTTTTTGCATGCTTGTATGACTGGTCCCATGCCACCCACCTGTGATCTGTCAATCAGTAGTCCCAGGCCTAGGTTGTAGGACCTGCCTGACCAGGAATTTCATACTCAGGGTTGATGGAGAAGTCATCTCAGGAGATTTCAACTACAGTGACTTGATCTCGTTTTTGAATGTTCATGTATCGTTGCATAAATTGATTCAACCAGCACTAATTGCATTCTACTACATAGTAGCAGTCTGTCTAGTTTTAAGAAGAGCAAAACAACAGTGTTTAGTAATTCAAGATACGTTAAAAATTAAGAATACTTGCCTTCAAAGCCATCCTTATTGCTTTGGGCGGCCTGGAATAGTCTGAATTGTCACACTTGTAGGAGTGTGATGGTTAGTACTTGTGTTGGTACTGTCTTTGGCAGTGCTGGCATGGGCAGTGGGTAGTGCAAGCTCCAGAGGCCTCCTAAGTAGGGTCCTGGCACTTTCGTGTTTACATACTATGCACTGGAAAGTATGTGAGAGTGTATGAGAGTGTTAGATAGGGTATGTTTGAGTGTGAGCGAGAGTGTGTGAGTGTTTGGGTGAGTTTATGGGAGATTATGTTTGACTGTACATGGCAGTGTACACAACAGTGAGAAAGTGTATGTGTATGTGGGAGTGCGTGTGAATGCATGTTAGAATGTGTTGATGCTATGCTTGCAAGTATGCTGCTAGCTAGCAGCAGGAGGTAATTCATAGCATATGGATGAAATCAGACATGGCGGGTTGGTTGAGGTATTCCTCGTGGCTAATTGCAGAATGTAAGCCTGGAAATACTGGAGGTACTTTTTGGCATATGGAAGCATCCATTGCAAAATGGGGATGCTATGCTTCCATATTGGAGGTAATTCATTGCTTAAGATGGGGCATTCATGGCAAAATTATTGCTCTTGCATAACACAGATAATTGTTGACACATTGGAGCACCCATGGTGTGTGGGGAGTATCCATGGCAAAGTTCTGGCATTTGCATAGTGTAAGCCTTGGAATAAGGGGAATACCAATGGCATATGGGGGAAGGGTCACCCTTAACAAAATGCTGGGTCTAGCATAGTGGAGATAACTCTTACAATATGAGGGCCCCTTATGGTAAAATTCTTACCATTGTATACTGGAGGTAATTCCTGGCATAAGGGGTGAGCCCAAAGTAATTTTTGAAAAAAATGGGGTTAGCTCTTTGGGTAATGCTCTCCTTGATCACTTGGGAAGTACTGAGAACTGTGGCTTTTCAGCAAATTTATCTGAAATTGTGCTTTAAAAGTGCAGTGTTTGATCTTCTTTTTTCCAAACTATTCTCGGGGAAGGAAAGAATTAGATTCACTTGCTGGAATTCTGGAAAAGTGTACACCCCAATATTTTCAAAGATCAGCAGTCACCACTAGTGAGCAGAAGGGGCAGTTTGTGTGCAGAGGGGACAGGAGCAGAGAGTGGGCAATATAACTAACAGTAAAGTCCAATCTTAAAATGGATACCATTGTTTAAGCCCACCTCACTCGGTAATTCTTCCTACCATATTTAAAATTGAGTCACTTGAACGCAGGTCCACCAGAATTTGGACACCTGTTTTTCAATGCTTGACAAATCTCGATTTTGTCTTGTTAACCATTGTAAAGGGTTAAGGATCTGCTTTACTTGCATGTCTTTTCACACTGCTAAAGAAATGTATATCAGGGTATCATCTGCATAAAGTTGTAATTGCGCTTCATGGCGATGTAGCAATTCAGCAGAGGAAGAATGTAGATGTTGAAGAATAAAGGAACTCTGAGGTATTCCACATTGCAACTTACAGGAAAACAGGACAGTTGATCTTGTTTGAATTTGAGTAGGATGTTAATGGTCTATATTTTATAAGCTGAGAAGTTAAGGACAATCAGGAATGATGTCCGAATCCTGATGGGTGGTCTTTCAAGATGAAGTTCTGCTCTGTAGCTCTTGGAATTGTCTTGTGAATTCCCTCACTAAGATTTTGCCAGGATAAAGCGGTTCAAACTAAGTAAATACCTGACCTGCACTGGGGGCTCCACCACTGTTTTAAATTAATGGGCCACTTGAAAGAGGATGTTATTTATACACGTAATGTCAGCTGCAAAGACTGGGAGACATGTTTTTCTCAAAACCCATAGTTGGGCATGGTTCCACTGGTATGATTGAGGCTTTACATTTTATAGCTAGTCTTGTCACTACCTCCTCTGTCATGGGTTTGAATAAGAAAAATGATGAGCAGCTGCTAAAGGGGTAGTGGAGTGGTAAGTTGCTTGTTCAACATTGGGACAGGTGGAGTCAAACATGTTTAATATTTTGGTCTTTACAAAGTATAACACATTTTCACAATATAGCACAAAAAAGCAGAGAAGGTTCTTTTGCACATCAAGGCTGGCCATTTCTTGGAAATTGTTAAGATTTCCTTTGATTAATTCAGGGCCCCATGGGATGCACTGTACAAGATGAACGATGTTTGCTCGCTTTATTTCATTATGGTACCACGCCCTCTTATTTATGCAGATGGTCTTGTCTCTTTCTGATTGGGAGATGACCCATTTATATTTCAAGATCCGGAAACATTTTCGATGCAACAAGGCCATCAACCATTCAAAAGGATTTGTAAAGTGCAGCACTGTCACCCCACTGTCACCCAAAAGGTATATGAGTGACACTGTTTGTAACACGAAGGGCAAGGCAGGAGCCCACTCACCATCCACAGGGACCACTGCAGGGCGCTGGGCCGCTGACGCCGCTGTTTCCTCCCGCCGCCGGCGCAGACTTCCATCCCGGCTGCCGAGGGGAGGAACTACGGTCCCCAGCGTCCCTTGCGGTGGCAGACGTCCACTTCCGGTCCCGTGCGCCCAGAGGCGCATAAAATCGCGGAGCTCCCTCGAAGGAGCGGGGGACACTGTTTGGAGCACGAAGGGCAAGGCAGGAGCCCACTCACCATCCACAGGGACCGCTGCAGGGCACTGGGCCGCTGACGCCGCTGTTTCCTCCCGCCGCCGGCGCAGACTTCCATCCTGGCTGCCGAGGGGAGGAACTACGGTTCCCAGCGTCCCTTGCGGTGGCAGACGTCCACTTCCGGTCCCGTGCGCCCGGAGGCGCATAAAATCGCGGAGCTCCCTCCGCGGCGCTGACGTGCGCGGTCGACGCCGGGCGGAGCCCATGCAGAGGGCGGGCCGTCTGTGGCCGTCAGGGGCCAAAGGAGGCCGGGCCGGCCAACCCCTCTGACAACCACATCCGGATACTAGAAATGGGCAAAAGGAAAAAGGTATGTGCCAACGTGGATGGGGGGACTAAAACAAAACACCCTAGAAAGTCGGAATCCATCACATCTTACTTGACCTCGGCGGTGGGGGTCCTAACCAAAGAGATTGCGCATGCGGAAAAGGAGTTGGGCCTGAACACCATAGAACTATCGCAGTCCTCACAAGAGCCCCTGACAGTCAATAACCGGGTGATACCGTTGGAGCCTAAGGTAGTGATTACTACTCAAGGGCCTATTCTAACCCATACAAACTCACCCATCCCTCAGTCAGCTCCCTTGGACCCACCACCCACCATTCGTGTTTCTAAAGCACATAAACCCCTCTTCATATAGAGGCGAAAGATCACAAACATGGCGGGTAGAAGAAAGTCCTCTGTGATAAAGGAAGCTGGAATAGGACCCGTCTTTAAAGCTCAAATTGGAAAAATGATGGAGGACCTATTTGCCTCACTGTTGGAACCGGCCCTTGTGTCTATAGCCAAAGACATTGTTGAAACTTTAAATACATGTGTAGCTGGCATCCTGAAAAAATGCGAGAAAATTGATGAAACACTTAATGAATATAGGGGGAAAATGGAGGGCCCCACTCAGCCTGTGGCCAGTGCTGTTAACAAAAATACAGTTGAATCACTGGGTATAAATCCTACCCAAGGGGGATCAATTACACGGACAGTGGTCTCTCATGTGGGGTCGGAGGTGGGGGATAGCCCGCCAGGAGTAACTACTATTCTCAGCCAGCCACCCAAATTGAAAAAGGGTCAACGAAATAGGGGACGTAACCTGGAATTGCCACCTGAGGCAGGCCCACTGGTAGCAGTGTTTACTGGGGTACCCCCCTTAAGGGGAGATACTATCGAAACCACCGCTGACTTAATGACAAAAGCCAGACAGTGGTGCCATCAGTTTAGCACAGGTGGTGAGGAGGTTGTTTGTGCTCTCACTATGGCGAGGAGAGTTCCCTGGGTGGGGCGCTGCCCAAAGAAAATACCTGGAGATTGTGTTGTGGTTAACTTCAGCAATAGGTCTAGCGCTGAAAAGCTATTCTGGGACGGCTCGAATATCTATTTATTTATTTATTTATTTATTTTTAGAGTTTTCTATAGCGCGAACTTGAACCGATTAGGTTATCAGAGCGCTTTACATAGCACCAGTTCCGTTACATGTTATCACAGCAGTTTACATAGAATCAGTTACGTTGCACATTTCAGGATCTTGAACCCATTAGGTTATCAACGCGCTTTACATAAGACAGCATTCGATGTCCAGTGCCCTCCTCCGCCGTGTAGCGGGGGACCACTTCCAGCCCTCCGACGTCGTCGAGCTGTTGGGACTAGGCTCCTGGAATTTCAGCTGCCCCTTTACAACTAATTGGTTTGAAGTCATGACAGAAATCTCAATCCCAGCATCTCAATCGGTGCATTACAGGTAAAAACAGGCTATAGGACCACTACGTAAGACCAAATAGAGTAAACTGTGGGCACCCCGGAATATATGAGGAAGCAGTCGGTGCGTTACAGGTAAGAAACAATTTACATAAGACAGCATTCGATGTCCAGCGCCCTCCTCCGCCGTGTAGCGGGGGACCACTTCCAGCCCTCCGACGTCGTCGAGCTGTTGGGACTAGGCTCCTGGAATTTCAGCTGCCCCTTTACAACTAATTAGTTTGAAGTCATGACAGAAATCTCAATCCCAGCATCTCAATCGGTGCATTACAGGTAAATCTATAATCTATAATCAGGGGTTTAGGCCACTCCCTTTGGGCTTTTTCTATCCCCCGACAGATGCCCACAGTTACAACCTGTACCCGAACCAACACCACACACACACCTCCTTACCTAATCACACAGCCGCCACAGCCTCTACATCCTATCAGGCAAGGATGAGTGTGTTGAGGAGAGCCACACAGGGGCCCCAAAGGGGGGTGCAGTCCACCAGCCTACCTATACCTACACCCACAATAATACCCACACACTCGGATTCCCTGGCACATTTTCCACAGGGGGACACCATAGAGTTACACAATCGTTTTTCTCCTCTATCACAGATGGATATTAATGATTGACTGAGAGATGAACTCGGGGATCCTGGTTCTGAAATAACTGACTCAACTCAAATAACAGTACAGCAGGTGCCCACTTGTAAAATGATAAGCTGGAACGAGGCAGGGATTAGATCTAAAAGCTCTGATACTAGCTGGTTACAGCTTTTAAAGCAATATGATATCCTGGCCTTTCAGGAAACTTGGGATGCAGAGTCCAGTTTCTACTTAGATGGATACCGTAGTTTCTCAATCCCCGGGGTAAGGGGCACTGCAGGGAGATCCAAGGGGGGTCTACTTTTTCTTATTTCTCTAGACCTAACTGGTACCTTTAAAAACTTTAAGGGAGACTCAGATAACTTCCTTATATTGGACTGGCAGATCCTAGACCAACATTATCTCCTCATTAACCTATATAATTCAATCGGAAACTCCCCGCAAGAGGATCATTTTAGTGTACTAGATCACTGTTTGTCAGTCTACAAGTCAAAGAACTCTTTTGATTTTGAGATAATTTTTATGGGGGATTTTAATTTGCACCCTTGTCAGTGGGATTGTTATGGAGAAGAGATAATGGGACCACTGAATGGGAGTTTACCCCTTTTTGAACATACCAAACAGGGGGACGCTTTAGAGGAGTTACTATCTAACCTAAATTTAACTGAACCAGATAAAGAAGCGGGTGGCGAAACTGTTCCCACCTTCACAGGACGAGGAGCAGGGTCCGTGATTGATTACATCTTTGTTTCGCCGGGTGTCCTGACTAAAACACGGGCGTATAAGGTTATGATATCAGCCTTTAGCGATCACAACCCACTTGCATTGGAAGTCGAAATGAGGTGTAAAGCTCTTACTACTGACCAAAGCAAGGGCGTCCCACGGGTTCTGTCTTCGAAAGATCAAGGAAGACGCATAAAATGGGAGGCTGTAGTTCCTGAGGCCTTTTTTGAGACCCTATCCTTACAAGTAGAGTCTGAATTGGGTATATGTCTGGATGAGAAGGCGGGGGCTCAGAAATCATAACCTCTTTTTCTGTAATTTGTAATCAGATAACCAGCAACTTACACAAAGAGAGTAAGATCAATAATAAGAAGGCATTTGGTTGGTTCGACTCCGCGTGTACCAAAGCTCATAGGGCTCTCCTAAAAGCCTTAAAGTGCACCCCAAGGGATAGGGCCCTAGTGTCTACCCTCCGTAAGGAGTATAAATGTGCTATAGTTAAACGTAAAAATAAAATAAAAGAGGAGGCATGGGACAACCTGCAGTCAACTGACGTGCTTAAGGACAGCAGAAAATTCTGGGTCACTATAAACCAGTCCTTTTTTATGGAAAAGGAGAATATAGACACAGATTGTGTAATCCCGGATGAGGCATGGTTTACACATTTTATGAACATTTATAGTGACAAAGACCATCAAGAGTCAAACATGAATGGTTACGCCTTAGTCCGCCCAATGCAATCTATTAAATTTGAAATTGCAGATGTAGAAAAGGCCATCCGAGAAACAACGAAACACAAGGCCCCAGGCCCGATGGGGTTCCTGCTGACCTTTACATATTATATCTGACTTTCTGGGCTAAGATCTTAACAAATGTTTTTAATGCAGCGTCACTAGTGGGTTTTCCCCCTTCCTGGTCCTCTTCAATAATTGTACCCATATTCAAAAAAGGGAGGAGATGCGGCCCCTCCTGTTACAGACCCATCTCCCTATTGGACTCAGCCGTTAAGATGATGGGCAGAGTCATTCTGCAGAAATTGGGAGATTGGATGTCTGACAGGGGGAGCTCTCGAACCTTCAATATGGATTCAGGCAACATAGAAGCACAATTCACCAGTGCTTGAACTTACACCTGCTGATTAACAAATATACTATCGCGAAAGAGGGTTATTTATATCTAGGGTTTATGGACCTATCCTCAGCGTTTGATTTGGTGAATCGCTCCAAACTTTGGAAGATCCTACTGGATCTGGGGATAGAGGCACCTTTGGTCTACTTTCTAAGTGACCTACACCAGAATCTTACAGCAGCAGTCAGGGTCACGCAGGAGGGTAGGTGCACGAGCCACTTTAACTCGAGGCGGGGTGTAAGACAAGGATGTATCCTGGCACCCCTTCTATTTACAATTTACATTAATGGATTGGAAAAATCTCTGACTGGGGTCAGGGCGGACAGCCCGCGTGCAGGGGGTACGGAGATCCCGGTCCTCCTGTACGCGGATGATGCCGTCCTGATCGCCCGTACGGGGGTGGGTCTACAGAGGCTATTGGACAATTTTGGCACCTTCATGGAGTCATTAGACCTTCAAGTCAACACCAGCAAATCCCATGTAATGATAGCGGGGGGGTCGCAGGAAGATCGGTAAGGTCATCTCTTTTAGTTGCCTGGGTAATCAACTCTCTAGGGTACCGGTGTTCAATTATCTGGGCGTCTTATTTGACGAGAAGGGCACCTGGTTACCACAGCAGAAACAGAAGAGTAATGCAGTTTTAAGATCCACAGCAGCACTCCTTAGTTTTGCTAAAAGGCTGGGAGCAAGACCGATGGAGGCCATGTTAAAAATGTATATGTCCAAATGCTGTGCAATTGCATCATATGGGGCTTCTATATGGGGATATGCCTCAGTCAGTAAATTACAACTTGTCGAAAATAGATTTCTCAGATCTATTCTGTCAGTCCCACAATCAACTCCAACCCTTTCTATACATTCCGAATTAGGTCTTGGCTACATCACAGATCAACTCAAAGTAGCCCCTCTGACCTGCTGGGCAAATACTTGGCTTAACGGGGAAATTACACTTAACCATCTTATCCTCAAAGACTGCCTAGCTCTGGAGAAAGCAGAGGAAATCCCATGGCTGGCATACGTTAGAGCGGCGTGTGTCACACTGGGACGCCCTGAATTATACACAGTCCCAGAAGGAATTAAGAAAGAGGATGTACCTTGGATCAAACATAATTTTAGAAAACTGCTGGAGGCGGAGAGGGAGGAAGAGGAGCTTAAAAAAAGGGGTGTAAGAAGTATGTATCTTTTACAGACGTCCATTCATATTGAACCTTATTTGAAGATTGTTACGAATCCTTTCCACCGTTTTTTGTTGATTAGATTTAGGTTTAATTTAATACATCTCACTTTGGGTTCTTTTCCACACTGGGCTAAACCCGAAGATTCTGCACCTTGCTCCTGTGACAATTTCTCCACACAAGACACACTTCACCTAATTATGTTTTGTGACAAGTTTGCTGAGCCTCGGAAAAAATTTCTGGTTCCCATATTACGAGAAGCAGGCTTCGTGCAAGTAAGACCCGCCCTCCTGTTCTTGCAACTTTTGGGAAGTGTGCATACTATTTTTAGTGTAGCAAGTTTTTTGGTGGCTGCAGTAAGGATCAATAGGAAAAGTATGAACACCTGTCTATTAGAAAATAGAATAGAAGAAGAAAGGGGAATTTAAATTGTATTTGTTCTAATTTGGTGTCGCAAAGCCTGACACTTGCAAAACTCATGAACTGTAAATACTGTGTATATATATGAATTCTTGCAAAACTTTTCTCCATTTTTATTGTATATAGTATAGTTTTAAACTGTAGTTTCGTTAGTGGCACTACAAAGTTTAGCAAATGAACAAATTATGATCTGAAAATTCTGTATATATGAAAGAATAGCTGTTAATACTTTGCACACTAATCTACCTGTGGACTTTATTGCAACCTGTTTTTATGTTTGATGCTGCCTTTATGATTTTAATTATTCGAAATAAAGACTTTTTGACTGACTGACTGACTGAGTGATGATTCTCCATCGAAGAGCCAGGCATGAGTCTCGTTCTGAAGACTGCCAGAGAGGGGGCTGTACAGAGCAGGAGGGAATAGTCGTTCCAAGTCATGACAGTGAAGTTGGAGAAGGAGCGGCCAACGATGCGATGGATACCGGGTGCGTGTGCGAGGGTGAGTGAAGAGCAGCACAGGTATCTACAGGGTTGGTGGAAGTTCAGTTGAAGGTTGATGTAGGCAGGTTCTAGGTCATGGAGGACTTTGAAGGTGTGCGTGAGAATCTTGTTCTGGCATCTCTTCTGTATGGGGCACCAGTGGAGGTCTCTCAGGTGGGGGATGATGTGGTTTCGTTGGGGAAGGTCCAGGATGAGTCTACTTGCAGCGTTCCGTATGGTCTGGAGTCTTTTGAGGAACTGGGTGGAGATGTCGGCATAGAGGGCATTGCCATAGTCAAGGTCGCTGTTGACCAGGGCCTGAGTGATCTTCTTTCTGGTGTTGGTTGGGATCCATTTGACGATTCTGCTGAGCATGCAAAGTGTGTGTAAGCAGGAAGCTGCAACTGCGTTGATTTGTCGTTTCATGGTCAGTTGGCTGTTGAGGCTGCGTATGCATGCATGGTCAGTCAGTGTGGGTGTGGGTCCAACTTCTGCAGGCCAACAGCTGTAATCCCATGTGGAAGTGTTCCTCTCGAAGATCAGTACTTCGGTTTTGTCGCAATTGAGTTAGAGGCAGTTGTCTCATATCCTTTTGCCTACGTTGGTCATGCGTCGTGAAAGGTGGATTGGGCTTTGGAAGGATCCTCAGCGAATGAGAGGATCAGTTGAGTGTTGTCTGTGTAGGATATTATTTGACGTGTGTGGTATCTGATGACGTCTGGAATGGGGGTCATGGAGATGTTGAACAGGGTGTGGCTGAGGGATGATCATTGCGGTACGCCACAATTATTTCTTTGGGTGCAGAGGTGAAGGGAGGCAGTCGGATGTTCTGTGTGCGTCCTGTAAGGAAGGGGTGTATGCACTTGAGGGTGTCTTGCTGTATGCCTATGTTGTAGAGTCTGTTGCAGAGGGTGTTGTGGGAGACAGTGTTGAACACCGTGTAGAGGTCAAGGAGGATCAGGGCCACAGTTTCTCTTCAATTGAGGAGTGTTCTGTGGTGGCGATCAGCGCAGTCTCAGTGATGTGGTTGGCACGAAATCCTGATTGTGAGGCATCAAATGGGTCGATTTGTTCCAGGAATTTGGTGAGCTGCTGGTTGATGGCTTTCTCAGGTACTATGGACAGGTAGGGGATCAGGGAGGTCGGATGATAATTTTTGAGAGCCCTGGGATCAGCAGAGGCTTTCTTTAGATGGGTCTAACATCTGAGTGTTTCTATCTGTCCAGGAAGGTTGCTGTGGAGATGAAGGTGTTGAGGATGCAAGTGAATTGCATGTTGATAGGGCTCGTTGCAAGGTTGTTGAGGTAATGGGGGCAGGGGCAGGCGGGGGAGACCAGGTGCTAATGGTTTGGCTGATGTTCACAGGTTGGTTGAGGTTGTTGGGGTTGAGGGTGGCAGGTTGGAGGTTGAAATTGAAAAAGACTATCATTCTATAATTTTTGTTTAATTTACTTCTGCCAACCATTTACAGCATGAGTGACACATTTTTTTCTGAATTGAAACCTATAACTGGATGTTATTCTACAGTGTCCTAGTATTTGTACTGTCGAAACTGCTCTTCTCCCGATTGCTTGTGCAATCTGGGCAGAGCCTTGGCAGGAAATAAAAATTGCAGGCACAGGCAGAAGTTTGCTTCACATTATAACTGATGCATGTGTCTTCCGCCTTCCCCCTTTCACTCACCTGCTTCCGGGTCACAATCTTGCACATCTGGTGGTTCCTTGCCGGGTTTGCGCAACTCTGGCTCCCCCTCTCTGCCACTCTGCCTGCCCCCGCATCCTGCTACTACGCTGGATCCCGCTCTATGCTACAATGCCTTACCGCAGCGTTTCTGTTTCTACGGCCACGATTCTGACTGCTGCATGAACCTGTAAAGAAAGGAAACATTGATTTAAAAACTCTATGATCAAACGGTAACACTAGCTAATTAGTTATTATGCGAATAGTGTTAATGGGTATCTGATGTGGTTGTTCCAGAAGAGTTGGAGATCTCATTTCCCTGTGCATTTGTCTGCTAAAAGACAAAAAATGAAAGGACCTGGTTAATTCCTGAAGTTAAGGAACTTGTCCTTATTTTGAGCCCTTCACCTTTTTGTGCCAACACACGATTGGCTTTTTGATAAAGATTTGTTATTTGGTCGATTCACATATTTTTGTTCTCTGATTTTGGATCACTTTACTGATTAGATAATTTTTTCAAAACATAGGTTAGTACTTGCCACAGTTTCCTATCAAATGCATGTATACTGCTCTAAGTACAACACCTGATTGCTCTCTTTTAATTGCCAAGATAATCATCTTGTCTGCATCTACCACCATTCCATACATACCAAACGACTTGGTTCTGGAATTCTTTACGAACGACTCAGATTGGGGGAGTCCGAAGGAACGAGTCGATGCATCTGTATACGATTCAATTGGACTCCCTTTCACTTCAATGGGAGCCTTTCTTCCAAACAGAACACAGGCTCCCATTGAAGTCTTGCACCCTGTGATGGGCACCCCATAGTGCTTGTACTGTGCATGGTAGGGAAGAGGAGACCCATGGGACCCCCCATTGGCCTGATTCAGAGGGCCCCGGTTGAAGGGGGCCTGCTAAGGGCCCCAAAATGACTGATCCCGGAAGCCGTTTCATTCCAGCCAAACTGATTTGGAATGGCTGTCCGAATCGTTCATCGTACTTGCTCGCTTGGAAACCAAGCCCATAGAGATCTATGAACCGGCTCCAGAAAGGCTGGATCTCTCTGAATGCCTTTTGGAACCGATTCAGTCAGCGCTAAGGGTTTGCAGGCATCATACTTGGTCATTCGGAACTGGGACTGATTTGATCAGAAACAAGGGCTTCTGAACGGTTTCGGTGAAGCCAAGTCCGATTTGGAGTTCTTCCGACCCAGATCGGAATCGACCCCATAGTGGAAGAAGGGAAATTAACAGGGAGTTTACTGTGATATGTATAAATATATTTATATAAATCACATTATAACTGAATTGTACTTTCTTACTTTCCAAAACTGATACATATATTCTTTTCTATTTATATAGACACACATAGATACACATAGGAAGCATCCAAAGTTTGCCTATCCTCCTGATGCTCGTCTTGGACAGGAATTTTCTCTTCCCTTGTTTTCCCTTCTTCCCCAAATACACCTTTCTTGCTTTCACTTTGTTGGGCATTGAGGTGGGTGACAGAATTTGGGAATAAGCATCAGAACTTGCATCTCACCGGTGAGGAAAACCAAGTTGAGGTTGACAGAACATGAAACCCACATTTTTCTTTTCACCCAGGTGAGATGGAAGAGCATCAAATAACCCTAGCAGACCTAGTACACATGATAAGGAACTTACAAAAAGAAACCCAAGCCCTTACACTTAGGATAGACACTTTACAGCATGGTTCCCTTCCTACTACTGCAAAATGGGTGACAACAGAGGCAACTGGTAATGTGTTCTCTTCCACTGCTTTGTCTTCCCGTGCTAGTCAGCCCTTGTTTCACATAACCACTCCTGCCTCCATACCATTAGCCCCTCCTGAGAGATTCTTTGAGGATTCAACAAAGTTTGCCACATTTGTAAACCATTGTCAATTAAATTTTGTGTGCAAAGTTGCATGTTTCCCTATTGATCAAGCAAAGGTAGCCTTTGTCCTATCATATGAGGCGGAACAGAAGCTACTTGGTCCGTTTCATTAGTTGAGCATAATGATCCCTTGTTGTATAATTACACTGATTTCAAGGATGAACTGCATAAATTGTTTGACAGACATCCATTCATCAGGCCGCTGACCCTGAACTTTCAAACTCGAAACCAGGCTCTAAGGACCTAATGAGCTACATTTCTAGTTTCAATTGATCAGTGGCAGAAACAGGGTGGCCAGGAGCAAAATGTAGCACTCTGTTTTACAAAGGACTTAGAGATGAGTTCAAAGATGTATTGGCCCAAGTAGTAGATCCCCCAGAAAAGGTAATGCTCTCATTGACTTGTTGTTCAAATTAGACTAACGGTTACATGAAAAGTGTCATGAAAAAGGGCGTCTTGACATAGGGATGCTGCGGTGTAAAGAAAATAAAACTGAACCAGAGAAACCTACAGAATAACCTGATCCCATGCAAATCGGAGGTAGCAGACGGCCATTTTGTGATGAAGAAAGACAAAGGCACAGAGATAAAAAATGGTGCCTCTTGTGGGAAGCAAGAACATTTTTTTGAGGGCTTGTCCCGTAAAACAAAAAAAAAAATGATGAGTTGAGAATCTACTTGAGCCCGAGGTCCAAGAAGATATGGGCTTCGGGTAGATCGGGTCTAATAGTCTTCCAATTTTTAACTCAAAACTCACACAAATCATTAATTTTTGTAAAAGCCTTCGTTCTGTGGGAATATAAGTCCATTGAAGTTCAGATCATGATAAATTCTCGCCCCACTGGTAATTTTATGGATATTTATTGGGCTAAACAAATAAAGTTCTAGTTAGTGGCAAAAGAAGTTCTCGATGAGCTCAAAACCATCAACTACAGTAATCTAAAACCTGGTCCCATTACTCATCCTACCAATTAAGTGAGTCTCCTCATTCAAGAACAACATAAGGAAACTATACAGTTCAACCTCATTCAATCACCCCAGTTCCAAGCGATTTTGGGAATACCCTGGTTGATGCAGCACAACCTGTACATGGGTGTGGTAAATTAAATTACCTGATATCTAATTTCTATGTGGTAAAGTTCAATAAAATAGCTCAATCAAAATAAGAGATACAGAGTCCGTGGCGTCTGAGTTTTAAGGGGTTTTATTCCATAAAATGGAATTGGTTCGAACCAGGTAGCATGATCCATCACCACGAGGGTTCAGGAAGGGAATCATGGACATGTACAATGATTTATTAACAGTACGCAGTATATATAATATCATTACAGTGGTGATGGGTTCAGAAGGCGTAACGGCTGAAAGAAACAAGATAAGAAACATGTGCGTAACAATATGTAATCAGAAGGCGTGCACAAGGGTGTACACGGAGGTGGGTGCCAGAAACGTCACATAGAAGAAGAAATATTTCAGCATTTCAGTCATAGAAGTGGGTGGATCCCTAGAAGAATCCTGCAGTGTCAGCAGAAATATATGGCAGAGATGCGCGCGCAGCAGCATGACGTGTGACTGACGTGGAACTGGAGGGTGAAGGGGACTTGACATTTAACGCTAGGATTAGAGACAGAAGTCTGGTGGGTCAGATCAACTTGTTCCTAAATCATATCTGGTATTTTGTGTTTGGAGAACGGTATTATCTAAAGAAAAGGTCTCTCGGGCAGAGGCTATTCTATACTGACTGCTAATGCGTGCATGTGTGTCTATGTGTAATGCGAGGGCTATGGGCCTACCATGGCAACAGGAGCTATGAATTACGTACATGGAGATAGAAAAGCCGGGCACTTTACTCTGCAGCTGGGGGGATGTTTACCTAAACTACTAGACAGGAATGTATTTTCGAGGAGCGGAGCAGATAACTTGAAGGCTGAATACAGTTTTGGCAGGCAGTCAGGCAGAGCCGGGCACCACTTGCCGCGTAGAGAGTAAGTCAAAGTTCAGGGATGCAGATGCAGGTCCTCGCTGCAGTTTTCAGAGGCAGAAGTCAGGAAAAAGGCTCGATGGCAGAAATCAGGGCCTTCGCCAGAGCCATGAAAACATGAAAGTGCACCATGTAAAGACGGTGGCACGGCACACTTAGGAACTGAATTATTGATCCATTCATGGCGGATTAGAAAGAGGACATGTTAACGTTGGACGCAAATGTATTTGCGTCTTCATAGCGGGTTATGGAGGGAACTTACATGCGCTTTAGGCACATACATGGAGCCGTTGGGGTACGTAGTAGGGGACACAATTGAGCATAAAAATTCATATTACCTCATTCCCTACTTGTCCCCTACGGACCCTTCATGATATATCAATCTTCATTAATCCATCTATGTGTTCATATAACATCATTTGCTCTTCCTTTTTCTGACGGGAATTTGAATTTGAACTTGAATGGGGAATACATGATGTGGCGCACAAACCGCATATCGTCGGCCCACATTGTAGACATAGGCAACAACTGAATACTATGAGAAGGGCTATCCCTAGGAAGGATAGGACTTTCCATCCCCAAGTGGATAACACGCTCCAGAACCAACCGGACCAAGTCCAGGTGCCTGGATTCTGGTGTATCTGACTAGCAATTTTGTGAAGACGGGTAATGGCTTTATATACTGAAGGTGCGTTTTGTGGAATGAAAATACAGCAACTCGATCCGATGACTCTACAAGCTCCGCCCCTATCGGCCAAGATGACGTCAAGAACAAGACGATTTTGAAGGACAACAAGTCTCATAGCAGACTGTTCCTCTGTTAAATTGCCTAGGGCGGAAGTAGTTTCATTCACTACTGCTTCAAGGGTTCTGGTCAATCTACGTATCAGTTTACTATTCGAGACAGTACCTAAGTAGGGAAAGAAACCTTTATTGAAATCTGTATATTGCTCCCATGCCGTTTCAGTATAATCGACAATCGGGAGTTCTCTCTTGTGTCTAGTATGTACTAGGTGGGAGTTCCTATGATAGTCAGGTGGGGCTAGAAAAACAGGTGGCAGAAGGAATGCAATGTAACAAGTACCATCCCAATCTAGGGGTAAACGTATGTATGCTGTATGGCCACAAACAAAATAGGAATGACGGGAAGCTTTGAATGTAGACTTGCCTTTATCACTGAATTTGACTACAGTGGTACATTCGCTATGACCTAGGTGTACTGAACCATTCTTTCTGACACATAATTCACCTTTAACAGGTAATACTGACATAGAGGGTAAGTCTGGCTTGGTTTCGGACTCGACATTCAGAATCATGAGGTTAAGTGTAAAATTACCTAATCCATATACTTCGTTTTCTAGATCGGTCGCTGTCCTTTTGGGAAGACCCTCCTTGTCAGGGAAACATACTTTGTGCAGAACAGTGTTCAGATTTCCCCATACCCAATTGCCTTGGTAAACTACGGAATCAGAATCTAAGGAATTTATTAAACTAAACCATGCACCACAGGAACCATTGTGTGTGAACGGGTATGGAAAGAGGGGCAGAACTCCCTTGTATTTCTGATAGGGGGGGAGTCGGCCACATATCCAACAATTGGTAGCATTGCTGGTCTGATGGGAATGTTGTAACATACTAATGAATGTATTGTTGCGCAGCGCAAGTCTGTATGCCTATTCATGCGGGGGTAATTCACTGAAAGTGTGCTCGATAGTAACATTTGAAGAAGAATGTGTATGCTTGAAAATAGGGTAGTACAAGTTTAACAGTATACTTGCAGCAATAATCATAAGACTCAGAAAAAACATAATCAATAATGTCACTATGCAGTGACTGTGGAGAGATTTACAATATTCACGTTTCTTGAGCTGTTTCTGTCTATCTCTCTCTCTATCGGGGTCTAGCGGGAACATGTCAGAATCAGGTCTAACCGATTCACCTAGGGGAGGACTTAAACAATTAAACTGTCTGACTTGCTAGACCTCAGTTTGGATTTATACTCCTCGGACGGAGTTTTCTCTATCAGGGGAAGTTTAGAGTCACTGAAATCTGGGCAGTCCTTAGAGGGGGAGGGCTGAGAGTCTGTAACTGGAAGCAGTCCATGAAATATCTTGACGTGGCTGGAGTGGAGCCACCCTTTTCGGCCCTCGACCTTGATTGCAGTCCTCGTGGTTAGCAGGACAAGTTTCGGCTCCTGCCAACGGGGCTCCAGCGGACTCCTCCGATCAAAGTTCCTAATGAGGACAAGATTCCCCGGAATGATCCCATGTGGCTTTACATCGGTGTTGTCGGGAAAGGCTGCAGCAACCTGTGAACGACATGATTGTAGTGCAGACATCAAGGAGGCAAGGTAATCTGTCAGCATATTACAGTCAACATCTGTGATTTTTCTAGGCAGAGGAGTCCCCCACATATTCGGTGGCCTGCCAAAGACCACCTCATACGGGGATAGCCCTGTTCTCGAATGCGCTACCATCCTCATGTAGAAGAGGGCAACGGGTAATGCAACTATCCAGTCTACGCCCTTTTCTTTGCAAATCTTGGCGAGACGAATTTTCAGAGTCTGATTGTGACGTTCCACGAGACCTGCTGCCTCGGGATGTCGGACACAGTGAAACTTCCATTGATAGCCGAGCAGGAGTGATACCTGTTTCATTAACTCGGATGAGAATGGCTGACCGTTATCTGAGTACACGACACGGGGCAAACCGTACCGTGGGAAAAATTCACGTACCAGCTGCTTGGCAGTGGTCGGAGCAGTGTAATCTGGGACTGGATATGCTTCTGTCCAACGGGAAAGTGCACAGACAACTACGAGGACATATTTAAATCCTCGACAACGTTCCATCTGGATATAATCCATCTGGAGGACTTCAAAAGGGTGATCGGGAGGATGAAATCCACCTTGCTCTACGGGAATGCTTTTACCTGGGTTGAACTGACAACAGATCATGCAAGTACGCACTTTCTGCTTTGCTGCTGCTCGTAAATGTTTATTGAACCAAAGGTTTTGAATACTGTCTAACATGGCTTTCTCTCCTAAATGTGCAGGACTATGTGCTGTGGTAATAATAACCTGAACCATAGAGTCGGGGAGAAACCATGTGGCCTTTCCCTTCGTCATCCATCCCTGTTCTGTCTGGATCCCTCCCAGTTCAGTCCATTTCCTGATTTCGTCTGGTGTAGCATGTGTCTGTATGTCAATTACATCTAGGGCGGGATCCTTAACTGTCATGCAATGAGTAGGCGTCGGGACTATTGTCTTTGTCAAGTCAGGTGTGTGAGTCTGTGCTGTGAGCTTGGCGGTTCGGTCTGCCAGGTCGTTGCCCTGGGAAATGTTGTCAGTGACTTTAATATGTGCTTTACACTTCATGATGGCTATTGCTGTAGGCAAATGTATTGCGTCTAACAGAGCTTGAATGAGGGGACCGTGCTGGATCTTGGCACCGTGTGAAGTTAAAAAACCTCGTTCTTGCCAGAGGACTCCGAAGTCGTGTACAACTCCGAATGCATAACGGGAATCTGTGTATACGTTAACTTTCTTGTTCTTGGCTAGAATACAAGCTTGGGTCAGAGCAATGAGCTCTGCCGCTTGGGCTGACAGGGTGTCAATACGATGTGTTTCTATGACATCAGTTTCTGTTGTTACTGCATATGCAGCCACTAACTCTCCTGTGCTTGTTCTCATACATGAACCATCCACATAAAGTGTCAGGTCTGGATCTGGTAATGCGGTGTCTGTCAAGTCTTGTCTGGGTTTCGTCATGATGGTAATGACTTCGACACAGTCATGTGCCAAAGGGTCTGTCATATTTAATGGCAAAAGTGTAGCTGGATTCAATGTGTTACAGCGTCTGATTTCTATGTGTGGCTGAAATAATGTCAATTCATAACCTGTTAGTCGTGCTATAGTCAAGTGCTGAGTCTGTGTACGGTTTAAAAGAACTTCCACGGAATGTGGAACTTGTACTGTCAATTGGTGTCCTAACACTATAGAATCACTTTGTCTGATTGCTAGAGCTGTTGCTGCTACTGATTTCAAGCACGCAGGCAAAGCCTGGGCTACTGGATCTAATGTGCTGGAGAAATAGGCACACGGTTTGTGTGACCCTGCTTGGTCTTGAGTGAGGACTGACAATGCAGTACCTTCACGTTCTGTGACAAATAGTGTAAAAGGTTTGCTGTAACTTGGTGTCGCTAAGACTGGTGCTTGACATAAAGCTTTCTTTAATTCGTCAAAAGCCTGTGTATGTTCCTGAGTCCAAGGGAGGACAGTCGATGACGCTGCCTCCTGTGTTGTCAACTGTATAAGTGGCTTGGCTAGAAATGCATACTGAGGGATCCATTGTCTACAATAAGAAGTGAGGCCTATAAAGGCCCACACCTCCTTCTGTGTTCTGGGCTGTGTCATATTTACAATTAACTGGATACGGTCGGGTGTTAGCTGCTTCCCCCATTTGGACAGCAAGTGCCCAAGGTAAACCACTTGCTGAACACAGAATTGCAACTTCGAAGGGGACACCTTGTGTCCCTTGTCAGCCAGAAAATGTAAGACTGTCAGTGAGGCATGTTCACATTCGTGTTCACTTCGAGCGGTGATCAACAGATCATCGACGTACTGGAGTAGGGCAGTATTGTCAGGCATGTGGATACTGTCGAGCTGTCTTTTCAATGCTTGGCTATAGATGCTGGGGCTTTCTGTGAATCCTTGAGGTGCGCGTGCGAATTTAAAGCTTCGACCATTTAAACAGAATCCGAAAAGGTATTGGCTATCCGGATTAATGGGGACACTAAAGAAGGCGTTCTTCAGATCAATTACAGTAAAGAACGTGGCTTCAGAATCAATTGCAGTCAATAAAGACGATATGTCTGGGACCACAGGATACTGTGGCACAATGCATTTATTCAATTCGCGCAAATCGATCACTAATCGATAAACTGGTGGTGCACTTGGATCAGTGCGTTTAAGAATCGGAATGATAGGGGAATTACAGATATTGGAGTCGGTCTCTACAACCACTCCTTGGGCAATGAGTTCGTCAATGATTTTCAGTAAAGCCACTACAGCATCTGGTGGTAACTTGTATTGTCGAATTCGGGGTAAGACAACTCCTGGCTTGAGTGTAACTCGATATGGTGTAATGTGCATACAACCTACATCAGTTGGGCTTTGTGCCCATAACTGTGCAGGAACATTCTGTAACCTGGATCAATATCTCTCAACACATAGTGACCTTTAAAGTCACGTAAAAATAATCTAACTCCTTCCGGAGAACAACATATGACTGCTCCTAGAGCCTTCAGTGTCTTGATACCTAACAAGTTTTCTGGACATGATTTCGTAAGCAATAAGTCTGTAGTTTGTGATAACAGACCAATTGCTAGAGGAACTGGTTTTGATACTTCATTAATAATAGGTTTTCCTTAAAAACCAAGGGAAACATTCTGTGAGCCTGAGAGGGGTGCCCCTGGAACCTCGTCGTGACTTATCGTTGTTCTGCTTGCCCCTGTATCAATCAAAAACTTTCTATCTTTCCCTAATACCTGACTATGTACATAAGGACCCTCTTGATCTACAGGAATCTCAATGAGAGGCAAGCCAACTTCCCTCTCTAGGCTGTTTCATGTGTATCGCTGATACTCGGGATAGTCAGTTTGTGCATACTGGTACATCTGCTGAGTTGCGTGTTGTGTTGAGGCAATTGGCTGTGGCTGGGGTACCGCTATGGTCTGTACTGTCTGTTGTGGAGCATGCATAGGCTGTACATTCTGGGGTACGTGTTGGTGAACCTGATCCTGTCTAGGAGGACGCGGTCTCTCCTTAGTTTTGCCTGTTGCTATATTGTATTTTAAAACAGTGCATTCATTTATATAATGGCCTGGCTGTTTGCAGTAGTTGCATGTCCCTTTAACGGGAACTGCTGACTTATTGGACTGTGTCATGCCGTTTTTCTGACTGTCAGCTGGAACTGACTGAGCAACTAACATTTTCATTTTTGTGTCTTTCATACGTCTTTGTTCATGATCATGTTCTTCCCTGACTCTGTTCTGGTGGTACTGTAACATCTGGGAAGGCGTGTTTGCTTGCCATGTGCTCTCGACTTTTAATACACGATTCTTAACTTGAGGCAAGGAATTCTCAACTAGTTTCATTACAAAAAGATGTGGGTATGACTCACTACTTGGTTTCAGGCCACTATTAATATTAAAACAATCACTCATACCACGACATTAAAACCACATATTAACTAGTAACATTTACTGGATGTACTGCTAAACAGCACAGATACACTGCTAAACAGTGCAGACCGGGTCTATGTACCCAAACCCGTCTCGACCGGGGCAAACTAATGCACCCGTCTAGATGCGTCCCCAGCAAAGGTACTCACCGGGAAGCACGGAACAGAAGGCCTCGGAAAACTCGACACTGGACTGGACTCGACTCGTGACGTAGGTACTTCGGAACTTCGGAACTGGTGGGCCTCAAGACACCTCGGACCTTGCACTCTCGGCTGGACTCGGGTCGGGATCCTCCGCACTCCTCACCGCCTCGTCTGGGTATCAATCGCAGTCTCAGTCACCTCCGTTGGCCTGAGGGAGTTACAGGAAATCCTGTGGATGCGCATGAGTGTCCGTCCGGCTGTGGCAGGGGACTAGGGCTGCAACGCACCGCCGGCGCGTAAGGTGGGGGGAGTGTCCCATCTGGGGTGCCAATTTCTGTGGTAAATTAAATTACCTGATATCTAATTTCTATGTGGTAAAGTTCAATAAAATAGCTCAATCAAAATAAGAGACACAGAGTCCGTGGCGTCTGAGTTTTAAGGGGTTTTATTCCATAAAATGGAATTGGTTCGAACCAGGTAGCATGATCCATCACCACGAGGGTTCAGGAAGGGAATCATGGACATGTACAATGATTTATTAACAGTACGCAGTATATATAATATCATTACAGTGGTGATGGGTTCAGAAGGCGTAACGGCTGAAAGAAACAAGATAAGAAACATGTGCGTAACAATATGTAATCAGAAGGCGTGCACAAGGGTGTACACGGAGGTGGGTGCCAGAAACGTCACATAGAAGAAGAAATATTTCAGCATTTCAGTCATAGAAGTGGGTGGATCCCTAGAAGAATCCTGCAGTGTCAGCAGAAATATATGGCAGAGATGCGCGCGCAGCAGCATGACGTGTGACTGACGTGGAACTGGAGGGTGAAGGGGACTTGACATTTAACGCTAGGATTAGAGACAGAAGTCTGGTGGGTCAGATCAACTTGTTCCTAAATCATATCAGGTATTTTGTGTTTGGAGAACGGTATTATCTAAAGAAAAGGTCTCTCGGGCAGAGGCTATTCTATACTGACTGCTAATGCGTGCATGTGTGTCTATGTGTAATGCGAGGGCTATGGGCCTACCATGGCAACAGGAGCTATGAATTACGTACATGGAGATAGAAAAGCCGGGCACTTTACTCTGCAGCTGGGGGGATGTTTACCTAAACTACTAGACAGGAATGTATTTTCGAGGAGCGGAGCAGATAACTTGAAGGCTGAATACAGTTTTGGCAGGCAGTCTGGCAGAGCCGGGCACCACTTGCCGCGTAGAGAGTAAGTCAAAGTTCAGGGATGCAGATGCAGGTCCTCGCTGCAGTTTTCAGAGGCAGAAGTCAGGAAAAAGGCTCGATGGCAGAAATCAGGGCCTTCGCCAGAGCCATGAAAACATGAAAGTGCACCATGTAAAGACGGTGGCACGGCACACTTAGGAACTGAATTATTGATCCATTCATGGCGGATTAGAAAGAGGACATGTTAACGTTGGACGCAAATGTATTTGCGTCTTCATAGCGGGTTATGGAGGGAACTTACATGCGCTTTAGGCACATACATGGAGCCGTTGGGGTACGTAGTAGGGGACACAATTGAGCATAAAAATTCATATTACCTCATGGGGAAAAACCTTTTCTTGTCTTTTTGTTCTGGATTTTGTAAGTCACATTGCTTCCCAGAACAGGCACCTCAGGAAGATATAACTGTAACCTCTGACACTGTAATACCTGAAGTGCCCATCCATTATAAAGACTTGGCGGATGATTTTGATAAAAAGAAAGCCTCCAATCTCCCCCCATTGGCCCTAAGACTGTAGCATCGATCTAATCACAGCAGCTTAAATACCCTGTAGTAAAATCTATGCTTTGGCAAAAAAGAGTAGCTTTCTCTCAGAGAATATCTAGATGAAATGCTTTGAATTGGATTCTTGGACCTTCTCGTTCACCTGCTTCCTCTCCTCTTTTTTTTTATACCAAAACGAGAAGGGTATCTCAAATGTCGTATAGATGACAGAGCTCTCAATGATATAACAATAACAAATCATTAACATTTACCATTAATTCAATCTTTGATTGATCAGGTCCAAAAAGCCAAAGTGTTTACCAAACTTGATTTGAGAGGGGTTTATCATTTGGTAATGGTACAGGAAAGAGATGAGTGGAAGAATGCTTTCTGTACTAAATTAGACGTCTATGAATATCTAGTGATGTCATTTGGTCTTTGCAGTGTCCCGAAGCCTTTTAATTCTTCATGAATGAGGCATGAAGAGATATATTGGACATCTGTGTCATAGCCTGTATAGATGACATTCAAGTATACTAGTATACTCGTTTTCCACTACAGAACATATTGAACACAGAAGGGCAGTTTTGAACCAAATGAGAGAGAACCAACAATATGTCAAATTGGATAAATGCAAGTTTAACATGAAAGAAGTTACCTTTTGGGATTCATATTATCCCAGGACAGGATAAGCATGGATCCCCAACAGATTTCTGCAATAACTAGTTGGTAATCGTCCCGTTCTATGAAAGAGATACAGAATTTTCTGGGGTTCGTCAATTTTTATAGCCATTTTATTGATAATTTTTCAACCCTCACATTTCCAATTCCTAAACTGCTAAAAAAGGGTGTCATTTTTTGTTGGACTTCTGAGGTGGAAGAAGGGTTTACAAAGCTAAAGGAAACATTTGCTACATCTCCCATACTGAAGCACCCTGAAACATCCCCACCCTTCACAGTTGATGCAGATGCATCCCAGGTAGCAGTGGGAGGGGTCTTGTCCCAAAGAGATCAAGAAACAGGTTATCTGCATCCTGTTGCCTTTTAATCACATGACTGGAACCCAACAGAACAAAACTACTCTGTGGGAGATAAAGAACTCCTTGCAATAAAGCGGGTCTTTGAAAAATGGAGACAGTATGTACTAGTCACTGTCCTCACAGATCAACGTAACTTGCAATGTTTTTAAATCTACCAGAGCTCTGTCTCTGAGACAACTACACTGGGCTCAATAATTCAGCTATATTTATTTTGTAATCCAATTTCAGGCAGGAAAAAACATGGGAAGGCAGATGCCTTGTCTCGATTTGGTATGCGGAAACATACTTCTCTGATCATTCTCCTATTATAGCTAGAATACACATTTGGGCCCCTATACTCGGAGGAGAATTTCATTACTGAAGCGTTGCGAATTCAAAACTGTCAAGAAATTGAAGCTTTAGCACAATAATACAATGGTATAAGAAGTCAGAATCTGCTTTACATGGAAAGGGTTTTAATGATTCCTACAAAACCTTTACAACTTCAGGCTTTAGATTGGAGTCACATGCATATGTTACCAGGACATCCAGGTTACAAGAAGTCTTTAGGCCTGCTTAAGAGATATTTTTTTTTGTTGGCCTACCATGGCTTCAGATACAAAAAATTACATATGAAGATGTTATACATGCACCCAAAGTAAAAGCTCACATGAAGCACCAGCTGGCCTATTAACCCCAATGCCAACCACCTCTAGTCCATGGCACACCACTTCCATGGATCATAGGGCTCTCCTAAAAGCCTTAAAGTGCACCCCAAGGGATAGGGCCCTAGTGTCTACCCTCCGTAAGGAGTATAAATGTGCTATAGTTAAACGTAAAAATAAAATAAAAGAGGAGGCATGGGACAACCTGCAGTCAACTGACGTGCTTAAGGACAGCAGAAAATTCTGGGTCACTATAAACCAGTCCTTTTTTATGGAAAAGGAGAATATAGACACAGATTGTGTAATCCCGGATGAGGCATGGTTTACACATTTTATGAACATTTATAGTGACAAAGACCATCAAGAGTCAAACATGAATGGTTACGCCTTAGTCCGCCCAATGCAATCTATTAAATTTGAAATTGCAGATGTAGAAAAGGCCATCCGAGAAACAACGAAACACAAGGCCCCAGGCCCGATGGGGTTCCTGCTGACCTTTACATATTATATCTGACTTTCTGGGCTAAGATCTTAACAAATGTTTTTAATGCAGCGTCACTAGTGGGTTTTCCCCCTTCCTGGTCCTCTTCAATAATTGTACCCATATTCAAAAAAGGGAGGAGATGCGGCCCCTCCTGTTACAGACCCATCTCCCTATTGGACTCAGCCGTTAAGATGATGGGCAGAGTCATTCTGCAGAAATTGGGAGATTGGATGTCTGACAGGGGGAGCTCTCGAACCTTCAATATGGATTCAGGCAACATAGAAGCACAATTCACCAGTGCTTGAACTTACACCTGCTGATTAACAAATATACTATCGCGAAAGAGGGTTATTTATATCTAGGGTTTATGGACCTATCCTCAGCGTTTGATTTGGTGAATCGCTCCAAACTTTGGAAGATCCTACTGGATCTGGGGATAGAGGCACCTTTGGTCTACTTTCTAAGTGACCTACACCAGAATCTGACAGCAGCAGTCAGGGTCACGCAGGAGGGTAGGTGCACGAGCCACTTTAACTCGAGGCGGGGTGTAAGACAAGGATGTATCCTGGCACCCCTTCTATTTACAATTTACATTAATGGATTGGAAAAATCTCTGACTGGGGTCAGGGCGGACAGCCCGCGTGCAGGGGGTACGGAGATCCCGGTCCTCCTGTACGCGGATGATGCCGTCCTGATCGCCCGTACGGGGGTGGGTCTACAGAGGCTATTGGACAATTTTGGCACCTTCATGGAGTCATTAGACCTTCAAGTCAACACCAGCAAATCCCATGTAATGATAGCGGGGGGTCGCAGGAAGATCGGTAAGGTCATCTCTTTTAGTTGCCTGGGTAATCAACTCTCTAGGGTACCGGTGTTCAATTATCTGGGCGTCTTATTTGACGAGAAGGGCACCTGGTTACCACAGCAGAAACAGAAGAGTAATGCAGTTTTAAGATCCACAGCAGCACTCCTTAGTTTTGCTAAAAGGCTGGGAGCAAGACCGATGGAGGCCATGTTAAAAATGTATATGTCCAAATGCTGTGCAATTGCATCATATGGGGCTTCTATATGGGGATATGCCTCAGTCAGTAAATTACAACTTGTCGAAAATAGATTTCTCAGATCTATTCTGTCAGTCCCACAATCAACTCCAACCCTTTCTATACATTCCGAATTAGGTCTTGGCTACATCACAGATCAACTCAAAGTAGCCCCTCTGACCTGCTGGGCAAATACTTGGCTTAACGGGGAAATTACACTTAACCATCTTATCCTCAAAGACTGCCTAGCTCTGGAGAAAGCAGAGGAAATCCCATGGCTGGCATACGTTAGAGCGGCGTGTGTCAGACTGGGACGCCCTGAATTATACACAGTCCCAGAAGGAATTAAGAAAGAGGATGTACCTTGGATCAAACATAATTTTAGAAAACTGCTGGAGGTGGAGAGGGAGGAAGAGGAGCTTAAAAAAAGGGGTGTAAGAAGTATGTATCTTTTACAGACGTCCATTCATATTGAACCTTATTTGAAGATTGTTACGAATCCTTTCCACCGTTTTTTGTTGATTAGATTTAGGTTTAATTTAATACATCTCACTTTGGGTTCTTTTCCACACTGGGCTAAACCCGAAGATTCTGCACCTTGCTCCTGTGACAATTTCTCCACACAAGACACACTTCACCTAATTATGTTTTGTGACAAGTTTGCTGAGCCTCGGAAAAAATTTCTGGTTCCCATATTACGAGAAGCAGGCTTCGTGCAAGTAAGACCCGCCCTCCTGTTCTTGCAACTTTTGGGAAGTGTGCATACTATTTTTAGTGTAGCAAGTTTTTTGGTGGCTGCAGTAAGGATCAATAGGAAAAGTATGAACACCTGTCTATTAGAAAATAGAATAGAAGAAGAAAGGGGAATTTAAATTGTATTTGTTCTAATTTGGTGTCGCAAAGCCTGACACTTGCAAAACTCATGAACTGTAAATACTGTGTATATATATGAATTCTTGCAAAACTTTTCTCCATTTTTATTGTATATAGTATAGTTTTAAACTGTAGTTTCGTTAGTGGCACTACAAAGTTTAGCAAATGAACAAATTATGATCTGAAAATTCTGTATATATGAAAGAATAGCTGTTAATACTTTGCACACTAATCTACCTGTGGACTTTATTGCAACCTGTTTTTATGTTTGATGCTGCCTTTATGATTTTAATTATTCGAAATAAAGACTTTTTGACTGACTGACTGACTGAGTGATGATTCTCCATCGAAGAGCCAGGCATGAGTCTCGTTCTGAAGACTGCCAGAGAGGGGGCTGTACAGAGCAGGAGGGAATAGTCGTTCCAAGTCATGACAGTGAAGTTGGAGAAGGAGCGGCCAACGATGCGATGGATACCGGGTGCGTGTGCGAGGGTGAGTGAAGAGCAGCACAGGTATCTACAGGGTTGGTGGAAGTTCAGTTGAAGGTTGATGTAGGCAGGTTCTAGGTCATGGAGGACTTTGAAGGTGTGCGTGAGAATCTTGTTCTGGCATCTCTTCTGTATGGGGCACCAGTGGAGGTCTCTCAGGTGGGGGATGATGTGGTTTCGTTGGGGAAGGTCCAGGATGAGTCTACTTGCAGCGTTCCGTATGGTCTGGAGTCTTTTGAGGAACTGGGTGGAGATGTCGGCATAGAGGGCATTGCCGTAGTCAAGGTCGCTGTTGACCAGGGCCTGAGTGATCTTCTTTCTGGTGTTGGTTGGGATCCATTTGACGATTCTGCTGAGCATGCAAAGTGTGTGTAAGCAGGAAGCTGCAACTGCGTTGATTTGTCGTTTCATGGTCAGTTGGCTGTTGAGGCTGCGTATGCATGCATGGTCGGTCAGTATGGGTGTGGGTCCAACTTCTGCAGGCCAACAGCTGTAATCCCATGTGGAAGTGTTCCTCTCGAAGATCAGTACTTCGGTTTTGTCGCAATTGAGTTAGAGGCAGTTGTCTCATATCCTTTTGCCTACGTTGGTCATGCGTCGTGAAAGGTGGATTGGGCTTTGGAAGGATCCTCAGCGAATGAGAGGATCAGTTGAGTGTTGTCTGTGTAGGATATTATTTGACGTGTGTGGTATCTGATGACGTCTGGAATGGGGGTCATGGAGATGTTGAACAGGGTGTGGCTGAGGGATGATCATTGCGGTACGCCACAATTATTTCTTTGGGTGCAGAGGTGAAGGGAGGCAGTCGGATGTTCTGTGTGCGTCCTGTAAGGAAGGGGTGTATGCACTTGAGGGTGTCTTGCTGTATGCCTATGTTGTAGAGTCTGTTGCAGAGGGTGTTGTGGGAGACAGTGTTGAACACCGTGTAGAGGTCAAGGAGGATCAGGGCCACAGTTTCTCTTCAATTGAGGAGTGTTCTGTGGTGGCGATCAGCGCAGTCTCAGTGATGTGGTTGGCACGAAATCCTGATTGTGAGGCATCAAATGGGTCGATTTGTTCCAGGAATTTGGTGAGCTGCTGGTTGATGGCTTTCTCAGGTACTATGGACAGGTAGGGGAGCAGGGAGGTCGGATGATAATTTTTGAGAGCCCTGGGATCAGCAGAGGCTTTCTTTAGAGGGGTCTAACATCTGAGTGTTTCTATCTGTCCAGGAAGGTTGCTGTGGAGATGAAGGTGTTGAGGATGCAAGTGAATTGCATGTTGATAGGGCTCGTTGCAAGGTTGTTGAGGTAATGGGGGCAGGGGCAGGCGGGGGAGACCAGGTGCTAATGGTTTGGCTGATGTTCACAGGTTGGTTGAGGTTGTTGGGGTTGAGGGTGGCAGGTTGGAGGTTGAAATTGAAAAAGACTATCATTCTATAATTTTTGTTTAATTTACTTCTGCCAACCATTTACAGCATGAGTGACACCTTTTTTTCTGAATTGAAACCTATAACTGGATGTTATTCTACAGTGTCCTAGTATTTGTACTGTTGAAACTGCTCTCATCTGGTCGGCGGAATGGTGGCCACCATCTCTGGGCCAGTGCCCTACACCCACCGCCCTGGCCAGGAATCTAGGAGTCATGATCGACCCTACTCTGGGGATGAGTCATCAAGTAAACAGGACCTTCTCTACCTGCTGGGGCATAACAAACATCCTGCGGAAGATAAAATTCTATCTCTCCCCTCAAGCCAGAAAGCAAGTAGTAGTTGCTTTAATAGGATCGAGACTAGACTACTGCAATGCCCTACTTCTGGGTATTAACAAGGGCCTCATAAGGAGACTCCAAATGGTACAGAATGCTGCAGCAAAATTTGTTCTAGATCTACCCAAGCGGGCTTCGGCTACAGCTGCAAGGAAAAGCTTGCACTGGCTCCCGATAGAGTCCAGGATTGCCTTTAAGTCCCTCTGCCTGATCTATGGGGCTTTGGCCTCAAAGGGGGCTAGAGGCCTGAGGGAACTGTTGGTTCCCTATTCCCCTGCTAGAACTCTGCGTTCAGCTAACAAGTCCCTGCTGGCCTGCCCCCGTGTCCGCAGAGCCAAATGGGGTGGTAGAGCCTTCTCAACCTTGGCCCCTAAGTTGTGGAATGCGCTGCCAACTGAGATTAAATCCCTCCCCACTAAGCAAGCCTTCAGGAAGATGCTCAAAACGTGGCTATTTGCCAAAGCCTACCCCTAGCTCTGGATTTGCCTTTTTGATTTTCTTTGGTTAGGCGCCTTGACGCCTCCGGGCTAAGTTTGCGCGTTTATAAATTGCATTTCATTTCATTCATTTCATTTCTCTTCTCCCGATTGCTTGTGCAATCTGGGCAGAGCCTTGGCAGGAAATAAAAATTGCAGGCACAGGCAGAAGTTTGCTTCACATTATAACTGATGCATGTGTCTTCCGCCTTCCCCCTTTCACTCACCTGCTTCCGGGTCACAATCTTGCACATCTGGTGGTTCCTTGCCGGGTTTGCGCAACTCTGGCTCCCCCTCTCTGCCACTCTGCCTGCCCCCGCATCCTGCTACTACGCTGGATCCCGCTCTATGCTACAATGCCTTACCGCAGCGTTTCTGTTTCTACGGCCACGATTCTGACTGCTGCATGAACCTGCAAAGAAAGGAAACATTGATTTAAAAACTCTATGATCAAACGGTAACACTAGCTAATTAGTTATTATGCGAATAGTGTTAATGGGTATCTGGTGTGGTTGTTCCAGAAGAGTTGGAGATCTCATTTCCCTGTGCATTTGTCTGCTAAAAGACAAAAAATGAAAGGACCTGGTTAATTTCTGAAGTTAAGGAACTTGTCCTTATTTTGAGCCCTTCACCTTTTTTTGCCAACACACGATTGGCTTTTTGATAAAGATTTGTTATTTGGTCGATTCACATATTTTTGTTCTCTGATTTTGGATCACTTTACTGATTAGATAATTTTTTCAAAACATAGGTTAGTACTTGCCACAGTTTCCTATCAAATGCATGTATACTGCTCTAAGTACAACACCTGATTGCTCTCTTTTAATTGCCAAGATAATCATCTTGTCTGCATCTACCACCATTCCATACATACCAAACGACTTGGTTCTGGAATTCTTTACGAACAACTCACATTGGGGGAGTCCGAAGGAACGAGTCGATGCATCTGTATACGATTCAATTGGACTCCCTTTCACTTCAATGGGAGCCTTTCTTCCAAACAGAACACAGGCTCCCATTGAAGTCTTGCACCCTGTGATGGGCACCCCATAGTGCTTGTACTGTGCATGGTAGGGAAGAGGAGACCCATGGGACCCCCCATTGGCCTGATTCAGAGGGCTCCGGTTGAAGGGGGCCTGCTAAGGGCCCCAAAATGACTGATCCCGGCAGCCGTTTCATTCCAGGCAAACTGATTTGGAATGGCTGTCCGAATCGTTCATCGTACTTGCTCGCTTGGAAACCAAGCCCATAGAGATCTATGAACCGGCTCCAGAAAGGCTGGATCTCTCTGAATGCCTTTTGGAACCGATTCAGTCAGCGCTAAGGGTTTGCAGGCATCATACTTGGTCATTCGGAACTGGGACTGATTTGATCAGAAACAAGGGCTTCTGAACGGTTTCGGTGAAGCCAAGTCCGATTTGGAGTTCTTCCGACCCAAATCGGAATCGACCCCATAGTGGAAGAAGGGAAATTAACAGGGAGTTTACTGTGATATGTATAAATATATTTATATAAATCACATTATAACTGAATTGTACTTTCTTACTTTCCAAAACTGATACATATATTCTTTTCTATTTATATAGACACACATAGATACACATAGGAAGCATCCAAAGTTTGCCTATCCTCCTGATGCTCGTCTTGGACAGGAATTTTCTCTTCCCTTGTTTTCCCTTCTTCCCCAATTACACCTTTCTTGCTTTCACTTTGTTGGGCATTGAGGTGGGTGACAGAATTTGGGAATAAGCATCAGAACTTGCATCTCACCGGTGAGGAAAACCAAGTTGAGGTTGACAGAACATGAAACCCACATTTTTCTTTTCACCCAGGTGAGATGGAAGAGCATCAAATAACCCTAGCAGACCTAGTACATATGATAAGGAACTTACAAAAAGAAACCCAAGCCCTTACACTTAGGATAGACACTTTACAGCATGGTTCCCTTCCTACTACTGCAAAATGGGTGACAACAGAGGCAACTGGTAATGTGTTCTCTTCCACTGCTTTGTCTTCCCGTGCTAGTCAGCCCTTGTTTCACATAACCACTCCTTCCTCCATACCATTAGCCCCTCCTGAGAAATTCTTTGAGGATTCAACAAAGTTTGCCACATTTGTAAACCATTGTCAATTAAATTTTGTGTGCAAAGTTGCATGTTTCCCTATTGATCAAGCAAAGGTAGCCTTTGTCCTATCATATGAGGCGGAACAGAAGCTACTTGGTCCGTTTCATTAGTTGAGCATAATGATCCCTTGTTGTATAATTACACTGATTTCAAGGATGAACTGCATAAATTGTTTGACAGACATCCATTCATCAGGCCGCTGACCCTGAACTTTCAAACTCGAAACCAGGCTCTAAGGACCTAATGAGCTACATTTCTAGTTTCAATTGATCAGTGGCAGAAACGGGGTGGCCAGGAGCAAAATGTAGCACTCTGTTTTACAAAGGACTTAGAGATGAGTTCAAAGATGTATTGGCCCAAGTAGTAGATCCCCCAGAAAAGGTAATGCTCTCATTGACTTGTTGTTCAAATTAGACTAACGGTTACATGAAAAGTGTCATGAAAAAGGGCGTCTTGACATAGGGATGCTGCGGTGTAAAGAAAATAAAACTGAACCAGAGAAACCTACAGAATAACCTGATCCCATGCAAATCGGAGGTAGCAGAGGGCCATTTTGTGATGAAGAAAGACAAAGGCACAGAGATAAAAAATGGTGCCTCTTGTGGGAAGCAAGAACATTTTTTTGAGGGCTTGTCCCGTAAAACTAAAAAAAAAATGATGAGTTGAGAATCTACTTGAGCCCGAGGTCCAAGAAGATATGGGCTTCGGGTAGATCGGGTCTAATAGTCTTCCAATTTTTAACTCAAAACTCACACAAATCATTAATTTTTGTAAAAGCCTTCGTTCTGTGGGAATATAAGTCCATTGAAGTTCAGATCATGATAAATTCTCGCCCCACTGGTAATTTTATGGATATTTATTGGGCTAAACAAATAAAGTTCTAGTTAGTGGCAAAAGAAGTTCTCGATGAGCTCAAAACCATCAACTACAGTAATCTAAAACCTGGTCCCATTACTCATCCTACCAATTAAGTGAGTCTCCTCATTCAAGAACAACATAAGGAAACTATACAGTTCAACCTCATTCAATCACCCCAGTTCCAAGCGATTTTGAGAATACCCTGGTTGATGCAGCACAACCTGTACATGGGGAAAAACCTTTTCTTGTCTTTTTGTTCTGGATTTTGTAAGTCACATTGCTTCCCAGAACAGGCACCTCAGGAAGATATAACTGTAACCTCTGACACTGTAATACCTGAAGTGCCCATCCATTATAAAGACTTGGCGGATGATTTTGATAAAAAGAAAGCCTCCAATCTCCCCCCATTGGCCCTAAGACTGTAGCATCGATCTAATCACAGCAGCTTAAATACCCTGTAGTAAAATCTATGCTTTGGCAAAAAAGAGTAGCTTTCTCTCAGAGAATATCTAGATGAAATGCTTTGAATTGGATTCTTGGACCTTCTCGTTCACCTGCTTCCTCTCCTCTTTTTTTTTTTATACCAAAACGAGAAGGGTATCTCAAATGTCGTATAGATGACAGAGCTCTCAATGATATAACAATAACAAATCATTAACATTTACCATTAATTCAATCTTTGATTGATCAGGTCCAAAAAGCCAAAGTGTTTACCAAACTTGATTTGAGAGGGGTTTATCATTTGGTAATGGGACAGGAAAGAGATGAGTGGAAGAATGCTTTCTGTACTAAATTAGACGTCTATGAATATCTAGTGATGTCATTTGGTCTTTGCAGTGTCCCGAAGCCTTTTAATTCTTCATGAATGAGGCATGAAGAGATATATTGGACATCTGTGTCATAGCCTGTATAGATGACATTCAAGTATACTAGTATACTCGTTTTCCACTACAGAACATATTGAACACAGAAGGGCAGTTTTGAACCAAATGAGAGAGCACCAACAATATGTCAAATTGGATAAATGCAAGTTTAACATGAAAGAAGTTACCTTTTGGGATTCATATTATCCCAGGACAGGATAAGCATGGATCCCCAACAGATTTCTGCAATAACTAGTTGGTAATCGTCCCGTTCTATGAAAGAGATACAGAATTTTCTGGGGTTCGTCAATTTTTATAGCCATTTTATTGATAATTTTTCAACCCTCACATTTCCAATTCCTAAACTTCTAAAAAAGGGTGTCATTTTTTGTTGGACTTCTGAGGTGGAAGAAGGGTTTACAAAGCTAAAGGAAACATTTGCTACATCTCCCATACTGAAGCACCCTGAAACATCCCCACCCTTCACAGTTGATGCAGATGCATCCCAGGTAGCAGTGGGAGGGGTCTTGTCCCAAAGAGATCAAGAAACAGGTTATCTGCATCCTGTTGCCTTTTAATCACATGACTGGAACCCAACAGAACAAAACTACTCTGTGGGAGATAAAGAACTCCTTGCAATAAAGCGGGTCTTTGAAAAATGGAGACAGTATGTACTAGTCACTGTCCTCACAGATCAACGTAACTTGCAATGTTTTTAAATCTACCAGAGCTCTGTCTCGGAGACAACTACACTGGGCTCAATAATTCAGCTATATTTATTTTGTAATCCAATTTCAGGCAGGAAAAAACATGGGAAGGCAGATGCCTTGTCTCGATTTGGTATGCGGAAACATACTTCTCTGATCATTCTCCTATTATAGCTAGAATACACATTTGGGCCCCTATACTCGGAGGAGAATTTCATTACTGAAGCATTGTGAATTCAAAACTGTCAAGAAATTGAAGCTTTAGCACAATAATACAATGGTATAAGAAGTCAGAATCTGCTTTACATGGAAGGGGTTTTAATGATTCCTACAAAACCTTTACAACTTCAGGCTTTAGATTGGAGTCACATGCATATGTTACCAGGACATCCAGGTTACAAGAAGTCTTTAGGCCTGCTTAAGAGATATTTTTTTTTGTTGGCCTACCATGGCTTCAGATACAAAAAATTACATATGAAGATGTTATACATGCACCCAAAGTAAAAGCTCACATGAAGCACCAGCTGGCCTATTAACCCCAATGCCAACCACCTCTAGTCCATGGCACACCACTTCCATGGATTTTATTACAGAACTACCAAAAACTATCCAAGGGTTTGCAGTTATTTTAGTGGTAGTAGACATGCTAATTAAAATGTCACACTTAATTTCCTTGAAAGCAGTGCCCATATTTAAGGACTTAGCTACAGTATTTTTGCATCAGATTGTGAGATTGCACTGTCTCCCGTCTGCAATAGTTTCAGATCGGGGTCCTCAAATTGTTTGTAAGTTCTTGAAAGGGTTTGGCAAGTTGTTACAGATGGATATGAGCCTTTCCTTGGGCCATAATACAGAAACTGATGGTCAGACAGAAAGAATGAATCAATGTCTAGAACAGTACTTACAGTGCCAGTAATCACACTTTTCCTCTGACTGAGACACTTCTTTACGGGCAGCTGAATTAGCTTATAAAAATTGATGCATTCTTCCACTTGGTTCCCACTTTTACTGTAATAATGGATCCCATCCTCTTTTTGGGTCACTACATCCTCCTGTCTCTACTCCTGTTCCTGCTGCTATGGAGCTTATTGATCATTTACAGGAGACACATAAAACAACTCAAATCAATTTTGATAAATCCAAGCATGTGAATAAGGGAAATGCAGATCTCCATCGTCGACCTTCCCATGAATATGCAATAGGGGACATGGTGTGGTTATCCACTCAGAACATTGCAGTAAAAGGAAAACACAAATTTAAACCTTAATTCATTGATCCCTAGAAGGTGGTTAATCCTGTAGTCATGCAACTGAAACTTCCTGTTACATTGAGAATCCACTCAGTTTTTCATGTCTCTTTATTTAAACCAATGGTAATGGGGACTAGATTACCTCCTCATGGCCGGCTGCCATGTAAAAATGTTTTTAATCCAATGTGCCTTGTGCAGTAGGAGGTCACTCGACACTGCTTGAATTAAAAATACAGCCTGCTGTCTTGTTTCACATTAGTTATTGAGGCCGACTCATTTCAGGATCTCACATCCCTTCTCCTTGGACCACAAACAAGTCAATGAGAAAGCTCGCATCTTTTCATTCTCCCTTCATAAACATCGTTTGCAAAGTTACTTTTAGCCTTAGAAGGTAGTGACGACTTGATCCCAGGCTAGATTAGCATAAGCGCTGTACTGGTAAGCTCTGGAATTCCAAAGCTTCAGTCTCGCAGGCTGGTTTACATTTCTCTTCCATTCTGCGATGGTGCTCCTCCTCATGGCGAAGGGAAAATAAAATGATGCGAGTCATTTAGTATTTGAATTAGGATGTATGTCACTGGCAAATTACATATTCCCTTAAATATGACAAACTGCATGCAATGTAATTTTGCAAAGAAGGATAAACTGAAGAAGAAAGAATTTCTTATCTGCTGCGAAAGCATAGTCCCTGCACCTGTGAGAGACCAATTGTATGAGTTTTTCCTTCCTGCAGCCTGAATATTTGGCCTAAGGGCCTGCTTCCAAAAACTAGTCTTCGCTAATCATCTGCAATAGAACATCTCCTCCCTTACTGAGGAACTTGTTTTTTGAGACACCAAAGTTATGCAGGGTGACAGAGTCCTGAATCAGAGTTGCCACACCTGGAGTTTTCAGTAAACTGATATTCTACTTGGACAGCTGTGAATGTGGACATACCACAACTCTTTTTAGGAAGACTAGTGTCTTTGGAAGCACTTCAAAAAACAATTAATATCAATAACTGCTCAGTATCAATGACCCCTCTACCCTGGTGGAACTTCTTTTGTGTGATTTTCCTGAATGACAGAAAAAAGGGTCCATACTTGCAAATGCCAGAACTCCATGGTTAAACACGATTCCTTGTTTTATCAAGAACCAGTCTAATTGAATAGCCACACCTAATCTTCTCAAGTGGAGAATGTCAATTCATGAGAGATGTAGCCACAAAACTAATTCACCAATGGGGGGTTCTTGCTGGATTCCACTTTGGAATTTGTGCTGCCGAACCATGGCCAACTTCAATCCTTTGACTTATTCCGAATGTGGAAATCTTCATTCCAGCCACCCACTTCATCTGAACTATCAGGGATTGATGATGAGCAGGCCTTGCTTGGGTACTCCCCTGTCCTCCTCGGTGAATTAACCACTGGTTTTTACACTTGGACACTTAGGGATGTTTGTTGATTTCCCTTTGACTTTCAATGTAGTGACATTTTAGCATTTGCTCTTAATGGGATAGTGTTCCTTTTGCATAACTTTTTAAATCCCTTATCTGATTTTCTCCATTTTTATTTCAACATTGTATTAAGGTTTTTTAACTGAAAATTGGTGTAGACCTTAAATTTGCTATTTCCTTACCTGTATGGTCTAAAACATTTTCTCTGATGATTGTCTTGCTGTTCTGGTTAAGCTCTCAACAGTGAGCCAGGATTAGCCACAATGAAACTAATGTGTGTCTTTGGATTCTTTTGTGTGGGCACTATGGTAGCTCAGCCACAGATTACATTAGGTCTCCAGCTTCTCTTCACTGTATCATTCCAGTTGATTTTTTAACAATGATCATTGTTGAGTTAGTGCATTGGATCTATTGCCTTGTTTTACTTTAGTTTAGTCTTCATACCTCAAGCATATTTTTTAATTCCTTGGCGATATATTGCCTGTCGAGATTGCTTTTGCAATCAGCTGTAACGTTGTCTGAGAAAGACCTTTGCTCAGTAGGTTCATGCAATGAATCCAGATGAGTGCTCTCTAATAAGACTGCCTCTCCTGGTAGCGTGATTGAAGTGCCATCAACCATGCTGTCTTAGGACATCAGTTAAAAGCCTGTAAAGGAGTCTCTCTCTCAGTGGGGATAGTGGAGGGAAAGGAGCACGTTACCGGCTGGTTCGCGTTTCACTACACGCCTGTGCGAGTGGGGGTAGGTTGCGAATGGCGCAGACTCTCCGTGGCTAAGGTAAGCAATCGGGGCCCTCGTCCCTGCTCCACCGCTGTGCTTTTTCGACGGCCCCCCCAGGAGACCACTTGGGGCTGGTTGCTCCGCCGGGCTGTGGTCAATGGTGACTGCCCCCGTCAGGTCCAGCGGCTCTGCTTGTTCTGCCGGCCGGGCCCGCCACTTTGTTTTCAAACACACGGCCCTGCCAGACCGCCGGTCGCACTCCCGACCAGCGGCGCACTCGGTTGGCGCCGACGGGCGCCGACGGGCAGAGTCGCGGACTGGGACTGGGATCCAGCCGAACCGAGCGGCACAGCCTGACGAGACGGGACCCCTTGTGACCGACTGGCGACCCCGTCTTTTCCCATGCTCCCCTTACCCATGAGCTGGGTCTTACTGTTTGTCCCCCTTTTCCCTTGCTGATTGTCTCTACAGGTTACTTCCTCTAGCGCACGCCCCACCTGAATCAGCCGCGCAGATCGAGACAGATTTGGCATTGGTAAGCCCTGACTACTGGCAAGTATCGTGCTGGTAGCCTTCCTTTTAAGCCCATGTCTTCCCCATGGCGGTCACTGGCTGTTCATTGTTCAATGTTAGCTACCTATTTACTGACACAAGAGGCGCTATTACCATTAAGTAACATACCTCTTGCAAAGATTAAGACATTTTAGTTTTATTGTTACTTTCATTTCTCCTCTCACGTGTTCCAAAGACTTCTTGGGACCGCATTGTAATGAGTCTCTCTCCCTCTCTCACTCGCCCTGCACGAATTTAACGGTCCCAGGACCGAGTGAACCACTTATGCCTGGGTGTTGCATTATCTATTGGGATACTCAAGATGCTTAGATTCTGAGCAACTATTTGCATACAATGTTGATGTTTTCCGTTTTTAATCCCTAGGTCTGACGGTGTGACAGTACTTTTGGCTAAACTCCGGTCGTTGACCAACCAGGTTGTATAAACCATACTCCTGAGCTCTCCTAAGGGCACTTATTAAGTATATGAGCACTTTTATGGTCCTGAAGAATTGCCCTGTGTGGGCATGAAACATGTTGACCATGTCGGACGGTTGAAATGAGGCCATACTAATGGTTACCCTGGGCCTCCATACCCCTCTTTGCACTTTTTAACAAAGTGGCTAGCCACACCAATAAAGGTTTCTTAGTGGACTACCCAACTTTTTTTTAAAAACCCACATTTTGCTCACTACCCCACCTGTTTTTGTACCTCAAACACCAGAAAATCACGGCAAGGAACAAAAGAACTCCGTCAGAGAGTAACACACGTTGTTACCCGTCAAGCATTGCAGCGCCGGCTTGACGCAGGAGCAGGAAGCCGATGATGCAAACAACATCACAAAGGGCTGAATTAGACATGTCATCCAGTCCTGTAGTTGTATGAGGTTTCTTAGTTCCGACAAGGGACCTGTTGGCTTCCCAGACCTCCTTTCCCTCCACTATCCCCACTGAGAGAGAGACTCCTTTACAGGCTTTTATCTAGGGGAACTTTGTACAACCTCACTTGTTACATATTCTCTGGACAGGTACACTGGACCCCTCTAAACACTGTCCCTCCTCGTCCCCCCCTTTGTTTAAAAAAATAAATAAAAATAAATAAATAAAATTAGGACATCAGTTGCCATTGCAGATAGTTATGCGGAAATATTGATGCAATCTAATACCTTCATAGTGATATATATATAATGGTGCAGTGCTAAGTTCTCTTGCAAGCTAATTGATAGGGTTTAGTGTCTGCAAATGTGTTAGCCCATACATCTTGACACATGATTGGCCTCCAAAGTGACAAAATTATGTCATCAAGTTATAAGGTAACTAGAATATGGAGGAAGTTTTCAACAAGTATTAAATGTAAAGGTCCACATGGTTTTGCCTGTGAAAAGAAGTATTCAAATGATGGTTCCCAAAGACTTCCTTATGATAAAGTGTATGTATTTGGGGAATAAAATCCATCAATGTAATCAAACCATCACTTGATGTCTCCTTCTTTGGAGGGTGAATTGAAATCAGTGGCGGCTGATAGGGAATGGGGGCGAGGGTGGGGGGACGTAGGGTGGGGATAATATATTTAAAAAAAGGAAGTAAACATACCTGCTGTCGCATTGCAGCCACCTATCCTCTGTCTCAGGAAGCACCCGGGCACTACTAAGCCAATCACAATGCTGCAATATAGCGTTGTGATAGGTCTAAGAAATTAGGTTTGGTGCTCACATGGGAACAGGGACAGGGAGCATGTGCATGTTCCTCACCAGGCTGTGCATTTCAGGCTTGTGGGGAAGATGAAAAGTGTGCATGACTGTTTGGCAGGTCCAAGAGGGTCAAACAAAGAGTCATGCACACTCTGGGAGTGAAACCACTCCTCCCCCTGGCCCCTGCTCTAGGCAACCCTGCCCCTCCCAGCACCTAGGAACTGAAAATAAAATGATGATAACGCTCAGTTATTATCATTTAAATGTTCCTCTTCATATTCTCAAAGCAGTAGGGCGATGGTCCTCCCCCTTAGGGAAGGAGTTGCCACTGATTGAAACGAGAATATAGTACCACCATAGAGTAAGTGCGAATGACGATGTTTGGATAAAATATTGAGCTAGAAATATTGAGAGACAGAAATATCAGAAAATAAATATTGTGCCACACAAATGTAATTGATAAGAATATCATTTTTGGAGGTAAGTAATGATGAAGCTCTTGGTCAACATTCCAATTTTGTTTATGTCAATGGACCTTTGGGGTAGCCTGAGAAGGGAAGGGGTTACTGACAAGTTTAGATCCATAAACTGTGAGACTAAATGTGACCACGCATTAAGTCAGAGTCCGTATCTTAAAGTTGAATTTTTTATAATTATAAACTCAAAGCCAAAGTAATATAAAGCAAACACAAAAATAAATTGTAAATATACATAATTATTAAAGGAATACCAAATCGTCAAACAATATTGGTCCTTAACAGCAAAGAACAAATCAAGATTTCAGCAATTGCAATGCAAAAGATTAAGAACAAAGTATGATAAATGAACAAATGGTTTCAAGCCTTCTCCCCATATATTGAAAAGAATTGCAGGATCTAGCTATCTCTGAACTAAACTAAGAATTATTGAAACATTATTAATTCAGAAGCAAGAAAAGGTGTCAGCATCAGAACTTTGGTAGTAGTTCTGTAAGTAAAAGTAAGCACCTGTATAGCATAAAGTCACTCAATCAGAAGTCAGGAGAGATTTCTACCTCTCGAAGTCTAAAGGACATCTCTCTGACTACAAGGTAAGTTCACTAATAAGAAACATGCACAGAGTTCGAGACACATGACCTCACATTATTCAAGTTCATTATTTCCATTTCCCATGAAGAGCTCCAGCGCCTGGTATAATGCTTCCACTTTCCAGTCTTCGCTTTTCAGGCATCCTTGAATTCCTCACTTCGGCAGATATCACCAACTGGTAGCACTTCATTGTTCTTCTCATTAAATTGAATTGACCTTGCCTGTTGTTCATCGTCTCACTATATTAAAGAAAATTCTTTGGTTTTCAATATACAACAATCAAACAACAAGACATTGCACTGATACATAATGGTGTTGAGAGATGTTTCCTGATTTACATGCCATTCTATGTTAATTACAGCTGTTTACAGACCATAGACTCATATCTAAATTGCACATTTTCAATATACATTTGTCACACACTACATCCAAGGTGCCCCGCAAGTGCACTCCAGGGGGTCCCCCCTCCTCCAACGAAACCCTGGCTATAAGCAGGTTCTGTAAGCTCTTGGGGGAGCACAATCAAAGCTCCTGGGGATTGTCATTATCTGCAGCTGCGCCATCCTGTTCTAGCAGATATCTTTGCAGCGGCTCCCATATGTCACAGGGTCATGAAGGAGGGGGCAGCAGTTCAGCATATGTAGTAAGTTAATCTTTACAGTGTGTCATGTCATTCAGCCATTCCTTGAACTTGGGGGCCCACCCTCTCCCCATCTACAAGCAACGCATTGTTTCGCTATCAACAGCCCCAGTGATCATAGCTTTCTGAGTGATATTGCTGTCTCTTCTGTATAGCCTAGGAGGGTGGTTTTGGGGTCAGTGCGCATATATTACTCATACATGTGTTAGAAGGCACTTAGCACTTCCATCCAGTCATTATGTATTGTTTTTCACCCCCAAGCAAAGTGTAGGAACTGGATGTCTGCTCCGAACTCAGTCGGCTCGGGCCCAGGCAGGGAGTCGAGCAGGAGCTTCTCATGCCCCCTGCAAGCCCCACCCAGGTCTAGCTGGGCCACCTCCGCAAGGGGTCCTGCTCTCACTCTGCACACAGCGCTTGTCGCAGCAGCTCTCACCTTCAGCCCTCCTCTCCTCCATCAGCTGGGTCCCATGCAGACAATATGGCCCGTCAGGTCTTTTTACCGCTGCTGATGTTTGCCGTATCACTTCTCCGGCCGCTATGTTCTCTGGTTGGTCCCATGGAGGTGATCAACTGTCCCCGGCGCCTTCCGCCTGCTGGCCCCGCAGTATGGCTCCAGTTTGCCTGTTCAGCTGAGCACCACTCCCAATAGCCTCTGTCTGTCAAATAAATGCTTTCACCCCCCGCGGTGGAAGGAGGCGAGCCCGACCCCCGCAGTACTGCACTTCTTTCTTCGGAGTGGTTCACTGCAATATGCGAGGTGTAAAGATGGGGCCCTAGGCCCTCATGCTGAGGTAATGACGTGACACGGACACTCAGTTGAGGGTAGTAAGAATGGCCACGAGCACTTGCGCTCGGCCCCTTTTATTGGCAGCGTCATGTGACACCATGACGTCTGTGGTGGGTGGGTGTAAAGTATAATACATCACTCCTGAACACTAGAACGTGTCCATGCTAGGGCACTACATCCCTCCCAATGTTTAATAACAAAAACCCAACGCCAAAGTTCAACCTGTGGGAAAAACCACATATTCCTTGGATGTAGTACAGTGACCAAACTACTGCAGAGTCTCTTTAACCGCCGCTACTGGCTGGTGCAGACGATGTTCTGTCGGCCGCAGAGATTCATAGTTCACTCGGGCATCAGCCAGGGGTGCTCGATGGATTCAGTCTGTTGTCGACTCTGCCCTGAGGTTGTCCTCACAGTCTTTCATTATCTTCCTTCTGTGGCGACAAACTCAGTTGGAGTTCTTGTGGTTCGCCGCTAGATGTTGGTGTGCGTTATCCAGTCCTGGCTTTGTCTTCATCCGCGGCATGCATCCTACTTGGCAAAAAAAACGGGTTTGTTGCAAGGCATCCCTCTCACCCGAATTGCCCCTCTCGAAGGTGTTCCCCTGCTACGGGATGTCCTTGAGGCCCTCTTTTCCAGATTTGCACTGGGCTGGGTGTACCGCATCATGTTGCTCTAACGCCGCCGTCAGTGGGGGTATGGAGATGATGGGTCTCACCTCAGGGTCCGCAGCCTCCTCCAGAGGGTAGCTGTTGGCTCCTGTCTTTGCTTGCAATGTCTTCGCCCTCCCCGGACCTTTGCAGACGGGCGGCTGATGACCATCTCTCGTCGTGGGGACTGTCGTCCCGGAGGCCTCTGCCCCTGGGCCACCACAGCTGGCATTGTCCAGTGTCCGTGTGACCCCAAAGGTGGATGTCACAAACGGTCTCGCCTGCTCATCTCCGCAGATCCTGGGTGTGCGGAAGCATCGTGGGTTAGCCGGTCTTCTCGCGGTGCCACGGCGTTCACCAGGACTTGTGCTCCGGTGTCCTGGCGCTTGTCGCCTTCCTTATCCTCGGGAGTGTGATTTGTCTTCCTACACTCCTCTCTCTTTTCCTCAGTTGGTTCGCTGTGGGGACATCGCGTCACACTGACTTCTCCTTTCACTCTTAACAGTGGCAACAGGCCACTCGGATATGCTTCCTTCCATTCCGGCAGTGGCAAACGTGCCACTCAGGTCTCTTCCTTTTCTTCTTTCCTTTTGGCAGTGGCAGACGTGCCACTCAGATCTCTCCTTTTCTTCTTTCCTTTTGGCAGTGGCAGACGTGCCACTCAGATCTCTCCTTTTTTTCTTTCCTTTTTGGCAGTGGCAGACGTGCCACTCAGATCTCTCCTCTTTTTTCGCTTCGCGACATAACTTGGACCGATCTACTTTCCTCTTGCCTGGCCTGGCTACTCCATGCAGTGCGCGCACTCTGCATGTGTCCCCCTGGTCTTGTCCTTGTTGGAGGACACTTTCTCCTTCTTCCTCAGCAGCCAGAGTTAGTGTCGCAAACCTTCCTTTATCTATTTTCTTCTGGGTGACGTTCGTGGGTCTACGTCGGTAGACCTCTTAGTGGTTGAACGTCCTGGACCACTGGCCGGTCCACTTCTGCTGAGTTCTGGCAGGTTGCCTTCAGTCCTCCTGTCGGACCTTGTGCTGCAACGATTCTTGTGGACCTTTGCATTGGTCCCCTCCTGTTGCGACTCCCCTGATGGGTTGGCTTCTGTGATCGACCACCTGGCTGGTCGGCGTCGCGGTGCGACCATCTGACTGGTCGGCCTTGGGGATGCGTCATGTCGTGTGACTGTCCGGGATACCTCCCCGCGCGATGGGACTCCATGCGCTCTTCTTCCTCCTTGCGGTGGCGTAGAGTCGCCACGTGGCGCGTGGTCTGCGCACTTGCTCTTTGGTGTGCTTGAACACCTGCTGCGCACACCATCCGGTTCCTTGGGTGCGGCTTCTTTGCTCTCCGGCGCGGATTGGTACCTTCGTAGAGCTTCTTCGGCGCAGTTGCTCCGTGCGCTTTTTCACCTGGTTGCGGTGGCGTCGAAAGCCACTGGGCGTGCACTCTGCGCCCTTGTTCGTCGGTGTCGTCGGGTACTTGCTGCTTTGGATCGTTGGCGGGAGTAGTTGATGCTGCGGTGAGCGCCTGTGGCCACTAGGCGTCACTGCTCTCTCCGTCGTCTGATCACGCAGTCTTTTCCCTGGGAGTTGTTTCAGTGCTTGATTGCTGACTGAGGCGCTAGTGCTTCTCCTTGCCTCACCGACCTCCTTGCGTTTGCTTTCTTTCCCACGTCGCGCTGGAAGTGGCAGCCTCTGACTCCTTGCTGCGGTGGTTGATCACCTGCGCTCTTGCGCACTTCCTTGCTGCGGGTGTGTGTGTCTTACTGCATGGGCGCTGCGCAGTCTGTTGCCTCTTGACACACTCAGTCCTGTAGTTAAGTTCAGCTTTGCTGGCAGGTGCACTTTTCCTTGTTGGCCACTAGATGGCAGTGAGGCTGTATGCTTCCCTCCAGCAGCAGCATGCTTTGCCCCGGGACGTTCTTTCCTGGTTACCTTCACACTTTACTGTCCCTGCTACTCTCGGGCTGCACCGGGGGCTGGAGTCACTGACCTCACCTCTTCCTTCAGCGAGTGTTTGTTCTTTTCCCTTGTGTTCCTGGTAGGCAGGAGGGCATGTGTATGAGGGTGAGGCACTGCTCCGTGTCTGCGCAAAGGTGGGGGGGGGAAATGCTCCGTGTCCTGCCGGGTTCACCGGCACATTTCGCTTTCTCCTGTTTGTGAGCGTTCTGGCAGCCAGTGTCCCTGGGGCACAGGTACAGTTAATTTCGGCGGCGCTGGCCGCTTATAGGCGCTTCATTTTTCTGCCGGGGAACTGAGGAGGTGGGGGCATACTCCTGTTGCCGGCGCCCGTTCTGCCTTCACTTCTCTAAGCCCTCCCGGCCCGCGGCAACCTTCTGCAGTCCTCGCGCGGGTAGGGGGGTTGGTGTGCTGGGCGATGTGTGGTCGTGCGGGGGGGAGGGCGTGTTCTGTGCAGAGTGGGTGAGCCCCGTGTGTGGTGCTCGACTCCGGGCACCGAGAGGCGGTGCTGGCGGTGGTTTCTTTTCCTCTTGCGGCGCTGTAGCTGTGCGGGGGGCCCCTGCTTTGGGGACGTTAACGATCCCTGCGCTTCTATGCGGGTGAGCTCCGCTTTCCCCCAGTGCCTCTTTGGAGTGCCTATGGTGCGGGCAGGGTCAGGCCGGGTTGCTTTTCGCCAGGCAGGGCGCCATTACCTTGCGGGTGGGCTCCGCTTCTAGGTAGGCTTCACTCTCGCCATGAGGGGGTCGGGAGGTGGTTAGCTACTCCACTCCCTCCCCCTCATTGTTCAATGAGAGTCACGGAGGCGGGGTGGACTCCCGCGGACCTCCGGTCGGTCCCTGGTGATTCCGGGTAGCCTACGGGGTCACCTTCGGTCTGGCTGGCGTCGCGGCTGGGCTCTGCTGTGTCGCGACGACCCGCTGCTTCTCTGCTGGGCCCCTTGATGCGGGTAGGCACCGCTGGGCTCTCACTCTGCCTTATGTCGCGACCGATGCCGGTGGCCTCCGCTCAGGTCGCTCTTCTTCCCCCAGGCACCCTCGGGCAGGGGCGACTCACTGTGGGTCTCCGAGGTGTAGGGTGTTTTCCCGGTCACTGCGGGCCGTGTTGCGGGGCTCCGACGTGCCCACAGGCTTCTCGGCGCATCGCGCCGTGGGGCAGGGGGTGCCCTCTAGGCGGGCAGCTCTCTCCCCCTGTTCATCAAATTTGGGCAGTGGCACGCATGGGCTTCACTACCGACCTCGTCGCCAGTGTAAAGATGGGGCCCTAGGCCCTCATGCTGAGGTAATGACGTGACACGGACACTCAGTTGAGGGTAGTAAGAATGGCCACGAGCACGTGCGCTCGGCCCCTTTTATTGGCAGCGTCATGTGACACCATGACGTCTGGTGGGTGTAAAGTATAATACTCCTGAACACTAGAACGTGTCCATGCTAGGACACTACACGAGGGTAGGGTTCCTTTGCTAGTTATTGTGCACTGTCATTTTCTCCTGCAATGCCACCGTCACTGATCTGTCCACGTTTTCTCTCCAATAAGCCCACTTTGTACCTGATTCAAGCATGAGATTTCATCTTGGATATCTCAGCCAGTTAAAACTGGTTTATATGCCAGATTGGGTGCCTGGGCGGTAGGAGCCTCACGTTAGTGTGGCCATCTTGCTCGTCATTTCTCTAGCACACCCTCGCCTCACTATCTTAAAATACAATGTTCTTTCTCTAACCATGAATGCTTTGCTCTGCACCTGAAAAAGGTAAAAAGTTATCACAAACAAATTTCATGTTCAATGTTAAATGTCCAAACTGTAAACTTAATCCCACAGTTGCGCTAATTTAGCAAGTCACTTACAGAAGCATATTATTGTGCAACACACATACAATCCCATAAAGACATAAATACATATAAGGTTATTTATCTATATCACACCTTCGCACATGAATACACTTTTATTCATTAGAAAAACAACTGACCACATTGTGGGCACTTAAATGCAACAAAGAGGGGGAGAGAGAGAGGAACAAGTGGATTCGGTCTCCCTTGGCAGTATGGTTAAACAAAATAGAATCCACTCAGAGAAATGGTCGTGGTCCCTAAAGTGATGGGGAACACACAGTGTTGTTTAAATGCCCCTCACACACCATCAGGCCCCTTGGTGTCATGCTTCATCATCGGGGCCTTCGCACCCCTCTACGGAATGCGGCGTGCTACGACTTGCGGCTACGCAGGAGCACTTGGTAGTGAACCATGTGAGGGTGTGTGTTTAAGGTGTGAGTTAGTGAGGTGAGGTGAAAAAAGTGGGGTTAAAAAATACCTGGCTCGTAGGAAGGAAATATATTTATTATATCCTCGGCTAGTATTATTAAAAAGGTGCAAGGTGGGGTTGACTATATACATATTAGTGTATATCAACCGAAAAGTGTCAACATGTTTCGGAGTACCAAGACTCCTTCTTCAGGACAAGGATATGCACGTTATCCTCACCTTACTCACATGAGATGTCAAAGTGTATTCTACAAAAATAAATAGACCAGGTGAAATGTACCTATCAATGTTTCACAATGAACATGCTCAGTTGCGCCCAATTGGCGTTGAAGAGAACCTGTGGAAAAAAGACATAATAAGCATCACAGTCGGATGTCCAGGAGCTGTGGAAAGAGCAATGCCATCCAAATAAATGAAGGGTGAACCAAAAATAAGGTTCAAAATACCCTGTAAAAAAGACATAAAAAAGACACACAATGTACACAGACAGACAACTACATTGTAAATTGCGTTCCCCCAGGAATGGTTTCAGAAGGAGAGGAAGGAGTTAGTAACTGTAGGCTTACTTATAGTTCAAGGTTAGGAGACCTCATGAGCCTTAGCGTGGTTTTGGGGGATCCCTTCCTCTCTGCTTAGTTTAAGCAACCTAAAGGATATTAAGGTTGAGTTTTAGATGGTATGGAGGTACGGTCAAAGAAACGTAAAAAAGTACAGATTGCTCCTCCTAGCTGTTGTTGACCCAACTCACGGTTACTGCATGGCCAGATCGCCTGCCTTCCCCTCAACGCTGCTCCGATGAAGTGAGGAGTGAGCTGGGCGGTTTTCTATTTTATACTCCCGGGCTTGTTTATTAGGCAAGGTAAATTGGCTGATTAGATACGGAAGTAAGCCCAAATACGGGTGTTCTCAGGCACTCGGATCCACTGTTGCGCCGTAGACAAGGGTGCGGTTACCGTGATGGACTGCGCATGCGTTGGAAGCTAGTGTGTAAGGACCTGAGCACGCGTAGTACCCAGAGAGTCAAGCTAGACGTGCATGCGTTAGAGATTACTGTGGACGAATCGCATCCGTGGGTCAATGCGCATGGGTGAAACCCAGCGCTGCAGTGTCCGTTGTTGGCTATTGCTCGTATTCACTCTGGGGCATAAGGCCGGATCTCCAGAGTTTTATGCCATGCAGCGATCACGAGCCCTATTAATGTTCTGGATGAAAAGTCATTAAAAAGAGACTCATTGGGGGCAGTGCCAACAAACCAACGTACCTCAGAATGCTCAGCCTTTTTTATCCTGGGGCCAGGGAACCCGCAGAGGGAGGAACAGGAAGGGCAACAATGTCAACTGGCAACCCTCAGACGAAACAGACCCCGGGGTCCTCACAAGGAGCATGACCGCGAACCAAGCATCAACGAGCAAGAGGGGGACCTAGTTATTAACATAACCCCTTGGCCCCTCACTGAGTCGCAACAAAAGGTATTGAATAAAGGCTTAGGGTATGTTCCAACCAATAAGCCTGACACCTTTTTGTTACACAAGGAAATTCAAGATTTCATGAGAACCATCAAACTCAGGGCTTTCTTCCAAGATAAAGAAACTTTTCAAGACATCTCTGATACAGGTCTGAAACCAAAGTCTACTTTTACACCTTTAGACAACCAACTCCCTGTGGAGGTGTTAGCATTTGAGAAAGCGATCATGCACGAACTCAAAAAACTGGACACTAAACAGAAGGTGTTCCAGAACATGAGTAAACTTGAGAATGAGGCAATCAGAGAACTGAGACTCAATAAGAACCTAACCATAAAACCTGCAGACAAAGGTGGGGCAGTGGTTATTCAAACTACTACTGGTTATGACAAAGAATGCAGGAGACTCCTCTCTGATAGAAGAAATTATCAGGTTTTGGTAGAACATCCCACAGAGTCCATACGAATACAAATAGAAGGGATGATTGAGGAGGCCCTAGCACATGACTGGCTTACTAAAAAAGAATCTGAGTTTCTGGTGCAAAAAAATCCACGCACCCCTTACTTCTACACTATACCCAAAGTCCACAAGAACCTTGTGAATCCACCAGGGCGCCCAATTGTGTCCGGCATCTCATCAATTCTCGATCCTTTGTCAAAATTTGCCGATGCCTTTTTGAGACCCCTGGTGCAAGCTACTGACACGTACTTGAGGGATACAAAAGCAGTACTGCAACTGTTACAGAACCATTCCTTTGACCCTGACTCACAAATGCTTTTGAGCCTTGACGTGGAGAGTCTCTACACAAGCCTCCCGCATGATGAGACACTCCTGATCATCGAAGAAGTACTCCATTCTGACCGATGGAAATACCAAACCCCCCGTGGGGTTGTCATGGAGTGTATCTCGCTGGCCCTTACCAAAAACTTTTTCGAATACCAAGGCACTCTCTTTTGGCAAAGCCATGGTACCAGCATGGGGAGCACATTTGCTCCGAGCCTAGCGGGGCTCTACGTCCATCACCTGGAGTCCTCTAAGATTCTCCACCCCAGCAACCCCTTCAGGGGTAGAATCCATACATGGCGACGATATATCGATGACATTTTGGTGATTTGGGAGGGTGATGGAGAGACAATCACTGAGTTCATGAAATGGCTCAACGACCAGAACCCTTTCTTAAAATTCACCCAGGAAATGTCTAACAGGTCAATAGTTTTCCTAGATCTCAACATCTACCATGAAGCAGGCCTCTTGAAAACAGAGACCCATTTCAAACCCACGGCGAGGAACTGCCTCCTCAGGTTTGACAGTTTTCATCCTCGTCACCTGAGGGAGAACTTGCCATACGGGCAGTTCCTCCGCCTACGTCATAACTGTAGCGACATAGCCAAGTACAAAACTCAGGCTAGTGACCTAAGTATGAAACTGAGACAAAGAAAATACCCCAATCAGGTCATCGCTAAAGCTATGAAAAGAGCCAGGAACAACAATCGTGAGGCTCTCTTAGATGACAAACCGAAAAAGGACGACCAACTAAGCAGAATGGTTTGCGTTACCACTTACAGTCCAGTAACCAACCAAGTACAAAAACTGATCCACAAACATTGGCGTACATTGACAAGTGGCTCACTAGATCTAGAGAAACCACTGTTTGCCCACAGACGTGGGAGGAATTTAAAGGACATGCTCGTCCATACTAGACCTCCTACACACAAAGTGGAACAAACTAGGTTACAGGGTATACAGGGGCCATCACCCTTGTGGAAATTGTAACAGCTGCCACCTCACCAAGAAAAGCCAGACACTAGTCTTCACAAATGGCACCAGCTGGGAACAACGTACATTTACCAACTGCAACAGCAGAAATGTGGTGTACCTAATCACATCTCCCTGCCAGAAGGAATATGTGGGTATGACAACGAGGCAAGTGAAAATAAGAATCAATGAGCATAAAAGTAACATCAGATGCAAAAAGTCAACCACAAAAATGGCAGCCCATTTCCTGGAGTACCAACATTGTGTGAATGAGTTACAGTGGACAGTGATCGAAAAACTACCCTCAGAGTCAGGGCTATTCGAGAAAGAACAGCGGTGGGTGTTCCGCTTGGGGACTGACATTTTTGGGCTAAATGACTCTATTCCGTGGAGCCAGCTACGTTGAGTATACAGTGACACCGTAATCTGAGCGCAGTCTTTCCCCACACGATGTACTGAGCCTCTTACATCCTTGTTTGACTGAAACCATGCTTAACCCTATTACCCATGGCTTAGCCCCCATTTAATAACAATGTGCAGGGTGTTAAACTTTTTGGGTTGAATATATGTGTGTTTATAGTCTTTGACTACCACACATGAAAAATAACCATGCTCAATCTTATTACTCATGGCTTAGCCCCTATTTAATAACAAATCTGCAGGGTGTTAAACATTTGGGTTTCATATATAGGCATGCTCATAGTCTCTGGCACTGCCCGCAATGAGTCTCTTTTTAATGACTTTTCATCCAGAACATTAATAGGGCTCGTGATCGATGCATGGCATAAAACTCTGGAGATCCAGCCTTATGCCCCAGAGTGAATACGAGCAATAGCCAACAACGGACACTGCAGCGCTGGGTTTCACTCATGCGCATTGACCCACGGACGCGATTCATCCACAGTAATCTCTAACGCATGCACGTCTAGCTTGACTCTCTGGGTACTACGCGTGCTCAGGTCCTTACACGCTAGCTTCCAACGCATGCGCAGTCCATCATGGTAACCGCACCCTTGTCTACGGCGCAACAGCGGATCCGAGTGCCTGAGAACACCCGTATTTGGGCTTACTTCCGTATCTAATCAGCCAATTTACCTTGCCTAATAAACAAGCCCGGGAGTATAAAATAGAAAACCGCCCAGCTCACTCCTCACTTCATCGGAGCAGCGTTGAGGGGAAGGCAGGCGATCTGGCCATGCAGTAACCGTGAGTTGGGTCAACAACAGCTAGGAGGAGCAATCTGTACTTTTTTACGTTTCTTTGACCTTACCTCCATACCATCTAAAACTCAACCTTAATATCCTTTAGGTTGCTTAAACTAAGCAGAGAGGAAGGGATCCCCCAAAACCACGCTAAGGCTCATGAGGTCTCCTAACCTTGAACTATAAGTAAGCCTACATTTACTAACTCCTTCCTCTCCTTCTGAAACCATTCCTGGGGGAACGCAATTTACAATGTAGTTGTGTGTCTGTGTACATTGTGTGTCTTTTTTATGTCTTTTTTACAGGGTCTTTTGAACCTTATTTTTGGTTCACCCTTCATTTATTTGGATGGCATTGCTCTTTCCACAGCTCCTGGACATCCGACTGTGATGCTTATTATGTCTTTTTTCCACAGGTTCTCTTCTACGCCAATTGGGCGCAACTGAGCATGTTCATTGTGAAACATTGATAGGTACATTTCACCTAGTCTATTTATTTTTGTAGAATACACTTTGACATCTCATGTGAGTAAGGTGAGGATAACGTGCATATCCTTGTCCTGAAGAAGGAGCCTTGGTACTCCGAAACATGTTGACACTTTTCGGTTGATATACCCTAATACATATATAGTCAACCCCACCTTGCACCTTTTTAATAATACCAGCCGAGGATATAATAAATATATTTCCTTCCTACGAGCCAGGTATTTTTTAACCCCACTTTTTTCACCTCACCTCACTAACTCACACCTTAAACACACACCCTCACATTGTTCACTACCAAGTGCTCCTGCGTAGCCGCAAGTCGTAGCACGCCGCATTCCGTAGAGGGGTGCGAAGGCCCCGATGATGAAGCATGACACCAAGGTGCCTGTTAGTGTATGAGGGGCATTTAAACAACACTGTGTGTTCCCCATCACATTGTGGGCACAACACCAACACTCTCATGATTCATTCTTTCCTAACCTATGGAGAATACACTGCATCAAATGCTGGTTAGCGCAACCCCAGTACAATCTTAGCCTATAGGTACATTTTGTTGCTGGCCAAGCTGCTCCTAAAAGAAAAATTATTGATACACATCCTCATTTAGAACATTTCATTACAGGACTTCCTATACTAGTGCAGTACGTATACTGATTATAATTTTTTTATGGGAATACGCAAGGTCCAAAGTACACACATATATGTGGCCTTATCAAGATAAAAGAGTGAAGCAAAACTATGCTGCTCCAGTAACATCGTTATAATATCATTTTCAATAACACAGTGGTTACAAATATTGTCTTTGAATTATTTGAGTGCATTTTACTTGATATATTAATTTTATGTGTTACTATTGTTTATATAAATGTTATTAATTTATTTAAAATATAGCTTGCAATTTTGTGATTTAGAGATTTTTATTTAATTTTTAAGACTAATTTATAGTTTTGTAGCAGTTTGTTGGGTTTGTAAGGGGGATAAGGAGGGAAGTTAATTAGATAATTAATTATTTAATACATTTTATTTAATTATTTGATTGATATTTATTGTGTAAATAATGACTTGAATCTTTCCACTACTATTGTGAGGAAACTTCATTTTTGCTTGCATTCTAGAAATCCTTGGGAATGCATTGCTTTCCTCTCTCTCTTTCTCCCTCTCTCCCTCTATGTCTCTCTCTCTCTCATTTCCCTCTTGTCTCTCGCTTTCTTTCGCTCATCTCCTCTCAAAAACCCATGCTTGTCCATTGCTTCACCATCCCCTGCCATTACTTTTTTATATTGTTTTTATGTTGTTCGAGAAATACCCCGCCAGCTGAAAACTTCTGCTGGGCTCATTACTCCACCATTTGCTAATCACAAAATGTTCCCACGTACATTTTTTATTACTTTGTTTAGTTATTGCTTTATGGTCACACTAATGATAGGCTGCTCATTTTGGGCCCAGCTTGCCATGTCACCTTAGCTTTCCTACCACCTGCTTCCGGTGTCTTTATTTATTACGTTTATTTATTGGTGTATTTAATTACTTTTGACATGTTCAGTTAGCTGCACACTACTATTGGAATACTCACTATCCCAAACTGAGTGCACAATCTATTGCTTCATGGACAGATGACTATTGTAGATTGATGAATTGGCCATCTTTGGGAGATTTTTATTTTGATTACAAAAAATCATTCAAGGATTCTAAAAAGGCTGCCATGTTCGTGTGCAGATGCAGAGTGATCATCTTGTATTATATTTCCCAAATTAAAAGACAAATCACTCAAAAATAGCCATTGTTCTTGCATACGTGTAAGCAGCAGCCATCTTTAAATGTTTTTTTCCAAGAAAAATAATGGCTAGATGTATTCCTCACAAAGTGCACGCACAATCACAGCAGCTATCCAGAGAAAATATTGGCAAATTCCATTCAGTTTCACAAGTGAGACTCATTTGCTTCACCAATGTGCCAGAACCCGTTTCAGATGGCCATGGGGCATGCAGGGGATACTGGACCTAAAAGTGGTGGCTGAGGCTTCTTACTCCTGGTGTCCTAGGCCTTGACCTACTATGGATCCTGAGCAACTGAACCAAGTACCCCTTCTGCACTTGACTCTCAGTGGTAGCTGTGGACGAGCAGTCAAAGGTTCCCTCAGGGTGAGACGTGAAGAAACAGGTAAGGGAACATGACTCATAACTTGAGGTACAAACAGTGCAAACGATAAATACATTTACAATCAAATACTTGCTTTTATAATAAAAAGTACTTAATTTCTAATAGTACATATGCAAAGGAAAAACATAGTTCATGATCAATAACACAATCACCTTGAGGTTAGGGCACTAGTTGTTGTCAGGCAAATCCCTGTCCCACGCTCTGTCTAATAACAGCATTGGTGTTATTCTCCATTCACTGGTGGCCGCATCCAGGGAATGTGTACCAGTTGGCCCTACTCAAGAGTTCCCCTTTGACTCTTCAGGATTTAGTTAAAAGTGCATTGAGTGCCCTGGGGCCCAACAGGCCCAGTTCAATTCCTACCTCAGCAGGGTAACAAGTGCCCTCAGCGTGTGCTCCCATGAGTTTTGTTCATGCTTTGGTAAGTTGGCCTGCTTGCGCCCCATGAAGGAGCACCGGTGGCGCAGGCTCTCTCTCCTGAGCTGTGAGGCTGGAGACTTCCAGTTATCGGCGCAGTTCCCAGCTTGTGAAGATGTCTTAAGTCAACCTTCCTGAGCAGGGGTGGTGTGGCAGAATCCTTCCTTCAGCTCCTGACTGAAGCTCAGTGAGGATGCAATGTTGACTGTGGCATACTTGGTAGTCTTTGGTGGTTCGTCAGGGGCTGTTGTCTCGCTGTGTGAGCTCCGCCTGCTGAACGCACCCTCAGTCTTTTTCTTGGCAATATTCATACCAGCAGCTGCTCTTGGTATGCAGGGTTTGCCGTTGTACTTTAAAGCACAGGCGCAAACCCCTCTGGTGGAAACACCTCCACTCCAGTGATTATGGGTCTCAGCATGCTCACAGTAGCAACATTACTAGTGGCCCCTCCTGATATACAGTGTCACCACAGCATGGTGGTACAAGTTTGGCACGTCCTGCATGGCTCTAAATTATGGCTCAGTCCACAGCTGCCCTCATCTGGCATACAGGGTTGTTGAACTGGCACTCTGGCACATGGGCTACAGCCCGATTATTCTCACACTTTGCACAGGGTTTCCTCACGGTAGGGCTCTTCACTCTTTCTCGCTCCCTCCGATGCTCCTCTCTTCCACACATGGCATTTTTGTTTTGGCAAGCAGGAAAGAGCTGCTGTTGCAAGCTCCAGGGCGGTGGTCATAGTTTTCCTGGATGATGTCCCCTCACCCAGCAGGAGAACTAGCAGGCCTTTGCCCCCAGATCTGGCCACAGGCAGAAGTCTTGCAGAGCTTCCCCTCCTCACACAGCCTGTCTGGCTGCTTGGGAGATGACAAATGTTGGTGTCTCAACCTCCACTTCTTATAGTGCTTTTCAGACACCAAATGGTATTTAGGGTGTGAGTATTTGAAGTTTTGAAATGTACACTTTCCTCCTGAAAGGATGTCTTTCGCAGCAGGCAAAGACTGGAGCAGATTGACCCACAACACAATTCATGGGAGTGACCAGAGCTCACACCTGGTTGCCAACCACAGTGATAAATGCATCAAAAGGTTAATGTAAGGCTCCCTGCCCTACTCCTTATGATTCCCTTATCAGCCCCACCGCCTTTCCTGAGATGTGTCCAGGCCCCTTACTTAGCTTTTGAAGTGTAAAGGAAGAGTCCCGTCCTCCAGTAGGTGTCTCACCCATTTACAGGAATGCAGCAATACACAAATCTGTCTGGGGGGTCCGCTCCTTCTCATGTCTTCACCAGGCAGGCCTGGACTTCCTAAAGTGTAACCCAGGGCCCTCCATGTAATGAACCATTGTAGGCACACTTGCACTCACCATACATTCACAACATACTTACTCTTCAGTACTGTTACCTCCATGATTTATGCCACTACAGGCAGGCATGCCTTCAGCACACACGTTCAGTCTGTGTGCACTGCTCAGTACTGTAGCCTTTCTGTATAGTACCAGGGAGTGCTATTTACAAACACATACTCAGCCAGCACACATACTCATCACATGTGCACTGCACAACACTTCACCCTTTATGTATTGTACTTCATACAAGCACACATACACCCAGCATATGTTTTCATTGCACAGCACCACATCTTTCATGTGTTCCTCGCAGGAATACATACACTCAGCATATGCACTAATCCAATATGTACCACACAGTACTGCTTTATCCCTGTATTGCACCAATCCTAGGCACACACACCTCCTGGGCAGAGTCACCACTCCTGTGACTAAATGCCAATTTGCGTATTGCAGCAATATTGTGATGCACGATTTGCCAGATCTTCATTGCAGGTGTGTGTGTAGGTGTGCGTGGTTTCTGTATCTGTTTAGGTTTGTGTGTGCATGTGTGTCCATATATATCAACCTATCTTTTTGCTCGTTTATCTGATGCTGTGTTGTGTTTACTCTGTTATAGATTACTCTCCAGTGTGTGGAATTATTAAATTCAAATAGCCTTGATATCTCAAATTGCACGTGGCATTGAATGAAGTTGATGGCAATTGCTAGTTTAAATGTTAGCCACCCTCCATTTCAAAATGTTTTCGATGTGATCCCTTCCTTTTACTGTTATGAAATGATTGTCATTCTCATGAGTACAGTTATCTGATGTCTTTCATTGGTGCAGTTGTTAATCATGTTTGGGGGATTTTGTTGAAGTGGTGGACGTCACAGTAAATGCACTTTCAACATAATGATTGTTTGTCTGATTACAGTATCCAACTGTAAGCGTTTACCGTTTAAGCAAATGATGTCATTTATATAAATTGTAATACAGCAACCCACGGTTGTTTTTAACAGTTGCTGGTAAACAATGTCTGTCCCCATGTCCCTTTCCTCCATCTGGTAATCCCACCCTATGGTATTTGCACAATTTCTATCGTCTAAATCTATTTTGGCTTTTTAGCCCTTATTGCATCAGACCCATATTGTTTCATTTTATATATTTCTTTTTAGAATAAGAATGCATTTTTGTGCATTCTGAACACTCCCCTCTTGCTACATTGATTCAGGCATTGTTCACCGTAAGCGAATAATAATAGACTATTCTTGAATGGTTCTGCAAAGAAAACCTGAAGGAATTCTTGGAGCGCTCCATGGGGGTACTTAGATCATAGATATTAGGAAATCTATAGTCTGTTCAGAATTTGCTCTCAACATGCTATCTCTTATCATCCCAAGACAGGCGGTGTCATGAATAGATTGTATCCAACAAATGATAAAAAGCGATTAATCTAAAAGGAAACTTTTGGATAAATATGGGCGCCATTCCTAATGTGATTACCTGCAGGGGCTTTTTTTATACTATCCATAGGTTATTTAGCATTATAAAGTTAATAAAAACATCCAAAGCTGGAGGCATTTCAAGCACTGTAAGAGTTCAGTGCGATAGATTAAAATATATGTCAAAAAAGAAAAACACATTACCTTTTTTTAGATCCACATAAGTCACATGTGATAATGCACTGCTCAGGCTAAATGTTTTTAAAAATTTGGTAAGGTTACATTAGAAGCAGAAGTCCTAATGCAAAATTCAAAAGTATTCAACCAATGCAACACAGGCTCCGACAAAATTGATGTATAGAAAATATAAACAAATGTAAGTAGTATTTGCCTTATATATGCACTGCATATGACCCCACATAAAACACCAGTCACGATATTCCTAAGTGACATATTGATGGCATCATTGATGACATCAATGATAACATCTTCCAATCATGCCAACCTCGCCCATGTGCAGTTGGATGAAGCCATTGGGTAGCTTTGTGTCTTGTCTTATGTGAGCAACCAACCCACATTGCACTTAACCTTTTTAAAGTGCAACAGACATTGGCTAATGAGTTTGCACCTTCGACCCAGCCCTATGGACAGTTCTCTGCACCTGGTTAACACACTCTACAGTCAACAACTGTGCACAACATAGTTTACGTATAGGGCCATGTTTATATCTTCACACAGGGGTAAGCCATCTTTGAGTGGCTCACTTCTACAGTATACATGCTTGAGCCGTGTTCATTGAAGCATATTCATCAGCAAAGTGATGCACCCAATCATGTATAGCTACTAAATTCCCACTTTGCACAGTCTTTGGCCATAGCAATTGTTCAGAGGACTCTGGTTTTTCCAACTTCTCCAGAACCTGCTTATATTTCTCTTTATGCTACTCATCTTGCTGCTTGGCCTGGACAGCTGGAAGGTTTTTCCTAGTCTCAGGCTGTTCTCTTTTCTGCTGGATATTATTTGTGGATCAATTTTAGTCTCCCAGTTACATGCTGGCATCTGGGTTTGCTTAGCTATTCCTACGCACTAAGAAGACTCTGCACCTAGTGCCAAGAAGAACTGAGACACCAATGGAATCTAAAGATGGATCTGGTCCAAGAATTATTAACTGCAGTCGACAACTTGACTCTCCAAGTCCAAAGCTTGACCACAAAAAATGCCTCGCTGGGGCAATCATTTGCCATGCTGCAATAAGGTCCTTTCAATCTTCCTTTTGCTGGCTTGGTGAAATTAAAGTTTGACAGAAATGCCAAAAAACTGAACACCTGTTGGTCTATTCCACATTTACACAACTGATAGGTCCAAGGTGGGCTTTATAGTCAGTAACACCACAGGAAATGCATTAGTGTCGGCTATGCCTTTAGTTTTAGATGCCAGTCCTTCTATACATAATTTCCCTGCCACAAATACATATGAATATTACCAACCCTGCATGCAGGCCCAATTTTTTCTGGTTGCGGCTTCGGTTCTTAAACCATTGAGAAAATATATTGATTCATTCATCAAGTACTTAGTACCAAACGATAAGGGCCTGATTATGATGCTGACCGGTGGCCCCACTGACCAACATCATGGCAATTGGACGACCACCCGGTATGCAAGCAGTCGTTCCGACCACTGTATTATGATACTGCGCTGGTGTGGTGGTTGGACACTGTCCTTTTTCATTGGAACTTGTGCTTCAACCCAGGTAAGGGGCCACGGTACATGCCCTAATGCAAAGTACAATGTGTGCACATCCATGCACTGTGGACCATGCACCATGTGGTGCAAGGCACACGGCGCATGGCTGTGTGTGGGGGCAGTACATGTTCGCAAGGTCCACTTTTCAGTGGCCCTCAACAGAGTGAGGCCCTGTTTGAGGCTCCCAAATGTTGTGTCTGACAGCCTTTCCATGGTGGTGGGACCGCCATGAAAAGGCTGTTGGGAAATGGTAATCATAATTCAGATGGTGGTGCCTGCTTGGCACCGTTGCCATTCAGGGAACATTATTACGACCGCCACCCCAACGGCATCATAGATCCTGTTGGAGATGGTGTTTTTTCTATCCACAGTTTCTTTTCCCACCAATGGCATTGTAATGCAGTGGTTGGACCAAGCCCTGACTGTCGGGTGGACCGTTACCGATGGCCTGTCAGTGGTGATCCGCCCGACATTGTAATGAGCCCCTAAGACTTTCATATTTGATAATATGGTCTTAATTCAGACCACTTCAATTTGGGAATTCCGTTTTGACATGGCTATTTTAGTGGGATTAGACATCCAATCTTTATATACAAATATACCACATCAAGATGTCTTAATCATAATTGAGAAACTTTTTAATATCAAACCCACTGAGGGTCAACACACTGAGGAAAATTAAACCCTTCCTCCCTGCCGAAGACTTCCAAACTGCTGTACAAGCTTTAGTCATCCCTCGAATAGACTACGGAATTGTGGCCCTCAGCGGACTCCCGCTATCCACAACAGCACCCTTAAGAGCCTCCCTGAACGCTGCCGCGAGACTCATTACTGGATCAAGAAAGCATTCGCATATATATCCCCAGACATAAAGTCTATAAAATGGCTGCCTTTTGAAGCCAGAATACAGCTAAAAATTGCAATTATGACACACGCGGCCGTGCACCACAATGCACCCAACTACCTCGCTCAAAAGTTGTCTATATCAGGAGGTTCGAGATCCAATAGAAGTACAAAAAATCTACTCCTGAAACCTCGTAGATTCCGGAAAGAGAAAACATACAAGCGCTCCTTTTCAGGAATGGCACCCAGGATCTGGAATACGCTCCCCCCTGAAACCAGGCTTATCTCCTCCACTGCACTCTTCAAGAAAGAGGTGAAAACCATCCTTCTGGCCAAGATCTCCTGAACCTCATAGGGGCTGGATCAGAGACTCTGCATTGCTTTGTACCACTGTTCACGTTGTCCTTTGGCACTATACTTCTACTTGATGGGGACACTACTACGCGACTCTCGTCTACCGACCAATATAGGATTCACACTGGTTTACTGATCCACTCTCCCGTTGCCCTCACTCAGTGTTCTCTCTATACCATAACACTGGTATAAGCCATCCACACACCCAAGGTGTACCTGAACACCCCTGTAGTGGGATCAATGACTTGTGCTGTCTTATATTACTGGTCTACCTGATTGTATATTGATACGTTTTATGTATGTTATTATTATTACCATGTTAATGACTATTACACTGCTCCCATTATCTCTGTTCATCCCTACTGCCCTTACCCTGTCTATGTGAAGCGCTCTGATATCTGTAAGGATCTTGTTCGCGCTATATAAAACTTTGAATAAATAAATAAATAAATAAAATAAACCGAAACCCATGATAGTACCTACTTTGTTTCTCACTGAACAATTGGAGATAGTCCTTACAAAGAATTATTTTTTACTCAGAGACACATATTATCTCCAAAAGAAGGGAGGATCGATGGGCGTATGTGTTGTCCTGAATTTTGCCATACTATAGGTAGATGATTGGAAATGCAATTATGTATTGACACCTATTAATCCTTACTATTAAGGTATTTGCCCTGGAAACATTTTATTGATGATGTTTTTCTCATTTGGAGAAGAGACATGGGTTTTTAAAAAGATTTTGTGTACTGTCTTAATGGCACACACCGACACCTGACTTTCACCTTTGAAGTAATGAGTGACAACCTACCCTTTTTAGTTCCGGCCATTATAGTTTGTGATGGCAAATTGGGTTCATATTGTTATCGAAAACCAGCATAGTGCAACACTCTTCTGCTCTGCTTGAGAAATTATCCCTGGGGGCTTAAGGATGGACTGCACTATGGATAGTTCCTATTCATCCATGGAAACTGTACATGGCAGAGTGACTGCTTAGGGTAGCAGCTCTTCTATCAAAGAAGATGCAAAACAGAGGACACCCAACAAGGTTAGTGTCTAGGGCATTGAAAAGAGCTTAGTATTGCCCTCAGAAACTTTATAAACCCCTCAAGAAAAAAGAAATATAACCAAATCCCAAGTGTTATGCTTTTTCCGTCCCTCTATCAATACACTTAGTTTAATAATTAAACACTTTGCTGTAATTTTCTGATCCCCCATTTTTCACATATAAGAGTGATGAGAACCTTAAAGAACATTCATTCCAGCCCATGACATGGGATCCCAAAGACATTTCTAGACCTGAAAACATCCTTGCTGTCTCCTTGCGATAACTGGGCATTTCAAATGTCAAAACTGTTCTGTGTGCACACAGACAATAAATACTTAGTAGTGCGGACACTGCAATGTAGAAAACACACTTAGACAACTTACCAATTGTAGCTCTATGAATGTTGAGCTTGTCATTTGGTGTCTATGTATGCTTTTGTATATAGGTCAAACAACACAGAAAGTAATAACACTCATCATTCAACATTAAAGCAGAATTAGATGCAAAACTGAAAATGCCACATCTCTATCACATTTTATTTCAAACAACCACACTGAAAGGGTTCCGGTTTGGCAGGTGATTGAGTATTTTTTTTTTTACCACTGAAGGGTGGAAATCTCTAACAACTCCTAAGTGTGAATGTCACTGGATCTCAAGATGTCACTCATTGAATAAAGGTAACCTTAGATGAGTGGAATAGTTTGATCACTTTGTAATTTACAGGATATACTGTACATTTGATATAGCTTGGTCATAATTTGGCCTTACATTGTGAGTCCTTTTTTTGGGTACACAATGATCTTTTTTCTACTCTATTTACTTAACCTATTGCCCAAACATGTATTCTATTTTTTTAATTTCTTGTGCATCCCCTTTTTGATTTTTTGTGTTTTCAACCTCCTTTGCCATTCTCTTGCACACCAACAAGTGTTCTTCCTTGTATTGTGGTATTATTTACCCTTTTTTTATACATATCCCGATGAGCTTTGATACTCACTCCCTAAAATGACAACATGGTTATCCCTTTTTATGTTTTAGTTATAAGATGCCTTCAAAGGGGGTCCCTAACGTCCCGTGTCATTATGTTACCTCTTTGTACATGCATCTTTCTCTGGTGAGAGGCCCTCCATTTTTAGATTCTCACGTGCTGAATTCTTGCGACACCTAGTAACTGCCTTCTAGCCCATTGGGCCTCGATTGCCCAGGCAGGTAATGGTATGTGCACTGAGGACCATTGATTGTCAAGTATTCTGCATGATTCATTTGGGAGACATGGCTGCATGCAGGTGTATTTTAAACCGCAGCACTCCCCACTCTGCATTAGTAGGATTAGTATTTAAGTACAGGCTTACATTTTGAAGACGAGATGGTTTATTTTGACACATAATCATGACGCCTACCATTCCTGTTCCAGGTTTGTCAGAGTGTGAATCATGCCATACCTTTAGCAAGACTCCGCTCAACCATCCAGGTGGGTTTTTCCCTCTTTTCTTTTGCTTTACACTAATGTGTTTGCTCCTTGATGGCAGGTTTAATGCCATTATATTTAATTAAAGGATTCAACAGTCTTCTGAATGTAATTGCGAGTGTAAACCTAGTGTGTATGACTGTGTGCGCACCAGCACGTTTTCTCACCAAATGTATTTAAATTGTACGACAATCTGTATGTCTATCTGTTTTGTGCTTGTTTTTTAGGTACTGTACCAATTGTAGTCACTGCTATTTCCACTGGATATGGCTTCATATGGAGACCTAGTTAGTTTTCATTTTCATGTGATAAACCTACAACTCAGATAAAGTAACTCCCATATTAATTGTTTTTTGTCATATCCTTCTTTTTATCAATACGTGTACATAACTATACATCATTGAGTATGTACTAAGTTTGTTACCTTGGCTAATGAAGCCTATATTAGCCTTGTTGTTCTGAAACACTTAAGACACGGTCCATGTGGCTATATGGGATGCCACTATTGTATATATTTACCAAAATAGAACTGAAACACAAAGAAAGGCAGGGTTATTTTTAACATCTGAAATTCCCATCCAACCTTGAAAAATAATCTCTACAGACTTTATTGTAGAATTATCTCCTTCTGAGAATAGCACCGACATAACTGTAACAGTGAATTTGTACAATAAAAGTACTCACATTTCTGCTCCTTCCAAATTGCACACTGCATCATAAATGGCTGAGACATTCTACTCTGACATATTTAGACTACATGGATTACTTTTAAAAATGATCTCTGATGTCGATCCTCAGTACAAAAACACATTTTGGAAATGTCTGTGTCTTAAATTTGGCATTGGGATCGCACAGTCTCAGCTAGGATTGAAAATAAATGAAAATTATTTTATAAAAGTTTGTTTTCTGTCAGGATTAGGTTTTACACATCTTTTCTTTCTGGGTAGCATTCTCTTGTTCACTCTGAGTGGCTCTGTTCTTTTCCTCTTTGGTGAGTGCATGTGGTCAGAAAAAAGCAATCGGGACTGAAGGAGACATTGATCTAATGGAAGTAACCCTTCTGGAGTTTTTGCCTCACTTCTTAACAAAGGAAACCACCCCATTTTTGGCTAAAAGGGAACTATTAGGACAAGGTAAAAATGTTCTTCCTCGATTTGGCTAACAGTTTGGATATCAGATGAAAGAGAGGGAAGGCAAAAACAGGACATGAAAACCATGGACAAGTCAGACACCCACTCCCCAATAACCCTCCTGCTCTTTACAGAATGATAGCAGAAGAGTAATCTGTGCATTGGCGAAGAGATCTAGCTGAGGGGTATCTATCCTTTGACATTGTTGGGCGAAAATGGAAGGAGCTAGATAAAAGTTGGGAGAAGAAGGGTAAACCCTGCCTGCCCTGCCCATCAGAACATTGCCCTTTCCTCAAATATAGGTTGCTGACAGAGTGAATAGATGAGTCTTTACTTAACGAATTATATGGACAGTGAGATCCGCAAGGAACTGGTACCTCTTGCCTTGCTGCTTGTTCAAGTAAGATTCTGTGACCTTGTTGTCCTTTCTTACTCTTACAACCTAGTCTAGAAGAATGAAGGAAAAATGAAGAAGAGCATGATTAACAGATTTAATTTCCCTCCAATTCGAGGAGTGAGATTGTTCCTCTACCAGCCATCTCCCCTGAACAGACGGGTTGTCTAAGATGGCCCCTCAACCCACCTTACTTGCATTTGGAGTTAAATATGAGGAGGGACATGGATAGTGGGACCCCCCTTTTCTAAATGTATATGATCTAGCCACCACTGCATTCCCCCCCAAATATCCTATGTTAAAAACACCATATCTTCCAGTTTGTCTCTTGCCAGATTCCCGTAACCTAAGAGATGATGCACCAGAGGATCCAGGTGGAGGTGAGCCCATGCCACCACAAACAATGTTTATAGAAAATAAGCAAAGAAACAATGGATTCATAAAATAATCTATCTGGAAATATGACTAAACAAAATGTCTTCTTAATAGTAATTGGCTTACCATGTGCCCTTGCAGGTGCAGCCATTCTCTGGCAGTGACTTCTGACTAAAACATCATGAACATACCAGCACCCCTTAATGGTGAAAATACTGAAGTACTGGCTACGCTCTGCTGTACTATGAGGGTGTTCCTCTCCCCTTACTTTAAAAACACATAAGTCTGTACCTATTTCCTCCAGAACATTTCCTGTGTATATTTTACTGGCCACAGTTCCTACCAACATACCACCAAGAACAATGTGTGAGGAGAGAGGAGGCACCACACGGAAACAACCGCCAGGGAACTACTACTCATCAGTAGTGTGTTCCACTTATCATTATCGGTGGCCTCCCCACTGAAATCAATGTGAAAAGTGTGCCCAACTAAATTAGTGAAAAAACCTGACCCCCTGATGAGAGCAACCAAAACCAATTCTCTGGCTCTTACCCACTAAAAACGAGCTAAACGATCACGGGCACTATTACCAACTTTATTCACTTCTGTGTGTTTGCTGTGTGTTTGCTCATATTAAAACAAATACCCACTGTCATGCTTCGTCATTTTTATATATATGAAGCTTTTGACTTTTGGCTTGTCGTCCTCGGAGTGGAGGCATGGTATAGTCATGAACACTGTCTGGCCTTTTGACGAGGGGGGGAGCTTTGAACCCTGACCCTTACTTGAAATAAAGCTGATCTGATTTATTGTTCTGGGCTTGAAAACTGAATTGAAAATCCATCTGTCGTCTCCTTCTTGCAGCTCTTCGAGGGATTCTTGTTAAACCTGCACCATGAACAACTGTATATGTTTCTGATTCTTAAATTATTTTTGAAGCCTGCCTTTTAACTGAGCTCCAAAATATCTGTTTCTAGCGAAGGCGTATGCCCCACTGTTTGAGCCCCTTCAGCTTTCCAATCCTTCAAATACATTTGACATTTGACAGCTACATTAGAAGCCATAGAGGATGCAGATGCTTTCAAAATATCAAAGATATCTCTGATAAGAATTTGCCCTGTATTACCATATTGAAAAATAATTCAGAACAGTCACAATCCTCCTGTATTGCTGAGGTTAAAGCCGAACAATCTTTCACTTAAGATTGAGAGACGTAAACCACATAAACTGCTGCCCTCAAGGTGAGATTTTTCTCTCTCCTTTCTCTCCTCTCCTAATGCAGTACCTATTTTTTGATGTATTGTGTAATTGTTGATGTTTTTCTGTCACATTGTTGATTCTCACGTAAAGCGCTCTGATACCTTGGGGTCTAGCCAGTGCTATATAAAACTCTTTAAATAAATAAACAAATAAACCCTGAATTACTCTTTATCAAGTCATTTTCCACTGTCTGGTCCACCAAGTCCGTAACTGAAACGTTCAACGTTAGCCAACATCTGGTCAATCTTAATACATGAGGGAAATTCCATGTCACCTTTGGCCAAGGTGAGCAAATATGTTAAGAACTTAGGAAGTTCTACCGCCTCTGGGTTCTTTAATTCTCTTAGAAGTAAATCCATTTATAGTCATAGCCAAACAAGCCATAGATTGGAATTCTAATTGTTTAAGTAGCCCAGTACTGGTGCTCGGCATATTATCCTCCAAAGGTACCAGTATATTATCCGCTAAATACCGAAACAAAGATGAAAGTTCAGATTTCTGTATGGATTCCTTGTATAAGTTGCTTCAGGAGCCAGAACCTCGTGTTCTTCAGAATCAGGACATGGCTCTGAAGAAACAGATAACATAGGAGAAATATTAAGTGGGAAAATTGAAGAGGTGGGATAGGATGGAAAATAGTGACCACTGGAATCTTTAGATCTAGAAAGATCATCAGACAAAGAGCAAATTAAATGCTGCATTAGTTCCTCAGGGAGTTGAAACCTGAGAAAGTAGAGACAGGAGATGATTTGTCCTGCATACATATCTTTCCATCAGCTTCATCATCTTGCAAACAATTGTGTCACCTGGAGGAGTGCTTTTGGTGCTCCATTATTGCAGAACACAGGACTAGAACACTGTTGCTCTCATAAGGAGATCAATCAAGTACCCAGTCCATCCTGAAAGTACCTGTGGAAAAGAAAAGGAAAAATTCAATTTCTCCAGACTTTTAATATCATATATAAATATGCTCAATGAAAATACTAAAGATTGAAGCTTAGTTATAGCTAAACATTTTTTACCTTTACAAACCAAGTTTAAACGAGACAAACTTAAACAATTCTAAAGGTATAGTTAGAACTTCTATTTAAAATTTATCCACTAACTACCTTCAAATTATTATAAGTAGCGGATCGAGTTACACATTCTTTTCAGCACGCTAAACAAACAACACTAACTATATGTTGACACTCTACCACGCACAGTGTTGTGACAAATAATGTCCCAGGAGAAGTTATAGTGTTGTTATGAATGCTATGATTTCATATGCTATAAGTAATGTACCATGCAAGGGTATGGAAAAGGCATGAGTTATAGCAAATGCAGTATGGCGAGTGAGGTGACAAGACTGTTTTCGGAGGTGTGCGACTTATAATAATTTGAAGGTGGTGCCTAAATTATAAATTGAAGTTATAATTATAACTTTACAATTTTTAATGTTTCTGTGTTTTATATTGGGTTTGTATAGAAAGAATACATAAGGAATTTCTAACTATATTATTATCCTTAATGCAAAGAAACAGAATGGAAGGTGCACTCAAATGAAGTCAGTAACAAAAGTAATTTATAAATATCTTCTTCTTTATTCAAAGGTTATTCGTGTAGCAAAGGCACAGCCAACGCGTTTCATTCCCATTTGCCTTAAGGAACTTCGTCAGGGCTGTAAAAATTACAAACATATATATACACATAAAACTACAGAAAGTATATTACATATAAACAAAAGTGCTCACAATACTAAACTGAATTAGACTAACCCAACAAACAACACATCACAAAAAATATAATACAACAGTCAGTATGGCCCATTTAAAAAAAACGTCCAATTACATGTCTTCACTGATGCTATAGTAATGATACTAATGGTTTAGGAAGATAGATTTAAATAATTATATTTACAAATGCTTGTAGCCTGGGGAGGACTGTTCCAGGCTGTTCTATTTACAACATAAATTTGCACCTTCATATGCATGCCTTTTCATGGGGTGGTACGAAAAGGAACATGCCTGGTGCGGTTGTGCCTCCCCCTGGACAGAGCACATTGTGTTCTGGGGGAGGTACATAGATGACATCATAGTCCTATGGTCGGGAACCGATGAACAACTGAAGTCTTTTCATTCCTATCTCAACAACAATAACTGCAATGTCAAACTTACCATGAAACAGGAAAAAGATAGCATTGATTTTTTGGACATTCATTTTTACATCAAAGATGATGTTGTCCAGAGTACTCTCTTTAGGAAAGAAACAGCTTGTAACGCTTTGTTACGTGCCGAAAGTGCACATCCCCAGTCTGTGATTAATAACATCCCGTATGGGGAGATGGTAAGGATACGGAGAAACTGTAGCCAGGATGATACCTTTGTTGACAATATCCAACAAGCCAGTAGCAGATTCTTGAAGAGGGGATACAGAAGCAATGTAGTACATACAGCCGCTGAGAGAGCCAGCAAACTCAGTAGGGACGATACCCTTTGTTCAAAACACACAAATCGTAAATCCACTCAGAAGAAGGACGGTCCAGTAAGATTTATAACCCAATACAATACCAACAGTAACAAGGTATATAACATTCTTAAAAAGAATTGGACCACCCTTAGAGGTATTCAGGGACTGTGAAATGTAATCACCGACGAACCTCAAGTCACTTACCGCAAAGGAAGGTCCCTGCGGGACACTCTTTGCAAGAGTAATGTAAGGAATGTGACGGAAATATGGTTTCCTCCAAAACCCCATGGGTTTTTCACTTGCGGGTCTTGCAATATATGCCCCTATGGCTGTAACAAGACCTATGATTTTGCATTTAACTCCTCCAATACTTATAAAATCACTGAATTTGTCAACTGCAACACACCATATGTGGTATATGTTTTGGGTTGCAAATGCAATATCATCTATGTCGGAAGCACTGCCCGCCCACTGAAGACCAGGATTCAGGAGCATCGTAGAGCTATAATAAATAAGGACATCTGATATCCTGTCAGTGCGCATTACAATGACAAACATCCCAATGACCTAACCTTCTGATTCTATGGAATCGACCATATTCCACAGGACGGTCGGGGTGGTGACCGTGAATTAGCACTTCGCCAAAGGGAAGCAAAATGGATTTGCCGCTTGAAGGCAACCCAAATGGGGCATAACACTGATAGGTAGCTTCATTACTTCCTCTGTTAACCCTAAATCTTAATCTCATCTTACTTTGAATCCCAGAATCATGTCTACAAAAGCGATGTCCTTAATATTTATTTCTGTCTGAAATTCTCTCTTGATACATATCTAGAATTGTCTCCATGTATATACTGTTTCTTTTCGCTGTATCTCTCTGTGTACTAAATGTGGCTGTTATAACTTTGGATACCAGACTTGCCATGTTTCGGGGACGGACTGAAAGTATAGCTGATTAACAATAAGGGAATTGGTAATCTTTCTTATACCTGTTTTAATAATACTGTACTGATACTTTTATGTACATATGCTTGGGAGCTTATTTTTGCAATCATGTAGCCCCCATTATGTGACTTATTGTGTGTTACTTGTTATTTTGCACCTAGTGGGAACTTGCATGAACCGGTAACCTGTGATATATTGCATTTTATGAATGCAATGGTGGGGTACTGTATTTCTTCTACAAACATATTCTTTTTTAATTACTGTTTGTTGCGATTCTTCCATCTATAACATCTATTCTATCTGTTTCCTAAACCCTTTTTATTTTCTTTCTTGATTACATAAACATTACCATTCAAAATATAATTATATCACTACGTGTGCTGTGGGTGACATACCGGCTATATCTTTATTACATTCTACGACTTTAATGATATCAAATGTTAGATTCCGAATGCAGTTATTAGCATAATTGCAATACTCTTCTTGTTTAATTTAGGTAGTATCGCATTTTGAACAAATTAGGATTACTTGCACCGTTTAGTTTACGTTGTATAGTTCCCACACTACAATATGGCGCTGATAGAATAGTGGATCCGCATTCTTTACTGTCACATGACAAGTCCTTATGGGCGGGCTCCACTTGAATGAACACTGAAGCCGCGTTCTCTATTGTCACATGACAAGGTCCTTGTGGGCGGGTTCCACATGGACGAACGATTGGCGCGTCCCATATACTCCTATATAAACAGCATGGCGTCTGAATACTGTTTACGGGACGCTTCTCTTGCTGACGGTACGTGGAACCGGACCCTATCACAGGTAAGGGACTCGGACGGGGGTTCGTTTTGGGGGGGGAGGGCACGCTCTCCGGGACGGGTTGGGAATCATGTCCCTTAACACTTAATTATATTATCGGACCTATCTTTAATACCGCGCTGACCTTTTCATTGGTACAGGTGCGGCACTACAACTTCACATTTCAACTCGGGTCACTACCTGACCCTCGGCGTTCACCCTACAGTAGCGGGATATTTACAGAACTCTTATACATTTTGGATAATGGCCACCGGGTTGACGCCTTAGAAGGAGGTAATGATTCTTTACTTCTGATGCATTACCCATTGGTATGGGATATATCAACTTTACTATCTTTGTCGCTTCCTGGGAGTTTTTGACAGCTAGACTACATAGCGTCATTGCGAGCATTTTTCCTCGATTTCTCTGGATCTGAAAGTGATGTATTTCTATTTATTTTTTGATATGTTACAAATTTTGTGCTCTTGTGTTTCTGACGTACCGTTATTCAATTTAACATCCCACAAACCTTGTATTTATGTGTTTTAGACTACCACTTTATTGGGCTAATGCGTGTTTCTCATATTGTGATTCTAGATCTAAGACAACACTTTCCGTTCTTTTTTTAACTGTTTCCTACTTGGGGTTTGCAATAGGTAAGATGTTGACCCTCTGGTTACCCCTTATGGCCCGTATTTGCATTATGCCTCTAGCACCCCATATTTATAGACCTAGAACATCCTTTTTATTTCAGAAATTTTTTATTGAATATTTCAGTACAGCAGCTTGAATACATTGCATGTGCGGATGAGAGTACATCTGAACAGGGGTAGGGTCAGAAGGACAATTATGGCAGACACACCTTAGAAGGATTGATCACGGTAGTTTCTGTTACATTCAGATGTGACCATGGATCTTGCAGATAACACAGCATATTCAAGAAGCTTTATTGAGTCAGAGATCAAAGAGGAAGAGAGGAGAGAAAGAATAGAGTTGTAGAAGATGATGAGAGGGAAGGAACAAGAGAAAGAGAAGAAGAAGAGCGCCACAATGGAGCACCACGGTTCTGGTCATTTCAGTATATCTAGAGGTGTGTATGTTCTGTGCTATTGCTATGGACTCCGTGGCGATCTGGAAGTCAGGAGTGGTGGCAGATCATGGGGGTTTATGGGTTTCAAAGTAGCTATCTAGTACGTCCCACATTTTTCTTCGTGCGGGTCGCCATGGTGTGGTTTGGAGAGTGATGTTGTCTGCTCCTCTGAGGTTAATCATCCAGTTTAACCAGCAAGAATAACTTGCCTTTTTGGTGTCCTTCCAATTATTTAGGACAACCTTAACAGCCGCCATGAGTAGGAGATCTAGTAGGGCTCTGTCTGGTTCATGGAGTTGGGGTTCCTTAACGAAGCCAAAAACAAGGTAGGGGAGTTCTTTGAGGGGCTTGATGTTGAGCAGGTTGTGGATGAAGTTAAATACTCTGTCCCAATAGAATGAGACGCAGTCGCATTGAAGGACAAGATGGTCTAGATCTCCTTCAGCCCGTTTGCAATTCCAGCAGAATGCGTCGGGGCTGATTTTGTGGGCATAGAGGCGAGCGGGCGTCCAGAAGACCCTGTGCATGAGCCAGAACTTGGTTTGTGACAACGTAGGGCTTATTTTATGGCTCATACAGGATTTCCACGTCGCTGACCACTCCGACTCAGAGATGGGGAAAGAGGCGAGAGAGGACCAAAATTGTGTAGATTTTTCATTTAATCTGGAGGATTGGGGGTTTAACAATTTGTATAGTCTGGAGACCTGGTGGCCTAGCTTATTTAGATTGGATAAGAACGGTGGAAGGGCTGGAGGCGTGGGGGATAATCCCGCTTTCGTAATGGCTGTTTTAATGTTTAGGAATGTATAAAATTCGGCAGCATCAATACCAAATTTTGCTTGGAGTGCTGTAAAGGGTAACGGGTAGGTGCCCTCGTAGAATTGGTGGGGGAAGAAGATGCCATATTTAATCCAAGTGTGGTTGTTCAGCTGTATACCTTTATATGTGATGTTAGGGTTCTTCCAGATCGATTCCCATCTAGATCTTCTTATCGATGTGTCTAGTAATTTGTCAATTTTAAGTAGGGCTAGTTTAGTGTTAATGAATATGGATTTTGAGCAAGGGATCTGATTTGTTCTCATTGACATGATCGAGATGGGGTGGATGTCCCCCAGTAGGGCAGTTTCTATGTCTAACCACACAGGTGAATAATCTGCGGGAGGGGACAGCCAGTAGGTGCCTTGTTTAGCTAAGAAAGCAATTTGGTATCTCTTAAAGTCAGGAAGATTGACTCCACCTATGGACTTATCCAGTCTAAGTTTCTGAAGGTTGATGCGAGCTTTTTTTCCTTTCGAGAGAAAGTTGGTAAGGGTCTTGTCTAATTTGTTGAGGAATTCTTGGGACAGTAACAGAGGGAGCATGGTGACTAGGTAATTTACCAGTGGTGTAATCATCATTTTGTTGGTCTCAATCCTGCCCCACCAAGTGATGAATCGGGGAGACCATCCTTCTAGTTGTTTATTTATTTTTTCAAGTGTCCGGTTCTCATTGTGTTGGAGGGTCTCTATAGTGGAGTTGCCAAACTCTATACCCAAATATTTGATGTAATTATTTTGCCAAACTAATCCTGAGTCGCCTAACACCTCTTTGTTGGTGAAGATGTTAAGAGCTTTGACCTCCGATTTATCGCGATTTAATTTATAGCTCGAATGTGCTGAGTAGGATACGATTGATTCCACTAGGGCCGCTATTGATACTTCTGGCTGCTCAGTAACCACCAGGATGTCGTCAGCATAGGCAGCAAGCTTAACTCTCCTGTCCCCAAACGTAATCCCGCTAATTCTGTTGTTTTGCTGTATGTCGCGAAGGAGTGGTTCTAATGCTAGGAGGAAAAGGGCAGGTGACAAGGGACACCCCTGTCTGGTCCCTTGTTCTAGTTGGAAAGGTTCTGAGAGTGAGTTATTTATGGCAATTCTAGCGGAAGGGCAGGCATATAGTGCCATGACCATGTCAATGTGCGTGTCTCCCAGGTTAAATGTATGCATACATTGGCGCAGGAATGGCCACGACACCCTGTCGAACGCCTTCTCCGCATCAAGAGTAATTGCAACTACGGGGGCGTCTGAGATTTTTGATTTCTCTAGCACGTGGCAAAGAAGCCTTGTGTTGTCATTGGATAGTCGGTGTTTTAGAAACCCCACTTGGGATCTATTAATTATAGTTGGTAGGATGGAATTTAACCTGTTGGCCAATATTTTCGCGTAAATCTTACAATCTAAGTTTATAAGGGAGATCGGTCTGTAGTTCTTTGGAAGTAGTGGGTCCTTTCCGTCCTTTGGTATCACTATGATTGTGGCCGCGTTCATCGAGGGGGTGATTCTATTGTTTTGTGAGAAGGATTGAAACAGGCTGAGCAGTGAGGGATTGAGTAGGTCTTCAAAGGTCTTATAGAACATAGCTGTAAAACCGTCAGGCCCTGGAGCCTTGTTGTTCTTTAATGATCTGACCGCCTCCGAGATTTCTTTAATTGTGAGTGGGGCCCCTAATTTAGCTTTATTAGCCTCAGAAAAACGGGGTAGGTGCATTGATTTTAAATAAGTATAACAATCATCTAAGTTGAATTTATTCTTGTTTTTGTATAGGTCCTCATAAAAAGATTGGAGGGTGCGTAGGATATCTTTCTGTTTGGTGAAGGTGGTGTTGGTCTGATCTTTAATACAGGTGACATGGAATTGTTTCCTTTTGTGTTTGAGATAGGATGCCAGGAGTTTCCCTGCTTTGTTACTCTCGCAGAGTTTTTGCGCCTTGAATTTGTTAATCCATACTCCTGCCCATTTGCTCAGGATTGCATTATATTTATACTTCAGATTCGTCAAGCGGTCAATAGTTGCCTTATCATCGAAGTTTAAGGTATGATAAGCCTCCTGTTGTCTGATTTCTTTTTCTAGGGAGTCTAATTCAGAGTTGGTGATCTTGTTCATTCGAGCCCTAATTCCTATCAATGTGCCTCTTATTGTGGCTTTAAAGGCGTCCCATATCATTGCGGTATCCGAGTCTGAGTTATAGTTTATATCAAAGTATTCTTGTATGGCGTGTTCTATAGTCCTCCTGTTTTCAGGGTCCAGCAAAATCTCTTCATTTAGGCGCCACCGCTTCGGGGGATAAGTGTGTGTGATCCTGCTAGTTTCATTTGTATGCAGGAATGATCTGACACCAAAATAGGGCCTATATCTGTTTCATCAATTAGGTGTGTGAATGGGTTGGAGATCAACAAATAATCTATTCTCGAGTAGGAGTTGTGTGGTGAGGAGTAGAAGGTGTAATCACGACCGTCTGGGTGCTGTAGCCGCCATGAGTCATGTAGGTGGAATTTAGAGCATAATCTTAACAATGCCTCATGAGATCGTGTGGGGTGATAAGAACTTTTAGATTGCCTGTCTAGTAGTGGATCAAGTGGTAGGTTGAGGTCCCCTCCCACTACTAGGAGCTCTTCTTGGGGGATGTTCTCTAGTTTTTTCGAAACATGTTCCCAGAATTCAGGGAGGTCTGCATTTGGTCCATATATGTTCACCACGTGTATATGGTCCTCATCTCTTTGTAGATGAGCGATACTTAGTCTGCCTTCAGCATCGGTAGTGTGAGAGATCAAAGCTAGGTTTGATTTTTTAGCGATATGGGTGATCACCCCTCTTTTTTTATGCGTAGCCGGAGAGCATAACGTATGGGAAGTCCAGTGTTGTTTAAAGAATTCCGCATCTTCCAGGGATAGTTTGGTCTCTTGTTAGAGAATTACATCGCCTTTGGTTTTAGCTAGATAGTCTAGTATTTTTTTACGTTTGACTGGGTGATTAAGCCCCTTAACGTTTAGGGAGACTACATTCAGAGAGGCCGCTAAGTTTTTATTTGGAGTCATGACAGTGATTAAAAAGATATATGTGTAGGGGCAAACATATGTGTAGGGGCAGGCATGTCATAGGGTTGGGAACGGTTGATTGTTTTTTCAGGCTAGGTGGATCAGTCTGAGACCTCTGAGTTACGCAATATATTTCTGTCCCCGGTGGTAGGACGTGTGTAATAGGAGCTACGTCAGGTAACGACATACGTCTGGAATGAGTCGTGTGTGGAGAGTGTTCATGGTGGCAGTAGAGAAAGGATAGTAAGAAAGGAAGAAAAGAGTAAGGAAAGAAGCGAATAGAGCACAGCAAAAGCAATACTGAAACATCCGAGTTTAAACCCCCCGAACTCACACCCTTTCCCCCATCCCTCAACTCCTATCCCATCTGCCCTCCCTCCCCTCCCTCCCCCTCCGAAACTCGAACTTGAGAGCTGCGACAGCAGTATTGTCTGCGCTCACACAGGAGTATGCATAGATAACTGAAACAGTGAGGTTGTACTTAGACACTGACTTACATGTTTCGATATGCAACAAACCTTTATCAACAATTAAACTTTAAGATCATTAACCTTTCTCTTTTAAGGGCACTAACATTCCCCCTGATATTTTGTGTAGGTGGTTCAGTCTAGCGACTCCATACAGTTGTTCAACAATTGTCAACCATGTAATCTACCAGAGTGATTATACTAGGGCCACTACAATGACTTGGAAAAGAAGGTGGGAAAAAGCTTCCAGCTCCTTTTGGATTTCGAGCCTGTGATATAGAGCTACTAGCTACGTGTTAGCTCCACTAAACAAGCGGTTACTTGTGTAGTTTGAACAGTCAAGTTATAGATTCTACTCATAGGAGAATGTAATTAGTGGGACAGTTGGTGGGTTGTTATTTAGATTGCAAATGTTCTGAACCAACCAGTTAGCCGGAATAAGGCGGTATAAGTGCTACAATCTTTTCCAACGGACTGTGCAAGGCGGACATCATTAGTGATGTGACACATAGGTATATTAGACACATTAGACACATTAGATTATTTGGCAAATTAGACAAAAGGCACATAAGGCATCTATGTATGCATTGAAGTCAGAGCTCAAAATGAGCCTATAATGTGGACCATGAGTTTCTTCGTTAACACGACAGCCAAGGAACCAGGCAGATTGGAAGTCTATGTCTTGGTATGATATTCATGGTGTTAGTGCGTAGAACGTAGGTAATCAAACATAGTTTCAGTCTTGACTACCTTTATCGTGCATGTTTGTTTTCCTTTTATTGGATGGACCTCCTGGTAAGTCCATTTCCTGTTGAGGTGAGCTCTCTAGATAGCTTGATAAGTCACGTGGGTTGGAGAAGAAACGTGGTCTCCCTTGGTCGACAATCTTGAATTTTGCCGGGCCAGCGAATGAAAATTGGATGTCTCTAGCACGTAGTTTCTCGCGTAAAGATAGGAAGCCTTTTCGTATTTCCACTGTTTCTTTGGAGTAGTCCTGAGTGAATATAATACGGTTTCCCTCCCAGGAGATATGTTGATTCTTCCTGGCGTATTGTAGAATAGCTTCCGTGTGCTGGTATCGGAGAGGCTTGCAAATAAGCGGTCGGGGGCCCTTCGTTGTACGTTGTGGAAAAGTTGGAACTCTGTGGGCTCTATCTAGCTCCAGACCATGATGGAATTTGATCCCAGTGATTGTTGGGATCCATGCCTCTAAGAATGCCACACATGAGTCTGCATCTTTTTCTGCGTTTTCAGGCACCCCAAAGATGCGCACGTTGCCCCTCCTGTTGCGATCCTCCAATTCCGCAGTTTGGCGTCTGAGGTCACTGGTAGTAGCTTGGAGATGTTGGATGGTTTTGGCACTGTTTGAGGTCTTATCTTCGACATCGCTGATCCTTTGTTCGGTCTCGTCTAGGCGAAGATTCATGGCGTTCATGTCAGCTCTAATTGCTGTGAGGACAAGCTGCATCGAGTCTGTGTTGGCTTTTGTAGATTTGGAGAGGTCATGCACGTCCGCCAGTTTTTTTAAGATCGTGTCTAGGGTGCCGGATATATCTCCTTTATATTTGATGGGTGAGTCTGAGATGGAGGACTCTGGGCGAACTTTCTTGTTCTTGGAATCCCTGTCCGCCATTGTTGATACTTTGGTGAGTCGCTGGCCGAAATGGATATCTCCGCACTAGTAGCGGTTGGTCATGTGGTATTTGTTTAGTGAGGAGAGCTTAAACAGTTGTGGTGTTAGATATGGTGAGTGGTTCGAGCTCATAAGCTAGAGAGTGGTGATCATGACATACTGTGACTCAGTGAACTGGGACTTCTTCTTACTGATCTGCTTGATATAGTGGAACCTGGTGGTGGTTGGCAGATCAGTACAGATTCAACCTTTTGAACCGTAACACGGGGCCCGTGAATAGCATTATGTTTGGCAGACTTTAGTGTTTTGGGATATTTATTGGTAGCTGGCTGGTGCTGATTGATGCTGGCTGTGGCTACATATCGTTAATTATCAGGCTGCTCCACTAAGCTTAATTAGGCATGAAATTGTTAACGTGGGTTTCCATTGAACACTGCGCTGGCTCTTTGGTATGGTTTTTAGGTTTCATATCCTGAGCTATGTAGTAGTGGAGTAGACGTTAGATATAGATCTGGTCTCGAGTGTCCCATTTACTTCTATCTTGGGGTCAGGCTGCGAGGAAAGCTCAAGGATTCTCCCCAGAATGTCAATTTAGCTGTTCACACTCCCATACGCATTGGTGACAGCAGGAAAAGAGCACACTGCGATATTTGGGCTGTTGGTAGGGCTCAGGCCGAGTTCGTGCTTCTATCGCGCTATTGCGCTATATTCAAAGCGCCATTTTAAGGTTAGGTAGGCAGTAATATTGCAGGGGGTTTATGTAGCTTGTGACTCCCGTATTATGCACTGGGGAGGTATCGCGTCTTTTTCGTGCTCAGCAGCCCTCACCTCTTGGAGTCCGTTGTGTTTACCCTGGTAGGATCGTCAGTTCTCCGGCATCTCCGTCTTCAAATGGCGGTTGCGCTTCACGTCTCTCGGTCCACATCAAGGTCGTCGGCCCGACCCGTTTTCAGTAAGTGGACATCTAATTTGTCAATATTACCATGTGGACGGAGCAAAGCGGTCACCAAATCCACCTTTGGTGTAACTATTATCGAACCGTTTCTCACTGTTTTTTCGCCGTGATGTCGCTCCCTGTGCGCGCGAAGATAGGCTAAGCGGCCATTCCTCTTGCCGTCCAAGCCACGCCCAGACCTAGAACATCCTATTATGGTGGTACTAGCTAGCACGGTGGCCTCGGTTTTAATATTTAATATTTAATATATATACACATTTTTCTACCCGAACTTTAGGGGTTGACATCATTGGCCTTGCAATTCACTTCTACTCACTTGCCACTCACTTGCAAAGCAGAACGCTGTTGCCTGCTGCTCTTAGAACGCTTTGAAGGTCCTTTTTGCCAATCTTTCCTGACCTGCGGATTGCTGCCTCCCCTGCCGAGGACTCGCTGGTGGGAGCGAGCTCTGCAATCGGCAGAGCAAGTCTAGCGCTCCCGGCTTGAGACCCGAGGGTAGAGGCTTGGGCGAACTACCAGCAGCTAGCCGGGGGACTGCGAGGACCAGCATCCTCCATCTTCCTCAGCTGGTTCCTCTTCCCCCGGCGGCCACGCCCACGGACACGCCCACCGCCGACCAGTACATTAATAACAGCATTACAACCGCGACGCGGGACGCGCGCGGGTCGCAGCCCGGGGCGAAGACCGGGCAAAGAGCGGGCCGTTTGAGGCCGTTCGAGGTCCGGAGAGTCTGGTCTGGCCCACTCCCCTTTCTTTATTCTTTGTATGCGCTCTCACCATCTATACACCCACCACTAGTACCTGACCACCCTGAGAAAAATGGTTGTCACCAGAGGTACCAAATTAAAAGCCCCGGGTAGCGTTGGAAAACTGCTCGGGCCCATGGACGAGTTCATCACGAAGGCGAACTCATTCATAGATCAAAGCATCTCATTAATGGAAGAAAGGGTCTCTTTGGACCTTGCCCTCGCTAAGAGGTCCTCACTAGGAAACCTGGCGGACGCTAGATCACCAGCTGCAGGAGGAGCCACAGTAGGCGAAGCCAATCCATCGCAAGGGAGACGCAGTTTACCCAACATAGTTGACCTATCTGTGTCTCAACTAGTCGATTCACAGCTTAGCGCCGACCTTGAAAAAACCCCGGACCTAGTTATGCAAACTTCCCCACCAATTTCCTCCCTAGAAAAAATGGTAGAAAGGGGAAGGAGGGAGGGGCGATAAGCAAAAAGAGGGGGGTTCCTAAAAACCCTATCCCGAATAACTTGACCCCTTTACCAAGTACACAAGAAGAGAGACCGGCCAGAGCAGAACATCTAGCCGTCCCAATACTAGTACATCACTCAGAGTCTGAAACATTCCCCTCGCTTACCCTGGAATCCCAAACTAACATACAATCTCCCAGGGGATCGAGCGAATCGGAGGTTCCTAATCCTTTATTGGCCAAATTTACCATAATACTTAAACAATCACTGCAACCCTTGGAGCAAAGACTAGCCAATTTGGAGACACAGATTCTTCACCTTATAAAAAACCAGCACCACAATCACCCTACAGGCCCCCAAATAGGAGGGGGAAACAATGCAAAAAAAACATACTCTGTAAATTTATCTAACGACAAATTACATTCGACTAATCCCCAACAAAAGACACGCCAAACCACAATCTCCATTGCCCCCACTAACACTACTAACCAGAAGTCACTAACCAATCCTAAGATCCCTAATTCCTCTACAAATATATCTCTTTCGACGACCCCAGGAACCCCAATTACTCCGGCACCGATCATAGTCCCATCTAATAAACCCACCAATAAAACTCTTAATCATACTACGAATAAATCATCTAGTACAACTCCGGTCCCTCAGCACCCAGCCCCGAATTCCTCGTCGGTGAGGCCAAGGGGAAATACTGCTAAAAACCATGGTAAAACAAGATCTCCAGCAGTTTTCCCTCCTGAAGCCTCACCGTACGTGGCAATTATGACTGGTGTGCCTGAGTTAGCTGACCCTAACTCTGAACCTGCCTGGTCTCTAAAAAATAAAGCTCAACACTGGTTGCAGACCAACCGTCCGATCCCGTCCACATGGACGGGAAGGATTAGATCTGTCGTAAGAGTACCCTGGGTGGGTAACACTCGCAAAACTATCCCCGGGGACTGCCTAGCGATCACATTTGAGGACCCTCGAATAGCAGACTATATCTGCTCATGGGAGGACATCACCCCAAAGGGTGGTATCAAGATCAAATCACTCTCCTTCTTCTATCCCTTTAGACAACCAAATGACACTTACGAACAAGAGCCCCCCTGGACAGTCCCACTCTCTAGACAGAATGATGCAGATAACTTTAGGTATCATGGTCCTCCAAGACCTTATGACATAGATTATTCCTGGAACACAATACCCCCCCGCTATCAAGGGGGAGGATGGGAAGACAGGAGACCCTACCAACAAAGACAGGTAGTTAGAGACCATCCTAGATGGGACCCATGGTATAACATCCCTCTGCAAAACAGGTACAGTGGACTTGAAATGGTTGATTGACCATCAAGCGATAACCCACCTAATAATCTCCATGTACCACCTAGCCCGGCCTACATGAATAGTCCCCCGATCCCCACGAACATGGAAGACGTACCCTTAGTCGCACAATCAAATGAGATCACCCCCCTGACCTCTTTGATATCTCTCCTCTATTGGAACATAGCAGGTCTTCGCTCCAAAATCGAGGATGGGAGTGCGCAAAATTTCCTAAATCCATATCAAATTATCTGCCTTCAGGAGACCTGGACCACAGAAGAACTACACCTCCAAGGTTATAAATCCTACTTTATCCCGGCTATAAGCAGCACAATGGGAAGACCCAGAGGTGGGTTAGTAACCTTTATAGCTAACACCCTGACTCTGATGAAAGTTGCTATACTTTCCTGTGATTCCAATTTTCAAATTCTCTCCTTAACCTTTGTTAACAAGGAGACCATCTTCCTGACTAATATATATAACAACCTCCCGGAAGATCAATTCCTAATCCTCCTTGGAAACATCCACGAGAGCCTGAAAAAATCCTATCTATGGAAAACTGGTAACAAGATAACCCATCTAATCTGGGGCGGAGACTTCAACCTCCACCCTTGCTCAAAGACTAACCCCCTTTGTTGTGGGGTGGCAGATGAACTTGAAGTTCCTCTGGCACACTTCACACACAGTAAAGCAGGGAATCTATTAAATTCAGTCCTCTCTGACTTGGACCTGCAAATTGCGAACCATCAACAAGTAGAACCTAATGTACTTAGCCCGACCTATGTGGGCAGAGGTCATTCCACGACGGTAGACTATATACTTCTATCACCTGGTCTACGGGCCCTGGTCAAAGATTTTGAGGTCATCGGTAACCCACTCAGTGACCACTCAGCCCTAAAGGTTAATCTGCACCTGTCACCAACCAACACCCTAAATGTGGAGATTGCAAGTACGCTAAGACAAAACAAACTAGAGATTGGCAAACAGAATGGCTACACAATCAGCTGGGCTAAGATTAACCCGATGGAAGTCACTAAAAAACTTATAGTACAGACATACCCAAACATCCTAAAATGCCTTGATCTATCCTCTGATCATGAGGAAGTCCTAGAGAACTTTCATCACATTTTGGTCACCATTAAGGCCCTACTGACATCAAAACCCAAAGCCAACCATCTAATAAAGAAAAGGTGGTTTGACCACAATTGCACAAAGGCCCTTAAAACCTTAAAATCAGCTCTCCACAATAAACCAAGAGATGCAGCCCAAATACAACTTCTAAGGCGCACATATTTAAGTGAAAGAAAACTGAGAACTGCCCAACTAAAACAGAAATTGTGGGCAGATCTCCATGAGAGCGCGTCACTGAAAAACAGCATGCAATTCTGGCGTATAGTCAGAACTCCATACCTATCGGATTCAGGCGCCCCTAGAATAGAAGTCGCAATAGATGAAAAGACATGGGTCGAGCACTTCTCTAACATCTTTAAAAATTCTTCCCCAAAAGATTTAACGCCCCCGGGAGTACAGTATCCTATTTCGCTTGATTTCGAAATTCCCGACTTATTGGAGGCTTTGCAGAAAAGTAAAATCGGAAAAGCGCCAGGCCCTGATGGAGTCCCAGTGGACCTTTTCAAAATCAACCTAGATCTCTGGGCCCCGATCTTGACAAGAGTGTGTACTGCTGCAGTCCATGAGGGAGTGCTATCCTCTTAGACAAAATCAATAATGGTCCCAATTTTTAATAAGGGGGACAGACAAGACGTGAAGTGCTACCGGCCCATCTCACTGCTGGACTCACTCGGGAAAGTAGTGGGAAGAGTAATCCTAGAGCGTCTCCAGCAGTGGAGTGAGGACCGTCGTATCATCACTGACATCCAATTCGGCTTCCGAGAGGGTTTCGGAACGGTCGAACAGGCCCTCAACCTTACCCTCTTGTTGGGAAAATACACACAGGCCAAAGCTAATAAAATCTACATGGTCTTTGTCGACCTCTCCGCAGCCTTCGATTGCGTGTCGCACGCCAAGCTGTGGTTAATCCTTGCCCAAATGGGAGTAGATCCCCCCCTCCTGGACTTTCTACGCGAACTCTATTCTGGCGCCACGGCCAGAGTGCGATTCGGCGTAAATGGCGAGCTGACGGTCCCGTTTAGCGTAGGGCGAGGAGTCAGGCAGGGTCGCGTTCTGGCCCCCTTCCTCTTCTCCCTCTATACAAATGGCTTGGAGGAGGAGATGTTGAGGGGGGCTCGGGACCTCCCACGCATTAACCATCGCCTGATTCCCGCACTCCTCTACGCGCATGATGCGGTCATTCTCGCGCGTACTCCCCGCGAGCTCCAAAACTCTCTTAATAGGTATACAACTTTTATGAGCAATTTGGACCTCAAAGTAAACGTGAAGAAAACCTTTGTTATGACAGCAGGCAGAGGCTCCCTAAGAACAAAAGCCATCCACCTTGAAGCTCAGAAACTCAACGTGACTTCCCAATACCCCTACTTGGGCATCATGATTGACGACCACCTAACATGGAAGCCAGCAGTAGTTACAAGGGGCAACCTTTTTAAAAGATCAATAGCTGCTCTAACGAGCTTTTCCCAGAGACTTGGACAAAGGCCTCCCGTGGAGCTACTAAAAATTTACACTGCCAAGTGTCTGGCCACAGCCACATACGGTGCGGGTGTCTGGGGACACGTCGACGCCAGTTATATCCAGAAGGCGGAGAATACTTTTCTTAGATTCCTCTTGACAATGCCGAGAGGTACCTCAACGTACGCCATGCATCAAGAACTAGGAATTCCCTATATAGAGGACCTAATTAAAATAGAACCTGTGATGCTGTGGCGGCGTATTTGGACATCTGAAAAAAACAATCTGACTCAGTCTATCATTACAGACTCGATGGCGCTTGAAAAATCTTCTAGCATAAAGTGGCTGTCGTACGCAAAAAAAATTCTTACAGACCTAGACCTCCAGCACTGCTATTTCAATCCAGATACCATTAGGGACATTTCAAAGAGAGCTCTTAAACTCCAAGCGTTAAGTCATCTGGAATCGTTAAGACTATCATCAAATGCAACGAAAACGTCGGCTGTCCACGCGAACATGGTACAAATAACTCATGGCATCCATCCATATCTGACTCTGCAACTATCGATATATGAGAGAATGCTATTAACACGTTTTAGACTAAATTCCTTTTTTAGACTGGTCACGTTTCCTGAGAAAAACTGCTGGAAAGACATTCACTCTCCTTGTCCGTGCGACGGAGTATCCATACAATCAACCTTACATGTGACTTTGCTCTGCAAATTCCACCGCACACACAGAAAAACTTGGTTACTGCCAATTTTAAGGACTTGGGGTCTGAGACAATGCAGACCAGCTCTTCTTAGACTCCAAATGCTGGAATCAGAAAACGTTTGTTATTTCGTGAGTAACTTTCTAAAATGCATTTTGAAGCACAGAAATAACTTATAATCCGCCCTGTTGATGCTACTCCATGCAGACTGTTACAGAAAAAAATTTTAAACAATTTTTGGAAAATAGCCTCTTTTTTTTAACCACACAAAATGTAATGAACTTTGAATATTGTGTCTTTTATGGTTTTTCCACTGTGATCAAACCGAAATAAAGAATGTATTATTATTATTATTATTAATTCTCTTCTAGCTATATGATTGTAGGATATGACATTACAGGGTCAGTTTATTTAACTATATACTATTGGTCTGTGTTTAAACCCCTTTTTAGCAATTTCAACTTAGAATTCGCCGCATCAACTGGATCTACTCATGGCCTTCTGGAATTAGGTTGAAATTTCCCTATCAAGGTATAATTTTATTTAAATGGTATAGGTATAATTTCTTTCAAACAGCTTGGATGTTGCCAACCTATGATTGACGCAATAGTAATTATCGTAGTTACGTTAGATTTTTAATAAACCCATTGTGCCCCAATCCCGAGCTATATGATCTCCGCGCTGTTTCTACCCCTTACCCATAGGAGGGCTTTTATTGCCCTGTTACTTGGTATATCACCAACGCTGTCTAGCACGTCCCAAACTACAAGTACTCCTTGTATATTGATGTTATCTGCATCTCCGGAATGGTATGCTATGAAGACCTTCCTCGCTTGTTACCCTACACTAAATCACGTTTTTTCTTAGGTCACGAGCCTCGACTTAGCGAGCAAGAGATTACTTCCTGGTAATCTAATTTGGTTGACCCACGAATTCTGCCCTTTAGGAAACCTATCTCGGTAAGGACTTACTACACACTGCTGTATCTATCTGCTTCTTCCTTATGGTTTTTCTTTCTGGATTTTTTTTTCTCTTTTTTCTCTCTTTTCTTGTACTCTTAGGTCTGTATTATCTTTTCTTAATCGCACTTACAAAGTTTCCTGTGATCTTAAATAACTCATTCCCTTTTTCCTCTTTTTTCTCTTATTTGGTGTGTTTTTTAAATATTTTTCTTGATAAGTCCGGTTCTAGCTATATGTCTCTTGTCTTAATTTATCATTTACCTATTGCTTTGTGATTAGTGTTAAATATACTTGGATACGGACATGGGTCAGTCCTCTTTTTATGCTGTAAATAGAACAGCCTGGAACAGTCCTCCCCAGGCTACAAGCATTTGTAAATATAATTATTTAAATCTATCTTCCTAAACCATTAGTATCATTACTATAGCATCAGTGAAGACATGTAATTGGACGTTTTTTTTAAATGGGCCATACTGACTGTTGTATTATATTTTTTGTGATGTGTTGTTTGTTGGGTTAGTCTAATTCAGTTTAGTATTGTGAGCACTTTTGTTTATATGTAATATACTTTCTGTATTTTTATGTGTATATATATGTTTGTAATTTTTACAGCCCTGACGAAGTTCCTTAAGGCAAATGGGAACGAAACGCGTTGGCTGTGCATTTGCTACACGAATAACCTTTGAATAAAGAAGAAGATATTTATAAATTACTTTTGTTACTGATTTCATTTGAGTGCACCTTCCATTCTGTTTCTTTGCATTGTGGTAGATAATACATCCTATAGCAGCGGATGTTGGGAGAGATTGCACCACTCTAACCTCTGAGAACTTTAAGATCCGTTGTGCTTGCCCTTGTTTGCTGCTTTTGGTCTTTTGGTTATATATATATTATTATCCTTAACCTTTGTTTTATTCATGTTGATAATTCGCTTTTTTAATAAAACCGTGTTTCAAATCCAAGTGTGGAATGTCATTGGCTGGAGTGTCGTAAAGTGGAGTGCAGTACAGTACAGTGAAAGAAAATGTTGTGGATTTTAGTATCAGTGAGTGGAGTATTGTAGAGTGAAATAGAGAGGAGTCGAGTGGAGTGAATTAGCATTCAGTGGAGTCAAGTGTTATACAGTGGAGTGGTGTGTGTGTGATATCATGGACTGGAGTACAGTGTAGAGGCATGTTGAACACTAGAGACGAGTGTTCTACAGTGGAGTGTCGTCAACTGGAGTGACATGAAATGGAATGTGGGGAAGTGTAGTGTCATCATGTAGAGTATTGCAGAGTGGCATTGAGTGTAGCAGAGTGTTGTAGAGTTCAGTGTTGTTGAGTGTAGTGTTGTGCAGTAGAGTTACGGAGAGTTTCGTACAGTGTAATATTGTACAGTGGAGTATCATGATTTACAAGAAGACAGTGCATGGTAGAGTGGCAAGTTGTACTTAGTATTGTCTGGTTAGCCAGCTGAAAAGAGTGTGTAATGAGGTCCGATACTTATAATAATTTGAAGGTGGTGGTTAAATTGCAAATGGAAGTTATAACTAGAAATATTTTGAAGTTTGTGTAGTTTAATCTTGGTCTGGAAAGGGAAAATACATTTTCCTAACTATAACTAAGCTTTAACCTTTGGTTTTTATCATTGAATTTCAATGTTTTTAAATCTTTTTAATAAGAATGTGTTTCAGATCGTAGACTCCAGTGTCGCAAGTGGAGAGTAGTTATGTGGAGTGTCACACAATAGAGTGGAGGAGATTATTGAAACGTCTGTTTTCATAGACAGGAGTGCTGCAGGTTGGAATCCAGTTGAGTAGAGTGCAGTAGCATATTGTATAGCGTAGTAAAGTGATATATCTTGTCGTGGCTTGTTGTATCATAAAGTGGAGTCAAGTATCTTACACAAGAACAGCGAGTTGTACAGCCGAGTGGCATGTCGAACAGTAGAGTAGGGTGTGGTAGACTGTCTTAGAGTGGAGTAGTGTTTTAGAGAGGAGAAGGGTGAAGTACAGTGTCATAAAGTGGAGTATTGTCAGGTGGAGTGTTGCAGAGTACAGTAGAGCAGAGTGTCATAGAGTGGAGTGACGTATCATATATTCAAGTGGCATTTCATTGCGAGAAGTTAATTGGAGTGTTTTTGAGTGTCATATAGTGTAGTACAGTGTCATAGAGCGTATGTACATAGAGTAGAGAAGAGTGTCATAGAGTGGCATAGAGTGTAGTACAGTGTTGTAGAGTGGAATTTCAGACAGTAGAGTAGAATGTCAAACAGTGGATTGGTGTAGAGAGAAGTATAGCACAGTGGTGTAGAGTGGAATTGAGTGTAGCAGAATGGAGTATATTGGATTAGAGTACACTGGAGTGGGGTAGTGTAGAATGGAGTAAAGTGTCATACAGTGGGCTAGTGTGTCATAGACTATAGTGGCGTGGAGTGCAGTAGAGTGTAGTAGCGTAACATACAGTTGAGGAAAGTGTCATTAATGGAGTACTGTGTTGTACAGTGAAGTGTCATACAGTATTGGAAATTAGGCTACAGTGGAACAGAGTGGCATACGGTCTAGTTGTTTTTTTAATAGTGGAGATGTGTACAGTACAGTACAGTGCTGTGGAGTGTGGTAGAGAGGATTAGGAAACCCTGTTATAGAGTACAATGGCATTGAGTGATGTAGAGTAGAGTGGAGTACTATGTCAGAGTAGAGATTAGTAAAGTGAGGCGCAGTGGCATACAAAGAGTTGCTTAAGTATTGTATAGTGAATTAGAGTATTGTAGAGTAGAGTGCAGAAGAGTGTTGTACTGTGGCATACAGTATGGTATAGTGTTGTACATTGGAGTGAAGGGATATACACAAGAGTATAGTGTTGGAGAGTGGTATACAGTGTAGTGGAGTGTTGTAGAGTGGAGTTGCATAGAGTTTAGCAGTGTGTGAAACAGCGTAATGTAGCAAAGAGTGAGGTAATGTCTCGTACAGTGGAAATCAAGTGGAGTGGTGGAACGCAGTGTGGAGTAAAGCACAATAGAGTGTTTTGGTGTGTGGCAGAGTAGAGTGGTATGGCGTGGAGCGGAGTGTCCTGCTGTAACATAGGTAAATGGTGTGGGGTCTCATACAGAAGAGTGGAGTGCTTACTGTATAGAAAAGTGTTGCATAGTGGAATAGAGTGTTGTACATAAGAGTGTAGGGGCAAAGTGTGGAGTATAGAGTTGTACAGTGGAGTGTACAGGGATAGAGTGGAATAGACTTTCGGAGAGGGTCATGAAGTGTGGTAGACTTTTATAGAGTCTTCATATAGAATGGATGAGAGTGCCGTACAATGGAGCAGTGTAGAGTGGAGTGGCTTACATTGTAGTGGCGTAGAGTGGATTACCATAAAGTGGAGAAGCATACAGTGCAAAAGCGTACAGTGGAATACTGTACAGTGGAATATCGAACAGTGGAGTGGCATAGAGTGAAATAGCATAGAGTTGAGTAGCATACAGTGGAGTGGCATAAAGTGGGATCGTTTAGAGCAGAGTAGTCTGGACTGGAGTGGCGAACAGCAGAGTGGTGTAGAGTATAATAGCGTATAGTGAAGTGGTTTAGGCTGGAGTGGTGTATTATGGGGTGAAGTAGAGTGTAATAGCATATAGTGGAGTGGTGTACAGTGGAGTGGAGTAGTAAGGAATACTATACAGTAGAGGAGCAAAGACTAAAGCTGTAAACAGTGTAATAGCATAAAGTGGAGTGGTGTACAATGGAATAGAGTAGAGTGGAGTATAGTGGAGTGGCATAAAGTAGAATAGTGTAGAGTGGAATAGCATAGAATGGAGTGGTATAGACTGAAATAGCATATTGTGCAGTGGTATCGAGTGGCGTCCAATGGACAACCATAAAATGGAGTGGCATTGAGTGGAGTGGTGTACACTGGAGTGGAGTAGGGAGGAGTAGTGTATAATGGAGTGGAATAGTGTAGAGTGGAGTGGTGTGCAGTAGAGTAGTGTAGACTGGAAAAGCGTACAGTGGAGTAGTGTACAGTGCAGTGGTTTACAGGGAAGTGGTGTAGACTGGATTGGCAGACACTGCAATGGGATAGAGTGTAATAACATACAGTGGAATGCTGTCCAATGAAATAGTGTAGAATGGAACGGAGTAGAGTGGAGTGGCATACACTGGAATGGAGTGGAGTTGCATAGAGTGGAGTGACAGAGTGGAGTGACATAGAGTGGAGTGACATAGAGTGGAATAGCATAGAGTGGAGTGGCACACAGTAGAATGGCATAGAGTGGAATTGCATATATTGGAGTAGCATATAGCGGAGTGGGGTATACTGAACAGACGTAGCGTGGAGTTAAATATAGTGTAATAGCTTAGAATGGACTGGCATAGAGTTTAGTTGTGTACAGTGTAATAGCATAGAGTTGAGCTGCGTAGAGCGGAGTGTTGTACAGTGGAGTGGTATAGAGTGCAATAGTGTATAGTAGAGTAGTGTATAGTGGAGTGACACATAATGGGGTGGTGCAGACTGGATTGGCATACAGTTGCATGGGAGGGGAAACATCCATTACCATGCAGTCATTACATTGCACTGCTTTTACAACACAACTGTTACAACTCAACTGCCTTTCCATCGCAGGCCATAAAAACACATGCCATTACAACACATGCCATTATAACATATTATAAGGTAAGTAGTGGAGATGTTTTAGTTTAGGGTGGGTATGGGTTTTGGGGTGGATGGGAATAGTCATTTTTACCCCTACACTATCCAACACTTTCCCTACTGTTGCACTCACTGGAGTGGGAATAGTAATTTCTACCCCACACTATCCAACACTTTCCCTATTGTTGTACTCACTGGAGTAGGAATAGTAATTTTTACCCCTACACTATTCAACACTTTCCCAACTGTTGCCCTAAAAGTATTATGCGTTGTAATGGTACGGGTTGTAATGGTATGCGTTGTAATGGAATGCATTGTAATGGTAGTTTTTAAAACTGCATTGTAATTCCATGTGTTGTAAAATCATGCGATGTAATGATAGTTGCGATGTAAAAACCACGTTGTAAAAGTGTAATGGCATACAGTGAAGTGGTGTACATTGGAGTGGGGTCCAATCAGTAGCATAGAATGAGGTGACTAGAGTGGAGTGCCATACACTGGAGTGGCATAGAGTGAGTAGTGTACAATGGAGTAGCATACAGTGAAATGGTGTAGAGTGGAATAGCATATAGTGGAGTGGTGCACAGTGGAGTGACGTATACTGTAGTGGTGAAGAGTGGAGGCTCACACAGTGTAGGAGCATAGAGTGTAGTGGCATACATTGGCGATGTGTACAGTGTAATAACCTAGGGGTCCATTAGGATGACGGGCGGACATTGCCCGCCCGTCATCCCATCGTGAATCGGGACCGCCCGCCATAAGGGCGGGGGTCCCGGAGGTGCCATTAGGATGTGCCCGCCACAGTGGCGGGCACATCCTGTATTTTCAGCATTGTGGCGGGCGGTGCTCTCTGCACCGCCTGCCACAATGCTGAAAATGCACTTTCACATTGTCATTTGCAAGCACTGCGCGGTGCCTACTGCTTTGCAAATGACAATGAAGGGGGGTACCACGGGTACCCCCCATGTGCACCCACCATCTGTACTTCACTCTGGGGGCCCGCAGGGGGCCCTCAGAGTGAAGACTGCATGCCTTTCCGTGGCGGCAGCGCCACCGCGGAAAGGCATCTCACAAAGCCCATTGGAATATGGCTGGCGGTGTCTAATAGACACCACCACCATATTAAACATTTTCCGCCCCAGCCGCAAGGCGACCGGGAAGGAAAAATGGCGGGCGGTGTTTCGCTCCACTGCGGTCCCCCCGCCATCGTAATATGGCGGGGGGAATTCAGGGAAGGATGTCGGGCGGATTGCCCCCGCCAGCCTGGTGGGGGCAATCCACCCGACATCCTAATGGACCCCCTAGAGTGGAGTGGCATAAAGTGTAGTCTGGTACAGTGGAGAGTTGTAGAGTCGAGTGGCGTGCAATTGAATAGCATATAGTGGAGTGGCTACAGTGGCGTGACATATGGATGTAAGTGAAATTTAGCAACAATTTAATTAATCCAGATTTACCAGTTCAACGCAAGGCCACACATGGTGACCTTGCTTTCCTTTGTAAATCTGACTTAAGTATTGTATTGCCCACGCAACACCATAAGTAATGCAAGTGTACTGCAATGTAATAATACAGCTCAACCTTGGTTATATTTTGGGTCATGGTACACTGTGATAACTTTGTGGTATACCGTGGAATATGGTGATGACAAGCCTCTATATAATTAGGTAATGGCTGTATTTAGAGAACGAAATGGCAGTCACATTGTTTTAGTACACTTTGGTAGTGCTCAGTGTTCGGGCCATAGATATAGGTGAGTAGTCAGTCCCTATCTCGTACCACTTTCCTAAATTGGTAAAAGGTAAGGACATTTATTTATATTTTTTATATATATTTTAAATAAGTTTGCTGCCATGTACCACAGTAGTTTTCCAAACGTTTGTGAAATTCCTCCTAAGTACAGCAATGACAGATATCATTAAGTTTAAAAGCCTTAGAATGCCTTCAAGTCTGTTCTGCACAAAAGCATATTTAGAGCCCTCAAACCCTCAGTGTACCGTGCTGAGGAAGGTGCTTTGTGGTTGGAGATTTTTTTTTTTGGCTGAGGCAATCATGTCAGAGGATACACTAAAATTAATTGTGGCAGATTAAATATAAGAGTTGGGGTAAAAGACATAAATGTTAGGGAATTTAACAGAATACATTGCTAATTGGATTTCTACAGCCGACAATAGGAAGTGGCTCCTGGCAAGGTGGGAGGGTGGGGTTCTGATTTTATGGGCAAATAGAATGACATTTGACAATTATCTGACCAGGTCACAGGAAAAAGGTTTGTGATAAAGATGTCATCAGCACTGGAAAAAAAGTTTATCCAAGATATGCCCTGCTTGCTGAATGGGTTTGGATATAAAGTAAAATAGTGCTAAAACCTTTAGGTTGTTAGTAAGTGTTGTGAAATCGCTTTCATTGTGGTTTCCCAAGTGGAATTTCTAGTCAACAATACCAGTGAAATTAGAATTTTTTAGTTCTTGAAGAAGAAGCAGCTGAGCAAATCTACAGTCTCCAAACAGTTCAGGGCCATATTCTGGAAAGGGCCCTGGGGACGCAATACCATGTGCACAAGTTTTGTGCTTCCCGGGACACTTTGGTCTTACAGAAAGGGCCGCAGACACTTGTGCGGCCCTTTCTGCAATACAGACAGTGCTGATGCACATATTGCACAAGCGCTATTACCAGAGGGTGTGCCCTCATTTGCATGGGAGCGTGGCCCCATGCAAATGAGGGAATCCCTTCGCTTTGGCACCTGTACCGTATTATAGACATGGCCGAAGAGGCAGAAAAGTTGTCAGGAGGCGCACTGTCAATGCGCCCCCTGAGAGCAGCCCTCTGAAGGGGGAGAAGGGGGTCCTATGGACACCCCAGACGTCCCCTTGCAGGTGTGTGTAGTCACTCACTGCACCCGACTGCAAGGGGATCTCTAATCCCACTTAAAAGTGTGTATTCTGTAATATGACCTCTGGTGGGCTTTATAATAGGGTGCCCCAAAATGTGGGGGTAGCATTACTGGAGATTTCTTAAATAAGGCATTCAACCACCAGGATAAAGTACTAGATTTTACTGTTACTTGAAAAAGACAATTGCTAAGCCTTTGCGGTGTTCAGAGTGTCTATCTAATCTTTTTAAGCAATAACCTTCAGGTACTGCCTGTGTGATGTCCGAGCTGAAAGAGTTTGGGGCAGATCCTCTGTAATAAAGAATATATCAGTGCAAGAGATGTAATGAGATCTCAAATATCAGAATACTACCTTGGTAATGAAAGGGCATACATATATAAGGAACATACCCCCACATGCATCAACCTATTTAGGAAGTGCAAACGGTGCGAATCGGTAAATTCGGCCGTTTGCACTTCCTAAATATGTTTTTGGGATGCATGAAACAATTCGCTATTTTTTGCATTTCTTAAAAATGCAAATGCAATTAAGGAATCGCATTTGTGCGATTCCTTAAATGCAATGCATCAATTTGTAAAAAATAGCGAATTTTGAAATTGGAAGTGCAAATTAACACGAGGTTGACCCTCGTGTTAATTTGCGAAAATTTTTAAAAAAGCAAAAAAATGCATTTTTTAAACTTGCATGTTACAGATACACATGTCCTTAGGACATGTGTGTGTGAAACATGCACTTGAAAATACATTTCAGGGGTGCAGGGGGGGGTCCTTTGGACCCCCCTCTGCACCCTTGCAATGCATCAAAAAATTGCGAGTGCAAAAAAAAAAAAATGCAAAACGGCATTGTTTCCTATGGGCCTCTAGGCCCATAGGAATCAATGTAATGCCATTCCTTAATTGCGATTCACAATTAAGGAATCGCAATTTCCGAAAATTAAGAAATCCTAAAAACTTTTAGGATTTCTTGATGCATAGGATTTTGCATTTCCTAAATAGCGATTCCTTGATTTTCGCTATTTAAGAAATGCAAAATCCTAGATTGATGCATGTGGGGGATAGGACATCTGACCAAGGGGGGTTGTTAATGAATGTAGGGGAATGTGTATTAAAAAATGGAGACATGCTGAGATTCAGGAGGAAAAAATAATTTCAAAAAGGGGGTGGTGATGGACAGAGTATCTGAGTTAATCAGAACACTCCTACCCAGTCAACAGATCAGGGCTTGATCCATCACCGTTTTTTAGCTCACTGCACCATCCCAGTTCAGAACCTGGCTATATGCAAATTAGTCTGTCCCTGGCCCAGTGCATCATGGGAACAGGGCAGACCAAACTACCAAGCCAATTCTTCACTGGAAAGGAAACAAGCTTCCGGGGACCGGTTTCTGGCATTACAGCCGTCTTCGGCCCAGCTTGCTTGAATCCTGATGGTGCAGTGAGCAAGGGACTCATGTCTGAGCATACCCTTCCACACTCGTGGTGGCCAAAATAATTTCAAAAAGGGGGTGGTGATGGCCACCATGAGTGTGGAAGGGTATGCTCAGACATGAGTCCCTTGCTCACTGCACCATCAGGATTCAAGCAAGCCGGGCCGAAGACGGCTGTAATGCCAGAAACCGGTCCCCGGAAGCTTGTTTCCTTTCCAGTGAAGAATTGGCTTGGTAGTTTGGTCTGCCCTGTTCCCACGATGCACTGGGCCAGGGTCAGACTAATTTGCATGTAGCCAGGTTCTGAGCTGGGATGGTGCAGTGAGCTAAAAAACGGTGATGGATCAAGCCCTGATCTTTTGACTGGGTAGGAGTGTTCTGCTTAATTCAGATACTCTGTCCATCACCACCCCCTTTATGAATCGTTTTGGCCACCATAAGTGTGGAAGGGTATGCTCAGATGTGAGTCCCTTGCTCACTGCACCATCAGGATTCAAGCAAGCCGGGCCGAAGACGGCTGTAATGCCAGAAACCGGTCCCCGGAAGCTTGTTTCCTTTCCAGTAAAGAATTGGCTTGGTTGTTTGGTCTGCCCTGTTCCCACGATGCACTGGGCCAGGGTCAGACTAATTTGCATGTAGCCAGGTTCTGAGCTGGGATGGTGCAGTTAGCTAAAAAACGGTGATGGATCAAGCCCTGATCTTTTGACTGGGTAGGAGTGTTCTGCTTAATTCAGATACTCTGTCCATCACCACCCCCTTTATGAATCGTTTTGGCCACCATAAGTGTGGAAGGGTATGCTCAGATGTGAGTCCCTTGCTCACTGCACCATCAGGATTCAAGCAAGCCGGGCCGAAGACGGCTGTAATGCCAGAAACCGGTCCCCGGAAGCTTGTTTCCTTTCCAGTAAAGAATTGGCTTGGTAGTTTGGTCTGCCCTGTTCCCACGATGCACTGGGCCAGGGTCAGACTAATTTGCATGTAGCCAGGTTCTGAGCTGGGATGGTGCAGTGAGCTAAAAAACGGTGATGGATCAAGCCCTGATCTTTTGACTGGGTAGGAGTGTTCTGCTTAATTCAGATACTCTGTCCATCACCACCCCCTTTATGAATCGTTTTGGCCACCATAAGTGTGGAAGGGTATGCTCAGATGTGAGTCCCTTGCTCACTGCACCATCAGGATTCAAGCAAGCCGGGCCGAAGACGGCTGTAATGCCAGAAACCGGTCCCCGGAAGCTTGTTTCCTTTCCAGTAAAGAATTGGCTTGGTAGTTTGGTCTGCCCTGTTCCCACGATGCACTGGGCCAGGGTCAGACTAATTTGCATGTAGCCAGGTTCTGAGCTGGGATGGTGCAGTGAGCTAAAAAACGGTGATGGATCAAGCCCTGATCTTTTGACTGGGTAGGAGTGTTCTGCTTAATTCAGATACTCTGTCCATCACCACCCCCTTTATGAATCGAGATTCAGGAGGAAGCACGATAAACCGCAATTACACAGCTGAAACATCCTTGATTCAGTTCCAGATTCCACACCCGCATTCAATGCAGACTTGGGGCCTGATTCACAAAGAAAAACTTAGATCAAATGTCTAAGTTTACGACTTTCAGTATTCGCAAAGGTAGGTTACGAGTAGTATCTTTATCTCAGCATTAGGGGCAGCTTTTCCGCACTCAGGCGCAATCTCTGCCCAGAGTGCAGAGATTCCACTCTACACCCGGGGTAGAATCTCGGCACTATGGGCTTATCTCTGCCCAAAGAGCAGAGATTCCACCCTGAGTGCAGATGTAAAGATACTACTTGAAACTTACGTTTGTGAATGCCAAAAGGTAGTAAAGTTAGACTTTTGGTCTAAACTTGGACCAAAAGTCTAAGTTTACCTCGGTGAATCAGGCCCTTGGTTTTTAACATGTTCATTCCATTATCCAGGAAAACTCAGACTTGAGAGATTTCACTCTGCCCAACTCAGAATTAGGACTTCAGTGGAAAATCTGCATGAATAAGTCAGCCAGATATACACATTATATACGTTAAACCTTTCTCCCTGTTTTTGTACATAGAACATATTTTCCATGTAGTGAATCTCTTCCCCTAGACACCGTGAAATTTTTAATTAAAGAAACTATTTAAATAAAAACACATGCTTAGCAGCAATAAGGAAGCCATAACGAGACTCTGACCACTAAAAAGCCCTCAATGGCAGTTCCCAAATAATGCCTGGATAAAGGTTCTGACTGATTGGCGGATAAAATCCGGTGATGGCCCAGATGTAATTGATGCAGTTTGGAGAATAGGTTCTCAAGTAGCATTCCCGACCACACTGGAACTTTCAATTGTTCGGTAGATGCCGGGCTTCATATTAACGAAGCAAGGCATTTTTTTAAATAAATGTTCACATTGGGTGGTTATAGACCTTTTAATTGATTTGTGATAAACCTTTCTAGCAAAGACTTATAAATGATAGAGGTGATAACTGAGGCTAAAATATTTAAAAAAAATATTTGCTAAAATCCAAAGTGGTACAGGATCTGGGTTTGGCGGTGCATTAATCAATAGAACGTCCATGGTAAATGTTTATTATTTGATGGTGTTTCTTCGAAAATCACAATTACTCCTCCTTTTTTTAAGTGTTTTTACAAGTGTTTGAAAGATGGAAATGGTATTACAATGTTTGTCGATTTTCACAGACATTCATTTCGCAAGGATGTACTGTCTCATTCCAGTTCCTAGCACCATAATCATTACTAATATAATTCAACTTAAGACAGCAGTGATGAACCACCACAAGATGGTGGTGCCTCATTAATGCCAAAGCTTCGGAATAAGTATTTTATAAGCGCCTGGGGAGCACTTTAGCAGGCAAACTTCTATTTTGCCTGAAGTTCTAAAATCCTCTCACCATTCCTTTACCACCTTAAATTTTCGTGCATGTTTCTTGCATTTATTGCAAATAAAATGTAGATACCACCAGACGTTTCCTGGCGGAAGTAATTCACAGTAATCCCATGTTCATTGCCACACTTCTTTACATCTGCACCAATAGCATTACATTGTGCCAGTTCGGGTACTGCGCAGTTTTGCTATTACAGCGCTAAATGAGCCCGTTTGTGTAGCAATTGAAACCAGGTACCAATTTTGCGAAGCTTTACAGATTTATAAGTTAATTATCCCCGACAAATAAATGTAATCACGGCAGAAGATAACATGTTTAGCAACTCTTGTATGAAAGAAAAGGTTGACTATAAACCTGCTACAATCTTGAATTAAAACAGTAAAACTATTTCCCACTGCATGAACTATGCAAGAAATAACTTGATAATTCTTATAGTTCCAAATCTTCAGATTTTTTTTCTTCAGACTGGATGCCCATTTTTTCCAAGACCTCGCTCTCACAACTCATGAAATATTTCTTTCAGAACTGTTCTCGTGGAGCAGTAATTTAGTTCTGAAAGCAGCATTCACCTGATTTTGTCTCTGCAATCATTGTTCCAGATGAGTACATTCTCAAGGACAAATCTAAAAGCACTAATGTAGCTTTATCTGTTTGAAGTGGCCTCCTAAGTCATCAACATTCGCTGAGCACGAGGGCCCGAACTCTAGTGTTTTCCAATAAGTACCGCCGAGTTCTTATTCAGCTCTTACATGAGCGGAGCACTTAGGGCTACCAGAAACATCACAGAAGACGGCTGTTGACAATGCAAACAAATGAATGGAATTGCGAGCAGAATGACCGCAGAATGTACAAGTGCAGGAACCTTGTAGAGTATTACATCGTTCCCTAAAAAGGCATCTCTTTTTTAGCTTTATAATCGAAAGAATACAGGATACAAATCAATAGGTGTTGTAAGGGATACACATAAACACTAATTATATACACATGCGTTTAAGTGCTTGCAACAGAGTTCCAAACAATTCATATAACAGCTTATAAACTGACTATATGACTGGTTCGAAAGGTAGGAAGTGCCTTACTACTCAGAGAAATCCCGAACACGGAACCTTACACACTCTGATGGGTTTCTTTGCATTTTAAATAGGACATTTGGAAAAATATGAGCACAGCGCGACATTTAAAAAGGAATAAAGTGCAAGTTGCAAAGTTGAAGATAAGAATTTCTCATCAAGATTTTGATAAGTTCGAGAAGTAATAAGCTTTCTTGCCAGCATTTTACAAATGCTTCTTTTGTAAATAAACAGACCCGTTTTTAGAAAACCCACCAGAGTGGTGGAAAATGCTCAAAATATAGAAGTATGTATCACTTTAGGATGTTTGCATCCCCATCTTAGGCTAACTTGGCATATCGTTCACAGTAAGGTGAGGCTGGGTGGATGTTGCTTGCCGCTTTGTTAGTGTTCGAATTACTTAAATGTAATCTTCATTACTCAGAATCATAGTTTCCTTGGCGCTGTTCTTACCTATGCTAGGCTTAGCTGCTCAAAGACAGATAGCCCCATTTATATTTCTGGGACGAAGGCTGTTTTCCATTTCTGTGAATAGCCTTTCTCTGCTTTCTATTAATAAGAAATCTCGCCTCTCTCCCGTAACTCAGCCCACTCCCTCGAACTACCAGGTGCGGCCTGCACCAATAGGATGTAAGGGGTGGGAGGGGAGGGAGGACACATGAAGTAGGGGGGAAGGATGCGGGAGGATGCAGGGGAAGCGGCTAAGAAGAAATTCAATTTAAAACGTACCTTTTTGCCGCTTCCTCGCACGTCTCTCCTCCGGAGTCCTCCCTCGCTCAGAGACAGCTACAGGAAGCATAGCCAGGCTCCCAGTCAGCCAATCACAACGCGGCCTTAGCAGAGTTGTGATTGGTCTGAGCACAGTTTTTCACGCTCGGACGCTGACTGGAGGCCTGGGCATGTTCTCCACATAGGCCGGGATGCAGCCTGCATGGAGAACATGCAAAGTGCACATGACTGTTTTGGGCACAAGAGGGCCGTCCAAGTAATTATTGGGCACTTTATGAGGTGCAACTATTCCTCCCCTGTCCCCTCACCCAAAGCTGTGGGCGGAAGTAGGATAAAATGATAATAACATGAATTATTTTTATTTTATTTTCTCTCCTTCTCTGCAAAAAAGCTGTGGGGCGATGCTCCTCTGCCTTGGTGGAGGAGCCGCCACTGTGAACACCACATGAAAATACCATGCAAGAAATCTCTTCTGGTTCCCAGTGTGCCCAATGAGGGAAGATGAAAGAAAGGAGGGTGGTAAGGCGACTAGGACAAGGAAGTACTGAACATTACTAGTAGAAAACACTACTGCTTTCTTCCTCTTCATAGTCCCAGCTCTTACCCACATGACGATGAGCCAAGCACAGATCGACTGTAGGCCTGAACAAACAAAAGGACCCAGGATGAATGGCAACAGACTAAATGTTAACAGGCAGAAGTTGCAGAGACGCAGCACATAACACCCCAGAGCCAATCCGCTCTGCCGACCTTGCCCTTGCCGAAAGCCCACACATCCGCAGAGACAGAGTGGGTGGGAGAGCCTTCTCCTACATCGCGGCAAAGACCTGGAACAAGCTCCCGATCAACATCAGATGCTCCCCCACTCTGCACACCTTTGGGAAGATCCTCAAGGCCTAGCTCATTAGCTGACTCAGAGCTGCAACCCCCCCCTCCCCCCCTCAGCGCCTTGAGACCTTCACGGGTGAGTGCCACGCTTCACAATTCCCTGATTGATTGATTGAAACATAACATCCTCAGAGTCACACAAATCCAAATTACAGTGAGACCCAAAAGTATGGGGATGAGGCCAAGTACTAGCTCAGCAGATCTTGGACAGGGGAAACCCCAGCAGCTTCCTCCCAAGAGACAATCATCCCTCTAGTAGAACATCACTGAAGCAAGAAGCAAGCAGAAGCCAACTACCGTAAAAGTAGATAGTTCTGAGGCAGCAAGATAAACCTAGCGACTCAATGTAGATATTGTACGCTTCTTTCCACTACTGGATGGTAAATAATAACAAAAATTATGATTCACACAACAGAACTCTTAACAGGTGTATGTGTGAAGCCAATTAGGGGAGCCTGGATCAAACAAAGGCCGAACAATCCTATCGGAAACCAGTGTGACAGTGCCTCATGAGTAAATCAAAAGCCACAAAGTAAAACCACTCATTCTGGAAAGAATTGGAGAAGGTAGGAAATACTACTTAGGAACTTAGATCACTAAGAACCAACAGAAAAGAAACGTCAGGAAATTATCATGAAAGGGGCAGAGATTCAAAATGGTTAGGCCCTTGAAACCCCTAAAAATATATGGCAGATTTAGAGTTGCCATTATGTCCATTTCCAAACCAGATGAATTCACAGACGATAGTATGACGTTTAACTGGTTCGGTGCTATTGAAATGAGTTGCACATCATCAGTGATCTCACCTGGGTGCTGTTGACATCGAGGTCATGCCACTGAATGAAGCTCCAGAGCAGCTGCTTTTCCTTGCTGCTCTGGTGCCCTTCAACTCCTATGGCATACCCACCTCGGTTGAAGTGGGAGACCCTTCTACTCCAGCTGAGGGGGTCATGAGTGCCTCCACTGATGCGATCATGTCACAGATGAAGTGATATCAGCTGCAGGACCGGGCACCGAGGAAGTTGCCTTCCGGTTTACCCACAGGCACGGAGGGCAGTGACGGCTCCTATGCTATGGCAGAGGAGCTACGCCCCACTGCTTTTAAGCAGTGGCAAGTTGAAACATACAATTATAATAACATAGTTATTATCATTTTAGGCTTCTTGTGTCGTGCTGCTTTACGGGTGGGCTGGTGGGCACGGCTGCTCTGCTCTCGGAGCAGGGGAGGAGTGGTTTGCCCAGTGTGCAATGACTGTTTGATCAGCAACCTCGGCCCGCTCAAACCAGTCATGCACATTTCCCCATTTCCCCATGCCCACCCCCCAAGCCGCTGGCTGAGCACCATGTGATGACACTGAGACCAATCACAACACTACATAGCAGCGTTGTGATTGGCTCAGGGGAGAGAGCATGGCTGACTGCTTCCTGTTCTGGGAGTCCGAGACAGGAGAGTAGAGACGCGGGACCTGGCCTCAAGGTAATGTTTTAAATTTTCTATTTCGCAGGGACTCCCCCATACCCCTGCAACTGAGCCATGCAGGCTGCCACTGACGGGGGGGAAGAAAAGAGCCCTGTTTTCTGTGCTCGTGAGGAAGTGTGAGACAAGGGAGGTATGGCTTAATGGCTGAGACTCTCAGGTTTCCAACAATACCTCTCCTGTCCTGTAAAGTGCCAGGTGATTGCTGTAAGATGCAATCACCTGGTACTTCAACTAGACACAATGGATGAATTAGTCGATCTTATGATGGGAGGCAGTATAAAAAGGCATGATCTGGTCTCCCTACCAATGAAAAGTTATGTTTCTCAATGCCCCTTTTTCCAGAACCACAATGCATTCAAGAAAAATTGGTGCGGTTTTATTTCTCCTTCTTTGTACCAGAACATGGGCCTGAGCACCAAAAAATGCCTCCTCTCAAGGAAAAAATGTGTTTGATCTTAGGAAATTGGGAAAGTTCTGACTTTATAAAGCCATACTGTATAAGTATGTTGCAAGCTATGGCAGACAGCATGCAGTGACTAATGTGTTTTTTTTTCTGTTACAGGAATCCCCCTTTTAGTTGACACTTCTTAATTGTTTGAAAAAGTGCAAGCTTATTTGTTTCATTTCATTTTTCTTTTCGGCGTGATAATCAAGTTTGCTCTAGTAAGGGCCTAAGGCTGCTTTGTGCTGATTGTTTGTTCTGAAACATTCGACAATTACTCAATAATGTTATATAAGATAAACTCTGGGGGCCTTATTTATGTATAGTGTTGCATCTCTGCGTTCAAACAGCGATGCAACACTTTTCAGTCCGCCCACCTTGCGCCAACATGGATGTGCCGTATTTACTGTATGGCGCGCCATGTCGCAAGGATTGACAGATACATCAGGAATCCTAATGTATCTGTTGGCGCAAAACCCATGCATTACTAGAGCACATCCAGCATTGCATGGCAGAGGCCTATGCCTATTGCACTGCATCATCCTTACGCCTGCTGTGAGGCAGGTGTAAGGTTTTGACACAGAGGCTTCCTAGAAGTGGTGCCATGAAATTTCACTGTACCACTTCTATGAGGCTTACTTGTGGGGGAACGCCCAGCCAGCATACATTATAGCTGTGGTAGGTTTAATGTGGTGCAGGGGTTTACAAAGTGATGCATCTGCCTAGATGAGTCACTTAAATATTGCACAATATGGTGCATCATTTACACCGCCTGTGGCATCAACATAGTGATGGACCAGCTGCATTAAAGTGCTGCAAGGGGCTCATAAATTAGCCCCCGGATGTGAAGGGTTAGAAAGGGGACCTTCTGCCAAGCGACTCACAGATGAGACAGGCCATGCAGAATCACATCGCCTATTTTTGTGAAGGCTAACAAGAGGGCACTTAACCTTCCCTCGCTGCTCCTATCAACCTGGCTGCTAGGACAAGATGGGAATAGTAGGCCCTTCTATTAAAATGAACATGGAACCTTATTGTTCAAACAGGAAGACAGGTGTGAACAGTCTCTGAATTTCATATTATGTTTTCATTTTAGTGCTAAAAATAGCTTATTGAATAAAAGAACGAGAGTGGGATTGTTGTAAAGTTATACAGCAAATATATTGGAGTATTCTTTGCTGTTGAGACTTCTGGTAAACGTTGCAGCTACCATTCTGTTTATCTTTATTATATTCACATTGTGCCTACTAGGATAGGAGTTTGATTTGAAAAATAAATCTTTCAAATGAAGCCCTCATTTTCTAGTGTTTTTGATTGTCCTCTTCTTTAATGATAGAGGGTTTGGGATCCACTAATTATACCTAGGATTGCTCCTAGAAGTGATTGTTACCTGAAACACATCTCTCTCACTCTACCAAATATTGCTCAGTGGGTTCTGGTGTGGTTACAGTCCAACTAGTTTTCTTCCTCTGGTTTGCAAACTGACTAAATCCTTATCGCCAGTAGGTCTAGCAATCCGAATTCTAGTGCGTACACCACAGGAATTTCCAAAAAACATATCAGCAGGCAGTGTTTGTAGTAATTCCTGGTAAATCAATAATAAGTTGCTGCATTGTTTCATGCTGTATTTGACCCTTGTGTAGTGGATACTGTAAACTGAGTTGCCTCAAGATATTCAGGTTGTGGGTGAGTGTCTATGATGGTGCGCAAAATGTCACACCAAATTTTTCTGTATTTCATTATTTCTGAAAAGTGTTTGGTGCTTTCAGGATGGTGTGTTTGAGTACTGTTTCATGCCACATTTGACCATTGTTTAGAGGATGTCAACTAATTGCCTCCTGTTAATCAGGTTTTCAGTGGGTGTTCAAAAGATAGAGATACATTTTATGCTTTACTTCATACTTCATGTGCATTACCTGTAAGTATTCTTTTTCTAGATGGTGTTTTCAGTATTGTAACTTTTTACATTTGAATATTGTATAGTAGATCCTGTTAAGTACATGCCTCCATGTGTTTGTGATAGGGCATGTTAGACCTGGCATCTTTGGTGTGGCTTCTCCTGTCTTTTTGATCCTGGCCTCCTAGGTTTTTACTGTGTGCTGCATTTCGTTTTTGCTGGTTAAAGGACTCTGGACACTTTACCACTGCTGACCAGTGCTAAAGTGGAAGTACTGCATGTGTAAATTGTATTGGTCATTGGTTTATACATGGCTGGTAGATTTGTTTTACTAGTAAGTCCCTAATAAAGTGCACCAGGTGTGCCCAGGGCCTGTAAATCAAATGCTACAAGTGGACCAGAGGCACTGTTAGTGCCACCCACACGAGCAGCCCTGCAAACCTGCCTCAGACCTGCCACTGAAGTGTCTGTGTAAACTGGCATGTTAACCTGGCAAATGCTCCTACTTGCCAATTCCAAACATTCCTTTTTAATAAACATAAGTTACCCCTAAGATATGCCCAATGCAGCCCCAGGGGCAGGGTACAGTGTATTTAGAAGGTAGGGCATCAATCAATCAATCAATCGTAGCATTTGTAAAGCGCACTACATACCTCTGAGGGTCTCAAGGTGCTAGAGGAGGGGTGCTGCTACTGTTCGAAGAGCCAGGTCTTGAGGAGTCTCCTGAAGGTTAGAAGGTCTTCCGTCTGCCATAGGCGGATGGGGAGGGTGTTCCACATCTTGGCGGCGAGTTGGGAGAATGATCTCCTGCCGGCGGTCACTCTTCGGATGCGGGGGACGGTGGTGAGGGTGTGGTCTGCGGAGCGGAGCTGGCGGGCGGGGGTGTAGAGGCTGAGTCGTCTGTTGAGGTATGGTGGTCCTGTGTCGCAGAGTTCCTTGTGTGCGTGGGTGAGGAGCTTGAAGGTTATCCTCTTGTTGATGGGGAGCCAGTGCAGGTCTTTCAGGTGGGGTGTGATGTGGCTGCGGCGGAGGATGTCGAGGATCAGGCATGCAGAGGCGTTCTGGATGCCTTGGAGTAGTTTCAGGAGTTTGGCCGGGGCTCCTGCGTAGAGTGCGTTGCCATACTCCAGTCTGCTGCTGACGAGGGCCTGGGTGACCGTCCTTTTAGTTTCGGTGGGGATCCACTTGAAGATCTTGCGAATCATGCAGATGGTGTTGAAGCAGGAGGAGGAGACGGCATTGAGCTGCTTTGACATGGAGAGTGTGGATTCGAGGATGATCCCTAGGTTTTGTGCGTGGTTGGTAGGTGTATGGGGTGCTCTTAGTGCTGTCGGCCACCAGGAGTCGTCCCAGGCCGAGTGGGTGGAGCCGAGGATGAGGACCTCCGTCTTGTCCGAGTTCAGCTTCAGTCGGCTGTTCCTCATCCAGTCGGGGATGGCCTTCATTCCTTCGTGGAGGTTGGTTTTGGCGGTGTGGGGTCCTTGGTGAGCGAGAGGATCAGCTGGGTGTTGTCGGCGTAGGAAATGATGTTTAGGTCGTGCTGTCGGGCGACATGGGTGAGTGGTGCCATGTAGACGTTGAACAACGTTGGGCTGAGAGATGAGCCTTGGGGTACACCGCAGATGATCTCGGTGGCTTCGGAGAGGAAGGGGGAGGCGGATGCTCTGGGTTCTCCCGGAGAGGAAGGAGGTGGTCCAGTCCAGGGCCTTCTCTTGGATTCCGGCGTCATGGACGCGTGCTCTCAGTGTGCGGTGGCAGACTCTGTAGAAAGCGGCTGACTGGTCCAGGAGGATGAGTGCTGAGGTTTCTCCGTTGTCGAGCATGTTCCTAATGTCATCAGTGGCGGCGATGAAGGCAGTTTCGGTGCTGTGGGTGCTGCGGAACCCTGACTGGGATGGGTCCAAGATGTTTTTCTCTTCGAGGAAGCTGGTCAGTTGTTTGTTGATGGCTTTTTCGATTACCTTCGCCGGGAACGGGAGCAGGGAGATGGGTCGGAAGTTCTTGAGGTCCTTGGGGTCCGCCTTGGGTTTCTTTAGTGAGGGGTTGATCTCTGCATGCTTTCAGCTCTCCTGGAAGGTACCTGTCTCGAAGGAGATGTTGATGGTGTTCCGGAGGTGGGGTGCGATGGTGCTTCTGGGGAACCAGAGTGGATGGTGTTCATGATCTTGATAGTGTTGTTGTCGTTGATGTTGGTCCAGTTGCGCAGGCGGTTGGTGCGGGTGGTGGTCGTGGGAACGGGAGCGTGGGCTGTTGCCGGGGTGCTGACGGCGTCAAAGATGTAATGGATGTCTGTGATCTTGCGATGGAAGAAGGTGGCCAGCGAGTCGCACAGGTCTTGTGACGGGGGGATGTCGTTGGTGTTGGAGAGTTCCTTCAGGATGCTGAAGAGCTCTTTGCTGTTGTGTGCGTTGTTGTCTAGTCGGTCTTTGAAGGTGGTCCTGTTGGCAGATTTGATGAGTTGGTGGTATTGGCGGGTGGCTTTCCTGTGGACTGTGTAGCTTTCCGGTGTTCTTTCGCGGGACCAGTTTGTTTCTAGTTTTCGGCAGGTTCGCTGCGGCGTCTGGGTCGGTTGAGTCAGTGGGTGGGTTCGGGGTGAGGGTGGTGGTTAGCTGGTCCTTGGTGAGCTTGCCCCAGCTGCAGCGAGGTATCTGCTTGGTGAGGTGGTGTGTGGTGGGTTTCTGGAAGGTGAAGTGGATGCAGCGGTGGTCGGTCCAGTTGAGTTCGGTGGTGCAGCGAAGAAGACATGGGTGCTTGCTGAGAAGATGGGGCCAAGCGTGTGGCCGGCGGAGTGTGTGGGTGCTGTGAAGAGTTGTTTGAATCCGAGGTTGCCGAGGTTGTTGATCAGGGTGGAGGAATTGGCGTTGTTGTTGTTCTCGAGGTGGAAGTTCAGGTTCCCGAAGAGGATGTAGTCTGTGGAGGCGAGGGCGTGTGTGCTGATGAGGTCGGTGATGGAGGCGCAGAACTGCGGTCGAGGTCCGGGGGTCTGTAGATGAGGGTGCCTCTGAGGGTGGTATTGGGGTCAGTGTGGATCTGGAAGTGCAGGTGTTTGGTGGTGCTGAGTGTGTCATCCGCATGTGTTGAGATTTTGAGAGTGTTTCTGTGGACGATGGCAATTCCTCCTCATATTCCATTGGTGCGGTCCTTGTGGGTGATCTTGTAACCTTCCGGGATGGCTATGGCTATGTCAGGTGCCGAGGAGGGGGTCAGCCAGGTCTCACACCATGTGCGGGTGAGTGTTACATGGCCTAAAGTGAGATACTGCTAATTTTGTTTTTCACTACTGCAAGAACTATCTCTACAGCAGTGTAACATAGGGATTGCCTAGACACATCTTTTAAGTGTATTTGGGATCTCTGAACTCACAATTTGAAAGTACATCTTTTTATGAAGTTATCTTTTGATTTGCTTGTGTGAAAATGCCACTTTTGAAAGTGGGCAGTTTCTTTCTTAACCATTCTGTGCCTCTGCTTGTCTGTAGAATCCATGTCAGGGTTGGCTGACAGTTGGGCTGTTGTGTATTCACTCTAGACAGTCACACAAATGGAGCTGAATTGTGCCTATTATTTCCTGATGGGCCATCACCAGGCTTCTGAGCCTTCCTGAGATAAAGTGGTTGGAGGAATTGTCACTGACACCCGAATGAGCTGCTCCTCTCTTCACACAAAGCTGTCTTCACCACCTGTAGTGTGTCTGGAGCCAGGTCAGGGAAAGGCAGGGTCTTGTGCACTACAAAGTCTTTCCTTTCAAGTGTTCCTATTTCAGAGGCAGAAAGTGGTATAAGTATTGGACCTCTGACACCCCAAGATCAGAACACTTCTGCTGGACTGAGGACATTTTGCCAGAAAGAAGAGCTCGATGTTGTGGGAGGGACTGCCACTTGCTTTGTTGTGCTGGCCTGGTGCTTGCTGCTTCTGTCTTTGGAGTGAAAGGAAGGAACTTTAATCTCTACATCGTGCCTCGAAGGTTCTCCAAAGAAATGTTCATGCTTGCCTCTTCTTAAGAAGTTTCAGGCCCACTAAAGACTTCACCTACCAGTGCCTGGGCTCTTCTGCTGAGAGTCTTCACTTGCCACGTAGTGCCAAATGCAGTTCTTAGGAGGAAATTCTTGTGAACTAAGGAGAAAATCCATGCATCAACACGCAGCATAGCATGGTTCCTGATTGGCGCATCAACCACAGCTTTCAATGCAAGCCCGAACTTGCAGTCGCAGCATGTCAGAAAATTGCTGCAGTGTGAGCCCCAAGCACTCTGTCACTGTCATCCTTGGCACCCGCTCCGACTCCGACGTGGCACCTGCTTGTGACTGAAAAATTGATGCAGCACCTGCATTGCCGCAATGACGCCGCATGTCTGGACACTTGACGCATAATCCCTTGATGCCGATAGTTCATCAACGCAGTACTGCAGCAAGGAACCAAGGCAAAGTGTCCGGAGACGACGAATCACCTCCCTTTCCAGTAAGGAACTGACACATCACCTACCCTGACAGCACGGAACCGACGCATTAACTCCCCATCCTAAAAATAAGGAATGATGCATCACCTCCCCAATCAGTTAAAAAATCATGTATCACTTTCCCTGTGGAGTAAGGAACTGACACATCATTTGCTTTTCCAGTGCCTCACGTCCCCTGCGCCTTTTTCGTGTTTTGATTTTTTTGCGCATCCAAGGTAATTTGTGTTAAACGAAACCCATCCATAGGCTTCTATGGACTGAACTAACTTAATCTTTGAAAAATGATATCACAACTTCTGTATGTTGGATTTTTGTCATTTTGGTCTTGTTTTATTCCGATAAATATTGACTATTTTACCAAACTGGTGTAGACTCCTTTGGTAGTGTTCTTACTGTATTACTGTGTGTGTCTGTACAAATGCTTTACACATTACCTCTGAGATAAGCCTGACTGCTCGTGCTAAGCTACAAAGGGGTAACAGAGCATATTTTAGCTGTGTGACTCCCTTATCCTAATTACAGTGAGGGTCCCTACTTTGACAGGTTGCAAACCACTGCCAACTAGGGACCCTTTTTCTAACTGGGCACAAATCAAAAAAACTCCGGAGATAAAGCTAAAAACAGTGCAAGTTTTTCACATTTCCTGTGTATCATACATGCATTTAGACTGCATGCTTTTCTAGTTCTTTACCTCTTTCTAGAACACACTGAGCAAATGTCACATATGTGCCAATTATAATACCATATTATATGAAAGTGCATGAAGAAGATATGTTCAGCTTTTCAAATAGCAAAAACAGTTTACCTTGATTGTGTAAAATGAAGCTCATGTAACTGATAGTCCCACTGTGATTATTGTATGGTATGTTAATTAATTTCTAAAGGGCACAAATACCCATTGGTGTCTTGGTGCTGGTTTGGCATAGCAGCTTGGCAAGAAAAGATGGAAGACTAGATATTAAAAAGCCAAGTTTTGAGCAGTTTCCTAAAAATCAATAAGGAGGGAGCTGGTCTGAGGATTATAGTCAGACTGTTCCACAGTGCGGAGGGTTCTGCGGAAAGACAACTACCCACCCATTTGAGTTGCTTGATTCTGAGGCGGGTAACCAACATGGAGCTTTCAGATCATAAGTCTCTGCTGGTTACATACCATGCTAGAGACTGTTTGAAATGAAGGGGGACTGAGTCATGCAGAGCCTTATAGGTAAGGCAAATATCCTAACATTTAATTATGTTGCTCAAGGAAAGCAAGTGGAGTCTCCTGATGAAAGCGGAAACTGGTTGGAGGTAGAACAAGAACAAGTCTAGCCGCAGCTTTCTGTACTCTCTGCAGTTTTTTTAAGAACTGTCTGTGAAGCTTTACATAAAGTCCATTACAATAGGCCAGTTTGGGGAGAATTACTAGTGTGATGACTGTTTTCCTTGAGATAAGGGGAATAAAAGGAAGATTCTTTGTGATATTTCTCAGGGTGCTAAACCTAGAGGAAATAACTGAGCTAATATGCTTATTAAAATTCAGCTTATCAACAATAAATATTCCTGGATTTTTCAATTTTTGTGAGGACTGCTTCTAGTTCAGAAGGCCAACAAGATGGGCTCCAGAATTGAGGTTTTATTCTGAAAGGAATGACCTCAGTTTTATCAGAGTTTAATTTAAGGCTGTGTTTGTCCAACCAATTGCTGACAGCTCTCATACAGTTGTGAAACTGGGGAGTGTGTCATTAACATTGTGAGAAGCTGACACACCGATCTGCGTATTGTCAGTATAAGAAGTGTGGGAAAACCCAAAAGGTCTATTCAAGAAAGCCAGTTCGGTGACATAGATATTGAAGAGTAGAGGACTCAATGAAGATCCCTGAGGGACCCCACAAGGAAGAGAAAACGACCTAGATGAAAAATTCTCCAGCATTACTGAGTGTTCTCTGCCCATCAAAAAAGTCTGGAGCAAAGCAAGAGTTTTGTTATTAATGCCAAGTGTTTTAACGCGAGAGATGAGAGTGGCATGATCAACTGTTGACAAGTCGAGAAGAATGAGTGCTTCAGAGCCTCCTCTATCGAGGATAGTTCCTAACTTATCAGTGGTCTTTATTAATGCTGTCTCTGTACATTGTTCAGCCCTAAAGCCGAATTGTGTAGGGTCCAGTAAATGGTTTAAATTAATGGAGTGTGTCAATTGCTTATTTATTAGCGTTTCCACTACTTTTGCAGGAAATGGTGACCTGGAAATAGGACAATAGTTTGCTGGGTTATCTGGGTCCAATTTAGGCTTTTTAAGAAGTGGCAGAATAGAAAACGTTCTCCACAAGTGCTAAACATCCTGTTAAAGATGTTGGTCAGATACGAGGCAATAGGATTAGGGATCTGTTTAAGAATGGATGGGGGGCCAGGGGTCATTAGACGACCCAGATTTGGCAGATTTGACAAATTAAGGAATTCTGATATCATGGTAAAAGTAAAGTGGCTGAGGTTAGGTAGGGAGCTGCTGACAGGGAGATTAGAGTCATAGGTATGAATGTTAGCTATGGAAGGGCTAAAAGTCAACAGTGCTAGAGGAAGTGAGTTGGTTATAAATGTGAAAGCACAGTAAATATCAAGGAGCACTTAGCCTAGGATGTGGCTTACCAAGCAGCTATCCGCTGCATATCAGGCCCAGCATGCTATTTTATATCTAGTGTCTATCAGAACACTACACTGTGACCACAACCAGAATTTCATTAAGCGAGGGGGAGGGGCTGCTACCCTATGCACAATTGGCAGGAACTGCCACGACGGACTGAGGAAGCAGCGAGAGATGGTGATGGTGAGCAAGAGCAGGTAAGAGGTATTGAGATTACATAAACAAATTGCTAAAACAATCTTTAAAATCACAAAAAACAATCACTAAAACAGACCTATCATACTGTACTATAAGCAATATACATCGAAGTAAAAGCAGAGTAAATATCAAGGAGCCCTTAGTATAGCATGTGGCTTACCAAGCAACTATCCGCTGTTTAGCATCGTTTGATGATGCTTCACAAAACTTTCCAAAAAGCTCATGCTCTGATTGGCTGGCGCAACATGAATAAAATGTTGTGGCAGCCATTTCAGGTCATGGTAAATTGGTCTCTGTGTCCTGAAAATGAACAAAATTAGGCCTAAGGGGGCAGGTCTAGGGGTACCCTGACCCCCTAAACCTAGTAGGGCTATATAAAAGAAAAAATATTCTGAGTTGCCATGATCCCACTGAACTCTTGCAGGAGCCAGTGGGACCCACTTGCTCCTGAAAAAGTCCCATGAGACAGCAAGCACAGCGCAGGCTACCACAAGAGTTCTGTAGGATTGGTGAAGTTTGAGTTTCTGTGGACAGTTGACATGTAAGGACCCTGCAGCTAACCCATGCTGCACATGGCTGCCCTTGGGGGTTGCTGTGGCCGCCCATGGGGGTTGAGTGCAGGGCTTGGCTGCTGGCCCAGCCTTGTGGCCAACCACATGCTGCACGCAGTCAAAAACCATGCATGGTAGTGGGTGGCTGCCTCTGATGGGTGGGGTGCAGGGCCAGCCATGGGCCACGCCCTGCACCCAATCCTACGCTGTGTACGTCTAGAAGACAGGCACAGCAGGTGTGGCTGCTCATGGGGGGTTGAGTACAGGGCCTGACACCTCTGGCCATGCACTGCAGGGGCATGGTACTGTGACATGCATTACTTTAATCTTTGTTTTTTAATGAATATATATGCATAAAAATATATGTGCAAAAAGAAGCAGAGAACCCTGGGTAGTTTGCAAAGTTCAGGTGGAGATAAGCTCTTGTGTGGAGAACCCTACAACACCAGTGACACTCTGAATCTGCTCACCTCAATTGTCTTTTTAATGTCTGGTTTTTTAGCAAAGTTTTAATAGGCCTTGGCGTGACATTCCACTCCGCTTGTGAAGTTTCTGGAGTTTTTCATGCTGAAGTTCTGAAAAGTTTGTGGAGCAGAGTTTTTTCCTCGCTCGCTATGTTGGTGAGCGCGAGTGAGGAAAATGTTACTCCAGACCATCTCCCGGTGAGATTTCCTAATGCGGGCAGTCACGAATGGCCGCTACTGCTCGTGTTGAGAAATCTTCAGTCCGCATTGAGGAAGCTGCCACTCGAGAAGAACATCTACCCATGCAGCAGAAAGAAGCAAAGCCCTCTTGTGCTGTGGTGCAGTTCACACTGATTTATCAGCACAGGACAAACACCCAGCGCTAAATATCTGTACGAAACACTTGTAGAGTTTTTGGTCACACACAACTCCGCTAACTTTGCCCAGGCTTAGTTTTTAGACATAGGATTAGCACAGTTCCATCTACAGCGACACTCTAAGTTTGCTTGGATGGAATTTTACCAATCCAAAGCTGTAAATCTGTGCCTGGAGTGATAAAAGACTTTTGTCATTTTACAACTGGGCGTGGATGGTACTATGATAATCCTATGCTTAAAGGCTTTGCTGTAGAAACGGCAAAGGACTTCATCCCTTTGTGACTTGGCATAGATTTTTAAAATATATTTACACACATGGAACATAATTAATTCTCATACATGTTTTTTTTATAACTACAACATTGTATTTTTACTTTTATTTTACATTTTCATAATTCTATTTTAATTGGCACTATTAGAGCTATATTTTATAGTAGTATTTCTTTAACACTTTACACATACATGTAGATTCATTTAATGCATTGTTTACATTTCTTTAGCATTTTAACACATTTTCTATTATATTTTTGAACACTTTATTAATAACTTTTTGTAAAATTTCTATTGATTTCAATAGGAAAATAGCCTTTATTTTAATTTAGCACCCATTTATTTTTACTGCTACCTATATTTTGTAATCTGCTAGTGTTATTTTGAGGTGGATCTCATTTGTGTTGGTCACAGGTCCCTAATGCCTTTCAACAAGCAAGGTAAGAAAGTTTCTATGTTTTTATTTACGTTGTATAGTAGTGTGAGGATGGGGGTAGGTCTAGTTAGTGTCTGTTATTATTTGAGTTGTATTTGATAAGGTTCTTTAGGGGTAGTTTATATTTCCTTTTGTTATGTGGTGTAAAGTTGTAGGCCTAACTATTGTTTGGTAGTAGCAATATGTTATTGTAGATATTTTCATGTATTGTATTCTCTTTGCATAGTAGAAATGTTATGTTTGTATTGCATTCGGGGTCTATGTATTGTGAGGGTGGGTATGTTATTTTGTTTACAGATTAGGTCATCGCAGTGCAACATTTATAACTATTTGTAATGCTTTTTTTATTTAAATAAAGGACATTCATTTGGTTTAATATGATTTATGTGATTGCTTATGGTTTACAGTGACTGAATTACTTCAGTGGGTTTAATTTGGACCTTTTGGTTTTTTGGGAGGGTTTTTTTCTGACGCTTTGCAGATTGTTTTTTTAGGAAGTGGTGGAGGATTGATAACATCAGCTTCCCAAGATTAGTAGCAATATTTGTACTTATTTTCGGGTGGTAAATTATATTGATTAATATTTAGAAGCATTTTGGTTTTACTGCAATTTTAAAGTTTTATTTTAAATGTGTGTGTTTTAATTTGTGAGCTGCTTATTTTTAAAATAGATTATTTTTGTTTTTCTTATGAGTAATTTTAATAAATATTTAAATAAATTATTTGTATTTATCTGTCTTATTTTGTACTTTATGATTATCTCTTTGTTATAGACTGATGTAAAAAAAAATATTTTTCGAAAATGAAAATTGTTTCTGATATAGGGACGTTGATTTTTGTTCTGTTTTAGTTGTGAGTATATTGGTAGGTAGGTTGTTAACATTGATTTAACTAGCATTTCTAGGTAGACTACTCCTTTCTTATTCTCAAATATTCTGACTTTCAACTGCAACATTTCATACTTGCCCTTGTTTTTAGGCCTGGGTGTTAAATCCCACTCCGCTTGCGGAATTTAGGCAATTTTGCGTTCCGCGAAGATTGCAGAATTGCTGAAAATTCTGCGATCCGCAGCGTAGTGAAATTATTTTCTTGTTCGCGCTTTAAAAATGCGTTCTAGCATTTGCGATAGCGACTTACCGGGATCCCTGCATTCGCAGATGAGTTTTCCTATCCGTTCGGGTGCGGCACAAGATTTTGGTAGCCGGCCTTGTGATCCTGTGAGAGTGCGCGATCGCTAACACGTCATTCGCTGCGCCATCAGACACCGCAAAAGTTTGCGATCGAGATCACGTCATTCACAGCACCGCAAGAGAGATTGTGATCGCGAACACATCATTCGGACGCGCCATCGGATATCCGGTGGAATGTTGGTGAAGCTCGCGATCCCAAACACGCAACATTTTCAATCTGGAGAAGAATAATATCTCAAGCAGCATAAACCTGACATTTGGCTGTCCTTTTTGTATAAGGAGTCATTTTTTTAAAATCTTTTTTTGGGAGAGGGAGGAAGTGCCACAGAGTCTCCAACTTTCTGTTCCTGCGCAGCAGGCTCCTCCCAGTGCTTTGTCCATCACCTGTTCATTTTTCATTTGGATTTTGAGCCGGAAGGATCACTCTTTGTTTCTGCTGCATCATTATCATTGGATTTGAGGACTTTTGGATTTGAGATTTTACAAGTAAGATGGTGTTGTTGTTTTTTTGATTGGGGCATTGCAGTTGCTGCAACTACAATTTCAGTACTTTTCATCATTGAAAAAAAAAATTGTTGTGAGTAGCCAGTAGGCCCAGAGCTAGTCATGGGTGGGTGCATGATGAAACAACTGTTTCTGTGTGTTCTGTTGAATTTAAACATCATTTAGGACATGGATGGCATTGGATTGAAATGCAGAATTTGTATTTTTGGGTGTATTTCAATTTTTGGGTATGTGTTAAATAAATGCCTGTGTGTGTGGTGTGTTGTGTACCTTGCAGACCTTGTTTAGCGCTGTGGATTTTCATGTTTGCATTTTATTGCATTACAGGCAAAGCAGTGTGGTTTAGCATGCAGCCTTTTCCTGGCAATTATGGCCTATTTTCAGTACATTGTTTTCCAGGCCTCCTGCTTATTGCTTGTGATATGTGAGTGTTCTTGTGGCTTGTGGCCATTTCTGGTGGGAGTTATAAGTGTGCTGCTTTTGCCATATGGGCCTGAATGTGTTTCCTTTGTGGCCTAGGCTTCTTGTTGTTGTGGGCCTGGCCATGAGGCTGGTGGCCATTTTGAAGCCAGGCAGTGTGTTTTTTGCCAGAGGCCTGCATTGTCTATCTTTAGTTTCTTGTTGTTGTGGGTCTGGCCATGAGGCTGGTGGCCCTTTTGAAGGCAGGCAGTGTGCTTTTTGCCATAGGCTTGCATTGTCTGACTTCAGTTTCTTGTTGTTGTGGGCCTGGCCATGAGGCTGGTGGTCATTTTGAAGCCAGGCAGTGTGCTTTTTGCCATAGGCCTGCATTTTCTGTCTTCAGTTTTTTGTTGTGGGCCTGGCCATGTGGCTGGTGACCATTTTAAATCTCGGTAGTGTGCTTTTATCCATAGACCTGCAAGTTTGTGGCCTAGTCTGCCAACAGGCCTTTCATCAAGTAGGCTCAGAGGTAGTCAGAGGTGCAGGAATCTACTGGTTCCGTATGTTCTGTTGAATTTAAACATCATTTAGGGCATGGATGACATTGGATTGAATTGCAAAATTTATATTTTTGGGTGTATTTCAGTTTTTGGGTGTTTGTTAAATAAATGCCTTTGGTGTGTGTGGTGTGTTGGGTACCTTGCAGACCTTGTTTAGCCCTGTGGATTTTTGTTTTTGCATTTTATTTCATTACAACCAGGCAAAGGCGTGTGGTGTAGCATGCAGCCTTTGCCTGGCTATTATGACCTGTTTTCAGTACTTTGTTTTCCATTTCTGTTGGGAGTTATAAGTTAACCCTGGGCGTAGTTCGAGTAGTAGCGCTACACGTAGGTACGCAAAGTGCACTTCGCATACTACGCGTAGCTACGCGAACTGCATGGTGCAGTAGGGAAAATGCTGCTCGCACTGATTGCACAGTGCCAGATGCTTGTCCACACTGTGCAATCATTGCAAACGGCATCTTGCACAGTGCAAGCGGTCGTTTTCTGCCGCTTGAGTAGATTTGTACTTGAGCGGCAGCTTTCTCAATGCGGACTGGTAGTTTCTCATCGCCAGCGGTCGCGAGCATACGTGACTACTCGCAATGAGAAACCTGACCTCCCAGCATTGAGAATCTCGCAATCAGCAACTTAATTTTGCTGATCGCGAACGAGGGAAAAGTCTCCACAGGGTGTCAAACCCAGCTCTTGGCAGATTACTGGAGCCTAGATTGATAATGCAGAGTCAACTAAAGTACGAGTGCAATGCAGCTCAGGAGAGAAATGGAGCTTCAAACACTACCAGTGAAATAACTCAGTATAAGGTGCCAGCACAATTATTAAATAGATCAAAATGGAAATGAAAGAATAACTCAATAGATAAGTGGCACAAGTTACAAGATGGGAGTTCACTCAGCAGCCTTGTTTAAATAGGACAAACGGCGCATGACTGAACAAGTATACTGCCAAACACAAATACTCCAGAGATGGCAGTAAAATGTAATGATTAGCAATAGACACTAGGTTCAAGCCTAGGGTCCCTCCAGATAAGGTTTGGTATGCAGTATAAGGTGCAAGCACAATTAATAAACAGATTACTGATAAAATAACTCAAATACATTCACAACTGGGGTAAATTCGTGTGGACAGCAAATGCTCCCACGGGGTGTGCATGCCTGCCATCACAGGAAAGTGGTATCAAAATGTCATGCACAGAAAGATATGGAACGGGCGAGGGAGCCAAGAGAAAAAAACTTTTTTAATAAATGTATTGTCCAAGCACAAGTCAGACAACACTTGATTCACTATAAAAATCACTTAATCAGGGCATATCTACCAGTTCCACTAGTCCAGTAAATCGGTGTGAGAGGGATAGGCGAAAAACGAATCTAGGAGGCCAGATATGTTTCTCAATTTTGGTGTTTATTTTGAGGAACAACTGGAGAAACAAATGCAGCAAAAAAAAATATCAGAGGGTAAAATCAAAATAAATAAAATAATTGAGGTTGCTGATGGTGTCCTTGAGTTCTTCTCCTTTCATGGTATTCTTCTCCTTCTCTGTGTTTTAGGTCCATGCTTCCGTGGCGAGTCATCCCCAGTTCACATAAAAGAAGACAAGAAGAGCAAGGTAAGTAAAAAGTTCTGTAGTACTTTGTTTGTGACACCACACCCAGTAAGATCTCCGACCCCCGGTCTTGGTCCACTCTCTCTCCGCAGCTCTGCTGTGCCGTCTCTTGCCTCCAGACCCCGACCTCCTCCTTGGGAGGTTCAAGGCTGCTGCCCACTCCTGCACCTGCTGCCCACTCCAACTGGGACCAGACTGCCTGCAACCACCATAATCTTTCTCAGCCTTTTTTTCTTTATTGTTCCCTGTTGTGCCACTGTTATTGTGCCCATCTGTGTCTTGCTCTAAATCCACCACTGTTTTTATTTCCTCATGCCTGCCTGTTCCTTTCGCCTTTTGCCGCTGATACCCATGTCCCCCCTACCCCCGGAATTATCCCGCTCCTGCCTCCCAGCCTCTCCTCCCTCCCACCTCCCCTACTTAATGGCAGCCGCTGTGCGGTCGTTCAGCAGACGTGCGCTGAAGACTCACCAAAGGAAAGCCCGTCATCGCTCATCCGCGACCCGACTATGGCCGGCTCCAGGAACCCTGGACCTCCCACTACCCATCGCTACAACACCACCACCCTCCATGCACTCAACGGTGGAAGACTGCAGAATGCCAACAGGCCTCGCCGAACACGATCCACAGCCAGTTTTCCTGCCTCCACTGCCACCAGACACTCACCGCCACCCCGGCCTCCAACACCAGCGACGCCAACACCGGCGACACCCTAAAATGCATCCTTCTTAACGTACGCTCCTTACACAAACATGCCATGGAAATCTGGAACCTACTTGACTCTCTCTTGCCCGACATCGCCTTCTTCACAGAGACCTGGACCAACGCAATCTCTGCCCCCGACATCAGAACCGCCATCCCAGACGGATACAAGATCCACAGGAAAGACTGCCCCAGCCACCCAGAAGGAGGCCTAGCTATCGCCCACAAGAGTCCCCTCTCCCTCACCACCTCCAGCAAAACCTTCCCCTCCACCGAACACCTGCACTTCCAGATCCAGATCACCCCCAAAGCCACACTCCGAGGTGCCCTCGGCTACAGACCCCCGAGCCCTCGAACACCCTTCGCCACCACCATCACCGACTTCATCGAACCCCACGCCATTGCCTCAACAAACTACATACTCATTGGAGACTCAAACTTCCACTCTCGACAACCCCAGCGACCCCAACTCCACTATCCTTCGTTACCACCTCTCCAGCATTGGACTTAAACAACTCATCACCACACTGACCCACAGAGAAGGACACACCCTCAACCCCATCTTCCAGCAGGAAACAGCGTCCAATTCAGCCACACAATGCAGCCGCATTGACTGACCACCACTGCGTACACTTCTCCATCAACAAACCCAAGGCAACCAAACCAGCCCCACGCCCCCCACGAAGGAACGGGAGCAAGGTTACCAATGAGCAACTTAACTCCACCCTCACCCGCAATAACCACACCTAGGCACCCTGCGCAAATGACGCAGCAGGAGAACTCCACAGCTGGATCTCCGACTGCACAGACGAGCACGCCCGCAGCGCAACCACGACAGACAACGCCCCCGAATAGCCAACTGGTTCACCATCGCTCTCCAAGAAGCCAGATGCACCTGCAGACGCCTGGAGAAGAACTGGAGAAACACCAAGACAACCAAAAACCACACCACCTACAAGGATGCCATGACAGACTACCTCAATCAGATCAGAGCCACCAAGATGAACTTCATCCATAACAAAATCCTGGCCAACTCCACCAAATCTAAGGAACTTTTCACTGCCATTCAAGAATTAACCAACCCACGCAGTGAAGCCACAGACCTTACCCCATCCCAAGACCTCTGCGACAAGCTTGGAACCTATTTCCACCTCAAGATCAAAAACCTCTATGACAACTTCATCAACCATACACCAGGCGCCACAGATGGCCCCCCGCCACCCAGAAACACCAGCCAGCCCACCATCTCCAATCATGACCATGAAAAGCATCCACTTAGGGGCCCCCACCGACCCCTGCCCCCCGCACATCTACCACAGAGCCGTGGCCGCCATCGCACCCGAACTACAATGCACCATCAACACACCTTCAAAACAGGCACCTTCCCAGTTGACTGGAAGAGCGCTGAAGTCATACCTCTGCTCAAGAAGCCCACAGCTGACCCCCACCAACCTCAAGAACTATCGGCCCATCTCCTTCCTCCCCTTTGCAGCCAAAGTTGCAGAGAAAACAGTCAACAGGAGACTGACATGATTCATTGAAGAGAACGCCGTCCTCGACCTGTCCCAATCCGGATTCCGAAGCAACCACAGCACAGAGACCGCCCTACTCACCACCACAGATGACATCCACACCCTCCTGGACCAAGGCCACTGCACAGCCCTCAACCTACTCAACCCATCAGCAGCCTTCGACACTGTCTTCCACCGCACACTAGTCACCAGACTACACGATGATGGCATACAAGGAACAGCCTGGGCTGGATCCGATCATTCCTCACCGGAAGAAGCCAAAGGATCAGACTCCCACCCTTCCTATCCGATCCCACAAAAATCGCATACGGAGTCCCACAGGGTTCATTACTGAGCCTCACCTCTTTAACATCTACATGGCCCCCCTTGCAGCCATTGTCTGACAACATGGCCTCAACATCGTATCCTAGGCCGACTTTACCCAGCTCATCCTCTCCTTCACCAAAGACCCCACCACTGCCAAACTCAACTTCCAGAAAGGAATGCAAGACGTCACGGTCTGGATGACCAACAGCTGCCTGAAGCTCAATGCCGAGAAGACAGAAGTCCTCGTCCTCAGTACCACCCCTTCTGCATGGGACAGCACGTGGTGGCCGACCACCCTCGGAAGCCCATCTACCCCCTCAGACCATGCCAAGAACCTCATCATTGTACTCGACTCATCACTCACCATGAACCGACAGGTCAACGCCGTCACCTCCAGCTGCTTCAACACCATCCGTATCCTCCGCAAGACCTTCAAGTGGATCCCCTCTGAGTCAAGGAAGACAGTCACCCATGCACTCATCGCAGCAGACTGGACTCTGGAAACGCACTCTATGCCGGCATCAACAAGTCCCTACTCCGCAAACTACAAACAAATCAGAACACCGCCGCCAGACTCGTCCTCCGCATCCCCCGACATAAACACATCAGTCAACACCTACGAAGTCTCCACTTGCTCCCCGTGGAGAAAAGAGTCATTTCCAAAATCCTCATTCCCGCCTACACAACAATGGACCCGAATACCTCAACAACAGAATCAACTTCCACGTACCCAAAAGAAACCTCTGATCTTCCAACCTCGCACTGACCGAAACCACGCGCATCCACAGAGCATAAGATCCTTCTCTCATATTGCAGCCAAGACCTGGAACGAGGTACCGGCAGACATCAGCACGCCCCCTCCCTGAACAACTTCAGGAAAACCCTCAAGACCTGGCTCTTTGGCTATACAGATCTGCGGACCCCCCTTTCAGTTTCTTGAGACCTTCACAGGTGAGTAGCGTGCTTACTATTCCCTGATTGATGATTGATTGAGGGGTGCTAGGGAGACCTCTTTTCTGGTGAAGATTGAAGATCAATTACCCCCTTTTCTATTGTGTTTTTTATTTGCTTATTTGCTAGAGTTCCTGTTTTAACCACTGGGATTTGGGAAGGGAAAGTGTGCTAGGAAAACAAGTGAAATTGTGCTCAGCCTATTCTACTGTCATATATTTATGGTTTGAGAATAACGGCACCCCTCTTGCTGTTTTCTTCATAAAGCACTCTTCCTATCTTCATAGTTAATTGACCTCTGTCTCAACCCAGTCTCAGGCTTCGCTCTCATTAGGGAGTGGCATTGCTTTCTCCTTTATGCCAACTTTATTCAACTGCCAACAAATGGAAAAGGAAAACTGAAAACAGTTTCTAAATAAATAAAAGAACCAGTGGGCAGGATGATAGTCAATGGATACCGCTATTCCCTTGGTTGGGGTAGTGATTCTACCTGGCCCCTCAATCTCCACCTGTCTCAGTCTGCTTCCCTCTTCCCACGAACCATCCCTTATGCCTCCCCTCCCTTTCCAAACACATACCAGGGAAACATCAGCTCTCCTGAGCTGCAGCAGGGAGTCACACTTCCCAGGTCAACCACCACTCTTCTCTCCGGGTTTCTGGCGCCTCATAGTCTTCGCGAGCTGTCCTCTATCCCGTTGCAGCAGAAGGTGGCCTCCTTTCTCCCCTTTCCTACGCAGTGCCTCTGACGTCCTCTAACCCAGCAGACTGGGACCGGCTCTCCTCTTTCGGGCCACGACTTGAGTCCAGGCTATACCTTTTGGTGTCTTCCGGGTGCTGCCCACTCTCCCTCTCCTCCAATATGTTTGTCCCCTCCTTACTCTCCACCCTTCTCTGTAATTGGCTGCTAGCATGTGTAGACTTGCCTCCTTTCGTCAGTGGATCCTCATCGAAAGGGTAAACCCTTTCATCTTCTTTTTTACAGGGAAGGAGCTGTTAGAGCTGCTCGCCGTGCTGGGACGAGAGAGATAAGTGAGGGCTGATTATGGATGTTGGTTTGGGGTCCCTTAGGGGTAATAGATTGTTTTCAGGGAGTGGGCATGATCTTTCTCACAATCACTAAAAAACAAAATGAAAAAAATGTATCACCAATCAAAATCCAATATATTCATGGATACTCCTAAAATGTAAGAGAGACAAAAACTGTTCTCACTTCCTCAACAATATATAAATATCACTCAAAAGCACCCATATAAAACAAACTGTGCAAAATAAGCAGACACGGCACATGATAGGTGATCAATACAACAAAACTTCTATAAAGGCTAAGCACATAGGGAGCATGTTTATAAAAAAAGTAATGCTGCACAGCAAGTCATCTTTCTGCGCTGCAATAAAGGGAAAGGACAGGAATGTGCCATATTTTTCCAAATAGGGCGCATTCCTATCCTTTCCCCAGTACTGGCATACAATGGGCTGCCTAGAACCAATGCAGCCACCCTGTGCCTCTATTGCATGCTGGATTGGTTTTGTGCATGAAGGAGCCCATTCTTGCACAAAAACAATCTCCTGAGGTATTTTCCTCTATCTACGTGTGTTGCAGAATGCAGCATGCATAAAAAGAGGAAGTAACGAGGAGAAATAAAATATTTCTCCTCGTTATGCCTCCCCTGGGCGGTCTACCAGTAATGGTAAATCTGGAAATGCGTCAAAATCCATGGGAGTTGCATAGGAACACCCACGCAAATGCACATGGAACACCTCACTGGGGCAGAGTAATGCAGCACAGTGATTTCCACTGCGTTACTCCTGATGTATCAAGCCAATCAGGGCCACACTAAGTGGCGTTGTGTGGCTTGATAAATCGCATTTTGGGTTTTGCATTGTGCATGTACTACGTTTCGTGGTGCAAACGTCATGCAAACCCCTTCATAAATGTGCCCCAAAGTTGAAAAACTAAAAGGTTTCTCCTACCTAAACAAATATCTAGCATTCAGATAATATACCTATCAAAACATCCACACTTTTCCAAAACGTTTCTTTAAGAATGGTCTTTCTGTTAATGACATTTACTTCCATCAGGTGTCAAAGTAAAAATGTTTCATTTTACAACATTATTTAGGTAAATTGCATTTATATTCATCAAATATCACAGTATAAGTCACAGACAAATATGTTACCAACAATACATCAGTATATACCTATTACACCAGTATACTTCCTTTAAAAACATGTGTAGGTATACACATGCCATAGTTAAAAACCATATTACATCAAATATACATTTCTGCATGCCAACAAACATCACTCAAGCACACCACAATATATGATACAATGATCTCCTCATTTCATATTTTCAAAGTATATTTCCCTAATAACAGTGATGCACTTGAGATTCAAATGCGAGGCAGTTCAAGGATAAAAACAAAACACAAAAAAAATAGTAGCCAATACCAATTTAAGTGCTGTCTGGAAGGAATTTACATGACAACTAAAACGACATCCTTCCCCATGAGACCCCTCACCACCTACAATAACAAGAAAAGTAACCAGCAGAGTGCCATTCCATGGTCATTGTATCAGCAAAGGAATAGCCTACAAAATGGGCACCATATATAGTATAACACTGCCAAATTGGAGGCCACCATGTGCATCTCAGCCTCCACTCTATGGTTGAAAAAGGGACTCTATGAGCCCACACAACATCAAATCACACATAAAAGTTGTATAACTGAATAAACATAAAAATGACAAAACTCAACCAAAAAGACTTTAAACAATTCAATAACGCATATTGAACAAATAGTTTAAATCTCACATCTAAAGTCAAGTTGATAAATCATTTCAAAGTAAAACTAAAATAAAATAAAAGCAAAGATCAGTCAGTCTTGAACCTACATCTTTATTCATTCCTCACATCAGATGTATTTAACCATTACATTACACTTCGTGTTACTGCTTGAACATAATCCTTTAAAGTAAACCTAAGAATGACAAAAATCAACCACAAAGATCTGAAACAATTACAAACTCAATAAAGCATAATAAGCAAGTGGTATAACTCTAACATCTAAATTCTAATTGCTCCCTTTGGTTAAAACCTGTTTGACATAAGTCTTACTAAACCATTACTACCCTTAGTACTACTGGTCAAACATAATCGTAAGAAGTATATGACAAGGTCCCAAAGCTCATTGTTACTAAATCCACACAATCAAACAGCTAAACAAAATATACTAATAATCCATTAAAAAAGAAAATAGACCATACTAATTAATCAGATGCCACAAAAGATATGTAGCAAAATAATACACCATTTAACCCCTTCCATGCTCGTGACAGAACCATTCCGTCATGAGTCACGGTTGGGCTGTGCTGATGATGGAATGGTTCCGCCATGACCACGCCCGCGATTGTAATGTCCAGCACAGGGCTGGAATTCCTGCCGCACGGAAGCGGTTAAAAGGTAGGCATATAGATGGAAAAGAAATACGAATTTCAGAGAGTGACACCTACTGATGGTCTCAAACCCTAATCAACAACAAAGACCATAAATAAATAAAACTGAATAAAGCATAATGCACAAGTCATACAAATCTAACATTTAAATTCAAATTAATAAATCATGTCAGAGAAGAACTAAAATAAAAGCAATTTTTATTCTAGAACCCACATCTTCTTTCATTACCTAAGACTTACTTAACCATTACCCTGCCCATTGTGTTGTCTTGTAAGCATAATCCCATGAGGTGTGTAGCATGGTTTTCTAAAGATCAATGTAGCTATATCCATACAATCAAGGCAGCTAAAAAAATATACTAGTAACCCAGTAAAAAATAAAATACTACATAAAATGAATCACATCCCACCAAAAATATAGAGGTAAATATCATACAAAGTATAGCTGTATAGATTTAAAGAAATACTAATTACAGAGAGTAACAGCTACAGATTGCCTTAAATCTTATAGAGCAGTAACTGTAATAAACAGAATGCCAAATTGCTGTGAGCTACTTAGGCTACATATGTACTGATTTAACCTATTTAGCCCCTATCATTCATGACAATTCTTAACTTAAATACACATGTAACTTTTCAGAATGTTTGATGTAATAATGTTTTTAACCATGAAATGTGTGTAACTATACATGTGTTTAGAGGAAGTATAATTGTGTAAAAGGTTTATACTGATTTTTTGTTGTTATATTTTACTGTGACTTATACTATGATATTTAAAGGATATAAGCGAAATTTACTTAAAGAATGTTCTACATTTTTTTTTACTGTGACACGTTAGGAAGGAAGTTAAATAAATGGAAAGAGCATTCTTGAAGAAATGTCTTGAGATGTGTGCAGTTGTTGTTAGGTATATTATCTGAATACCATGTTTAGATAGAAAAGACCTTTTTGTTTTTCAACTATGTTTTTAGTCTTGTTGAATTGATCAGCTCTCTTGTGCCATATCTGTCCATGCTGCACAGTTTAAGTTTGAGATTTTTGCTTTTGAGTGATATTTATACATTGTTGAGGAGGTGAAAATTGATTTTGTCTCTTTTACTTTTTAGGATTATCCATGAATAAATTGTATTATGTATACGTTTCATTGGTGATAAAAAAAAGATTTCATTTAGTTTTTTAGGGATTTTGGACAACTGGATCTGTTAAATTGGCCCTGATTAAATGTTTTTTATTGTGAAACATGGGTTGGTCTAATTGTGCTTGGACAATGCATTTATTAACCTCTTCTAAGCTCATGACGGCTCCCGGCCGTCATGAGTCATGGTGGGCGTGTGCTGATGACGGCCGGGAGCCATCATTACCACGCCCGCGATTGGAATGTTCAGCACTGCGGCGGAATTCGCGCCACAGTGATGAGGTTAAGAATACATTTTCTTTTTGTCCCAGGTAATTCTTTCATGTATTAGAAAATAACTCAGTAATTAGGTCATAGCAGCACCATATTTATATGCTATAATGCACTTGTAACACAGCAGAGGGAACATCCCTTGCGTTTGTGACGGAGTATCCCATCTGCCCAATCCAAAAAAGGTCCTTAGTCTTTCTGGAACAGCTCTTTAGGTAACATTTGGAGTCTGCCCTAGCATGTTTACCCCAGTGTTCAAATGTAAATATGCTCACACAGTCCGAGCAATGGGCACGAGACCAGAGGCACAGTGGGACGCCCCCAAATTACTTCCACATACTGGAAGGAGTTGCATTAAATGTGCTTAAAGTACATGTAACGTTTTGAATAATGCGAGATGCACACCTCTTTATTCATGCTCTTTGCTATATTATATACTTTTATCCAATGTTGCGTGCTGCACTGGTGTGGCTGCCATACCCCATAGGCCCCTAGTTACAAAGCACATAGCGTTTGGGGTGACACATCACCCCAAAACCAGTGGCACAGCTATGAGCGAATCGCGCCTTTTTCTTATTTCTTCATGGCACACATATTTCTTCATCATCGTTATCCTTCTTTTTATCGTAATTATCTCTTCTAAATTCATCTTTTATCTTTTATTTCCACACGTATGGTATCATGCAAATTTCCCATATTTTCTCATGTTCAAAGTCGTCCATCCGGACCTCATTTAAGAACAAGTACAAACGCATCCAGTTCATGTGAAGCAGTGATTTATTAAACCCAATGCATTTCGGGCTCTCTCAGCCCTTCGTCGGGGGAAACTGAAAAAATCAATAAAACAGGCTTTAATTTACAATACCCATTTGCTTGATACACTCAAAAACATCTGAATCCTAAAATGACACACATAACTCCAGCCCCTTACTCTCGACCCATTCTTATGTACAACAGTTTTCTGATCTAATTTAAACGTGTTTGTTGTCTACTTTTTGCATCGATGTGGTTACATTTAACTGCCTGGCTCAAGTCATTCCCTGCTATATTACCAAAGAGTTTATCTGAAAACTATCTTATTTCCTTTGAACTAATCTTTTCAACCTATCTATAAGTGTAACAAAATGTCAAAGCCACGCTACATCCATCTGAAAAGCACTTATTATAAGTCTAACACACTCGGGGCGTGGCTAACGCTCCGGCGTGTGATGGCGCTGCCCGGCTGAGCTCCGTGACGACGCGGGAGTTCTCCTTCTCTATTGACGTCCTTCCTTCTTGCAGACACCGGGAAAAGTTGCTTTTGAGCGGCGGAACATGGTCCGCGTGCTTTGCGACTGACAGCGGTGGCTGAAATTGCCGCTTTAACGTACTTTTGCACCGCAGCCTCGGATCCGAATACAGGGACGCGAGCGGCCGCCATTTTGTGTCGCCGCGCTCGCGTCCCGTTATCCTGGCGTTTCCAACGCTGTATCTCCTCGTATGCTGCATTATCAGACCACACGCAGACAAGGTATGGCATAACCTCTGTGCATCATGTTTCCTCTGCATCATTGTGACTCTTGGCGCCAGTGCTCCCCTCAGCTTACCTATTGCCACTAGTACTTCACATCGGCGGCCATTTTGAGGGGTTATCTGCGCAATTGGTATATTCCTACCTTTCTGTCACCACTAACCCTCCGTGGCTCATCGCACTACTCTCATGGTTCCTATTACTCATGGACGCTATGCTGTTTTCTTCCTAACTTTATTCCTGGATGGTTCTATGGCTGTGCATTCCTGATTTTTGCTGCCTCTCGACACCTGTCGTGTAGGTTGGAATTAGGGCTTCTCCAGTGCTGCCTGTCATCTTGTACATGACCTCTTCCATCAAGTACTATCTGCATATTTACTTTCAGGGTCTCACAACTTTTATTGTTTGGTTTGGCTTCTATTCTTGTGGTCCTCCTAGTCTGCCCCTCTGTGGCCATCATGTCTCAGACCGCAGGACATCATAGAGCGTCTGTCACCGGAACAACCCCAAAACGCCTCAAGAATGACCCTCCGTCCCCAATTCGCACCTCTCAAAACCCGGTGCTGGACTCCATTTTGGAAGAGGTTCGTGGCCTACAACCTTTCATGGTGGCAACTAATGAGAAGCTCAAGCAGATTGAAGACAGATGGGTAGTCATGGAAAACAAAGTCCTGCAACTAGAACAACGCATTAGTGACGTCCAGGATATTTCTACAAAAATTCCTACTCTTGAAAAGGAGATACAGCAGTTGAAACTTCACACTGAGGACCTTGAAAACCGTAACAGGCGGAATAACCTCCGTATTTATGGTGTTCCGGAGTCCCTTGGGGAGGGTGACATGGTAACCTTCGTCCGCAAACTCCTCTACGAGCTTTTGGGCCTACAACCAGAATCTATCCCACTAAACATACAGCGTGCACACCGTCTGGGTCGACCAACGTCCAACCCGGCCAAACCCAGAGGTATCATCCTGCTCTTTCTGGAATTTACCGAATTGATGACTGTTCTTAAAGCTGCAAGAGCAAAACGTCGCCTCATTTGGTCGGGCCACACCATCTTCATAGCCCAGGACTTGTCGAATGCTACAAATGCTCGTCGCAAGGAATTCCTCAATCTGCGTCCACGCATGAGGGAACTAAACATCCAATATGGAATACTTCATCCTTGTCTCTGCAAAATAACCCACAATGGCCGTTCTCGTACCTTTGATGATCCGCAGAAGCTTCGAGAGTATCTCCTCACCATCTCTTCACCCACGATGGACACCAATGACTGAAACTAACTTTCTTCTAGTATTTGCAATCATTTTTCTATTGTCTTGACGACTGTTGTGGCCTTGTCCCGGTTTCTTTCCTGTCATGTCTTGCTATAACTTTACGTCTAATTGATTATATCCTACCTATATTCCCGCGTTTTCCTTGCTCTGTTGGATAGGCGCCCGCGTTGGCGTCTCCATGCTTCTTTTACTTAGCTCTTCTCTTTTTTCTCAAGTCTGGCATCTTTGCCTTGACCTGTTTCTTATCTATTTCCTTCTTTTTCTCTCCTTTTTCTTTCTCCTCTTTTTCACAGGCCATTGTTGCATATTCCTTGCTCATTCATGTTCCGTTCTCTTCCTTGTACCCCGTCTTGTCTTTCTTCTTGTGGTCTCTAGTGCTCCTCATTGTTACTATTTATTCTTTTTATTGATTGTGATGCTCCTCTTTATATTGTTTTACTATCTTTATCCGATTTGTATTGCTAACATGTTTGTCTTCCTTGTTTCTCCCCTTAGCTTCCTACCTGCAGTGTATTGGACCCAGTTGTTACCCTCCTCCCTTACCTTCCATCATGTGTAACTTTGTAACGTGGAATGTTCGTGGTCTCGGCAACCCAGTTAAACGTCAAAAGGTATTGTCCCATTTATCCAAGTTAAATGCTCAGATTGCTTTTCTCCAAGAAACGCATTGTACAGATGTCGAGTCGCTGAAGCTTAAGAGGGCATGGGTGGGTCAAGTGGTATTTTCTCCTGCGATTGATAAAAAAGGTGGTGTTGCTATTTTATTTCGTAAAGGTTTGGATGTTCAGATTTTATCTTCTCAATCGGATGCTGAGGGTCGATGGGTTATGTCAAAAGTGTCTATACAAAATAAAACTTTGGTGCTCCTAAATATCTATGGTCCTGTCCGTCCTGACCCTAAATTTTGGAATGATATTAAAATCCTCATTTCGTCTATTGACTGCCCTAACGTGGTCATTGCTGGCGACCTTAACGAATGGTTAGACCCATTTTCGGATAGATTATCCTCCTCCAAATTCCAGCCGGATAAGACACATAAATCATTCCAATCAGCAATTGCCTCCCGTCCCCTTTTTGACGTGTGGAAAACTTGTAATCCGGTCTCACTCGAATACACATTCTACTCTAATGCGCACCACACCAGGTCCAGAATTGATTATATTCTTGTCAGCAAATCCCTTCTCCCTGCGATTCAGCATTCTGAAATTGGCTCCATTTTCCTTTCAGACCATGCACCTGTGTATGCCACTTTTGACCTGACCCACACCGCCACCTCTTTCAATCGTTGGAAATTTAATACTTTCCTTCTCTCTGATTCTGTTTTTATGTCTCAAGTTAAAAGTTTCATCTCTGAATACTTCTCCCTCAATTTACCACAAGACACATCAGTTTCAAACAATTGGGATGCTTTTAAAGCTGCATTGCGAGGTTTCACAATCTCTTATGTATCTAGGAAAAAGAAACTCAACAGGGACAAATACACCGCCCAACTCTCCAACATTAAGACCCTCGAACACTCTTACTTTTCATCCAAGAATCCGGATGCTCTCCTCCAACTTATCAAAGCCAAATCCGAACTTAATCAAATTGCCACAGTTGAAGCTTGTAACACCCTTTTGAAGGTGAAATCTAAATTTCATGGAGGTCAAAATAAAGCGGGGAAAATGCTAGCAAATTATCTTAAAATTAAATCTGAGCGAAAATCAATTGGCTCTATTCTCAATGAAGAAACTAATTCAAAGGTTTCCTCTGATGAGGATATTGCACAGGTCTTCCACAATTATTATAAACTCCTGTATACAGATGATACACATCCTGGTGATGATGATCTTTCCCGTTTCTTTGAAAGCCTTCCTCCTCCCCCTTCTCTTCCTACAGAATTCCATCAATTAGAATCTGACATTACCCCTCAGGAAATCCTCAAGGCCATTACCTCCCTTAAGAAGGCGAAAGCCCCTGGTCCAGATGGTCTCCCAATTGAATTTTATGCCAACATGCACTCCATTTTTATTCCTCACCTTTTACAACTTTTTAATTCCTTTATTGCAAACGCTAAAGCATCCGGCTCATTTTTGGACGCCCTCATAATCATAATCCCCAAACCTGACAAAGACCACTCCCTGTGCAAAAATTATCGTCCCATATCCCTTATTAATTACGACTGTAAAATTTTTGCCAAAATTTTAGCAGCTCGCCTAGATTCCCTTATTCCTCTGTTAATCACAACCGATCAAGTTGGCTTTGTGAAAGGTAGACTTGCAGCAGACAATGCCCGTGTTTTTGCCAATATTATTTCCCAAAGTAATCGATTCAAGACCCCTCTAGCTGCCCTTTCACTAGATGCTGAGAAAGCGTTTGATCGAATTAATTGGAAATTCATGTTTAAGGCATTGCAGTGGTTTGGGTTTGGTCCCCACTTCATTTCCCTGATTAGACTCCTTTACTCTGCTCCCCGCACCAGTGTTTTTGTAAATAATCAATTTTCCAATTTTTCCCCTTATCCAGAGGAACAAGACAGGGCTGTCCTCTCTCCCCCTTACTCTTTATTCTTTGCCTTGAACCCTTCCTTATTAAAATTCGTTCTAACCCCCTCATTCAGGGATTCAAACAATCATCGATTGAGACAAAAATATCCGCTTATGCTGATGATGTTCTGGTCTACATGGCTAACCCTGTCTCCTCCCTTCCCCCATTTTTAGAAGAAGTCCACTTATACTCATCTGTTTCTGGTTATAAACTTAATCTCTCCAAGACAGAGGTCCTACCCCTCAACTCATCCTGCTACCAATATATGTTTGCTTCAACCGACTTTGCTTGGTGTCCCTCCAAGATCAAATACCTGGGTATTTGGTTTTCCTCTAATCTGCGTGACACACTCAAACTGACCTTTACCTCCCTTACTCAAAAAATTCAATCACTCCTTCAGTCATGGTCTCCTCTTTTTCTTTCTTGGTGGGGTCGATTAGACACCATCAAAATGATGATTTCCCCACATATTTTATATACTGTTTCCATGCTTCCTGTAAAAATCCCTAAATTGTATTTTGATAGGCTAAACTCTATCTGCTCCAAATTCTTGTGGAACAATAAGCGACCCCGCATTTCCCTACAAAAACTTATACGCCCTAAATCTGAAGGGGGAGTACGCTTCCCTGATTTCCGATCGTACCATTCTGCCTTCTTAATAAAACAAGCATTTTCATTAGCGTTTGATTTTACTGATATCCCCTTACCCAGATGGATCGCAGTTGAACGACCTTTGTTAAAGGATTTTACTTTTCAACAATCTCTTTTTATGTCAAACTGTTCATTTTTGACGAATCATCCTGTTTTGAAATACTCTCATACACTGCTACATAATATCTTTTCCAAAGACTCATCTCCCCTACAAACATTTCTTTCCTCCAGTATATGGTATAACAAATACCTTAAGTACAAGGGTAAATCTTTCTACTTCAAGTATTGGAAAGAAAAGAATATTTTGTTTGTCTATCAATTTTTTTCTGATTCAACCATTATTTCATTTGATGAAATGCAAACTAAGTTTGATTTACCTTTACAGTATCGCAAGGAATTTGACATTATTACCGCTGCCATTGTGTCTCACCTATCTACCTTCCCTACGTTTGATATCCTTCCTTCCCTTACTCCTTCCACCCCTCTATACCCTATGTTCACTCAACAAATACCCAAAGCTGCTCTGATTTATAAAATGTTATTAGAGAATGTTGGTCTTAGACCTAAAACTGTTGCTGAAGTTGCTTGGGAAACTGATTTATCTTTCTCGTTATCTGTTGATATGTGGGACCGATTATGGTCCAAACTGTTTCGAACTTCAGTTTCGGCCCGTATTACTCAGTCACTCTTTTTTCTTTACCATAGAGCTCTATTTACCCCTGTAAGCATTACAAAATTCTCCCCTTCCTCCTCACCCCTTTGTTGGTCCTGTTCCTCTACTCCAGGCACACTCATACATCTCCTATTTGATTGCCCACCAGTTCTTACTTTTTGGTCCTCAGTTTGGACATATTGCATGCGTATTTTTCATTTCTCTGAACCTTTTTCACCGTTGCATATTTTTTCAGGTTCTCTATCTGATGTTTTGGATTTACATTCCTATAATGCTAAATTGTTTGATTTATTTATTGCACTTGCATTCAAAGTAATCTTGTCTTGCTGGAAGGATAACTCTAAATTGTCTGTGCAGACATGGTGGAATTTTGTTTGTGATGAGCATAGAATTGCAATTGCTTCTTCTTCATCTGTCACCTTAAAAATTAAGTCTGATCTTACCTGGCTACCTTTCTCTAACTTCTTATCTTCTTCTCCCCCTCCTTAACCCCCCTTCTTTCCTTTCTTTTTCTATTTTCCTCTTTTTCCCTTCTCTTTTATCTTCTTTCTTTTTCTCTTCGATTTCCATTTATCTCTCATGTTTATCTCCTATTGATTTTGCTCTATCTCATGTTGTTATATTATGATGTATCATTTCTTGTATGCTCAATAAAACTTTACTAAACTGAAAAAAAAAATAAGTCTAACACACTCGTGTTCACCCCATGCTTGCGCTTGACTCCCCTTCTATCATAACACATGAAACATTATTCATTTCCCCTCTTTATTCCTGTTTAAACATGCCTGTATTCCGTTCTTCAAATAGCAGTGTTTCTCACTTAAATCTTCTATCCTTAACTTGCATTCCTGCATGCTCTTATCCTAAAAAACCTTCCGTTCTGCTACCAATGTGCGGAATCAACTAAATGACCATCGTGCCTCCCAAGCGTACCTGCTTCATCTCCGTGGCATTTCACTTCTACCTCCCTTCGCGCCAAAAAAGTTACACAAACATTATAGAACCGATGCTTTTTAAACTCGCTCTTAATTAGTGGCTCCACCTATACCCCATGACTCGTGAAACAACGGTCCCTCCTCCCTGAAACCACATCCTCTCTGCCTGATTCCTACATTACCCATAATGCCTCAAAATCAGTTCTTAACATCCCGAATGAAGTTATTCAACAGCAGAAAACCACATATACAAGCTTATTCTATTGCGTGAACATTCTTTTGCCCTTTGAAAACAGACTAATTTTTATGGATTAATCCATAAAAATTAGTCTGTTTTCAAAGGGCAAAAGAATGTTCTGCTGTTGAATAACTTCATTCGGGATGTTAAGAACTGATTTTGAGGCATTATGGGTAATGTAGGAATCAGGCAGAGAGGATGTGGTTTCAGGGAGGAGGGACCGTTGTTTCACGAGTCATGGGGTATAGGTGGAGCCACTAATTAAGAGCGAGTTTAAAAAGCACCGGTTCTATAATGTTTGTGTAACTTTTTTGGCGCGAAGGGAGGTAGAAGTGAAATGCCACGGAGATGAAGCAGGTACGCTTGGGAGGCACGATGGTCATTTAGTTGATTCCGCACATTGGTAGCAGAACGGAAGGTTTTTTAGGATAAGAGCATGCAGGAATGCAAGTTAAGGATAGAAGATTTAAGTGAGAAACACTGCTATTTGAAGAACGGAATACAGGCATGTTTAAACAGGAATAAAGAGGGGAAATGAATAATGTTTCATGTGTTATGATAGAAGGGGAGTCAAGCGCAAGCATGGGGTGAACACGAGTGTGTTAGACTTATAATAAGTGCTTTTCAGATGGATGTAGCGTGGCTTTGACATTTTGTTACACTTATAGATAGGTTGAAAAGATTAGTTCAAAGGAAATAAGATAGTTTTCAGATAAACTCTTTGGTAATATAGCAGGGAATGACTTGAGCCAGACAGTTAAATGTAACCACATCGATGCAAAAAGTAGACAACAGACACGTTTAAATTAGATCAGAAAACTGTTGTACATAAGAATGGGTCGAGAGTAAGGGGCTGGAGTTGTGTGTCATTTTAGGATTCATATGTTTTTGAGTGTATCAAGCAAATGGGTATTGTAAATTAAAGCCTGTTTTATTGATTTTTTCAGTTTCCCCCGACGAAGGGCTGAGAGGGCCCGAAATGCATTGGGTTTAATAAATCACTGCTTCACATGAACTGGATGCGTTTGTACTTGTTCTTAAATGAGGTCCGGATGGACGACTTTGAACATGAGAAAATATGGGAAATTTGCATGATACCATACGTGTGGAAATAAAAGATAAAAGATGAATTTAGAAGAGATAATTACGATAAAAAGAAGGATAACGATGATGGAGAAATATGTGTGCCATGAAGAAATAAGAAAAAGGCGCGATTCGCTCATAGCTGTGCCACTGGTTTTGGGGTGATGTGTCACCCCAAACTCTGTGTAAAGTACATGTAAGACACATCTTGCTCAATCTAAGCAGGCCGCCATGGAGGTATTAGTACAGGTTCACCTAGTTCTTATTCAGTATTAGTCAGGAGTCCAGGACTTATACTGACAGTCAGCGTATAGTTTAAGATTGTTATTATGGAGAGGTTTTGTAGGTAGAAGACATTAAGAAATGTTGTAATTGTCTGGTGGTGTGTGTGTATTATCAGTACATGTGGTTGTTGGCTGGAGGTATGTGTGGCTGTTAGCTGGCAGTATATGTGGCTGTTGACCAGAAGTATGTGTGGCTGTTGGCTAGCAGTCTGTGGTTAGTGCTTTTCTGAATGCTTGTATGTAATTTGGAAGATGAGTGGGTGAGTAGTGATATCATTGGGCCCAATTCACAGAACTAACTTAAGACAAAATCCTAAACTTACTACCATTTTGGTATTCACAGAAGGCACTTACTCATTTTGGTATTCACAGAAGGCACTTACTCATTTCGGTATTCACAGAAGTTAGGAGTCCTAACTTTAGGACTCCTAAATGCCTTCTGTGGATACCGAAAGTCTTAAAGTTAGGATTTTTCTGAGTTTAGGAGTAGTAAAGTTAGGACTCCTAACTTTAGGACTTTGAAATGACTTCTGTGAATACCGAAAGTCTTAAAGTTAGGATTTTTCTCAGTTTAGTAGTAAAGTTAGGACTCCTAAACTGAGAAAAATCCTAACTTTAAGACTTTCGGTATTCACAGAAGGCATTTAGGAGTCATTAAGTTAGCACTCCTAACTTTACTACTCCTAAACTGAGAAAAATCCTAACTTTAAGACTCTGGGTATTCACAGTAGGCATTTAGGAGTCGTAACTTCTGTGAATACCGAAATGAGTAAGCGCCTTTTGTGAATACCAAAATGAGTAAGTGCCTTCTGTGAATACCAAAATGGTAGTAAGTTTGGGATTTTGTCTGAAGTTAGTTCTGTGACTCGGGCCCTCTGTTGTTTCACTCCTGTCAGTGGATGAATTTGATGGAACCTAGAATGGCAGTAGTTTGTGTATAGGGGCCCGTGACTGGTGGCATTCATTTTTTGAACCCACAAACTAACTTATTATGTGAGTTAATTTATTGATGCTAAAACCAACTGGTATGAGTCTGTACTTGAGTAGTATATTTGTTTGCAAGTAATAATTCGAATTGCTGCTCTTAAAGTTTGTTACCACATTGATTCCAGTCTCACCTCTGTAAACTGTGCTGCAGGTGTTTTTTCAACAGCTGGCCTAGAGATGACTCCAGGTTAATGATAGTTCATCATCAACTGTAATGTCTGTAAACTTCCTTTCCAAGTTCACTCTGTGTTGGCTATGGTGTTCTGGTCTTGCACAAGTCATCCAGGATGGAACAAACACAGCCCCTGACATTTTTAAATATTGACTCAACTTGGGTGCCCTGCCCAACCCCCTACCATTCTCAACATAATGCACCAATCTCCTGTTGGCTCACATGTGACTCCTCTTATTTGTGCTTGTATGGAAATCAAATTACAACTCAGGAATGGAAATAAAAATTCAACATAAAGTGTATTGTCTTCTCGTCCACATGTTACATGCTCATGTCAAATTAATTACATATGGCTGTGCCTGACTTTAACACATCTCAACAAGCATCTAGTTCTTATTATATGCATATCAAAAACATCCAGCCCTAGTTGGACTCCTCATTTGGGTTACATTTTAAATCAAGACTGCTACCACTTCCTTGTCCAGTTTGTCCACCCAATAGGTTCACCTACGATATACCTGTAATTAAAAAGAAAATGTCAATCTTATAAAACTCCCAACACCTATTAGGTCAAAAACTCATATGTTTCTTATCTTATCCTCCCCTTCCCACACAAAGTGCCCTTGCTGCTAGATTTTATAACTATACATGAATCTCCTCTTCCATATTCAGGTCTCCAGGTTCTTTAGAACCTAATCTGAAGATATATCTGGATTCCAATATCCACAATTCCTCCTCTCTGTCTCCGACTCTCATTCTTTTGGAGACAGTATCAATCACCGAATATCTTAACAAAGTCGCATTGCATTTATGCCCTCTTCAAAAGTGCCTAGTCACCGGATACATGTTATCTCTGTTGTTGACAGCCCTTAAGAGCTGTGATATTTGCTGAGGTACTTTCTAAAATAGTATATTCAAACTCCATATATAAACAACATATTCACTCCTACAAGTCAAATTTCCTTTGATGGAAATACCTTGTCCAAATGGGGTGCTTATTAAAGTGGCATTTTCGCCTTACTTACGTGCCTTACATTTATTCAAATTTGTAAACCCAATTTTTGGGTGTCAACCACATCACTACATCATCTCTACATCATCTCTGATGTCACTTTTCACTAAGCAGTCTCTTGGTGATCTGGCTCTTCTGAAGGTCTCCTGTGGCTTCCTAGAAAGTGTACCTGAGTAATACTGCTTTATGTACTGCTTTACTACACAATGAAGTTTATGAATAGGCCCAACTGTTTGCAGAATGAAGCCTCTTTGCTTGGCTGTGAGTCACCTGTGATTGTCAAGTGCCACCTCTTCATCAGAATAAAACCTGACTTCAGAGACAATGAGTACTGAAAATTTGGAGTTGAATTATATTATATTCCTGGGACAAAGTATGTTGACAAAGTATGTTATCTCATTAAATCAGCTTTGAAACAATGATAAAATCTGCAGTGTTTTCACTTCTCTAGTATTTTCAACCACTCCACACACCCTCCTCTACTGGCGGACCACAAGTAGTAGATCTTACCTTCAGCAGAAGTCTTTTTCAGATGTTATTCCACACTAGATTTCTTCTCTGCTTCTCTTATGTTGACGGATTGAATAAATGTTGGGCGAGAATTGAAATGTTTTAACAGCCAATTTTGGGCTTCTCACAAAGCCTCCGTTGTAACTATTGGCCTCCCACATTGCCAAACCCATGTACAAACCTCCTGCCAGATCAGGAGTTTTGTTCTGTCTGGTGGGCGGTGCTTTGGCGTTCCCAGGGTGGCGCCTATGAAATTGGCACCGCAATGGGAGAGTCAAAGGCAGTACCTGCACGACATGGACGTCTGCAGTCCGTGCCATGAGCATACTGGTGTGCATGCACAAAGGGGGGCACATGTTGTGCCCCATGTGTGTATCCACATGGCGTGAGGCACAGGGGGGCCATGTAGGGCCCCCTTTGTTTCCGCACCGCCACACTTTTCATAGCGGTCGCACCGCCATGAATAGTGTGGCAGTGAAGAAACTCAAAATATATGCTTGACGGTACCGCAGATGCCCGCCAAGCATATGGACTCAATACTACCATGCCACTGCCAGGGATCTCTGATGCCTGGCGGTTGGGTGGTCTCACGGTGGCCCGACTGCCCTGGTCATAACCACTGCACACCATGAAGGACTCAAAGACACATAATAAAGCCTTAAGTCACAGAACAACTGACATTTAGCACCATTTAAAGAAAAATGTTCAGTCTTCTACTGATTTAGCCTTTCACTGATAATTCTAGGCACTACTGTGTATGAGTACATTACGTGCAGCCTATTAAGATAATTTAAAGGAAGAGACTCTGCAATGCAAAGGAATTTATGTTAGATCAGGTGTGATACAGTGTGATATAAATGTACGTATAATTGCAAATGCCAAAACTACCTCCAAGCTCAACCCCCCCAGCTGTGTGAGCATCCCATGGACCCTTCACCTTCTCCCTCCAATTACGGACACCAAGACTTTTGTGGTGTTAGAACGGCCGCAGTTTATTCACAATAAAAAGCTGGGGCCTCATTTATGAAAAGTGACGCATCGCTGCGTGAAAACAGTGATGCGTCACTTTTCACTGCGCTCTCCCTGTGACACTAACGATGCGTCATATTTACAGTATGACGCATCATGTCGCAAGGAGTTACAGATACGTCAGTATTTCTGACGTATCTGTAGGCGCAAAAGTGACGCATTGCTGGAGTGTGTCACAAAAGTGACGCAACTCCAGCAATGAGCACTTCCACATGGGCAAGTCCCATGTTGTTAGTGCCTGGGTCAGTCTTACGCCTGCCATGAGGCAGACGTAAGATTTTGACGCATTAGCGTCCAAGAAATGGCGCATTGAAATCTTATAGATTTCACTGCGTCACTTCTATGACTCTTTCTTGTGTCAAAACGCCCCCCTTGCATACATTATACCTGGGGCAGGTATAATGTGGCGCAGGGGTTTACAAAGTGGCGCATTTACCTAGACGCGTCACTCTGTAAATATGGTGCAACAAGGCAAATTTTTTACTCCGCTGGTGCGTCACTTTTTGTGACGCACCAGCGGCGTAAAAATGATGCAAGGGCTCATAAATGAGCCCCCTGGTATATAAGTTATCACGATTACATCGATCATTAATAATTTCAGCTTCTTGCTTAGAATATATTTTTATTTAAATCATACAGTTCATAACTGATCCACCATGTGATCTTATCTTTACTGCATATTAAAACTATAAAACCATAACTCGCATCATCTGAAATGCATCATCCTGTAAATCATAAAGTCTCTTAAATGGGTATCATAGATCACTGTTTGTCAGCTGCCGTGACAGCTCTCCTTTTGTCGATTACTTTGGTACAGCGGGTCGTGGCTTCAAGGCTTACCTTACTACCAAGAACCTGGCGTTCGTGGCCCGTGACCATGCCTGAGCTGCAAGTGCCTTGTCCACCCATGCTGACCATTAGTTACCCCTTTTGCCTGCCTTCAAGTGTCCTGGTATGAGAAATCCCAAGGACATGGTTCAGACAATTGTTCTTTTATGTCATTGTGGGAAGCTACTTATTGTTAAACCTTGTAGCTACCGTGCCCCCGACTCTTTGCGGCTGCAACGCCTCGGTTTTCTGGTGTGTGTGGGTGGATCGGATCAGTTTACACTGTCCAAGCACGAAAATGTACAATGCTGACCCCTTCCTCAGTCGCCTTTTTGACTTTGTCTGTAGCCACGCCCCCTCTCCTATGATTAGGGGCTTTCAAAAGAATACATTTGGGCCCCCTTTCCCCTTGTTTCGGAGAGCTTTCTTTGTAAATATTTTGCTGCTGTGCCATTGGTGCAGCCCATGGGCAGGGGGGCTGGCTAGCCACTGTCCCTCTAGGGTCAGTCTCGCCTCCTAGTCTAGCGGTACATATCACTGGTCCATCTGGTTGCTAACCGCAAGGTAGGCCCAGTCGAAACGTAGAAATGAATGTATGCAGCCAGCAGTAATGATTGCACCTACACCAGTGTGCTTGATTACCGCGAAGTCATGGTCCCGGGCCTTTTTATTAACTTCCCCATATACATCATGGTGTCTACCATTAGGGCCACTTATCACGAGTCTGTAGAGCCAAACACCTCTTGTCGCATTCGAGCACTGCTATTAGCCATCTCCCATCACAAGAAGCATGTTAAAAGGAAGTTGTGTAAACTCACAGCGGGGGACCATAGCATCCTCTGTGTAAGGGAGCTGGATTTAGTAAGTTATGTTATGTTAATTGAGGCTTTTTAAGCGCACTAACACCCGAAGGTTTCTTGGCGCTGACTGGCGAGACATGTGAATGAACAGAAAATAATTTATTCAGAGAGGGTAAACAGAAGAGTCTTAAAGAGTTTCCTGAACTGAAGAAGGGAATTGCTGGATTTAATAGTCAGAGGAAGGGAGTTCCAAAACCTGGGGGCAAGAAAAGCAAAACGACGGCCTCCAAATTTATGAAGTTTAAATTTGGGAATGACAACCAAGTGATGGGAAGCTGAACGAAGGGAGCGGGCAGGTTGATACAGGGTAATCCGGGATTTCAGAAAAGCAGGGCAAGGACAGTGAAGGGATTTGAATGCCAGGCAGCCCATCTTGAAGGCCGCTCTCTCCTTCACTGGCAACCAATGGAGCCTGCGAAGCAGGGGCCTTGCCGATTGCCACTTAGGGATCTTAAATATGAGGCGGGCTGCCTGGTTTTGGACCACCTGAAGACGGTGTAAAAGGAAACGTGGGAGTGCATGGTAGAGGGAGTTAGAAAAATCCAGGCGCGATATGACAAGGGACAGAACGACCTGACACAGGGCCGCGTGTGGAAGTAGGTGCCTGATCTTCCGGATTTTTCGGAGTTGAAACATACACGAAGAAATCGTGGCACCCACTTGAGCCTTAAGTGACAGTTCGGCATCAATTGTCACCCCCAGACACCTGACGGATTTGAGAGGTGTCGGGGGGGAGCCCAAGTCAGGAGGCCAAAACTGCGGCCCCCGAAAAGCGGCACTAGCACCAGGAAGGAGTAGCTCAGTCTTTCCAGGATTGAGTTTCAATTGATTCTCATTCATCCATTGATGGATATGGATCATAGCGGCGTGAAAATTGTTAGTCGCCTGAAGAGAATCAAGTGGAAAGACGAGCTGCAAGTCGTCAGCGTAATTGAAAACGCTGACGTCCCAGTTGTGAAGGGAGGAAAGGACGCAAATAAAGATTAAATAATAACGGGGAGAGTGAAGAACCCTGGGGATCACCGCAAGTGATGGGGGATTTGGTTGCAGTGAAGGGACCAAGGCGCACGGCTTGTGATCTTCCCGTCAGGAATGACTCCACCCACTTGAGAGCCATGCCCCGGATGCCGGCTTGTTCGACACGGTGGAGAAGGATGTCATGATCCACCGTGTCGAACGCGGCAGACAATTCCAAGAGAACCAGAGCTTGCGGTCGCTTGGCATCTGCGTTCTCTCTCAAGGTATCCATGACTGCCAGGATGACTGCTTCCGTGGAATGGGCCGGGCTGAAGCCGGCCTGATTGGGCTCAAGGAAGCCCGAGCTCTCGATGAAAGTGGAGAGACACCCGGTGACATGGGCCTCAAGGAGTTTTGACAAGTAGGGCAGCAACGATATTGGGCGGTAGTTGGAGAGTTCGGCCACATCCGCCCCTGGCTTCTTCAGAAGAGGCAAGAGAATAGCCTCCTTGAAGGTTCCAGGGACTGTGCCAGAGGTGAGCGAGGCATTCAGAAAGGGAAGTACACACTCCGGCAGTTTTAAGCAAACCTCACGCAGTACCGCGGGAGGGCAATGATCCTCCGGCGAGCCCGATTTTACACGATTGGCTAGCTTCGCCAGGGAGGAGGGGTCCAGAATGGGAATTAAAGTAAAAGAGGATGGATTGCCCGGGGAGGTGTCCAAAGATAGTGACGGCCGAGGAGTAAAGATGATAGAATTTTTTATTTTAATGATTTTTTCAGAAAAAAAGAGGTTGAGAGCATCACAGGTCTCTTTAGAAGGGGTTTGAGCAGGAAGAGTCCTATCGTCCGTAGTCAGTTCGTTCATAATCCTGAACACCTCACGAGATTTGTTGGTAGCAGTGAGGATTCTGTCGGAAATATGCTCCGATTTGGCTGATAGAATAGCCAACTTGTATTCCCTCCGAGCAGTAACAAACAACTGTCTGGAAGGCAGGGAATAATCCCGTCTCCAGATACGTTCCCATTGGCGTACCTCAAGTTTCATTTGCTTGAGGTTGGCCGAGAACCATCGGTTGGCATTAGGATGTCTGGTACAAGGGAATTTGACTACTGGGGCAAATAGGTCACTAGCCCCTTTCAACCAGCTGCAGATGTTAGTGTTGAGCCTATTGATATCCTCATAAGGGAGGGTGCTCGGGCAGGTAGAAGCCAGGGTAGTTAAAAAACCCTTGGAATCGTAGTTCTTCCAATTGCGTGCAGAGCCACCTGCCCTTAGTGGGGCCTTAATTCGCCCACTGAGTGTGATGGTCAGGTCGACTATGAAGTGGTCTGACCAAATGCATGGGAGTGTAGAAGGGGTTGCAAGGGATATATTCGAGGTCCAGACCTGATCTAGTATGTGGCCTTTTGCGTGCGTCGGAGAGGTGACTTGCTGACTCAAATTCAGACTAGTCAGAATCTCAGATAATGCTGTGGCATGTGCCCCAGCGTTGGTGTCCTCGAACCAATAATTAAAGTCCCCAAATAGGGCAAAGCTAGGAAGTGAAGGCAAAAGGGCAGACAGCTGTTCGCAGAGTTTCTCTGCGAAGTCTGGCATGGGACGGGGCGGACGATATAAAAGGCCGAATGAAAAGGCCCCCACTTCCGTCCCCAGATTAATGACCAGATTCTCTACTTGAGGAAGTGCAAGGGAAAAAGACGAGATGAGATGGAAACGTTTCGAGATAATGGCAGCCACCCCCCCACCGGGGTGATCGGCAGTGCGGTCAGCATGGAGAATAAAATAATCCGGGGGGAGGGCTGCCAAGATGTCAGGAAGAGAATTGTCAGTAAGCCAGGACTCAGTAAGCAAAAGGAGATCGGGGCTTTCTTGGAGCAGCAAGGTGAAAATATCTGCCTGGTGTTTGACCATGGAGCGGGTGTTTAGAAGTAAAGTCCGGATGGAGGTATGAATCTGTGCAGGGGCCGACCGGGAGACCGGGGGGCCGGACGAAAGGGGGGGGTTGCGAGAAATGCCAAGTGCAGTAAGTTTCCCCATGGTGACAGAAGGGGGGGCCAACCCAGGTAGATGGTAAAGTCTGAGTTGGCTAGCAGTGTATGAGATGTTATGACAAGCCTCTCCTGCCCCTTGCCCCTGCCGGCCGCGGACGGGCGCAGACGGGCTTAACTCTGGCGCAACTCCGGCGCGCCTACGTCGCGCCCGCTGCGCTCGTCCGCTGCGCTCGTCCGCTGCGCTGACACATGGGGGACGTCTAAATAGGCTATGACGCGGTGGGTGGGAGGAGTCAGGAGGGCGGGATAGGGGGGAGTGAAATAAAATTAGAGTTACTGTTCGCCGCTCGTACTCAGCGGGACGGGCAAGGCGTGGAGCTGCTCGCAGTCAGCAGCAATGAGCAAGGCAAGTTTAAAAACAAAGTATCTGCGCTCAGCGCGCAAGCCCTCTGCCCTCTGCCACAGGGCTTCAGACTTCACACGGAGAAAAGTGGGCGGAGCCTATATAGGCTATGACGCGGTGGGTGGGAGGAGTCAGGAGGGCGGGATAGGGGGGAGTGAAATAAAATTAGAGTTACCGTTCGCCGCTCGTACTCAGCGGGACGGGCAAGGCGTGGAGCTGCTCGCAGTCAGTTAGTATGATATAAACTGCCTTGAGATAGGACATAATAGATGTTCCTGGCGTCAAAAAGCCTGTTAGTGCAAGCTTTTGCTAAAACGATCATCTGATGTGTGACGCACATATCTGGACCCGTCAGGAGCACCTGTTTCCTATCAGACTGCAGCCGCATGATCTTCGGGCTTCCCTCACCTTGGCCAGACGAAAAACTGAAGCAGTGTTGGCTGAGGGAGCACACCATTGTTTGTCAAAATACCAGCAGCTCTCTCAAATTACAATCTCCTTGTCTGAGACAGAATATCATCCACATGTGCATAAGGTACCTGCTTGCTTTAGAGATTAAATTATGCCAAGGTTATTTTAGCAAAATGAATCGAAACGTATGTACTATCAATTTTAAGATACTGCTGCTTTACTCGTGGAAGAATGGGGAGATTAAGATTTTGGCTTTTTAAAGAATTGGCTGGGTTTCAGAAGGAAAAATATGTTTTCTCCCAAGATGTGACTGCAAATGAAATGGGCTGATGGTTTTCTGGGTTACTGTCGTATACGCCTGTGCCACAGGTAGAGGACTTTATGATTCATAATTAATAGGAAACATGCCAAAGAAAACCTTAGCTGCAAAGTTCACTATACACAGAAAGTGAGCAGTGTCTGACGCCGTGTTTTTCTTTGCAGCTTGCATAAATCAAAATGTCGAGAGCGAGACATTTCAAACATGCACTCAAAGGGCTCCAGCTGCTTTTACTAAATACCAAAGCATAATAAAAAAAAGAGCTGTTGTCATCGCAGGTCAGAAAATAGTCAAGACGTCTTGACTAAGGATTTCCACTCTCTCCCTCTTCCCTTTATTTAATTCATGAGAGTGTCCTGTCGGGAAACAGGCATCCTCTTTGAATGACACCAAAAGCGTTAACACCTTACTCCAAGGGCAACCATCCATCATCTTGCACCCGAAAATGTTATTAGTCCAGTTCTCATGATCCATTCAGTCTACCAGAAATGGTATTGCTCTGTGCATAGCTATGTTACCCTTATTGTTTATGAAACTGGACCTATCCATGCTGGCAGGGCCGGACTGGGAACCCAAAGCAGCCCTGGCAATGTTGACGGACCAGCCCCCTGCTGCTTTTGTTACTAGTGGCCGATATAGAAGCACTGCCACAAAACCAGCCCCCAGTATAAAAAAAAATGGCCCTCACCATGGCAAAATCGGCCCCCAGCCTTCCTTGCAGGGAAATGCCCGATGCCCTGCTGTGCACTACTAATTTTCAAAGCCCTCCCACTGGCTCGTTTCATCTCTGCTGTCTTAACACGAGGTTCACGAGCATCAAGAGCACTTTCCCTTAAAACAACATCAACAGCAAAAACAATCCCACCCAAACCCCCACCTCCGGGCAGAGTATGCAGAACTCCTTCCAGCTCAACTATTGGTTAGAAGGATACTGGTCACCGTACACCTCCCTCCCTCCTCTCCTCCTGCTCCTCAGCTAAAGTGGTAACTAGGTGAAGTACAGGTTGAGGATCTATGTCCCTACCGATCCGCAAGACCGACATGGGGTACTCTGCAGAACGTAAGAGGACTGGCCCTCTGCCATCTCCAGCCACAGAGCAGTACATTGCCTCAATCATCATACATTTAATATCAATTTGCATCAAGGTTGGCACCCCTAGCTGCCTTGCCAACCCTCATGGAGCATCAAGTAGAATTTCATGCAGCAACAAATTTGAAACAGTCATGCAAACAGTGTTTTAACATTACAGTTTCTGACCAGATCACCATCTTTCTTCAATCCTCCCCGGGACATCTTGACCTTCCGGGCGTTGGCATCACACCACAGGCATATACTTGCAGGAGAGTCCTCTACCTTGACTTCCCCAAGCCATGGTGCAAATCTCCAAGTCAAAGCTCTTCAGAGCCCTGCCTGGTGCCATCCCAAACCTGCAGAGCCTACCCAGCATCTGTGCTATTACTCAGTGTGTCAGGGACCAGTCTGATCTGTGAAAGAGCACTGTGTTCCAGCAAACCCAGAATCTCCGACCTCAGGGTGCAATCTTAAGTACACCAGAATGTGATCACCAGTAGGGGTTCTGACCTATCCAAATTCCAGTCCACTCCAGAACCTCATGCAGGGACTCATAGAAATGAACACTGTCATCATATTCTACACACAATGGGCTAGATGTAGGTCGGTCGGTAACGGCCGAAAATCGGTATTTTCGGCCGTTACCGACCGGTAAATGAGAATTGGTATGTAGGGCCCATAATTTTACAGATTCGGTAAATTTACCGATCGGTAAATTTACCGAATCTGTAAAATACCGAATCGGTATTCATACCTATTCGGTATTTTTGATATGTAGGTGGGACTCTTCTGAGTCCCACAACCCTTACCGATTCTGTATTTTACCATCAAATATATTTGATGGTAAAATACCGATTCAGGTGTGCATGCACATGTGTGCATGCACACCTGTGCCATATGACAGGCAGACCTGCCCTTAGGGCAGGTATGCCTGCCACATGGCCCCCAAATCTTTTTTGGGGGTGCTAGAGGGTGTCAAAGTGACACCCCCTGCACCCATGGCAAATTCGGTATTTACCGATTCGGTAAATACCGACCGGTAATGCCCCATTCATTCCTATGGGCTTCAAAGCCCATAGGAATGAATGGGGCATTACCGGTCGGTATTTACCGAATCGGTAAATACCGAATTTTACCGATTCGGTAAAAGGAACATCTGGATGTTCCTACATCTCCACTCCTTAGATTTACCGATTTTTAATTACCTAATCGGTATGATTCGGTAATTAAAAATCGGTAAATCTATTTTACCTACATCGGGCCCAATTTGACAGGGAATAAGAGGCTGTGTTTGATGTTGCAGCCTCTGTTTCCTTTTTACAGGTAAAATGTTATTGCACAAATTCTGGACTCTGTAATCAGGGTAGACAAATATTTACTTATCTTTACTTATCTTCATATCTGGAAGGGGGCTGCGTGTGACACATGCTGACAAATAGTATTGCTGTAATTAAAAAGACTAGCTATCAAGGGGAGGGGGCGCTCCCACGCACTGCACCTCTACCAGGGCTCTATGTGCCCTCTCAATAAAAGAAATTGGATAGTTCCTGGGTCAGAGGGTTTTTGTGACTCAGTTCTCCAGGAAGAGTTCCACTGAGGGGCCCTCTGCATACTCCGGGAAGCAACCCAAGCATTTATGTTGGCACAACAGGCCTTCAGCATCCTCCAGGCATTCTTCCACATGCGTGGCACTCCATTTTAATTCTTCCTCCATGGCTCTCAATGACTTACCTTCCTGTTTCAGAGTGTCCACAATCCACATCATCTTTGATCGCCGTGTTACAATCTGCAACTTTCCGTAGATCCAGTCGCAGATGTTTAATCTCAATGGCCATATAGTCCATTTTCCCTTCCAACGCGACAGCCCTGAATTGCAACTAGGAGTTCCACAGTGGCAGGACCCTGATCAGGTGTTCCTGTAGGTTGTTCACAGTGTTGGTTTACATGAAGTGCCCCCGGCCTCGTCACTGTGTATTGCTCAATTTTATTGGATTGAGCCAGTTTCTCCCTTTTCTCTTTCCCACTTTTAAGCAACTGCTAAGTCCAGCGTACCCCTCCTGTGGTATCAGCTCCAGGTGCCGGAGTCCCAGGATGGTCTCCTCTCAGGATGTGTGAGAGAATTTGCCTGCTGCGTATGATCCAGGAAACCTCCACAATTCACAGACTGTCAGTCCCCACAGGCTCCATTTGCATTTCTAGGGCCCCGCCTGGTCACAGCCAGTCAGACCAGGACCCGAGCTCCTCCTTCCCTTGCCATCCAGCTACACTTCACACCCCTCAATACCACCTGCAGGGCCCTATTCCGGAAGTATCCATGGCCCCACTCATCAGGCCAGCCCACCGTTGCTCAGCTGTCAGCCAGGCAACACAAATCTACAATGCTCAGCTGGGGCCCAGTGCCTCTGTGTCGAGAGCCCGGCCTAGGCCGCATCCAATGCCAGCACTATTTTGCACTTTCTGGGTGTCACTCGGGTGCATCAGTGATAACCCCTGGGCAATGGGCCCTCACATCATGTGGGCGTGCTCCTCCTCCTGCCCCCTCTTCAGCCTCTCTCTGCCTACACAATTTCATCCCAGGGGCACCAGCAGTCCCGCAGTGCCCATTCCAGCAATGCTGTCCGTGCAGCAGTATCGGGGCTGCCGGTCAGCCAGTCCTGAACAAGAATTGCCAAGTCCCATTTACAGCCAGCTGAGCCTCATACACTGAACAAGCAGAAAATGGCTTTGTTAGACATCTTTTTAAAAAGTCCATATACATTGGTTATCTGGCATGCTCTCACTGGACCACCACATTTAGTGTCAGCACCTGAGGATGTATCTATCAGTGAATTGCGGCCCTAATCTGTCCCTGCATACGTGGGGCAGAAGTGCGATGCAATGTGGCCACATTGTGTTCCTGAATATGTGGGAACTATACTGCGGCGTGGACACGATCTTTCTCACCATCTGCAGGGACAGTAGTGTGTTGTGGCCCCAATCTGTCCCAGCATTTAAGAGACAGTAATGCTTTAAAGCCAGAATGTGACCCACCATCTACTGGACCAGTAGCCTCAGCCGAAGTGAAATTCTTTGTGGTTCGGGATGTTGTTTGGAGTGCACCCAGAGATGACTTTCTTTACTCCATCCTTCCCTGACCCTGGCTTTTGACATCCGTCATCCTACACCATCACTGAATACTTACTGATCTGCCCGTTCCTGCCTTTGGTGCTCTTTCATTATTTAAAACCAAAGGTTGCAAATAACTTCGAATTTCTCAGGGTGTAAAATAACATTTATTTCATAGACCTAAAATATTAATTTCATGGTGTGAACTTTTCAACCAACACCCATACTTTTCTGTTGCGCACTCCACATGATTCCCACATTACTGCAGCAGTTAACCCCACAGGATCACAGTAAACTTGGGCTGGGGGTGGCACGCCTCTCTCCAGCCCCCGCTCCCTCTCCGGCCCCTCTCACCGTGCCATACAGAGCTGCCACCGTGTGGTGGGTGCCAGCTAAAGACCCGCTCACCAGGGCCAACTGGCTCGGGTTTCTTGTCCACAGACCACAGACCACAGTTTCACAGTTACAGGCCTTCACGGGGCACTATGCTGGCCCCTCTCGTCTGTGCGGCCTCCCGTTAGGCCTCTGCCTTGCTCCTTCAGCATGTACACAGAGCTGTGCATATACGGATTCTCCAGGCCACCACCACTGCGCGAGGCACGCCAACTGTTTGTGCCACCAGGACGAATCATTAATTGATTTGGTGCTGGAAAATTAAACGTACTCACCTACTGTTGGTGGCAGACACAGGGGGGCTTCGTCGGCGGGCTAGCCTAGGATAGAGTAATTAAATTATGGCCACCCCCAAAACTCCGGTCAAGAAGTGCGCAACTCTGCTCGCATTCACTCATGATCCTGCAAGCAGTCACCCACAGTTTTAATTGCGCGAGGCCCAGTGGTGCGCATGCAGGAATGATATCAGCCGCACCCAGAGAGGCACGCAGACGAGGCGGAGGAGGAGACAGTGCACCATTCTGCGCGCTGTGCACAGGCACCTCCTCCTCCACCTCCTCCTGAATTGTTTGGTTGCAGTTGCACACTGCACGGGTCAATCAGGCTTGCTGCTGCTGTTTTCAGAGAGCGGACTCGGTCGGTGTAGTATTATTGCTTGGAAGTCTGACTGACTGACTGACTGTCTGTCTGAGTCTCAGACAGTCAGACTGACTTCTCTCTCAAGTGAATCATGTGTCACATCAAGTCACTCACGGTCGGACTGAAAATCAGCCCCCCAGCCATAAAACCGGCCCCCTATCGGAAAACCGGCCCCCACCACACCCAGCCTACCGGGGATTGCCCGGTGCCCGAAAGCACCAGTCCGGCCCTGCATGCTGGCATAATCTTGGACGCCAAGGAGTCTCTTGGAGTGCTTCGTGCTATACTCAAAGGCCCCAGATCCTCTAGTTTTGTGATGGAAGCTGTCACCCTTATTCAGTCTCGCCACAGACTGCCTTAGCTGCCTGTTGCAGGTGCAGTGTGACCAATACTTTAAAGTAAACGTAGGCCTAGATTTATCAAGGGTTTTCATTGCCCTTGTGTCACGCAGGTTAGCACAAGGTAACACAAAGCCCTTATGTTTAGTATGCAGTGAGCTAAAAAACGGTGATGGATTAAAACCATGATCTCTTGACTTGGTAAGAGTATTCTGCATCATTCAGAAACTCTGTCCATCACCACCCCCCTTTTCCAAAATCGGTTTTATCCACACTATGTGTGGGAGGGTATACTCAGACGTGAGTCCCTTGCTCATTGCACCATCAGGATTCAAGCAAGCCGGGCCGAAGAAGGCTGTGATGCCAGAAACCGGTCCCCGGAAGCTTGTTTCCTTCCCAGTATAAGAATTGGCTTGGTAGTTTGGTTTGCCCTGTTCCCATCATGCACTGGGACAGGAACAGACTAATTTGCATATAGCCAGGTTCTGAGCTGGGATGGTGCAGTGAGCTAAAAAACGGTGATGGATTAAAACCATGATCTCTTGACTTGGTAAGAGTATTCTGCATCATTCAGAAACTCTGTCCATCACCACCCCCCTTTTCCAAAATCGGTTTTATCCACACTATGTGTGGGAGGGTATACTCAGACGTGAGTCCCTTGCTCATTGCACCATCAGGATTCAAGCAAGCCGGGCCGAAGAAGGCTGTGATGCCAGAAACCGGTCCCCGGAAGCTTGTTTCCTTCCCAGTATAAGAATTGGCTTGGTAGTTTGGTTTGCCCTGTTCCCATCATGCACTGGGACAAGAACAGACTAATTTGCATATAGCCAGGTTCTGAGCTGGGATGGTGCAGTGAGCTAAAAAACGGTGATGGATTAGAACCATGATCTCTTGACTTGGTAAGAGTATTCTGCATCATTCAGAAACTCTGTCCATCACCACCCCCCTTTTCCAAAATCGGTTTTATCCACACTATATGTGGGAGGGTATGCTCAGACGTGAGTCCCTTGCTCATTGCACCATCAGGATTCAAGCAAGCCGGGCCGAAGAAGGCTGTGATGCCAGAAATCGGTCCCCGGAAGCTTGTTTCCTTCCCAGTATAAGAATTGGCTTGGTAGTTTGGTTTGCCCTGTTCCCATCATGCACTGGGACAGGAACAGACTAATTTGCATATAGCCAGGTTCTGAGCTGGGATGGTGCAGTGAGCTAAAAAACGGTGATGGATTAAAACCATGATCTCTTGACTTGGTAAGAGTATTCTGCATCATTCAGAAACTCTGTCCATCACCACCCCCCTTTTCCAAAATCAAGTCCCATTTACAGCCAGCTGAGCCTCATACACTGAACAAGCAGAAAATGGCTTTGTTAGACATCTTTTTAAAAAGTCCATATACATTGGTTATCTGGCATGCTCTCACTGGACCACCACATTTAGTGTCAGCACCTGAGGATGTATCTATCAGTGAATTGCGGCCCTAATCTGTCCCTGCATACGTGGGGCAGAAGTGCGATGCAATGTGGCCACATTGTGTTCCTGAATATGTGGGAACTATACTGCGGCGTGGACACGATCTTTCTCACCATCTGCAGGGACAGTAGTGTGTTGTGGCCCCAATCTGTCCCAGAATTTAAGAGACAGTAATGCTTTAAAGCCAGAATGTGACCCACCATCTACTGGACCAGTAGCCTCAGCCGAAGTGAAATTCTTTGTGGTTCGGGATGTTGTTTGGAGTGCACCCAGAGATGACTTTCTTTACTCCATCCTTCCCTGACCCTGGCTTTTGACATCCGTCATCCTACACCATCACTGAATACTTACTGATCTGCCCGTTCCTGCCTTTGGTGCTCTTTCATTATTTAAAACCAAAGGTTGCAAATAACTTCGAATTTCTAAGGGTGTAAAATAACATTTATTTCATAGACCTAAAATATTAATTTCATGGTGTGAACTTTTCAACCAACACCCATACTTTTCTGTTGCGCACTCCACATGATTCCCACATTACTGCAGCAGTTAACCCCACAGGATCACAGTAAACTTGGGCTGGGGGTGGCACTCCTCTCTCCAGCCCCCGCTCCCTCTCCGGCCCCTCTCACCGTGACATACAGAGCTGCCACCGTGTGGTGGGTGCCAGCTAAAGACCCGCTCACCAGGGCCCACTCGCTCGGGTTTCTTGTCCACAGACCACAGACCACAGTTTCACAGTTACAGGCCTTCACGGGGCACTATGCTGGCCCCTCTCGTCTGTGCGGCCTCCCGTTAGGCCTCTGCCTTGCTCCTTCAGCATGTACACAGAGCTGTGCATATACGGATTCTCCAGGCCACCACCACTGCGCGAGGCACGCCAACTGTTTGTGCCACCAGGACGAATCATTAATTGATTTGGTGCTGGAAAATTAAACGTACTCACCTACTGTTGGTGGCAGACACAGGGGGGCTTCGTCGGCGGGCTAGCCTAGGATAGAGTAATTAAATTATGGCCGCCCCCAAAACTCCGGTCAAGAAGTGCGCAACTCTGCTCGTCTTCATTCATGATCCTGCAAGCAGTCACCCACAGTTTTAATTGCGCGAGGCCCAGTGGTGCGCATGCAGGAATGATATCAGCCGCACCCAGAGAGGCACGCAGACGAGGCGGAGGAGGAGACAGTGCACCATTCTGCGCGCTGCGCACAGGCACCTCCTCCTCCACCTCCTCCTGAATTGTTTGGTTGCACTTGCACACTGCAAGGGTCAATCAGGCTTGCTGCTGCTGTTTTCAGAGAGCGGACTCGGTCGGTGTAGTATTATTGCTTGGAAGTCTGACTGACTGACTGACTGTCTGTCTGAGTCTCAGACAGTCAGACTGACTTCTCTCTCAAGTGAATCATGTGTCACATCAAGTCACTCACGGTCGGACTGAAAATCGCCCCCCCAGCCATAAAACCGGCCCCCTATCGGAAAACCGGCCCCCACCTCACCCAGCCTACCGGGGATTGCCCGGTGCCCGAAAGCACCAGTCCGGCCCTGCATGCTGGCATAATCTTGGACGCCAAGGAGTCTCTTGGAGTGCTTCGTGCTATACTCCAAGGCCCCAGATCCTCTAGTTTTGTGATGGAAGCTGTCACCCTTATTCAGTCTCGCCACAGAGTGCCTTAGCTGCCTGTTGCAGGTGCAGTGTGACCAATACTTTAAAGTAAACGTAGGCCTAGATTTATCAAGGGTTTTCATTGCCCTTGTGTCACGCAGGTTAGCACAAGGTAACACAAAGCCCTTATGTTTAGTATGCCACGCAGATTCAGCTTGTGTGGTACTGCATGGCTTAGTAAATCTAGAGTCCACCTATGATTTGTGGTGCATTCCCAGATTTTCTGCGGGTTGTAAACCTGGGATCGCATCAAAATGCTACGCCTTGCCAGTTGAGGCTTAATGAGCAGAAATATCTTTATTTATCCTTGTTTCCTCTTCCTATGTGTGCTGCAGCGCACAAGGAAAGAGAAAATGCCTATAGAGATTGATTTAGTCCCTTCCTGCACATAAACAATCGGTGTACCTTCCTGCACAAAAATCCTGGCTGTAATACAGGTATCCTTGCACCGTGGCACAAGGAGGCCTGCATTGGCGCTTGGCAGCCACAAGTGCACCAGAGCAGAGAGAGAGAGCAGGAATGCAGCATACAATGGTAAGGTAACTGTGGCACATTCCTGCTCTCTCCATTTGACAGAGTGCAGCAAGTTATCTTGCTGCTTTGCATTGAGACAAATATTGATAAATCTGCCCCCCAAAGTGGACTTTGTTTCTTCACCTTGCACAGCATCTGCTGTCTTTCTTGACTTCAGTTTTCTGGTTCTGATCAATGGCTCTCTTTCTTAGTCTTGACTAGAGTATTGTAGTGTCACACTGTGTTTTTTGACTGGATTAGTATATTCTCCTACTGCCGATGACAGGGACCTGTTTTTGTTTTTCATGTTTCTATAGATTTTAACTTCTAGCTAGCCCTCAATAGGAACTCATGCTACACCCTTTATTCCTCATTGATTGCCTATGCAGCAGCTCTCATACGGCCACTTGCTTTATCTGCATATGCCCCTGACTCCCTGACATCTCCCACACTGCCTCCCGCTCTGCCAAAATACCTTGAAAATTCAAGGAAGCAACTAAAAAGCAATCAAAACAGTCAATATTAGTTTGTAAACATAAGTGATTGGTGATTAATATAATCTATCAATATGCTAAAGTGAGTTGTAAACTAATAATAAAACCCCATCAATCTGCCTCAGACACTTTTCTTGGGTAGTAAGAGTTTGATTAAGTTTAGGAAAATTTGATTTTGAGGGTGAAGCTGTCCTGGGCCCTAAAGTAAGTGTTGTTAATCTGAATGGATTCATGTAATGTAAGATATTATGACCAGCCCTAACTATAACAGCACTTTCACCTTTGTTTTTTCAGTGAAGTGCTGTGTTTTTTTAACGTAAAGTAAGACCTTATTGCCTTGCCTAACTATAATGTAACTTTAACTTTTGTTTCTGGGATTTTCAGTTTAAAAAAAATATATACCTACATGCCTCACTGAGCATACCTTTAGAATGTGTGCAGTATGAAGTTGGATGCAGCACAGTGGAGTTATATGTAGGACTTCCAAGAATAAAAAACAACATTTAAAAAACAAGAAAATCATTGCACTTAACCAGTTTTTGTTTTTAAACTTTAGCTAATTCATTATTAGAAGACTTACATATACCTCCACTTTACCTGTGCAATGGACTGGTTTCATGGAGCAGAACTTAAGTGAAGTTCACAGACATAGGCAACACAGGCACAGCAAGTGGTAGCAACACTGACAATTCTGAATCTGGTCCAATACTATTTGGTTGACTCAACAGGGGTATACCTGAATCAATACCCATTGACCTATTAGCATGGGAGAAAGGAACAGTGGCCTGTACTTAGAGGGCTTGCAACAAAGTATCTATCATACCTGATAGACAGTGTGTCTTCAAAGCATGTGTTCCGTGCAGCTGGTGGCATTGTCATGGTCAGAAGGACCAATCTCTCTTCTGACAATGTGGAGAGATTGACAATGATTAAAATCTACAAACAATTCTCTTCAACAAAATGCAGTGCTCCTCAAGACACAACTGTGGATGAGGACAACAACTGGCCTGACATCACATGTACTGCGAGTGATCATCCTCTGTATGAATCCCCTGAGTTTAAAGACAAACTCTACTTTCCTGACTAATCCATAACATAACAGCAGAACATATATGAATGCTTTATAATAATTTCCTGTCAGCAATGGAAGCCTTCATTTCATAAAAAGAGTAAGAAGATGGCTGCCGTCACTGCCCTTTGTTTTATTCACCCACTGGATTGCCAGTAAACATTTAAAAGACTGCCCTATGTTGTGTGTCACTTCCATTTTAAAGAGATGCACATTGACAAATTTACACCACACTTTGGAACAGGTAACTTTCACCAATGAATGATACCATATGTAGATGATTCATGTGATGGCTAGGAGGGTCTTGTATATTAAACTTAATATGTAATGTATAGGGGATCATTCTGAATCAATGCTTGCCTTTCATGTATCACTGGCATAGATTTCTACTTGAGTGTTCTTTCGTTAACTTAAGTCCATCATCTCTAGGTTCTTCTATGACCAGTCAGTTTACCTAGACTAAACCAATCCTCACATTCTTTTTATTGCTTTGTTCAACACAACAGGTCGATCTCTTTATGAGTGAAAACTTTAAGTATCATTGGCAACAACCAGAACAAGGACGAATTCCTATCCACTCCTAATAGATAAAAGAGGACTTAAAGAGGCCTACGCATCTGGACTGGAGAGAGGTTTGCCAATTAGGAAAATGCAGATTTGTGACTTAAGTGGCAACCTCAAAGTGCTTGTGGTCTGGTGGATATGTAATGGACCCAGATAAATGTTGCTATTGTTTGAGTGATCAACCAGGTACATGCAGGTAATTTGTCTGGAATTGGTATGAGATTAGTTCTTAGTTGATGGCACACCATAGTGTCAGCATATCCTATGTCATTTGGTTCCTTATCCACCATGTTTACATTGACTCTCCAATATTGACGTATTTTGACATTCTAGAGGCCTTGACGTGGGCAAGAAGGCTCCATTGGGGCTCCCGCTCTCTGGCTCATCCCTCCACCTAAAACAGCTGTTTGAATATGCTGTCTGAACTGTCACCTTCCTTCCACAATGGATGTGATGTTAGATGCTGCTCATGGACATGTTGTGTTTGTCTAGCTCTCACATTTTCATAGTTCCTTCTACCCATCCATTCATGAAATGAATCCTCTCCCCAAGATTGTGTGATTTGTTGAGGTGTGCTAATTTCAACCATCAACAGATCTTACACTTGGCTGGGCAGATGTGTTTAAACAATATCAACTGTTATAGAATAAGGTTATCAAAATGTGTACATCCACCCATGCCAGGTCACCTATTCCACACAAGAAAGTCAGCTCATAGTGCAGAGGCTTAACGGCAATCTTTGGCCAATGATCGGTAGTGAGTACTTTTTTCTACAGTCTATGCCCAACGGATTCTTCTGAAGTATCCTTCTCCTAAGACCTGACTCCTGAGACTTGAGGGCTTCATTATACTTACTGTAGTAAATAACTCAACACTATGTTGCTAGTTGTTTTATCATGGTGGTTTCAGTCATGGATTTTCCATTCACTCTGTTTTCTTTTAGTCTAGTTTCCTGATACATAATCAGAATCCTTTGGCCAATTAAACTCAACAGCATCATCTGAAAAAAGAAGAAACTTGCTTTTCTTGTGATGACTTCCCTATTAGCCTTGGGCCACCACCAGTATTAAGAAGGTCTCTTTGAAAACCCTGTATTAAGGCATGGGCCAATTGGGAGAGGCAGACACAGACACATCTACTCAGGTGAGAAACGGGTTGTTATTTGCTATACGGTAAAAAACACTTTTATTTAGTCTTTACTAGTTTCAGAGGGTAGGGCAAGAGCAGTAAGTGCTATACAACTATTACTGATATTGATGGGAGGATGAATACTGCTCAGCCTGATCAAACCAATAAAAGGTGGAAGGGTTGGGTATGGTCATAGTCAGTTATCCAACACTGGTTTCAAGGAGAGTGTACCGGAGGACATAAAGTAAGTAAGTAACCTATTTAACCTACAAATGGGGGTGGGGTCGCACACTACTCACACACCGGCGGTGTCGCCCCTAAGGACTCTGGTCAATGTAGTAAAGTGTTCGCGATGCATCATCTTTCGATCTTCTGCTATCTTCGCTGTCTTCGCCATCCCTGGACACGTGTTTCGGGGTATCACCGGTGTGTGAGTAGTGTGCGACCCCACCCCCATTTGTAATTTTAAAGCTCCCGTGAGCAGTGGGCTGACAAGCCTGGGATCCCGCACCTACGCGCCTGAGTGGTACTATACCTGGCAGATATTGGCAGCCATCGGCAACCCCAGTACACGGCCTATCCCTGCTGACGAGGGGTGATACCCCGAAACACGTGTCCAGGGATGGCGATGACAGCGAAGATAGCAGAAGATCGAAAGATGATGCATCGCGAACACTTTACTACATTGACCAGAGTCCTTAGGGGCGACACCGCCGGTGTGTGAGTAGTGTGCGACCCCACCCCCATTTGTAACTTTAAAGCTCCCGTGAGCAGTGGGCTGACGAGCCTGGGATCCCGCACCTACGCACCTGAGTGGTACTATACCTGGCAAATATTGGCAGCCATCGGCAACCCCAGTACACGGCCTATCCCTGCTGACGAGGGGTGATACCCCGAAACACGTGTCCAGGGATGGCGAAGACAGCGAAGATAGCAGAAGATCGAAAGATGATGCATCTCAAACACTTTACAACATTGACCAGAGTCCTTAGGGGCGACATCGCCGGTGTGTGAGTAGTGTGCGACCCCACCCGCATTTGTAACTTTAAAGCTCCCGTGAGCAGTGGGCTGACGAGCCTGGGATCCCGCACCTACGCGCCTGAGTGGTACTATACCTGGCAGATATTGGCAGCCATCGGCAACCCCAGTACACAGCCTATCCTTGCTGACGAGGGGTGATACCCCGAAACACGTGTCCAGGGATGGCGAAGACAGCGAACATAGCAGAAGATCGAAAGATGATGCATCGCGAACACTTTACTACATTGACGAGAGTCCTTAGGGGCGACACCGCCGGTGTGTGAGTAGTGTGCGACCCCACCCCCATTTGTAACTTTAAAGCTCCCGTGAGCAGTGGGCTGACGAGCCTGGGATCCCGCACCTACGCGCCTGAGTGGTACTATACCTGGCAGATATTGGCAGCCATCGGCAACCCCAGTACACGGCCTATCCCTGCTGACGAGGGGTGATACCCCGAAACACGTGTCCAGGGATGGCGAAGACAGCGAAGATAGCAGAAGATCGAAAGATGATGGATCGCGAACACTTTACTACATTGACCAGAGTCCTTAGGGGCGAGACCGCCGGTGTGTGAGTAGTGTGCGACCCCTCCCCCATTTGTAACTTTAAAGCTCCCGTGAGCAGTGGGCTGACGAGCCTCGGATCCCACACCTACGCCCCTGAGTGGTACTATACCTGGCAGATATTGGCAGCCATCGGCAACCCCAGTACACGGCCTATCCCTGCTAACGAGGGGTGATACCCGAAACACGTGTCCAGGGATGGCGAAGACAGCGAAGATAGCAGAAGATCGAAAGATGATGCATCGCAAACACTTTACTACATTGACCAGAGTCCCTAGGGGCGACACCGCCGGTGTGTGAGTAGTGTGCGACCCCACCCCCATTTGTAACCTATTTAACCTACTTCACAATACATGGCATGGGGGACCAGGTAAGGAAAGACTAAAAACAGGAGATGGCTAAGGGGTAAGACACAGTGGGACAACTGCTTTGTGAAGGTAGAGTGCGAAGGATAACTTCTGTCCTGTTGATTTGTTGGTGCTGCTACACTCACCATTAATGCAAAGACAGATATTCAAGAAAAAAAATGCTCATATATGGTAACACAAAGATATAGACTCTTACCCTTACCTCACACAGCAAGCACACCCCTCACCCTATAAAAAAGCAACAACCCCATCATGTTTCTGAGATGCCCTCTCATCCTCACCTCCTGCTACATGCCCATCTCCTCACCCTAAACCCATGAATACATTCACAAAACCATGCCTCCAACTGTCCTTCCCACCCTCACCTCCCATAACAGTTGCACTCTCTCCATATAAAGCGTGGGCCTCCACAGTCTCTAAACTCCTCATCAGTTGCTGGAGGGGGGCATCAATGGTTATTGGGATATGACTGGGTACCACAGCTACCTGCAGTGGTGGGCAACCCCACTGCAGTGGGCAAAATGAGGCAGCAGCAGTAGCTGCCTCCGTCTCATCTTCCTCAAGTACCATCAGAAGGTAGTACTGCACCACAATTGAAGCCAAGCAGCTGTCTCACATTGGGGACTCCAGGTAGGTTCTCTGCCAGGAGCAGCTAGATGATACAAAGAACACAAAAAAGAGCATACATTGTAGTTCTGAATGCAATCTCTGGTTTATATAGTTGTACAGTAGCACAACATGCTGGTCTCCAACTCACATTGGATTTTTTAATGTGATTCTTTGCATGGGTCAAGGTTTTTTTCCTATACACACTTTACATAATGTTGTAGCAGTGTGTGCAATGAAATAATCCATAACCACCACCATAATCAAAATCTGATTTTTTTCTAAAAAAGATGTAAAGTTAAAATGATTTTATGTAGTGACACTTGAAATGCACAGTTCATGTGTGTTAAAAATGAATGAACTGCCAAATATAAAAATATTATGCCATTGACGAATTGGGCAGATTAATTATATGATGCATAATTTGCTTGACTATATAAATTGCAATATTAATGGAACCATTCTGGCATGGCAGCATGTTTTGGACAGATAATGGCATATCATCATAAATTCTAATGGCCAGCTATTTTCCTACATCTTCCTGGGTCCATCCCTGAGCTCAGACTGAGCTCCATACTAAAACTTGAACCCAAAGTACTAGTCAACAGTTCCTTTTTTTTCTGGTCTTTGTCTCAACTAAGTGTATGATAAGGGAAATTATAATCAGGGCCACTGGAATTATGTGATTCTGTGGTCACAGTGATTTCTGTCTAAATATGAATTTGCCACATTTGCCACATATTCCATCATCTCCTGCATAACCTATTATTTTTAACCAAAAAATATTTATCTCAAGAATATCAAAAGTAACACAAAATGCTACAATATATGCTGCCATGCAATGTAAGGTCTTTTACAAAGGTTGACTGGTCACTTCTTGATACTTATTTCTGTATCTGGGTGTTGACTGTTGAACTCATAGCAAGGAGGTGATACCTTTGTCCACACAGTGCAAACATGTGTTAAAATGACAAACTATTGAAGTAATACTGTCAAGAAATGTGACACATTACTCAGCATCATTTGCTTTTTCCTGTTGCATATTTTAGCCAACACTGCTACATAATTTGGTCTAACCCTGCCACATAATTGCAGTGGCACTGTTTAAAATAAAACATCAGGACTTGGACTATGTTTAGCTTTGGCTATTGGCAGGTTGGCTATCTTTATACTAGTAGGCTTAGTTGCATGATTAAGGTAGACGATGGAACAGTAAAAGAAAACATGACAAACAGTTACTTAGGCAGAAACTGTGGGAGAAATGTGGTACATGCTGAGATGGGATTGTAATTTGTGGGCTTGCTGGGAATGAATAGGAAAGTGTGTTAGATATAAGAGGATGTTGGGCACGATATCGTTTCTTCTACCGTTTCAATGATAGAGAGCATGACACAGAAACTTAGGAAGCTGTATAATTTATAAAAGGACTATTGACTAAGATTTAAAGAGATGAGGAATACCTTATCAAATGCAGTAGTTGTCATTGAGAAAGGAACGTGACTCACTACTCATTACAGCAGCCACTTGTTCTCCTCCACAGGATTGCTCATGCCCTCTACAGCAGGAGCTTGGAGTACTTTAGAGCTAGCCCTGATGAAATTTAAATTACTCTGGCATAATTGTCGTAATTTAGTTTGGGGAATATTTTATTATACTTGTTCTGCAAAATGTGTGAAAAGACTCCATTAAGCTACTTTGTGTAATTACATGCAATTAGTGGAAAAGTTTTATCTTGAAAGCGCAGAAGCAACTGGACGTGAGCAGCTGTTGTTCAAGGTGTTTTTTTTTCTGCACAATTTTTTTTAGCGCAAGTCGCATCCTTGGATCCCAATTCAGAACATAGGCAACATTATGATGCTCATAATTAGATATCTGTAACCACCACATTGTTTTACACAAGTTACAGAAAACTCACTAACAATAAGTCTTCTATCCAAAGTATCAATTTGGAAGGTTTACTTGACATTTAAAAAAGCAAGTAGGAAACCACTCAATGTTATAAAAAAAAAAGGTTTTCATAATGGAGGGTTGTTGCTTTGAAAGGATCGGAAAAACAACTAAAGGGTAGAAGGGAATCGAAAGAACATATGATATTGGATGCCTACCATGCTTCACTGTCATGACATCATGGAGCTTCGTATGACATCATATTGGGGTCCATGCTAACCATCTGTGTTTCTGTACTATTCATTGTTTGCTCAAAAAGCTTTCTGTTAACCTACATTTGTGAATACCTAGGCTTGCATTCCTGTTTATGTTATCCACAATCATCTGTTAACATAGCGCAAGATATGTAAAAGAGGCCAAGTGAAAGCTTACTAAAAAAGAAGGGGAAGAATGCTACAGACAGAAGGGAGTCAGATTTGGAAACTCAGGGAATATAAAAGAAAACACAAGAAGGCAGGTATGCAAAATTAAAGCGGATACTAAAGTAAACAGGTGGAAGATGTAAGCAGCGGAAAATATAGATGACCAAAATTATTACTAATAAGAATTACTAAACAGGACTTACACGCAGCTCCAGCAGGTATGACTGGTGTGGAGACAGAGGCTGTGTCGTCGCATGGGCACAGGGGATGGCGGTGGGCTGTCAGAAAGGAAGAAATGTAAAGGGGCGGCTGAATGGTACTTATTAGTACTCCTTACTCTTTCATAGGCAAACAAGTACTGTCAAACAAATTCACTTCCTGACTAAGAAATTGATTACTTTCACCTTAAAAATCTATTAGATCCCTGTCTTAGACAGAGTTCCCTACAAAATCTATTGATCCTCCACTCACTTCATATAGTTTTGATATATTTCCACTCTGAAAGCTATATGCAAAACCATTCTTCCTTCATGTACTGTACTGCACTGAGATGGAGGGGAGGTATGTACAAGTGGTGTGAGGGAAAGTTGTCTGTCACTATAGCAAAGTGAGGAGGGGGAAGAAACCTACAGACAGGAGGAAGCCAGCTTCAGAAACAGGAAATATAGAAAATATGAGCAACTGTGCGGTATAATGAGCATTAAAGTAGATCATTGGAAGTTGTGGAAATAGAAAGTACAAAATGCCATAATTCATACTTAATGGGAATAGATAAAAGTAAGAAATAAAAAACATGATTTACTAGCAGGAAAGACTTCTTCCAAGGCTGCGGCACCTCCTCCAGTGCCATCGCCCTAGGTGTCAGCAGTTCTACTGGTGGTGGCCTTTCCCCATTTGGACTGTTTGATTTTCCTGAAAAAAGAAAAGTTAAACAGGACAATGATTAGAAGTGCTCAGTACAAAAGCGCAATTTACAGGCATAATATTGTACTGTCAGACATATCAATCATATTTCTCCCTTCAACCTAGCCTAAAAATAGGTCTGTGTCCTACACATTATTTGCTTCCTACACATGATATTGCTACTCCCCTTGCTTCGCACATTTTTGCAGTTAAAGGGCAAAGCCATTCTCTCTTCATGTACTGCACCTCATGCAGTTGAACACCATATTAGTGACATAAAACTAATAGTGGAATGCAAACACCCCTGATATCATACTATTATAATTGACATCTTTAAATCAGCTTAAGCAAGCCCCTGTATCACCATAGCATAAAATCCGGGAAATATGATCCACTCGATCTCCAGCGCAGATCCTGCCCAATCCTCCAGTCCTACACCCTTCCTGTCAAGTTGGCAACATGCCCCACTACTCTTTGAACCTCAAGCATTGCCCAAAGTATATAGAAAACCATAACGTATTACATGACTGCTCTATTGAAGCAAAGAAAATGGATTTAGGCACTCTTTGATGTAAAAAGTGCATTTATTTATGTGAGTGGCTCACACCAACATTACAACACCACAATTACACCAGTAGACTGCGAACATGATATGACACACATAAATAAAAATACTTTTTGCACCAGACGGCATATGTGTCTATAGTCTTTGTTGCAAAGGAATGGTCAAATAAATTGCAGTTTTTAAAAATTATTTCCGAAAAGCAGGCACCGGCAACAAGGAAACCAGAAAGGTATTTTTATTTGGCAGAAATAGATACTGGACGACGTGTTTCGGTGGACGCAGTCACCTTGATCACATAGTGTGGCCGCCAATTTCTGGCACTTATATACTACTTAGGGCTACTCAGCTGAGAGTAAACACTGAAAACATACTGTGCAGTAACTACTGTGTGCAACAAAAAACACAATTCTTAATATATACAAACAATGCATAATTAATTCAGCTGTTCACTGTGTTAAGAATATAATAAACAAAATCTCAAACAAATATGTAAACATATTCACTGAAAAAAACAAAGTGTATAGGAACATTATAGTTAGGGCGAAATTTTACTTGCACAAAACCAGAGAAATTCGTCAGTTATAGTTACCTCAGCTAACTATAAATTATGCCCCTGAAATGCACTGCTCATGACCTCACATATTACATCACTCATGACATGATCAGTGACATCACTGATGACATCTCAAATGACATCACAAATGACATCACTGATGACATCGCCCAGTGAGTACAAGTGTTTTCTAAGAGTTAATGAGTTTTAAACATATATAATAAGCTACTACAAAAGCTAAAAGAGTATGCTATGGACTAATAATGAATGTTACTACTTCTAACATATAATATGTGAGTGGCTGCATACCTGTGTGTATTTGTGCATTAGTGGGTGTCTGAGTGGCTGTATGGGTGAATAAGTAGGTACATGAGTAGCTGTTTGGGTGAGTGAGCAGCTATGTGAGTGGCTTTATTGGTGAGTGAGTGGGTGTCTGAGCAGTTGTATGGGTGTGTGCATTGGTGTGTGAGTGGTTTTGTGGGTATATGAGTGGTTTTATGGGTGTGTGCATAGGTGTGTTAGTGGTGTTGTGGTTGTGTGAGTGGCTGTATGAGTCAATGTCTGATTAGCTGTACAGGTGAATAAGTGGATAAGTGAGTAGCTGTATGTGTGAGTGAGTGGCTTTGAAAGTAGCTGTATGGGTGTGTAAGTGGTTGTATGTATGAGTGAGTGGAAACATGAGTGGCTGTATGGACATGTGATAGGGTGTGTGAGTTGCTGTATAAATGAGTGAGTAGGTGTGTTAGTGGCTGTATGGCTGATTGACTGGTTGTATGAGTAGCTGTTTGGGTGTATAAGTGGCTGTGTGATTGGATGTATGAGTTTGAGTGAATATGTGTATGAGAGGCTGTATCAGTGAGTGAGTGGGTGTATAAGTGGCTGTATGGGTAAGTGGTTGTGTGAGTAGCTGTATGGGAGAGGATGTGGGTGAAGGAGTGGGTCTATGGATGAGTGAGATTGTGTGTAAGTAGTTGTATGGGTATGTGAGTCAGTAAAATTGAACCTAACTATAACATCCCTGCAATCTTTGTTTTTTTCAGTGAATTTCTAAGGATTTTTTATTCTCTTTCCTAACTATAAAATCCCTGCAACCTTTGTTTTTTCAGTCATCTTCTAAGGTTTTTAAATTCGATTTCCTAACTATAACGTCCCTGTATTCTTATTTTTTTGTGAATTTCAAAGGTTTTTTATTTTTTTACCTAATTGTAACCTGCAACCTGGGCGAAGCACTACGCTACGCTTGCATGGTTTGCAAAGTTTGCGCTACTTCACACTACACAAATTGCACATAGCAAAGTGCAAATACGCGTAGTTTAGTGCAGCGGTCATTTTGTGCCTGCTCCCGGTCCTTTACGGCAAGTTGACGACCACGGGCGAGCAAAATGACATCCTGGCGAGACTTTTTCCATGTTTGCGATCAGCAACATCAAGTTGCCGATTGCGAGCGTGGAAAATAAACCTCCCGGCGAGATTCTCAACGCGGTAGGTCAGGTATCTCATTGCGAGTGGTCGCGTATGCTCGTGACCACTTGTGATGAGAAACTATCAGTCCGCGTTGAGAAAGCTTCCGCTCAAGTAGAGATCTACTCAAGCGGCAGAAAAGGACCGCTTGCACTGTGCAAGATGTGGTTTGCACTGAGTGCACAGTGCGGACAAGCATCCAGCACTGTGCAATCAATGCGAACAGCATTTCTCACAGTGCACTACACTGTTCTCGTAGCTACTCGTAGCTCACGTAGTGGGAAGTGCATTTCGCGTAGCTACGTTCAGTGCTACTACGTGAACTATGTCCAGGGTTACTGTATATGTCTGTGATAGGGTGTGTAAGTTGCTGTATAGGTCTATGACTGGCTGTGTGAGTGGTTTTGTGGGTGATTAATTGGTTGTATAGGTGTCAGTGGGTATATGGGCAGTTGTTATAGAGTGTGAGTGGGTGTGTGAGTGGTTCTGTGTATGATATCATCAATGAGGGCATCAGTAATGCCATTTGAAATGTGATAAGTGGTGTCACTGATCATGTGATAAGTGATGTAATATGTGAAATCATAAGCAGTGTATTACGGGGGTAAGTTATAGTTAGCTGAGTTAACTATAAATACTGAATTTCTCTGGTTTTGTATGAGTGAAATTTGAGCCTAACTATAACCTCCCTGCAAACTTTGTTTTTTTTCAGTAAATTTCAAAGATTTTTAAAATTCTATTTCCTAACTATAATGTCCCTGTAACCTTTGGATTTTTTTTGTGAATTTTGGAAGGTTTTTTATTTTATCTCCTAACTATAACCTGTTACCTTTGACAGTGTCTGTGTGACTGGCCGTATAGGTCAGTGAGAGAGTGTGTTAGTTGTTGTATAGGTTGGTGACTGGGTTTGTGAGTGGTTTTTTGGGTGTGACTGGTTGTATGAGGTAGTGAGTGGGTATGTGAGTGGGTGTATGGGTCTGTGAGTAGTAGCATGAGTGTATGAGTGGGTCTGTGAGTTAGTGTGAGATTATTTGTGAGTATCTGAGTATGTGTGTGTGTGTGTCTCTCAGTGTGTCTGTGAGTGAGTGCATGTGTGCTTGAATGGATCTTTGAGTGGGTGCATGAGTGTCTGAGTATGTCTGCAAGTGGGTGTGTGAGTCTCTGAATAGGTCTGTAAGTGGGTACGTGAGTTTATGAGTGGGTCTGGCAGTGGGTGTACAGACAAAAAGGAGGGAGAAACACAGAAGAAGGTCCTCATGCCAGCTTCACCCTGTGACTTTCCTCCTCTCCACATTACCCGCAGACACCTACCCTCTGTTGCAATTGATTTTCTGCTTCCTCTGCTAATTTTTTGCTAATTTTTCTGCCTCTTCTCTGATTGCTCCTGCCCTCTATTTGGTGTCTTTCTGCTCATTCTGCCTGTTACTTTGCTTCTCTCTGCTTGCACCTGACCTTTTGTACGCCTCTTGCTGCTTGTTTCTGCCCTATATTCAGCATCTTGCTTCTTGTTTCTGACCTCTATTTTTCCTCTTGCTGCTCATTTCTGATCTCTATTTTCCCTCTTTGTGCTAATTTCTAACTGCTATACTACCTCTTGCTGCTTGGTTTCTGACCCACATATTTCTTCTTTCTGCTCGTTTCTGACCTTTATTTTGTCTCTTCCTACTTGCTTCTTTTCTTTACTCTGCCTCTTTCTGCTTTGTTCTGACTGGTATTTTGTTTTTACAACTTGTTTCTGACATTTGTTCTGCCTCTTGCTTCTCGCTGCTGACCTTAATTTTGCCTCTTTCTGCTCATTGCTGACCTTTATTCTGCCTCCTTCTGCTCATTTCTGACCTTTATTCTACCTATATTTTTTCGTTAGTGACCTTTATTCTTCCTTTTTCCACTCATTGCTGACCCTTATTGTGCCTTTATCTTTTTGTTACTGACCTTTATTCTGCCTCTTTCTGCTCAACTCTAACCTTTATTCTGCCTCTACCTGCTCTTTTCTGATCTTTATTTTGCAATTTTAGCTCCTTTGGGTGCCCTGGAGCCCACCCAGAGCACCCAGTGAGTACTGGTGAGGACCACAGGGGTAGCCTCAATGCCCCTGTGGTCTCTGGGATTGTGTCCACACGCAGTGAGCTCCCTGAAATATCACTTCCTGCTTGTGGGAGCAATGTTTTCCTCTATTTCCCTGAATGCATTTTTGCATGCAAGGAATCAGATGAAACCTCTGCTTTCTGCAAGAATGTGTAGTTGTGTTTGCTTCTGCAGCTCCCAACAAGCAAAAGCAAACAGCTAAGTCCCGAAGGTGGGCATCTCAGGAGGTAACAGGAGCCAGGCTTGGGGGGTGGTGGCCCCAAGGGCCATAAATGGCTCCACAAGGGTGCCCCTGTAGAACTTAGACCCGAGGAGGTGGCTGCCACCGTGGGCCACGACAGAGCCCCTACATTCATTTCTTTCAGCACAGGGGGGGTGGCGGGCACCCGATGCTGCAGGGGGGCTGCAAGGGCCCACCTGCTTACATTAGAAGCAGTGCTCTGGGTAGGTGGAGATCCCCAGGGCTGCAAGGTATGGAGCACAGGCCCTCCTGCATTCATTGAATTACTTTTGCAGCAGGGGAGGTGATGGTACCTAAGGCGCGGGCGGGCAGAGTGGGCATTTTTTAAGGGACATGTAGGACATAAAAAGTAGTGCCCCTGGGAGCGTAATTAAAAAGAAGTGAGTGGGCCCAGACATGTTTGTTTTCTGCAAATTCACAATATCACGATTTCACTGTATTTTGTTGTTTTTTATATGCTTTTTTGCCTGTTGGGTCTATCTATCTATTTATCTATCTATCTATCTATCTATCTATCTATCTATCTATCTATCTATCTATCTATCTATCTATCTATATATATATATATATATATATATATATATATATATATTTGTTCCACACGGAGACGTCTTGAGAAATGACAAAGAAAGATCTCTAGCGGCACACCTAAGCACGAGTCAAATAAAGATTTATTGTCTCACAAAACAAGCAGTACGATGCATTTCGGTGAAGCCTTTGTCAAGTACAAGACCTGTGCCCTACTTCCCATAGAAATACGGGTCATAGTTCATAGACAATGAGGAAACACTACGGAATCGCAAGCACATATGAAAAACAGATGCAAATTCATTCTGTTACTAAACAAAACAGCTTCAGACAATTGATGTTGCGACAGATTGAATTTGGGAATTGTTTGTTTGGATTTACCACTCGTAGTATTGGTTGCGGGTTTGTCTGAAGCCCAGAGTGTATTGATTCCAGGACCATCCCCTCCACGGGCCTCATGGACACCGGGGTTGACCGGAGCCCCTCCTGTCCTGTCCTAAAAAAGACTGTCTGGACGTCGATGGTTGCTGGTCATAGATTGGTCTATGAGTATCAGGTGCCTGGTCACTGTCAGTATCAGAATTTGTATCTGAAAAGGTTGCCCTCTTTCGTTGATACTTAATCGGTCCTTGGTTAGGGCCCTGAGGCTGATAAAAGTCTTTATGGAAATAGGGATAAGTTCTCTCCTTTTTATACCTGCGTATATCTTTATGGAGTTTGTCAGTTTTTTTGTGCGAAATGAACTCTTCAAAGTCTTTTATTGTCAAAGCAACTTTATCTAAAAGAGCTTTCGCATTCGTGATGTTGCTATCTGTGTTGATTTTATTTTCCAATGTCTCAATTTCTTTAGGTAATAACTTAATATGCTTTAGTGCCGTTTCTATGCTGAGCACCATCTATGTGCGCGAGCATTTATTTGCAGCAAAACTGAAACCTATTTTGAACCCATCATCCTCTATAAAGATGATCGGAATGTTCTTGATTTGTAAACCCATTGGTTTGATGTTAGAATTAAGACAGTCAGTCAAGAACTTTGCATGGAGTTCAGTTCTCTCTAATTTGTTTTGTAATCTTTCTAGGTGGTTTAAGTCAGATTTATGTGGTAAATGTCCTATAGGGCCTCTATTACCCAAAAGAGAGGGACCTGCTGCAATTCTTAGCACATATTCGTCCGTATATGATAAAGTCTCGGCTTCAGACATAGATTACCAAGAAGCCCGAGAAGAAAATCAACTTGAGAATCCTGATTTATCTACAAAACAACCACTGGTTCAGAAAGTGTCCTTTTTTTTAAATGGTGTAAATCCATTCAGTAGCTGCGTAGAAATGCAAAAATAATAATTTCAATATCTAGCGACGGGGTGGAATTGCGACCCCTCCCGAGCACAAGGTTCACTGTGATTGGCTGTCAAAATTACAAACCAGAAAGTGTTGGCAGCTATCTTGTGGTAGAACCGAGTCCCAAGAAAACATGGAAACAAAGGTGAAAAAGAAGAAAAGGAGGCAGGGTAGAAATACCCTGAATGCCTAGGCCTGCTTAGGGGGTCCCACAATGACCCGTGGGCCCAAAAAAGCATTTTTTAAATTAATTTTGGCAGAATTCATGCTGGGGCCGCGAATCCGGCCGAAATTCTTTTAAAAAATGAAGCACGGGCTCCCACTCTTCACTTAAATGTAGCCCCCAGGTGGGCCAGGTCCCAGGGACATTGCCCAATTCCTAATATCAAATTTGCAGGGGGCTGCGGGGGGGCCCCCCGCAGCCCCGGGGACCGCCACCTCCAGGGGCTTTGTTAATAAAACTATGCGGGAGGGGATGTTGCCCTCCCACAACCCCGAGGACCGCCGCCCCTAGGGCTTAATTTTTAATATGTGGGAGCCTCCAAGGCCCCACCAAGCCCAGGGGACCACAACCCCCCGGGTCTATGCAAATGATACTACGAGGGGTGGCACTTGGCCCTCCTGCAGCCCCCGGGACCGCCACCCCCTGGTGGTCCCCAGGTAAGTCCCCTTAAATCCTAAGGGTCCCTTGGGTCCAAGTAGCCTACCTGGTACCTCTAGTAAGCACCACAGAGCTGCATTGCAGAGAGGAGTAAAAAGGGACATAACCTTGGACCACCTCTCTGCAACACAACTCCGTGGCGCTTACTGGAGGTACCTGGTGGGCTAGTTGGCCCCCAGGGACCCTCAGGATTCAAGGGGAATTAATCCCCCAACTTAAAACCTGCCTGGGGCGCGTTTGCACAGTGGTGAAGGGAGTGGGAGGGCCTAATGTGACATGGGTGTACTTAACCAATAACTTCACCAAAACCCAAGCACTTATAAATTCACCATGCACTCTCCTTGCAGTACTCTAATCATCCAGTCAGTACCCATGCACTAATCCAATGACCCATGCGCTAACTCATGCACTGCTACAATACCCTGAGCACTACCCATGCAGTCCAGCCATCGCCTTGTCACTACCCATGCATTCCTCCAATCACCCAGCGAGCACCATGTACTTATCGAATCACTCCGCCAAAGCCCTAGCATTTATAAATTCACCATGCACTCTCCTTGCAGTACTCTAATCATCCAATCAGTACCCATGTACTCATGCAATGACCCAGGCACTAACACATGTATTGCTACAATCCCCTGAGCACTGCTGATGCAGTCCAGCCATCTCCTTGTCACTACACATGCACTCCTCTAATCACCCAGCCAGTTCCATGTCCTTATCCAATCACTGCACCAAAACACAAGCACTTATAAATTCACCATGCTCTCTCCTTTCAGTACTCTCATCATCCAGTCACTACCCATGTACTCATGCAATGACCCAGGCACTAACACATGCACTGCTACAATCCCCTGAGCAATACTGATGCAGTCCAGCAATCTCCTAGTCACTACCCATGCACACCTCCAATCACCCAGCCAGTTCCATGTACTTATCCAATCACTCTGCCAAAACCCAAGCACTTATAAATTCACCATGCACTCTCCTTGCAGTACTCTAATCATCTAGTCACTACCGATGTACTCATGCAATGACCCAGGCGGATGTATGACATTACAACGCATGCATTTACCACGCATGCTTTTACATCGCAGTTTTTACAACGCATACCATTACAACGCATAGCGCTTTGGGGTGCTGGATAGTGAATAGTTTAATTTACTATTCCAACTCCAGTCCCCATGGATAGTAGGGAAGGTGTTGGATAGTAAATTAAATCTATTCCCTATCCTAGAGCGCCCCCCAGCGCAATGCGTTGTAATGGTTTTCGTTGTAAAAGTTGCGATGTAAAAGCACTGCGTGGTAAAAGTTGCGTTGTAAAGGATGTTTCCCGACCCAGGCACAATCCCCTGAGCATTACTGATGCAGTCCAGCCATCTCCTTGACATTACCCATACACTCCTCCAATCACCCAGCCAGTTCCATGTACTTATCTAACCACTCCGCAAAAACACAAGCACTTATAAATTTACCATACACTCTCCTTGTAGTAGCAAAACTAACTATAATGGTCGAATTTTACTGGTTTTGTACGAGTGAAATGTCCAACTAACTATAACGTCCCTGAAACCCGTGGTTATATTTAGTTCAGCTAACTATAACTCATGCCCCGTAATGTACTGCTTATGACATCACATATTACATCATTCATGACATGGCCAGTGACATCAATGATGACATCACTGATGACATCTCAAATTCATCATCCAGTGACTGTGTGTTTCTGTCAAGTTTAAATATGTTTTTTATATATATATCGTGATCAAGGGAGCGTGACTCCCGAAACGCGTTGATGGGTGTAACAAGAATAAATAAAAGCCTGATTTAATGATATCCGCATACAAGTGCCAGGTGATTTCTTTGAAATGCAAAAGAAAATCCTATTTTGAATATATATATATATATATATATATATATATATATGAATGCTCCCAAATTGCCCACTAGGCAGGATTGCACACGAATAGGTGCCTCGATAACAGCGGGTAAAGGACCTCCATGTGCGCCAACAACTGCAGCTCCCCGGTACTGGATGAAAGCCTGACGCGTTTCTGAGCCGTGTTGCTCGTCTTCAGAGGCTCAGCCTGGGAAAGCGTTCTAGGGTTACACCCACAATTAGTAGTTAATCAATTTCCTGCCCCCAGATGGGCGTACTCAAATAAGCATAACGCTAATGGGTTGTGGGTAATGTAGTCCGTATCCCTGGTCCTTTGTGTAAAGTTTTATATTTAAAGCCCATGGATGGGCCTCAGCGAACAGGAAGTCCATTAATCCCTTGCCTCTGCTTCACTTTATGGACTCCGTACATCAGAGCCCATGGCCCCCGACTTTTAGAGGAGTGGTGCAACCCTCGCGGCTGGACTGCCGCGTGTAAATGAATGCTCCCAAATTGCCCACTAGGCAGGATTGCACACTAACAGGTGCCTCGATAACAGCGGGTAAAGGACCTCCATGCGCGCCAACAACTGCAGCTTCCCGGTACTGGATGAAAGCCTGACGCGTTTCTGAGCCGTGTTGCTCGTCTTCAGAGGCTCGACCTGGGAAAGCGTTCTAGGGATACACCCACAATTAGTAGTTAATCAACTTCCTGCCCCCAGATGGGCGTACTCAAATGAGCATTTATATCTGCCAAGGTGTATTGAAGAATGATTGTGTGTATAAGTGTCTGAATAGATTATTTAGTAGATGCATGACTAACTGTAAAAGTGAGTGATTTAATGTGTCTTACTGAATGCATTGGTTAGTGACTAAACTGTGTCAGTTGGTGTGTAAGCGGCTGCAAGGGTACATGACTAGCTACATGAGTGTCTATATGGGTTATTGATTGGTTGTCTACATATCTGTATGGGTGCCAGAGTTTCTGTGTGGGTGGGGGTTTTGACTCTGTGCATAGATGTGTGAGTGGGTGATTCACTGCGTGTATGGGTTCAGGAGTGCATCTGTGAAGGGATGTATGGGTGGGTGAGTGTGTATATAGGTGTGTTGGTGAGTGAATGAATGTTTCAGCGGTACATGTGTGAGTAAGTACATATGTGAAAGGCTGTGTATGTGAGTGTTGGAGTATGTAAATGACTTTGTGAGAGTGAGTGATTATGTGTGTGGCTGTATGGATGAGTGTGTGTTTGTATCAGTGATTGCATAAGAGAGTAAGTATATGTTAGTATCTGTATGAATAAGTGAGGCGGTGTGTATATAACTGTATAGGTGGGTAAATGGGAGTGTGATTGATTCTTTGCATGACTGACTAGGTGTGTGAGTAACTCTATAGATGAGTGGCGGTGTGTGAGTGTCTGTGTAGGTATATGAGTGCATATGAGAGTACTGTATTGATGAATGACTGCATGTATGAGTGGCTGTATGGGTGAATGAGTGGATGTGTGTGTAGATCTAGGAATCAGTGAGTGGGTATGTAGTAACTGGTATTGGTGTGTCTATGGTTTAGAAAATGGAAGTCTGTATTTCAGAGTGGGTGTCTCAAAGGTTACATTAGGGTGAGAGGAGGTGCATCAGATTATCAAGTGGATGATGGCACTTGTGATGTCATCAGTGATGTCATTTGAGATGTCATCAGTGATGCCACTGGCCATGTCATGAATGATATAATATGTGACGTCATCAGCAGTGCATTGCGGGGGTGTGAATTATAGTTAGCTGAACTAACTATAACAGCCGAATTTCACTGGTTTTATACGAGTAAAATGTCCAACTAAATATAACGTCCCTGAAATCTGGAAAAAGGTTTTTTAAATGCCAATTTCTAACTATAATGCCCCTGAAACCTATCTTTTTTTCAGTGAATTTCAAAGGTTTTTAAAGGCTCATTTCTAATTTTAACGTCCCTGAAACCTAAGGTTTGTTCAGTGAATTTCTAAGGTTTTTTAAATGCTAATTTCTAACTCTCCCTACAGAGGTAGGACATGTGCAGAAAGAGGAAGAAAGGCGCAGAAAGAAGCAAGAGGAATGCAGAAAAAGGCAACAGAATTCCAGAAAGACAAAAAAAAAGTACAGAATGAAGCAAGAGATATGTAGAAAGAACCAATAGAGGTGCAGAAAGAGGCCTTGCTGCAAAGTCATTCTATGCCCCCAACTTGTTGCTGATGGGTACTGGTGGTAACTGACTCTGACTAAGTAGGCCTAGAGCCAGTGCTATGCTAAAAGACACTTAGATTATAGTGAAAACACCTATATACCCTAGGGAATATGTTGCGTTGGGGTATCCCTGTGATTGGCATGTCCTCCTCTGTAAGGCCTTAGTACGTAATAGGACAGGGGGATTAAAACTACCTCTAAGTCAGAAGTGCAGTAAGATGCTTCTTTAAGTAGTAGTCACGTTTGCAGAGTGGTAGAGAAAAGGTGCTGGGCCTCCAACCAGCACTCAGGAATTCTGCTGCGTAGGACTTACAGGAGATACCAGGAGCGTTTCTTGGCTCCCAAAGTCCCTCAGGAATAAAGTGGATTTCATTCCCCATCCTATAGTCTGCCAACAGGCGTGTTTGCTGAGTAGCGGAGAAAAGGCAGTGCCCACCGAAGACGTCTCAGCAATCCTACTGTGTGGGACTTACTGGAAGTAACAAGAGGAGTAGTTGGCCCCCAAGAACATCCTTGGGGCCCAATTATCCCTCCTATTACCTCCAGTAAGTACCACACAGCAGGATTGCTAAGTTCTCATAACAGGCCATGCCCCCTTTGCTCACCACTCTGCAAACGCGCTCCTTGGCGTGTTCTTGCATGGGGATTGAAGTCCCCTTCACTGCTGGAGGTCCTTTGGGCCAACTAGCCTACCGCTTACCTTCATTGAGACCCACACAGTGGGATTGTTGAGAGGTGAACAGAAGCCACGCCCCCTTTCTCCACCACTCTGCAAACATGCCTCCTGGTGCACTCTTTGTTGAGGGATGAAGTCCCCTTTCCTCATGAGGGTCCCTGGGATACAAGAAGCCCAGCATGTACCTCCAGTAAGCCCACACAGCTGGATTGCTGAGAGTGGTCTAAGGCCACGCCCCCTTTTAACACTACTCTGAAAATGTGCCTCCTGGCGCACTGCTGCTCGAGAGATGAAGTCCTCATGTGTCCTGAGTTCCTCAAGACACAAGAGGACTTCATTGCCCCACCAGCAGTGAACCAAGAGTCACGTTTGCAGAGTGGTGTGAAAAGGGGCATGGCCTCGGTCCACCTCTCTGCAATCTAGCTCTGTGGCGCTTACTGGAGGTACCTGGTAGGCTAGTTGGCCCCCAGTGACCCCCAGTATGCAAGGGCACTTAATCCCCCAACTTAGAACGCGCTACGGGGCGCGTTTGCACAGTGGTGAAGGTAGGGGTGGGGCTTGAGGTGTGCAAACATGCGCTGTGGAGCGTTTTAAGTTGGGAAATTAATTCCTCTTCAATCCAGAGGTCCCCTAGGGGCCAACTAGCCCACCAGGTACCTCCAGTAAGCACCATGGAGCTGCATTGCAGAGTGTTGTAAAAAGGGGGCATGGCCTCTGAACATCTCTCTGCAACACAGCTCCATGGTGCATACTGGAGGTACCTGGTGAGCTAGTTGGCCTACAGGGGACCTCAGGATGGAAGAGGAATTAATTCCCCAACTTAAAATGCGCCACAGGGCGTGTTTGCACATATGTCACTTCAGGCCCCGCCCCCTTCCTTCACTATTGAGCAAAATATTCCTCTAAAATCAGCCGAACTACGAATTCCGATTTACTCACCTGTTATCAGGAGAGACCTCAGTGCTGCATCTTTCAGCCCACTACTGATCCTGAAAAGTAATTCTAACCATACTTACAGTAACTTGAATTTCCTTCCATAGGCTAACATTGACTGGTTTCACTTGGAAATTCTTCAAGTGTGGAGTTTTGGAACTTTAAAAAATTCCTTAAAATCAGCCGAACTACGAATTCCGATGTACTCGCCTGTTATCAGGAGAGACCTCAGTGCTGCATCTTTCAGCCCAGTACTGATCCTGAAAAGTAATTTTAACCATACTTACCAGTAACTTGAATTTCCTTCCATTGCCTGCTATATAAAATAAATAAAACAGGAAAAATATATATTACAATTTCAATATTTTTAAAAACATGCTTTTTTTCAATTTATATTAAAAATATGTAATGTAATTTAAAAAATAATATATCTAAAAATAAATACTTTAAAACAATGTAGTAAATCAGTATAAAAAATATAACAATTAATACATTAAAAAATTATCATTTACAAAACCTTTTAAATTCACTGAAAAAACCATAGGTTTCAGCCACGTTATAGTTAGGAATTAGCATTTAAAAAACCTTAGACATTCACTGAAAAAAACCTAGGTTTCACACATGTTATAGTTAGCTGGACATTTCACTCATGCAAACCATTCAAATTCCCCCGTTATAGTTAGTTCAGCTAACTCTAACTCGCGCGCCCACAATGCGCTGCTGATGACGTCACATATTACATCACTCATGACATGGTCAGTGACTTCACTCATGACATCACTGATGACATCTCAAATGACATCACTGATGACATCATCCTTATAAAAGAGTAGCGACCTCCTCTCACACTAATATAACCTTTGATACACACATTCAAAAATAGAAACAATTCTTTTTAAAAAAATAGTGTGATGTATTCCTATAGGTACTGTATCGATTCCCCTATTCCTGACCCTGGTTTGGTTAATAATTAACTAGCAGCCATCCAACGGTGCAAAAACCGTTATCTGATTAAGCCACACCACGGCACAGAAGCGCGTTATCTGATTAGGTCATAACGCATGCCATCTAATTAGACAAGCGATATTCCTCCAGCCCCTGATAAGGCATACGGAGTTCTCAAAACAAATCAAACCTACAGCGACCTGGGAAATTCCCATAGCCATTGTTTTGATTTCACCGAGAACTTCAGCAAAAGAATGTGCGAACAAGCCCGTTCATATGACATCCTTATTGACGCATATATGTCCATCCTTACGTCAATCTCGGCACCTTTCAGGTATTAATAGTACCGACATTGCCTTAAGCAAACACATGCGGTGGTGACGAGATTGGAGCAGCGAGACGTGCCGAGGAGCCCAGCAGAGAGCAAAGCCCACAGGCGCTGCCCCGCCTTCCTGACGCGCTGAGAACGAGACGCTGCCTTTCTCCTGCTGAGAAATCCAGCTCCGGCGCTTCCAAGCAGCCCTCGCAGGCAGCTGGAATATCAAGACCTGGGACAAGAGATACCAGCCCTCCACCATTCTAGATCTCAGGTACAGAACTGAATAACCCCTTGCAGAGATTTCTCGAGTCAGTCCCTTGGCAAAACAAACTTAACTTAAACTGCTACTTATCTACTCCCGCCCACGTATTAGGCTTAGGTCAGGTACACTGGGGTAGGCGTGGTTAGAAGCACCAGTTGAGTATGATTAGTCAAATGTATATATGTATGTATCTATTTTATCCATTTTAAAGTATCATATGGCTCAGAAACCATATCAATGCTTTTACAGTATTATTTTATAATTCTGTCTTTACTGTATGCACTTTACTTAACTATAAGTATTACAATAATAGCGATTCATTTCTCTTGTATGAGAAAGGAGACTGATCAATAAATAACATCTTTTTATTGAACACGCCCGTCTCTTCCTTTTCTCTACAATCTGGTGAAACTAAGAATGCACTGAACTGACTGAGTAAAATAAGTTGTCTTTTGTTTTCACACAACTCTAGAGATACACTCTTGATTAGGGGAGAGCAAAGTTGTCATGTTCTATGGTTGTCAGAAACTAAATCCCTTCTTGTCTATCCAGGGAGGTTAAAATCCTCCTTGCCTATTCGAGAAAGTTTCTAGTGAACTCTGAGCTAGCTGGCAAACACAAAACTTTAAGTCTAATATCGTCGGTAGAAGACCTAGTTAACCTCTGCCCTAGGTCTATACTATTGAAGATATTATTCCAATGCGCAGAGCCTATTGGGATAATAGGAACTACACTACATGGCGCCCAACGTTTGGAAAGGCGATAAAACTAACGCAAGACATTAGAGTAACTCAGTCGTGCTTTTTCACACAGACCCCTTTTTTCCCATAATACTCCAAAGACGTCAAGAGTGGGTGAAAGGTCATATCCGCCAAACCTCGCAGGAGGAGACTCCTATGTATGGTTCTTGGTTTATTCAACGTTGAAGGATACACTGTTCCAAAATATTGTGCATCTAATCTTTGTTTCCATAGAAACCTGATCTGCAAACAAACAGAATAACCTTCCTGTCAGTAAAATGACAGAAAGTGAAGAAGAAAGGGAGACAGTTAGAATAGCAGCTGAACTCCTAGTAGCAGACAATACTCTGCTGCAAAATGACCCGGATGCAATACTCATCCCGGTCAACATAAGAAAATCTATAACTTTAAAACTTATAGAAAATGGGCTGACACCGAGAGGTGGTACAGTCATATTCGTTATCGAGGCACACGAATATCGGCAGACAGAGGTATTCTATTCATGGATAAACTTTCCAGCAGCAAACGCTGTAACAAAGGACTTCCACTATTACAAAATAGAGGAACCTCCTAATGAGTACATTCCTTTCGAGGAGGTGGAAATACCACTCAAATTCCAAGAGCACCTGCTCTTGTTTCATGGTGCCCTAAAACATAATAATCACATCACCAGGCTCGGTCCACTAGGTAGACCAGGAGCAATGTGGCCGGTCCTAGCCGGATACACACCACATCCAGACATTGAAGAAATGCCTGCACCAGAGCTTTTAGCACAGCTAAAACAATTAATAAAAATACATAGACAATTAGTCCAATATGTAATGCGGACTTCAACAATCCAACCAGCAATTAAAATTCCACAGCTGATCACTCATCAGGGGAACACAAATAAAATTACACCACAGAACATACAGTCCTGTCTAGGTAAAGTACCCGCAAAACTGGAACAAATTCCTTTCTGGCTAGCACAAAAAATCACTCAAATAGAGGCGGTGTTTCCAGATACCACCCCTGTTGAGAAACATAGGATTCTGACTATCTGTCTTCCAATGGGAATCGCACCACATGTGGAGGACTGTGACACTTGGGGAACAGTCTTTGCTTCCATTTACACAAAAACACATGGTGTACCATCCATGTCAGTAATACCAGATGTGCTAAAACAGATTCAAGATGAATACGGTCCAGAACCCGCTTTAACTCTCGGTATGAAATTACTGAAAGACTTCAAGCAGGTCTCTGCAATATTATTAGCCAACATAAAGGGAGAAGCAGCAAATGTGGCGATTCGCCAGAGGTTAAAAGAGACAAATATAGCAGACCAACCATCTGAAATTGCCAGAATCATAGAAAAATCCTATGAAGAACTAGGAAGAGATAGTTTGGGTGGAATACCAGTGAAACCCCAACTAGTTGAAAGTCCTGAAAAGGTATTTATTAAAAATAATGTAAACACTCAAAAAAAGAGCTGGGATGGAAATAAACAATCCAATCCTAAAGAAAAAAGATTCCAGTCCAGAGGAAGGTCTCCTCGGCGGAGAGAAAGATCTCCTGACCAAGGACGCAAGTCTCCCCAAAGGGAGCCCTCTGTGAAAAAATACAACCTTAGAAATAGGGATAATATAAAAAAACCTGATAGATATAAAGATATTGATACACGTCCCTCTCAATCTTTTCAGACTTCCTCGCAGAAATCGGAAAGAAGAGGACGATCAGAACACAGGGAAGAGCACGTCAAGTCCAAAGACAAAGAACCTGCTCATCTGAATAAAAAATTACAATTTCCAAAAAAGAAGGTAGCCAGTATTAAAGTAATTAACAATGCCGAGAATACTGAGGACACAGCTGAAAAACAGAGAATGGGCTCAGACAATGCTAGACAGCGCAGCAGAAGCGAGCATAGCTCGCAAGATCCTTATGAATCATCTGGAGATAGTGGACACGAATGAATACATTCAGGTGGAAACTGCAGATACCAGAGTTAGCAAACCTCATAAAATATATGAAATAACATTGCGTATAGAGGGGGATAAGACTAGAAAAATAAGGGGTCTATTTTGGGATAATCTCTCCAAGGGCTATGACATCCTTCTAGCTGAACGAGACTGGCCTCCAGAGTTTGTCAGGGAGTGCCCACATGGCGAAGAAATAATTATGCCTGCCTTCTCAAGCCATATTCCAATTCATAAAAAATATACACTTGCAAGAAAGTGGGCAGTAGCTCAAGCCCCTGCCTTATATAAAAATCATGTGGGATGGGATGAGGACTCTCCTCCTCACAAAATCCAGCTAAAATCACAACCTACTGCACAGAGGCAGTACCCGATTAAGCAAGAAGCTAAAAAACAGGTAAAAGAGATCCTAGATCAACTTGAATACCAGGGGGTGATTGAAACTTGCACCTCACAAATGAACAACCCTTTGTTTCCTGTCTCCAAGCCAGACAATTCATATTGTCTTGTTTTGGACTACAGACACCTTAACTCATGTTGCAAAACATTTGCAGTACAAAACTCGCATAGTGCTGCACTAATGAATAACATAGTGCGCAAAAAATACAAAACCACATTAGACATTTCTAATGGATTCTTTTGTCAAAATATAGCACCAGAGAGCAGATATTTGACGGCGTTCTCAATAAATGGCACGCAAAAAAATTTCTGTCGTTTGCCCCAGGGGTTCAAGAACAGCCCAGGATTATTCTCAGCGAGAGTAACAGAATTACTACAAACATATGATGACGAGGCATTATCTTATGTCGACGACATCTATCTAACAGATGATGACTTGGATACTCACTTGAAAAGAGTGAACACCATAATACTTGGGTTCGCAGCAGAGGGTTACAAATTCAACTTTAAAAAGTCAAGGATTGCCCATCTAACAGTCCTGTTTTTAGGATATGAACTATCAAGTGAAGGCAAAAGCCTGGCTGACAATTTCCTAGAGAAATGTGCTGTAATCCAAGCACCTAGAACACTGAAAAACTTACAATCAATTCTAGGCTTCCTAAATTCCGGAAGAACTTACATTATAAATTATGCAGAGAGAATTAAACCTCTCTATGATCTTATAAAACCAGATTTTAAAAGAATCAATTGGACTCAAAAACACACAGAAATGTTGAGATCTTTATAAACAGATATGTTAGTTAAAACAAAATTACAAACACGTGACAACACACGCAACCTTGTGATTCAAGTCATCCCAGGAAGATGCGGATTCACATACCTGACCTCTAATGAGGGAGAGAAGGTACCAATAGCATACAAATCACACTTGTACACAAAAGCTGAAATGAAATTTAGCCCAACGGAAAAAATTCTGACCGCGGTACAGGCTGCTGTAGCAAAGGAGCGGGCCCTAGCACAGGGTAAACAAATAATCATCGTGACACCTATACCAGCCCTAGAGGCGGTAACCAAGGCAAGCATTCCGAATGCTAAAGCACTCCATCCAAGGTGGATACAGTGGGCTAACTCTCTTGCTGCAACAGACGTGGTATACGAATTTGATCCTAATTTAAAAACACAAGAATTTCTCCAATATGAATTCGAATGTCCTCCGCCGACCAAAATTCTGCCTCTAGAATACTACGGCTGTATAATATATACAGACGGATCAGCACAACCCGCAGTGGGGGGTAAGCAAGCCTACAGTGCTGCCTGCGCGATTGTTAAAGGTCGCTGGCACGAAGGAAAATTTAAACCTGTGGTCACTAAAACGCAATCTCTAGGAGACTGTACAGCTCAAAGAGCAGAACTACTAGCGTTCAAGATGGCGCTTGAAAATACCGATCGAGAATTCCCCACACTTATTGTGTGCGATTCGTATTACTGCGTCCAATCTTACATTGAATGCTTGCAGATCTGGGTTCAGAATGGTTTTAAAGATGCAAAATGTGGCACAATCAAACATAAAATGCTTTGGGAACAAGTAGTTCTTTTACAAAAGGAACTACAAAAGACTCACGTGATACATACACTGAGTCATCAACGTGATGGCGTTCACGTTGCAGGGAATTCATTGGCTGACGAAGCAGCGAAGGCAGCAGTGCAAACGGCTTCCGTAGCTGCTATCACCCGGTCAAAAACAAAAATAGACAGCGAAATATTACAGGCTGTCAGCGCTACAGTAAAAGATGCGATAGAAACACTCCCGAAAGGCTTTCCAGTAAAGTACTCATACATAACTGATGCAAATAATGTTCCGTTTGCTCGAATCCCTGGAGTGGGGGATAGGGCAATTCCAAACATGGAACATAGGTTAGGACTCATTATAGCGGCACACGAAGGACTCGCTTCTGTACATGCTGGCGTTTCAGCCACAGTGTCATTATTAAAACAGAGATACTGGTGGCCACAAATGAGAAGACAAACAAGGAACTATGTTCTAGAATGTGAAATATGTCAAAGAATGAAAGTATCAACAGTGAAACGACCAGCACAGACGCACCTTCTAATCTCAGATAAACAATTAGCCTGTGTTTACCTAGACCACTGTGGTACCCTACAAAGGGATGGTAACTATAAATATATCTTGGTGGCAGTGGATTCATGCACGAGATTCATATGGTTGTGGCCCCAGCGATCGGTTGACCCCAGAACTGTTATAAAAGATTTGCGAGTCTTTATCGGCACATACGCAATTGGCATGCTACATTCTGATCAGGGTCCTGCATTTAGCTCTCGAGCTTATAAGGAGGCCATGACCAGCATGGGCATTGCATTGTGGTATTCTTGTCCATTTCATCCTGAGGGAAACGGAATCGTAGAAAGAAAAAACCGTGACATAAAGTAATCTATAACAGCAAAGGTATTAGGTTCGGGAGCTGGGTGGGTCAAACATTTAAAACGTGTCCAACGTAGTCTAAATAACCTGCCAAGGAATTCTCTGAAAGGGTTCAGTCCGTACGAACTATTGTTCGGGACTAGAATGATGATCCAAGATCTTGATAGTCAGACTTCAGTGGTTAAAGACAAAAGCTTTGATATCAAAGATCGTTTGGCTATTTTGCAGGACTTAAATGAAACAAGAAAAGACCTGAGCAACATAAAGTTGAAACAACAGCCAACAACCACTGAAGAAAAACCACCTGTCCCAGCAAGGCCTGTCTGGATTCCAAAAGTCGGGGATCTGGTCAGAGAAAAGATCGCGGTAAAGAAGGAATTTGGGCCTTCTTACAGAAAAGCAGTTCCTGTCTTGTCTATCAACGGGACAAGAGCAGTAGTACTACCGCCCCTTGCTGGTAAAAAGGAGAACCGAGTCATATCCATCGACCTGGTTAAACCACAATCATGTGGCCGATAACAAATAGTAGGCCAAGTGGACTCCCAAGAAGTAGCAGAACACCAATGTTTGCTACGAATACAGAGGCTCAAACTGGAAGACTGATCACATTTGGAAAATCTACAGTGAATCAACAAGGACTATGCAACAAAGCAATGGAACTTGAACCTCTTAAAACCCAAATCAAAGCTTTTCATCAAGAAACAACAACCTATGATGATGTAACTGCAGACTTTGCTAATGAAACAAAGCAAAATCCAAAAGCAATTGGAACAATTGACAGAACAGCATCCGGCTACTTCATCAACTTCGATGATTCATCTGAAGACCTGAGTGAAGCAAAGAAACAGCCATCAACAAAAACTTTTAAAGATAAAGCTAAGGAACTTCTTCAACAGCTGAAAGAAACCTATCTGATTTCTCCATGGATTGAATTTTGGGTGGCCTTAGGTGCATTTATCCTCATTCTTTGGCTCATCATGGTACTATGCTTGGGACATTTCATTGACGGAAAATATGCTAAAATGGACACAGCAAGCCAGAAAATCAACTTGGTCCTTAAACCACACACATCTTCACACATCGAGAAAAGAGAACTTTCTTCAGTGAACTTCACAGCCAATCCTATACCAGGCGGTGTAGCATGGGACAAAACTGATTATGAAATCTATGGTCCAGTTGAAATCCTGAAGTATCCACACCAATTCAAGATCTCATTGAGTGACTTTGTAAAACCAAGCACATTTGCTGATGATTGGGACTTTGAAAGTATTAATGATATGATGTCTGATCTTGTGATGTCTGCTAAATTTACAGAACATGATTATTTGCAGGGTTCGTCTAATTATGATCAAATGTTCTGCTATAACCACTATGGTAACCATTATCTCCATAAATCTGCACAACCTAGAAATGTTTTAAATTATAACCAATGGGAACATTGTGCTACTCCTCCAAAAGATAGCTCGAAAACATTTTATGATAAATATTCATACTTTTCAGGGTTTAACACAAGTAATGCAGAAACATTTTATTTCAAATTGTCAAATAAGACAGGTATGAAGACCATGCTTACCAACACAAAATTGATATATTCAGATTCATTTTTTGAGCAAATGAATACATTTGGTTTTGATTTCTGGAACAGTAACATTGAAACAAAAACTGTTTGGGGTACAAAAGATTGGCAAGTACAAGGTATTGAATCATTGTTCAGAGCCTGCATGATCCCAGAACAAATTATATTTTTGAATTACACTATTCAACAAACTACCTGTCTTGGCTTAGCCAAAATCAAAGATTTGAACAAACCGTCTATTCCAAAACCAACAGTCAGCAGTAATAGCTCTATAGATGATGAGATAGACGTAAACCATATATTAAACCAAAACAGAACACATCCTGAATGGAAACAATGGTTGATCTGGCCCACAGACACAAATAACTGTCAAGACAGATTCCTGAACAAAATACAGGGGTTCAAATTGACCAGGCCAGACCCTAGATATTCCCAAAGACAACATCCAGGGATAGTAACCACCTACAGCGTGGGCAAGCTCTGCCTTCAATGGCTACAAACGTCCACACTGGCTGAAATTAAGCAACACCTAATTTTACTTACAGAAGGTGCTGACTTGCGTGATTTCATATTGGGACCACGCAAACAGCGTCAAAAACGTTTCATAGCGGCCTCTATATATGCAGCTTATAACGAAGTTTGAAAAGTAACTCAAATTGAGACAGCAGAAAAAATACGGGAAATTGACCGTATTAATTTGGAAAAATCACTTTCTGTGGTGGACAATGGGTTAATGACTCTGTCCTCCAGAATATATTCTCTGGACAGCATTGTGTCTTCAGCAATCGATATAATATCGCAAGACTTACTGATGTTACAACACGGTCAGTCCCAATTGCGTTCTATTGTACAGCTTGGCTGGACGTTACAAAATCTGCGTTCTGGCTATGTGCCTTGGCGTTTAATCAACACAACGTCATTATTTAATATCTTTAACCTTACTGATAAACAAATCAGTTTGGCACAGAAGGGTGCTGACTATACAATTCTGAGCATTGAAAGACTTGAGAGATTACCATTGACAATGTCAGAACGACCTGTCATTGAATGGATAATACATGGAATAATAAATATTCCGATAACTACTTTCCAGTTTCAATTCTGCCAAAAATATATACAGGCAGGCCAGTATGAAAGGTTGGGTAAAGGATACATTAAGTCAATATGGAACTTGCCCTATACACACAAATGTGTCAGTAATAAAGGCCAGAAAGTGTTTCTCAGTGGCAATAATTGTGCAAAATCACTAAGCGGTACACTTCTGTGTCAGGGTATTAGCTTGCATGGAGCCTGTGAAGGGACTTCAAATAACCTTTCATGTTACCAGCTAGGCACACCTGCAACACAAATAGAACCATTCTTTAGGAGACTCTCGAACGGGAGTTACATTCTAATAGTAGATCGCAGATGTTGTAGTTTGCTGCCCGGAAAACCTTATCTCATAACCGTGACTAGGAAGGTCATGTGCTGTGAACGAGTATTGTTCCCGAACGATTCTCCAGACAGGGAGGCAAGGTTATGGCCCGATTTGAAAATTGCTTCTATTCGAATAGATACTTTAAGCAGAATGAAGACTGTGCTCCTACAGACGCCGACTAGGCTCACGTCATCAAAAGAAACATATGATCTCCAAGTTGCAAGGACAACAGAAGAGATTCATTCATTATTATCAACTAATTCCCCCATACATTTCGCAGAAATACTGAACGAAATCTTAAATATTTCTGATACCACTGGTGTCTCCAGTGTATTTAAAGCAGTGTTTTCGGGTGCTTTAACTCCATTCAAAGCCATCCTGGGTATTTTTCTGAACTTTGTCCATTCAATTTTTGGCAGACTTCCTCTCCTTTTGGGACTAGTGGCAGGCTTCCTATTTTTGATCCTGTTATTTCGCTATGGCAAACCATGTCACAGACAAAACACCTGCGACAAGGGAAGAAATGATCCTAGCCATTGGCTACCGGGACCACATAACTAAAGTCCTTGGACTAGCACGGCTTCGGGACCTGAACATGACTTGGTCTCTTTCATTTAGACCAATGTGGCAAAGTTGTGTTATGCCTGTATTAAGGTGCTTGCTATGCGGCGAAGAATGCGTGTTGGACACCTGTCTGGCACTACAATCAGATGTGCCAATGGACGCAGATACCTTGTTGGGTCCGGTAACGGCTCATGCATTGTGCTGTCCCCAGCGGCTACCAATCCTGATGACGGCATTCGTGGAGACTTCACCACTACGATTGAGGGGTAGTGAAGTACAAGATGAAAGCAGCATCGATCAGGTACGACCTTCAGTCAGCTATGCTGATCAAAACATCAATGGAGGCAAACATGCTCAGGCTCATGAATGCATGGTAACAACTTTTTCCGAGTTAGTGGAACTTACGCAAGAAGCTGTTGACAGTTTTTTCAACAGTCTAAATGATATGATGTTTTCACCAGAGCAGCAGGAATAACTTTGAGCAAACTAGCACTCGGAGTTCCCCACATGCTGAATTTGGCCTTCAACTTTTAAAAAGCGATATGAATCTTTTTTTTTTTCTCATCATTTTCTCAGACTGAAAGAGCTTTTTCCCCAATTCAATAATATTTACGATTTTTTGGGACACTTATCTTCTGCTTAAAGTAGACATTATTCTTAGAGAACTAAATTTCTATTTTAGGTAGTCACAAGACATTCGCTATCCTCTAGCACTCTCATACAGACCTTTATGATTGTGATGAAATGGTCTCGCACTTTTTTTCTGTATTAAGAGCCATTTCATGTGTATTTTTCGCATTTTTTTTATGATAAATTTAAAATATGCGTTATATGTGTAGCAATATTAGACTGCTTGTACATATAGTACATGTGATTGTGTTTCGTATATTTCGTAGTTTCAATTTTTCAGGATACATATGAATGTATTTTGGGGTGGTACGGTATACACAAACGCTACTGGTTTCACTATGCCTAGATTTGTAAATATGGACATAGTCTACGTGGAGTGGGTGTGATGTATTCCTATAGGTACTGTATCGATTCCCCTATTCCTGACCCTGGTTTGGTTAATAATTAACTAGCAGCATCCAACGGTGCAAAAACCGTTATCTGATTAAGCCACACCACGGCACAGAAGCGCGTTATCTGATTAGGTCATAACGCATGCCATCTAATTAGACAACCGATATTCCTCCAGCCCCTGATAAGGCATACGGAGTTCTCAAAACAAATCAAACCTACAGCGACCTGGGAAATTCCCATAGCCATTGTTTTGATTTCACCGAGAACTTCAGCAAAAGAATGTGCGAACGAGCCCGTTCATATGACATCCTTATTGACGTATATATACGTCCATCCTTACGTCAATCTCTGCACCTTTCAGGTATAAATATTACCGACATTGCCTTAAGCAAACACATGCGGTGGTGACGAGATTGGAGCAGCGAGACGTGCCGAGGAGCCCAGCAGAGAGCGAAGCCCACAGGCGCTGCCCCGCCTTCCTGACGCGCTGAGAACGAGACGCTGCCTTTCTCCTGCTGAGAAATCCAGCTCCGGCGCTTCCAAGCAGCCCTCGCAGGCAGCTGGAATATCAAGACCTGGGACAAGAGATACCAGCCCTCCACCATTCTAGATCTCAGGTACAGAACTGAATAACCCCTTGCAGAGAATTCTCGAGTCAGTCCCTTGGCAAAACAAACTTAACTTAAACTGCTACTTATCTACCCCCGCCCACGTATTAGGCTTAGGTCAGGTACACTGGGGTAGGCGTGGTTAGAAGCACCAGTTGAGTATGATTAGTCAAATGTATATATGTATGTATCTATTTTATCCATTTTAAAGTATCATATGGCCAGAAACCATATCAATGCTTTTACAGTATTATTTTATAATTCTGTCTTTACTGTATGCACTTTACTTAACTATAAGTATTACAATAATAGCGATTCATTTCTCTTGTATGAGAAAGGAGACTGATCAATAAATAACATCTTTTTATTGAACACGCCCGTCTCTTCCTTTTCTCTACAATCTGGTGAAACTAAGAATGCACTGAACTGACTGAGTAAAATAAGTTGTCTTTTGTTTTCACACGACTCTAGAGATACACTCTTGATTAGGGGAGAGCAAAGTTGTCATGTTCTATGGTTGTCAGAAACTAAATCCCTTCTTGTCTATCCAGGGAGGTTAAAATCCTCCTTGCCTATTCGAGAAAGTTTCTAGTGAACTCTGAGCTAGCTGGCAAACACAAAACTTTAAGTCTAATATCGTCGGTAGAAGACCTAGTTAACCTCTGCCCTAGGTCTATACTATTGAAGATATTATTCCAATGCGCAGAGCCTATTGGGATAATAGGAACTACACTACAATAGATATACCAATACAAGTTACAACAACCTATTCAGTAATTCCAATATCTACATACACATTGACTCATTCACCAACAGTTCTATATAGTTACTCATACATGTACTCACTCATCATATGTACTCATACACCTATACATCCTGTTACACACCGTCACTCATCCATAGAGTTACTCACACACATACTCACACATGCAAATAAACTATCAAACATCCATTTACTTGCATATACAGCTATACACACACCACTACACTTACTTCTACAGAAACGTACACATACTTCCTCTCTGAAACAATCACTTATAGAAACACATACTTATTTATACAGGAACTCTTCCAATCTCTCACTCTCACATATACTCACTTATATACATTATTACTCACATATACTAGTTTAAAACATATGTAGTTACTCATAAGATACTATTGAGACAGTCATTCACTCACTAACACACCCATACACACACTCATCCACCCATACAGTCCCGCACACATGCTGTCTTCAAAACACATACAAACAGTGAGTCAGTCATTCTGCATCTGTGCGCTAAGTAATACCCCCCCACCAAACCATGCAGACACTCATTCTGATACTCAAAAAAACAACTAATAACCCATATACACACTCATGTAGCTACTCACCAACCCATGCAGCCACTTATACATAAAGTGAGACACTGATACAGATATTTACATATTTAAACATTACTCGCTAATACATGTATTCACTAAGATACACTTAATAAGTCAGTTATACAATCAATTTTACAAAAAAAACACCCATTTAGACACTCATTTACCCATTTATTCTTCCATCGACCTTTAGATATACAGATGTAAAAAATATTTATTTTTCAGAAAGACACACATTCACTGGATGATGTCATGAGTGATGTCATGAGTGATGTCATGAGTGATGTCACTGACCATGTCATGAGTTATGTAATATGTGACGTCATCAGCAGTGCAGTGCAGGCGCGCAAGTTATAGTTAGCTGAACTAACTATAACGGGGGAATTTCAATGGTTTTGTATGAGTGAAATGTCCAGCTAACTATTACATGTGTGAAACCTATGGTTTTTTCAGTGAATTTCAAAGGTTTTTTAAATGCTAATTTCTAATTATAACGTGGCTGAAACCTATGGATTTTTCAGTGAATATATATATATATTACCTACTGGTGGTCGCCAGTAGGTTGTTATATTTAGAACCTAGTTTCCATGGGAAAAATGTATTTTGATTTGCCAATATATTTGGCGCCGTTTGACAAATCCTCACGAAATTTTCAAAACTAATTGTTCACTCAGGTCAGCTCCTGTCTTGAAAGTTTTGGCGTGATTCATCAGGTGGGGTCCAAGAAAAAAGGGTGCCCAAAAACGTGTATTCTCTATATTAATTTCCATAGGAAATTTTATATACAGCTACAGCTCGAACTGCTGAACACAATTACACCAATTTTGGCACAGAGATGGCTCTTGGTCCAGAAAGCTCATTTTATTTTAACTGGTGTAAATCCTTTCTGTAGTTTTTGAGATATTTAAAGATTTACAGATATCGATGGTTGAAAATTGGGGGATCTGATTGGCTGATCACTCCAGAGCACAAGCATGCCTCTGATTGGCTGCCAACACTTCAAACCAGGAATTGTTGGCAGCCATCTTGTGCCTCGGTAGAGGAGAAGGAAAAAGGGAAATGAAAGATTAAAAAAAGAAGAAAAGGGGGCAGGGCAAAAACACCTTGACCCCCCAGGTCTGGTCAGGGGTTCCCACGAGGACCCTAGGGCCAAAAAAAGCTTTTTTTAAAAACAATTGGCCAGATATGCGTATCCGGCGTGACATCGGCTGAAACTTTTTTTTAAAAAGAAGTGCGGGTTCCCGTGATTTGTTTTTTAAAGGCCCTGGGAGTACCAGGTCCTGGGGACAATGCCAATTTATGTAGCGGGCCCGGGGGACCCCCTCAGCCCCGTAACCGCCACCTCACTGGGGCTTTATTATTCATGCGCGGGGGGCACGCGGTCCCCCATAGCTCTGGGGACCACCACCTCCTTTAATATTCCTGTGTGAGGGGGCACATGGGGGGGCGATGAAGCCCTCTTGTGTCCTGAGGACCTCAGGACACAAGTGGACTTCATCCCCTGAGCAGCAGTGCACCAAGAGGCGTGTTTGCAGAGTGATGTAAAAAGGGGGCATGGCCTCGGACCACCTCTCTGCAATCCAGCTGTGTGGCATTAACTGGAGGTACCTTGTGGGCTATTTGGCCCTCAGGGACCCTGAGTATTCAAGGGGACTTAATCCTCCAACTTAGAACGTGCTGAGGGGCATTTTCAGAGGGGTGGAGAAAGGGGGCATGACCTTTGTCCACCTCTCAGCAATCCCAATGTGTGGGGCTTTCTGGAGGTAAGCGGCAGCTAGTTGGCCCCTAAAGGACCCCCAGCAGTGATGGGGACTTCAATCCCCATCCAAGAGCATGCCAGGGAGTGCGTATGTAGAGTGGGGGGCTAAGGGGGTGTGGCCTGCTATGAAAATTTAGCAATCCTGCTGTGTGGGGCTTACTGAAGGTAATAGGAGGGGTAGTTGGCCCCCAAAGATGTCCTTTGCGGCAAACTACCTCTCTTGTTACCTCCAGTACGTCCCACACATTGGGATTGCTAAGACGTCTTCAAAGGCCATGCCCCCCTTTTTCCACCACTCTGCAAACGCACCTCCTGGCAGACTACGGGATGGGGATGAAGTCCAATTTACTGCTATGGGACTTTGGGGATCAAGAAGCCCTCCTGGTACCTCCTGTAAGTCCTATGCAGCAGGATTCCTGAGCGCTGGTCAGAGGCCCAGCACCCTTTCTCCACCACTCTGCAAATACGACTACCAGTTAGAAATGTTTGAAATGTAATAGGTTTGGTATTTGCGAGAATTAGAGCTATTGGCGTTGTAAATGCACACACTTTTTACTAATGTTTTTTGGAGTGGAGTGGATGTACGTTGTGTGTAGTGGATTTATGTGGTATGTTGTGCAGAGAAATTATGTGGATAGAAAGTATGTGGTATTTAGTGTATAGGAATTATGTAGAGTGGGAATACATTGTTATGGTGGAGAGTACTTATGTGGTATGGTAGTCTGTGTGGTGGAGTTCTAACCTCAGGTTTAGTCTTCCTCGTTTCCATAGAAGCTGAACTATCAACCCAGTGAGACAAAAAAAGAAGGAATCACACAGGAGCACTTGTGGTCAGATGTATGAGCAGGGCCACTGGAATTATGTGACTGTTTAGCTGCATCGACTTTCAAACAATTGTAAATTTTCTGCATGAGCCACTTCAGTCATCATCTGCTCACCAATCTGCAGATTTGAACAAAAAAAGCCTTGTCTCTAGCTCAAACGTTACCAAAAATACAGCCACAATTGTTACAGCCTGGTGGAAGGCTTTTTGCAAACCTAGAATGGTCCCCTGTTACTTTTTGCTAAATGTGAGTATTTAATTGCACCTCTCTTGCTTCTTTCTGCATTTCTGTTGCTTCTTCCTGCAGATTTCTTTCTTTTTCTGCACTTGTCTTGCCTCTTTCTGCAAATCTCTTGTACTTTCTGCACCTCTCTTCCATTTTTCTCCACGTCTGTTGCCTCTTTCTGTACCTTATTTGCTTCTTTCTGTACCCCTCTTGCCTCTTTCTGCGCCCTTCTTTCCTGTTTCAGTACCTCTTTTGCCTTTTTCTGTACCCCTCTTATGTCTTTCTGCATCATTTTTGCCTCTTTCTGCACCTCTGTTCCTTCTTTCTGCACTTCTTTTGTTTCTTTCTGTACTCGTCTTGCTTCTTTCTATACCCTTTTGCCTCTCCCCACCCTCTTCCCTCTTTCTGCACTTCTGCTGCTTCTTTCTGCACTTATCTTACTACTTTCTGCACCTCACTTGCCTCTATCTGTACCTCTATTGCCTCTTTCTGCAGTTCTCTTGCCTCCTTCTGCACTTCACTTGCCTCTTTCTGTAACTCTCTTGCCTCTTTCTACACCTCTCTTGCCTCTTTCTGCACCTCACTTGCTTCTTTCTGCACCCTGTTTGCCTCTTTCTGCACCCCTCTTCCATCTTTGTGCAACTGTCTTGCCTCTTTCTACACCTCTCTTTACTCTTTCTGCACCACTCTTGGCTCTTTCTGTACCTCTGTTCCTCCTTTCTTCACCTGTCTTGTCTCTTTCTGTACCCTTCGGGACCCTTTCAGCACCTTTCTTGCCTCTTTCTGCACCCCTCTTTTGTCTTTCTTCACCTCTCTTGCTTCTTTCTACACCCACGTTCCCTCTTTTTGCACCTTTATTGCCTATTTCTGTACCACTCTTGCCTCTTTCTTTGTCTCTGTTTCCTCTTTCTGTACTTTTCTTGCCTCTTTCTGCGCCACTGTGCACTTCTCTTGCCTCTTTTTGATCCTCTGTTGGTTCTTTTTGCACTGCTCTTGTTTCTGTCTGCACCTTACTTGCCTCTTTCTGCACTTCTCTTCCTTATTTCTACACCTCTGTTGCTTTTTTCTGCTCTTCTCTTGTCTCTTTCTGTACCCTTTGTGCCTCTTTTAGCACCTCTGTTGCTTCTTTCAGCACTTCTCTTCCTTCTTTCTGCATCCCTCGTGCCTCCTTCTGCACCTCTGTTGCTTCTTTCTGTACTTCTCTTGGTTCTTTCTGCACTGCTCTTGTCTCTTTCTGCATCAATTTTGCCTCTTTGAGCACCTCTTTTGTTTCTTTATGCACTTCTATCTCCTCTTTCCGCACCCCTCTTGCCTCTAGCTGCACCTCTGTTGCTTCTTTCAGTACTTCTATTGCTTCTTTCTGCACCTCTCTTGCATCTTTCTGCACCTCAATTGCCTCTTACTTCACCCCTCTTTTCTCATTCTTCACCTGTCTTGCCTCTTTCTGTACCTATATTGCCTCTTTCTACACTTCTCTTGTTCTTTCTGTACCCTTTGTGCCTCTTTCAGCACCTCTGCTGCTTCTTTCTGCACCTCAATTTCCTCTTTCTGCACTTTCTTTGCTTCTTTGTACACCTCTATTGCTTCATTTAGCAATTCTCTTGCCTCTTTCCGCACTCCTCCTAGCTCTTTCTGGGCACCTCTTGCCTCTTTGTGCACCTCTCGTAACTCTTTGTGCACTCCTCCTGCCTCTTTCTGTACCTTTCTTGCCTCTTTCTATATCTCTCTTGCCTCTTTCTACTAGCTTATTTCTGCACCTCTCATTTCCTCTTTCTGTATCTCTGTTGCTTCTTTCTGCACTTCTCTAGCCTCTTTCTGCACCTTTGAGTTACAGGTAGTTTTAATTCCCCTGCCCTATGATGTACAAGGCCCTCACAGGGAAGGTCATGCCAATCACAGGGGTACCCCAACCCATAGTGTACGCTATTGTATGTAGGTGTTTTCACTGTATTCTAAGTGTCTTTCATATAGCACTGGCTCCGGGCCTGGTTAGTCAGAATCAGCTACCACCAGTCTCAGTTAGCAAAAATGTTGGGGCAACAGGATTACTTTGCTACAAGACCTCTGTCTGCACCTCTGTTGGTTCTTTCTACATATCGCTTGCTTCTTTCTGCACCTTTCTTCGTCTTTCTGGACTTCTGTTGCCACTTTCTGCATTTTTCTTGCTTCTTTCTGTGCCTTTCTTCCTCTTTCTGCATGTCCTACCTCTGTAGGCATAGTTAGAAATCAGCATTTTTAAAAAAACTTGGAAATTCACTGAAAGAAACAGAGGTTTCAGGGATGTTAAAGTTAGAAATTATCATTTAAAAAACATTTCAGATTCACTGAAAAAACCATAGGTTTCAGGGACGTTATAGTTAGAAATTATCATTTAAAAAACCTTTCAGATTCACTGAAAAAAACATAGGTTTCAGGGACGTTATAGTTAGAAATTATCATTTAAAAAACCTTTGAAATTTACTGAAAAGACCATAGGTTTCAGGGACGTTATAGTTAGAAATTATCATTTGAAAAACCTTTGAAATTCACTGAAATACATAGGTTTCAGGGATGTTATAGTTAGAAACATTCATTTAAGAAACCATAGAAATTCACTGAAAAAAACATAGGTGTCAGGGACTTTATAGTTAGTTGAACATTTCACTTGTACAAAACTAGAGAAATTCGGCCATTATAGTTAGTTGAGCTAACTATAAGTTGTGCCCCCGGAATGCACTGCTGATGATGTCAAATATTACATAATTCATGACATGGCCAGTGACGTCACTGATGACATCTCAAATGACATCACTGATGACATCATCCAAGTGATGTTCTGAGTCACCTCCTCACAACCTAATATAACCCACTATAAAATACAGAATACCATTATCGAAACCATAGACACACCAATACCAGTTATTACATAACCACTCACTGATTCGTAGGTAATACACACACGTCCACTCATTCACTCATACAGTAACTCATACATGCAGTCACTCATCAATACAACACTATCATATGCACTCATACACCTGTAAAAACACTCACACATCACCACTCATCCATAGAGTTACTCACACATCTAGTCAATCATGCAAAGAATCAATCACACTCCAGTTTCCTCACCCATACAGTTATACACACTTCACCTCACTTATTCATACAGATACTAACACATACTTACTCTCTTATACAATCACTGAAACAAGCACACAGTCATCCATACAGCCACTCTCACAATCACCCAGTCTCACATAGTCATTTATATACCCCAACATTCACATATACTGCCTTTCACATATGTAGATACTCACACATGTACCACTGAGACATCCATTCGCTCACCAACACACCCATACACACACACCCACCCACCCACCCAGCCCTTCACAGATGCACTCTTGAACCCATACACCCAGTGAATTATCCACTCACACATCTATGCATAGAGTCACAGCCACCACCCACCCACACAGACACTCAAGTAACCATACAGATTTTCAGACAACCAATCAATAACTCATAAAGACACTCATGTAACTACTCACCAACCCATGCAGCAGCTTACACACCACCTGACAGACTAATTCAGACATTTACACAGTTTACTTACTAACCCATGCATTTAGTAATACACGTTTAATCACTCACTTATACAGTTGTTCACGCACCTACTAAATCATCGATTCAGACACTCATACACCCACTCATACTTCAATACAGCTTGGCATATATATATTTAACATATTTAAGCTTTACAAAAACACACGGTCAGTGGATGATGTCATCCGTGATGTCATCAGCGATTTCATCAGTGATGTCACTGACCATGTCATGAATGATGGAATATTTGACATCATCAGAAGTGCATTGGGGGCGCGAGTTATAGTTAGCTCAACTAACTATAACAGACACATTTCTCTGGTTTTGTAAGAATGGAAATTTCCAACTAACTATAACGTCCCTGAAACCTGTGTTTTTTTTCTGTGAATTTCTAAGGTTTTCTAAATGCTAATTTCTAACTATAACGTCCTGTGTTTTTTTCCAGTAATTTTTTATGTATATATCTATCTATCTATATATATATGTATATCTATATATATAAAAACGAACGTATGTCTGTCTGTCTGTCTGTCTGTTTGTCCTTTATGCATTCCTACACCATTCATCCGATCGCCATGAAACTTTGGGAAATTGTTGAGTACACTCCCGCAAAGGTTTCTGGCATAATTTTTTTTTAAATATCGGCCCCCCCAGGGCCCTCATAATCTTTCGAATACTGATGTACGCACCAGACGGAAAAAACAACAAATCGTGTATCCACAAGCACTCGAATAAATAAATAGAATTGAAACAACATTCATCCGATCGCCAGGAAACTTTGGGAAGTTGTTGAGTACACTCCCGCGAAGATTTCTGGCATAATTATTTTTTAAATATTGGCCCCCCAGGGCCCTCATAATCTTTCAAATACTGATGTACGCACCAGATGGAAAAACAACAAATTGTGTATCCACAAGCACTCGAATAAATAAATAGAATTAAAACACCATTCATCCGATCGCCATGAAACTTTGGGAAGTTGTTGAGTACACTCCCGCGAAGGTTTCTGGCATAACATTCTTTAAAATATTGGCCCCCCAGGGCCCTCATAATCTTTTGAATACAAATGTACGCACCAGACGGAAAAACAAAAAAACGTGTATCCACAAGCACTTGAATAAATAAATAGAAGCAAAACAGCATTCATCCGATCGCCAGGAAACTTTGGGAAGTTGTTGAGTACACTCCCGCAAAGGTTTCTGGCATACATTTTTTTTAAATATCGGCCCCCCAGGGCCCTCATAATCTTTCGAATACTGATGTACGCACCAGACGGAAAAACAACAAATCATGTATCCACAAGCACTCAAATAAATAAATAGGATTAAAACACCATTCATCCGATCGCCATGAAACTTTGGGAAGTTGTTGAGTACACTCCCGCGAAGGTTTGTGGCATAACATTTTTTTAAATATCGGCCCCCCAGGGCCCTCATAATCTTTCGAATACTGATGTACGCACAAGACGGAAAAACAAAAAATCGTGTATCCACAAGCACTCGAATAAATGAATAGAATTAAAATAACACTTTGAAATGTTTTTGAAATTAAACTGAATAAGTTTCAATAAAAATGACACAATGTAAATTGAATGTTATCATAACGAGTTTCCTTGAATTTCCTTTCTTCGGAGATCGCAGCAACGTGCGACGGGTAAGCTAGTGTATATATATATATCATTCACTGAAAAAACCATAGGTTTCAGGCGTTATATAGTTAGGAATTAGCTTTTAAAAAACCTTTGAAATTCACTCAAAAAACTATAAGTTTTAGGGGTGTTATAGTTAGCTGGACATTTCACTCATACAAAACCATTGAAATTGCTCCTATATAGTTAGTTGTACTATATTTCGCGCACCCGCAATCCACTGCTGATGTTGTCACATATTAGATCATTCATGACATGGTCAGTGACATCACTGATGACATCTCAAATGACAGTGAATTTCAAAGGTTTTTTAAATGCTAATTCCTAACTATATAAGGCCTGAGACCTATGGTTTATTCAGTGAATTCGCAAGGTTTTTTAAATGCTAATTCCTAACTATATAAGGCCTGAAACCTATGGTTTTTTCAGCGAATTTCAAAGGTTTTTTTATGCTAATTCCTAACTATAAAAGGCCTGAAACCTATGGTTTTTTCAGTGAATTTCAAAGGTTTTTTAAATGCTAATTCTATTAGCGGATAACGTTTAAATATATTAATATCCTAGTGGGACCACCTGAGCAGCCCTAGGGGGTCAGGGTGTTTCTACCCTGCCCCCTTTTTGTGTTCTACACATTTGTTTTTCTGCTTTCTTGTGCCTCAGTCTACTAGAACCCAAGATGGATGCCAACACTTCCTGGTTAGAAGTGTTGACAGCCAATGAGCATGCAGCTTTCTCGGGAAGGCATGCTGATTGGCTGTCACTCTCTGTCAACACTAGCACAAGATGGATGCCAACACCTCCTGGTTAGAAGTGTTGACAGCCAATGACCATGTAGCTTTCTCGGGAAGGCATGCTGATTGGCTGCCACTGTCTGTCAACACGCCAAACCAGGAAGTGTTGGCAGCCATCTTGTGCCTTGTTAGAACCAAGGCACAAGAAAGCAGTGAAACAAAGGTGTGAAACTCGCAAAGCGGCAAGAGTACAAGCACCCTGACCCCCTAGGCCTGCTCAGTGGGTCCCACAAGGACCCCCAAGGCAAAAATGTAAAAAAAATCATTTTTTTTTAAAGTCGTGGGGTACGCGTACGGTACGCGTACGGTACGCGTACCCCACAACTTTTTAAAAAAAAAAAATCTTTTTTTTTTTGCCTTGGGGGTCCTTGTGGGTTCCCCTGAGCAGGCCTAGGGGGTCAGGGTGCTTCTACCCTGCCCCCTTTTTGAGTTCTACACATTTGTTTTTCTGCTTTCCTGTACCTCACTCTACCGAGGCACAAGATGGCTGTCCACAATTTCTGTTTTAGAGTGTTGACAGACAGTGGCAGCCAATCAGCATGCAGCTCATGCACATAGGGGTACGCGCATGTACGCGTACGGTACGCGTACGTACGCGTACGGTACACGTACCGGTAAGCTTAGGGGTAAGCTTAGGGTGAGCTGCTATAGATATATATGTGTTTTTGAAGTTAATTTTCATAAAAACCACTGGAGCAATTTTTACAAAACATAGCAAAGGCACATCTGCGTACCAGTCCCTACATTTTTCCCAAGTTTGGTGTAATTCCGTTCTGCGGTTCGGGCTGTAGACTCGTCAGACCGTCCTATGGAAATTTACAGGGGGAAAACACATTTTGGGACCCCCCTTTTTTCTCAGCCCCCACTTCACGAATCCCCCCGAAACTTCCAGGGAAGGAGCGCAGCGGAGCTGGCCAAAATTTTGGAAAATTACACGCAAATTCCTCAACCGGCGCCAAAGTTATTCCCAATAGAATGTTGCGGATTTTCTGTGGTAGCCAATCCTAACTATATATACCTACTGGCTATCGCCAGTAGGTAATTACCTACTGGCGGTCGCCAGTAGGTATATATAGTTAGGATTTTTTCTCTATGGGATTTTTGAAAATTCTATGTCCAATAACTTTGGCGTTTGTGGACGGAATTGGCTGAAATTTTCAGGAAAATGGCACATTTTGTTTCTGAGTAGCCCTTGAAAATCTGGGGGGGTTCGTCAAGGGGGGGCCGAGAAAAAAGGGGGGTCCCAAAACGTGTTTTTAACATTGAGTTTTCCATAGGGCGGTTGGCCTCACTTTTAGCCCGAACGGCTGAATGGATTTGCACGAAACTTGGCAAAATTGTAGGGACTGGTAGCCCGATGTGCCTTTGCTAGGTCTCAATATATGTGCTTCAGTGGATTTTGAGAAATTAACGTTCAAAAAAAGATATATATCTGTAACAGCGGACCGGGCAGCGCTCCGGTTCGCGGACTTTTCGCGGTACGGAGCTTTGTGAAGCGAAGCTGATTGGTTCTCCGGCGTCTGTGAACATTCCAAACAGTCCGTAGCGGCCGCCATCTTGTCTCTCGGTAGGATCGAGAGACAAGAGGAGGCCAAAGCGAAGGGGCAAATGACCATAAGGGGGCATAGTAGATCCTCGCTGACCCCCTAGGTTTGATGTGGAGGTTTTAAAAGGGCCCCGCGGGGCAAAAAAAAATAATAATAATAATAATCGAACGGCTGAATGGATTTGCACGAAACTTGGTAAAATATTAGGGACTGGTAGCCCGATGTGCCTTTGCTAGGTCTCAATATATGTGCTCCAGTGGATTTTGAGAAATTAACGTTCAAAAAAAGATATATATCTGTAACAGCGCTCCGCATCGCGTAACGGAGGTTTGCGAAGCTGATTGGTTCTCCGGCGTCTGTAAACATTGCAAACAGTCCGTAGTGGCCGCCATCTTGTCTCTCGGTAGGATCGAGAGACAAGAGGAGGCCAAAGCGAAGGGGTAAATGACCATAAGGGGGCATAGTAGATCCTCCTTGACCTCTTAGGTTTGATGTGGAGGTTTTAAAAGGGCCCCGCGGGGCCAAAAAAAAAATTATAATAATAATCGAACGGCTGAATGGATTTGCACGAAACTTGGCAAAATTGTAGGGACTGGTAGCTCGATGTGCCTTTGCTAGGTCTCAATATATGTGCTTCAGTGGATTTTGAGAAATTAACGTTCAAAAAGAAGATATATATCTGTAACAGCGCTCCGCTTCGCGGAGATAAAATTATATCTTTATTACCTAGCTGTTGCTAACACCAGTTAGCGACGGCTAGTAGGAGATAGCGACCATCTTGGGCCCCACTTTGCATGTGAGTGATATTTATCAATAATGACATGCAAAGTGGGCATGCCAAGATGTTAGCGACTGGAAACAGTCGCTAACATCGCTATCTCCTATTATCAACTTTTGGAAATATTCGCGATAAGCGCGAATATCTCCAAAAGCTAGCACCTGCCCTGAGCAGTTCTTAGCCATGTTATCCAATGGGAGGTGGATAACATGGCTAAGAGCATTAGCTCGGTAATGCATGAATATCGCTGAGTTTTCAGCGATATTAATGCATTGCGGTAGTTTTTTATCGTATTTGCGATAAACCTTGATAATAGCAAGGTTTATCTGCGATAATTTCTGACGATGCTTAGCGGTAAAAAAATCGTTGCTAAGCATCGTTAGGGATAAATATCGCTTAACTTTGGTAATATGCCCCAACGTCTGTTAACGTTCGATTCGAAGGAAATCAGGAAGTGTTGAAAAACATTGTCTGCGCCATCTTGCCTTTTTTCAAATGCCACACTTTTGTCGTGCACGGCAGTCATTTTAGATGCCTTGACCAGACCCACTCTGTGCACGCTGTCGATCCTTAGCATGGCTCCCCACCCTCGCAAGCATCTCCCCCAGGCAGTGGTCACCCCCGCTCTCTGTCTTATGCATGGGTAATAAACCACCCCCCATCTGCGCTGCTCTTCCCTGAGAATCACACCCTGTGCCCGCCCGACACCTCCCTTTCGCCCTATTCACTTCCGCACCCTCTGACACTCCTTTTCCTCTGTGTCCGATTGTCCAGGCCGGTCCTAGGGTATCAGCTAGCCCTGCAGATGTAGTTTATGGCCCCAGCTTTAAAGAATCACCCCTCTTCAAAGGAGTTATAGTAGATCAAGGCCCACACTCGATGAGATCCGTCACAGCAGACGCGTTCCTATTATCTGAAAACCATCCTGTATTGTGATTGGGGAGGGGACCGAGCCTGAAGCGGAAGATTCCAGGGATGACTCTTTGTACATCAAAGTTTTTACAATTATGTGTCACATTAAAAATATATAGCACTCAAACAAAGTAGTAAGATTATAAAACTTTAATAACTTATAAATATATACAAGAAAACAAAAACAGTAATAACATATAAACATTTTTAGGGAAAAACAACGAAGTAGCGGTCGGCTGTGCGAATAGTCCCAACGCAGCACAACGTCCAGATTTCTGGCGTGGGGCGTCGCGGGGGGTGGGTCATCAGTAGCAAACTGTTGTGCGAATAGTTCCAAGGCAGCAGAACGATGGCACCAAGGTGATGTCCAGTAAGTTGCCGCACTGGTTTTGGTATCCTACAATGCTGCTCCGAATAACGGCGTGGGGCGCCCCGGGGGAGGCGGCGTGAATGGGCCTCTCCAGGTGGAGTCTCGTCTGTTGTAGTGGGGAGCCCCTTTACCGTTTCAGTTGCCATTCCGTCCGCTTTTGGTCCACTGTGTCAAAAGCCGCAATTCAGCTGAGTTGCGCCCACTCTTGCGGTGCAGCGATAGGCGGCTGTCACAGGACTCTCAAAATGGCGGCAGGCTGTTTCCTTTTTGGGCCTGGTCCACTGAAATGGCCCTGGGACACCTTGGAAATCGGACGCTTGTCTGCTAGGTCTTGGACCCCATTCTAGAAAGCGTCCCCTCCGCCTTGAAGATTCTACAAAAGTCTTGGGGGCCCCCGACTCCTGCAGGTTTCCGGTGGGGAGCGGCTGCCATGATTGCTCACGGAATGACCACGACGGAGCTACGAGATGGTGGTGCTCTCATGCTGACGCCAGCTTCAGTCTGAAACATCCAGAAACAAGGTGGGGCTTTCATCGTTTGGGAAAAAAAAAAAGTTTTCATCCAATGAAAAGTGTTGTTTTTAGGTCATATGATCAAGCCTTCCATCATTAGGAAACCAAAAGTAAAATGAACCAATGAAAAGTTTTATAAACAAGTCACATGACCTGTTATGCGGCATAGGGTATAAAATGCGGAGAAAATACGTTGGCACGTGAGGCGGCGTCAGTAGCGGACCGATGTGCGAATAGGCCGAAGGCAACACAACGCGCCAAGATCCGGATGGCACCGAGGCGGTGTCCAGCAAGTTGCAGCACTGGTGTGGCCATCCTACAATGCTGAAAGTCGGCGTGGGGTGCCCCGTTGGCCTGTGAGTTTGCGTCAGTAGCGGACCGATGTGCGAATAGGCCGAAGGCAGCACAACGCGCCAAGATCCGGATGGCACCGAGGTGGTGTCTAGTAAGTTGCCGCACTGGTGTGGCCATCCTACAATGTTGAAAGTCGGCGTGGGGCGCCCCGTTGGCCTGTGAGATGGCGTCAGTAGCGGACCGATGTGCGAATGAGGCCAAAGGCAGCGCAACAATATTTTCTGACTAGAAGACACCACAAGGCGCTGAGATGTCAAGATTCGGATGGCACCGAGGTGGTGTCTAGCAAGTTGTGGCACTGGTGTGGCCATCCTACAATGGTAAAAGTCGGCGTGGGGCGCCCTGTTGGCCTGTGAGATGGTGTCAGTTGCGGACCGATGTGCGAATGGGGCCAAAGGCAGCGCAACAATATTTTCTGTATGGAAGATACCACTAGGCGTTGAGATGCCAAGATCCGGATGGCACCGAGGTGATGTCTAGCAAGTTGCTGTACTGGTGTGGCCATCCTACAATGCTGAAACTCGGCGTGGGGCGCCCCGTTGGCCTGTGAGGTGGCGTCAGTAGCGGACCGATGTGTGAATAGGCCGGAACCAGCACAAGGCGCCAAGATCCGGATGTCACCGTGGTGGTTTCATAGTTGAGAGGCACTTCATCTGCAGTGGGGCGCCGAGATCCGGATGGCACCGAGGTGATGTCTAGCAAGTTGCTGTACTGGTGTGGTCATCCTACAATGCTGAAACTCGGCGTGGGGCGCCCCATTAGCCTGTGAGATGGCGTCAGTAGCGGACCGATGTGCGAATGGGGCCAAAGGCAGCGCAACAATATTTTTGGAATAGAAGACACCACAAGGCGCTGAGATTCGGTTAGCACCGAGGTGGTGTCTAGCAAGCTATGCAGCTGAGTTGCGTGCGCACTTGCGGCGAATAGGTCGAAGGCAGCACAACAATGTTTTCTGAATAGAAGACACCACAAGGCGCTGAGATTCGGTTACCACCGAGGTGATGTCTAGCAAGTTGCCGCACTGGTGTGGCCATCCTACAATACTGCTCCGAATAACGGCGTGGGGTGCCCGAAGGGGGGGGGGAGGCGGCGTGAACGGGCCTTCCTAGGTGGAGGCTCGTCTGCTGTAGTGGGGCACCCCTTTACCGTTTCAGTTGCCATTCAGCTGAGTTTCGGCTGCTCTTGATGCTACAGCGACAGGCGGCTGCAACAGGACTCTCAAAATTGCGGCCTGTTCTTTGGATTTGGGCCTGGTCCACTAAAATGGCCCTGGGACACCTTAGAACTCGGACGCTCGATTTTTTTTTCCTTTCCTGTACATGCAAAAAAAGGTAAATGCCCGGTACGTTACACGCTTCATCTGCCACGATGAACTCTCCAGAGGAACCGAAAAAAAATATAGTTATGGTAACTATACCATGCATCGTCATATGGAGAGGTGGCACCAATTAATTATAGTGCTGCATAAAAGAGAGATTTGGAGGAGAACCCCTGACCTGCTAGTACATTCATCAAAGAAGTGGCACTGACAGCATCAGAGGCAAGGGAAACGGTCCCAAATATTTAGAAGAACTTTGGAAAGATTAAAATGACATGTTTAGATTGTGGCAAATTAATTTCATGTGGACAGATGAGTGTTACTCTAATAAATACAGCATATGAACATCATCATAGTCGATGGTTGGTAGAGACATTTTGACTATATCCTGGACCTGCCCGTCCTCGCCCAAAATGGCGCCGGAATAAATGGGACTCGTAACTCCTTGTTGTGTACTGGTTGCAGAACCTTGAAATCACGAGATACGTATGCAGTTTTGAAGCACATGGCGGGCGGGGACGAGAATTGATTGAATATTTTGACATCCCTATTGATATTAAGTTCTGATGTGTTATTGATTACTGTACTATTGAAAGTTCGAATTAACGTCACCCATGGTACTTGCCCGCAAATGTATATCTAGATAATTTTATTGTAACTGGCCCTGTCGTATTTTAATTATAAAATGTACGTCCACCGATTCCGTAACTGTTAGACACCTTAGTTCTTGCAACCTAATGGCCCGCCCGTTACGTTCCTCTACAGTGTAAATGTCTACTCATCATATACGATTACAGTTTGCTCCGTGGCCGGCCCACGTGGTTATAGGCTCGTATTTGTATAATGAAATTTTCACAATAAAGGTTTTTAAAAGAAAACATGGTAGTAGTATATACATTGGTAAAGTTTTTAATAATAGTCACTGTTTTAGAATCATTAAAAGGCAAGTGAAATAAAGCAGACCAATTACATGAAGGGTAAACGGTATAATACGAAGGAACGCAGTAAATATAAATGGTCAAGGGCTGTTGTGTTTTCTACTCCTGCAACATAAAGTGATCGATAAGAATCTCATATTCAGGCGTATCGGCGACTAAGACAGCAGGTCGACCCTCTTTTGCTCAACGGCTCCGTCATGGGACGAAGAAACGCTCTTTTTCTCGAAAAAAGAATATATTTTACTTGCAGGACAGTTGTAAATTTTCCGGGAAAGTACATTAGCCTGGAACATTATAACATATATTTAAGAAAAAATAATGTTCGGAAGTAATAAAAAGCGTAATTTTTAGGTCATATGACCAAGCCTTTCATCATTAGAATAAGAAAAGTAAAATGAACCAATGAAAAGTTTTAACAAGTCACATGACTTGTTATGCTTACGTTACGCGCTGCGCGCCCCGGATGACTTCCGGATGCGCTAACGCGGCGCGTCATATGACGCATTACGCGACAACGCAGGTCCAGAATATAGTCAAAATGTCTCCACCAACCAGCGGTCGGAACACAACCCCTTTCAGCAGGCTAAATAGTTCTGTTAAATGACAACAGAAGGGACAGGCAACAAGAACCATCAGTCAAAGAGGGGAGGGCTAGTTCTTCTCTACCGGGTTACATTGGGGCGCTACCAGAACTGATCGAATTGGTAGTCTACAGTGTTTCTGGATGTTTCAGACTGAAGCTGGGTTTAGCATGAGAGCAGCACCATTTCGTAGCTCCGTCGTGGCCATTCCGCAACCAATCATGGCAGCCGCTCTTTATCGTTATTTTGGGTGGTGTGGGTGGCGGAGCCGAGCTGTTTTGCAGCCATCATTGTGTGGAGTTCAGTTCATCTCACTAGTTTTGTATTTGTCATGAGGGATTGTTCCTAATGTTTCTATTTTAGCGAGGTCAAAAAGAGATCCCATTAGTGGCCTACTGATTTTGCTCGATTCCTTTTCTTTTTTTTTTTACACGATTTTTCGTTATCTGCAAAGACTAAACAGAGTATTGCGACTCTGTGTTTGTTTGTAAATAGAGAATGAACCAAAGAGAACCAATTCTAAAACAGTAAATACTTGGATAACAATCAATCAAATGGAGAGAGAAGCAGGCACGACGTATTACAACGGGGGTAAAGGCCTGCGTTAACTACCTTTCACTATCTGCAAAGAGAGAGTACTCCTAATAGAAATGAGGGGGGGGGGCACCATTCAAAGCAGATCAGTGTGCATAAACACGAAAATGTTTTCACTTACCACGTACTTGACATTCGACAGCTTATGATATTTGCTATTAAAAAACCATTGAAATTCACAGAAAAAACCATAGGTTATAGACCATATATAGTTAGGAATTAGCATTTACAAAACCTTGAAAATTCACTGAAAAAACCATAGGTTATAGACCATATATAGTTAGGAATTAGCATTTAAAAAACCTTATTTTACTCACACAAAACCATTGAAATTCCATATATAGTTAGTTGCACTAACTATATATCGCGCACCCGCAATCCACTGCTGATGATGTCACATATTACATCATTCATGACATGGTCAGTGACATCACTGATGACATCACTGATGACATCTCAAATGACATCACTAACTATATATGGAATTTCAATGGTTTTGTGTGAGTAAAATAAGGTTTTTTAAATGCTAATTCCTAACTATATATGGTCTATAACCTATGGTTTTTTCAGTGAATATATATATATACATACATAAACCTACTAGAAGTCACCAGTAGGTAGTTATAGTTAGGAATGCTTTTTCATTTGCCAATAACTTCTTTTGATGCTTCCTTGTGAAATTTTCAAAATTCGTTTGCCACTCACTTCAGGTGCTGCCTTGAAGGTTTCATGGTGATTCGTCTAGTGGAGGGCATCAAAAATGGGGTCTCTAAATGAGTTTTACCACGTTAATTTCAATAGGAACTTTAAACAAGGCTAAAGCCCGAACTGTTTAATGGAATTACACTAAATTTAGCAGAAAGGTAGACATTTGTTCAGGGAAGAGACTCTTTGTGAGTTGGTGTAATTCTACTCAGTAGTTGAGGAGTTAGTAAAATACATTTCCAATTGTATATATAGGGATGCAATGGATTTGCGATCTCTCCCGATCTCAAAGTCTGATTGGCTGCCAACACTTCAAACCAGCTGCTTGAGCCGAGTCCCAGAAAAAATGTAAAAAGGAAAAGGAGGCAGGGCAGAAATACTCTGACCCTATACGCCTCATAGGGAGTCCCCCACGACCCCTCAGTGTCAAAAAAGCATTTTTTTAACCATGCATCCAAAAATTAAAAATAAAAGAAGCACAGACTCCCATGTTTCTGTTTTAATTGAGCCCTGGATGGGCCAGGTCCTTGGGGAATTTTGTAAATAAAGGAGGGGGGGGGCACGTGTTTATTAATGCCCCAGGCACCACCACATCCATGGGGCTATTTTATTTTTTATTTATTATTAAATGGGGGCTTCTCCGACTGCCCCAGGGACCACCACCTCCCATGGGTTTGTGGATTGTTATAGGGGTCTCTCGGACCCCTCCGGGCCCCTGGACCACCAACTCCCTGTGGCCTTAATTAAGTTGTATATAGGGAGCCTCAGGGACCCCCCAGGGGCCACCACCTCTGCTGGGTCAATTTCTTTAAGAAAGTAGGCGGACCCCCTCTTGGACCCATAGATACCATAAGGATGCCCTCCCCCCCGAAGCTGACTCCTGTTACCTCTTGGGGTGCCCACCTACAGGATATAGCTGTTTGCTGTGGAGTGGCAAAAGCTTAACGCTACCGCCAAGCAACAGGAAATGCCCCATTCCACCAAGTGAGAGCATGAAAAATGCTCCAGCTTGCTGGAAGCAGAGCAAAAATGATTTCAGACACAAGGAGCTGCCTTTCTAGTAGTACCCTTTGTGTGAAACCAATGCAGGCTCCCACAGGAGGTGGGGAGCTGTCAGGACCACAAGGGCCTTCAGGCTCCACCCGCAGGCCCAGTGGAGAGTGGCTCCCCACAGTCTCCAATAAAAGTCACTGGGTGTCCTAGGTAAAACGAGTACACTCAGAATGGAGGCCTGGCCGCGGGGAATGGGGTCCCCATAGCCAAATTCTGCCTGCGTAGAGGGTCATGAAGCCCCCTTCCTCTATCTGTAAATGGCCAGGCCTAGGGGCAAGGGGTTTCCAGGGCTGACATAGCCTGGGGAGGGGTGCCGTGCAGCCCTCTCCCCTAGTAGAAATACCATTCTTTTAAAAGAGTGGGCCCCAGGGGATGTGGTCCTCGGGCTAAAATCTCCCATGGAGGGACTGTGCGGCCCCCCTCCCCTATTACAGGTAGGCCAGTCCACAGAGGATAGGTTTCCTGTGGCTGGATGTGGCCCGGAGAGGGATGGCACAAGACCCCCTTCGCCTAAATAAAAATACAAACAATTTTAAAGAGGCCGAGCTCTGGGGATGGGGTCCTTGGGGCTGAAATTGACCTGCAGGGGGGCCCATATGGCCCCCCTCTCCAATTCCAAAAAGGCCTGGCCCTGGGGGGACCGGGTCACTGGGGCTGAAATTGGCCCAGTGAAGGTGGGCCATGTGGCCACTTCCCCTCAGAAAACACATTTTAAAAAAAGTGAGCCGGGCAAGTCTCCAGAGGCCCCTCCCCCTTTCACCAGCACTCTATAAATGCACCTCATGGTGCACTACTAGTTACGGGGATGAAGTTCCCTTGGATGCTGAAGTTCCTTGGGGGCCAACAAGCCCTACTGTTACCTCTGGTAATTCCCAAACAGCAGGAGTGCTAAGAGGGCATTGGAAGCCGCGCCCCTTTCTCCACCACTCTGCAAACACACCTCTTGGTGCACTACTGGTTAGGGGATGAAGGATGCTGAAGGTCCTTGGGTGTGTGAATACTGGGATGGGTCTGTGAATGGTTGTGTGAGTTAATGCGAGGGTGCGTGATTGGGTGAACGAGAGGTTGTATGGGGTATGAGCCGGTATGAGAATAGTTATGTAGTTGATGTCATCAGTCATGTCCTTTGAGATGTCATTAATGATGTCATGAGTGATGTCACTCACCATGTCATGAGTGATGTAATCTGTGAGGTCATAGGCAGTCCATTGCAGGAACATAAGTTATAATTAGCTAAAGTAACTATGACTGCTGAATTTCTAAGGTTTTTTATGAGTGCAATTTGATCCTAACTCTAACATCACTGTAACCTTTGTTTTTTCAGTTAATTTGTAAGGTTTATAAAATTACGTTTCCTAACTATAACATCCCTGTAAACTTTGTTTTTTTTAAGTATTTTTTTTTTATTAGTAGTCACGTTTGCAGAGTGGTGGGAAAAGGGGGTGAGGCCTCTGACCAGCTCTCAGGAATCCCATGGTGTCAGACTTATTGGAGGTAACAGGAGGGAATCTTGGCCCCTAAGGATGCTCAGCATCCAAGAGGACTCAATTTTCAACCAGTATTTCGCCAGTATGAACATTTGCAGAGTGGTGATAAAAGGGGGTGGGCCTCCAACCAGCTCTCAGTAACCGTGTTGTGTGGGGCTTACTGGATGTAACTGGAGGGGTTCTTGGCCCCCAAAGACCCACAGAATCCAAGGGGACATCATCCCCCAACCAGTAGTGCAGCAGGAGGTTTGTATGCAGAGGGTTTAAGAAAGGGGTTGGAGACTCGGACCAGCTCACAGCAATCCCACTGTGTGGGACTTACTGGAGGTAACATGAGGGGTAGGTGGACCAAAAGGACATTCTAAGGGAACAACTACCCCTCCTGTTGCCTCCAGTAAGTTCCACACAGTGGGCTTGGTAAGAGGTGTACAGAGGAGACGCCCCTATCTCCAATACTCTGCAAATGCAGCTCGTGGTTCACTACTGAATGGGGATGAAGTCCACTTTACTCCTGAGGGACCTTGGGGACCTCCTGTAAGTCCTACACAGTGGGACTCCTAAGGGTTGATTGGAGGCCCAGCCCCTTTCCTCTACCACTTTTGCAAACATGAGTACTAGCAAAGAAACTTAGAAATTCACTGAAAAAACAAAGGTTACAGGGAAGTTATATTTGCAAAGTTCATCCAATATCAGCAACAGAAGATTTAATCCAACAACACAAAAAGTCAAATTCAATATGGATTCAATAATCCAGTCTCACCCAAATCAATGTTGTGTAGATAACTTAAAACAGCCTATGCGTTTCGTCCGGAATGGACATCATCAGGGCTGTAAATGAATTTTTAAAGAAATGAAAAATATATACTAGGTATTGCACCATTCTTTAACAAAAAAAAACTCAGCAAAGTTCCGTGAGTGGCGGAGTGCAGTACGCACTGCAGTTTGTGCTGGTATTCCTGCCGCTCAGGTAGAAATTCTACCCGAGCTGCAGATCGCACTCGCAAACTTACCATTCACGCTCGTGAACTTACCATTTGCGATTGCGAACTTGCTGTTTGCAATCGCGAGCAGGGAAAAAATTCTGCAGTAAATTTTGCAAACACAGCAAACAGATCCAAGTTCACCGCCCAGGCCTATCTAAAATGAGGAGTGTGATGGTAATGGGCAGGCAATAAGGTGGTTTGGGAACCAATCCAATTTCTCAGTGATCTGCTAAGCCTTTGATTGAGCAAAAAATCTTTGGTTATGGATTTAAATTTTGGTATTTCATCCTTGAGATAGAGCAGGTTAAGTGAAATCTTGTCAAGGCTAGATTTCAAAAAGGCGTGGTGGCGGGTGATCATGTGTTGGGGGTGAAGCCAGCTTGTGTGGGGAAGCCAAGAGTCAGGGAAGGGAGAATTTTCAGGTCAGGAAGGTCTTGCTGAGGGACTGTCTGTGTAGGGGAGGAAATAGTCAGAAGTTGAAAGAGGGGGATGTGTGCTCAGTGAGAGACCTAAGAGGTGTGTGGATCATCCAGTTAGGGGATAGGTATTCTGATATAGTTGATGTCTGGGCACAAGGGGGAGATGTGGGAGTGCAGGAGGGACCCGCTAGGGAGAGTTTGGAAAGTGGGAGGAGGTCATGTGGAGGAAATAGGTCCGGGGATGAGGGATTCAACGCTTGCTATTTTGAGGTCATTGGATGCATGTGGCCTAGATGGGCCAATCAAAGGGTGAGTCTCAGACCATGTAGGATGTATAGAATCTAAGGTAGGGATGGCAGTAGAGAAGGAGGGGAGCATGGGCTCGTGATGGGGAATGGGCTGGGTGATGCTGTGGTAAAGAATGGACATGAGTAGGGGTGCAGCAGCGAAGTCAGGAAAGCTAGGGTGTCTTTAGCTGGGGGTTGAGTTCTTATTGATCACAAACCTTTTGATAATATGGAAGATCTTGCCCAATATTGCTAGTTTGTCATTCAAACATTGAACTAGAATGATCCTAATATTATATAGAGATATGGTATTGTCTGCTCTGCAGAAGGGTGAAGGGGATTTTGAAAGTCTAAGCCCATAATGTGTTTGCCTGGAGTTAATGATTCGGAGCAAGGAGTAAAGGGCATTTCTCCATTGTGCAAGTTTTTTTGTGTAGAAGATGAGGTCACTAATTAATGTACCCTTACTGGAGCAGAAGTATGGGTTAGAGATAAGGGTTTCAGGGAGCAAGCTGAGGATTCTGTGTTTGAAGCTTTTAGATGCATTTTTAGAGCGATTAGGTACTTATGTGTAGACATTAAAACCTGTTGGTTCTATTTTACTGTCCATTGCTCTTGGAGAAATAAGTCCTGTGCTGAATGATCAGGAAGCTGCCAATGGGAAAAAAGAGACTAAGACCACAAGGAATGCTCCAGAGGAGTTCCCAATCACTCTTCTATATCATAGTGTGAGGGATTAATTTAGAACTGTATTTATGTGGGCAGGTCAGATACATCAAATGAGCAGTGGCGGGTGAAACAAACATAAAGTGGTGAGGTGGGTGTAGGGCCACGGGGAGGGGTGCAGGGGGAGGGGGAGCATGGGGGCACTGGAGGAGGGACGGGGACATTAAGAGTTAATAATTAAAAAAAATAGACTTACCAGAAGAGGGCTTGCTCAAATTTGGGCTCTTAGACCCACCACCAAGGGCGATATCCTCAAAGTCTGGCAGGGCTCTGGATGGGCTCCCCCAAGGTTTAAGGAAGCAATGTGGAGGCAACCCTACTTCTGGACCTGAGGTCTCCATTGCAGGTGGCAAGTGTCTCTGCCCCCAGGCGGCTTCCTGAGATTTGAAATCGCCTCTCGCTCTGAGGGCGCTGTTAGGCATCAGGTGGCTTCATGCCTCCTCCAAGCATTCATGCAATGTTGGTGGTTGTCCCTGGAGCACCATTGGGCATGTGGAGGTCATAGAGAACCTCCCAATCCACTTGCACCACTCACACCAAAGTGCAGGGCATGTTGGGCATGCACAGTCATCCATCTTGGCCAATGAATTTACTGTTCTCATGCTGTTTATCACAGTAAACAGCATAAGAGCAGTGTGAACATTGGTGGGGCAGGTGAATACAGCACTCCATTGGAGACTTGTGGAACTGCCTCTGCTTCCCAGCCACCCCCTACAGCAATGACTGGGGAAGCCTGAACTACTCATTTCAGGCTGGTTCCAAGCAACATACCAGCCAGACTGACATGTGCAGTTTAGATACAAAGCAACAGCTTCTGGTTGCAATACACTACGCCAGTAGGAGGACAAGATGCTTCACCTTGGAATATAGGTATGTATTTTAGGGATGTAGTGGCTTACAGGTAGCAGGTCAACGCCCCTGCGCCCTTATAGAGAAACCACCGCTGCAAATGAGCCCTAGAGAAAAGGGAAGGTTGCGATATAAACCAATAACATTTAATATTATAATAATCTTTTATTGTTTGCGGTTATTTCAAAAGATAATAATGAGGGGCCCTTGTGTCAGCGATTACAATAACCAATATGATAGTATAACATGAGTGTTAAGATAACATGAAGTGCTTCTCACCAACTCTGCTCAAGGAGTGAACAGAGGGGGTTACAATTATAGTGATGAATAAAAACCAGCAGCCATTTAAAGATGGCTGACCCATTTTCCGATTGAGGTTCCTAGAAGGCAGGAGAACCATAGTCCTTTTTCAGTTTCCATATAAATCCTCATGGTTTGAGTCCTATGCCCAGTTCCCTTCGAGTGTAGGAGGACGCCATTTTGGGGCGCTTGAAGAGGTGGAGAAAGAGGATTAGTCGAAGTCTACATGGATCCCAATGGGGCTGTATTGGGCACCGCTAAAGAGGCGCAATCGTGGTTACATCCTGGGGCCATGTGGCAGAATCTCGAGGGGGAAATCCTGACCTTGGGGAGATTTTTTCCAGGCACTATGTGGCAGTAAATATCTGATGCTTCACACGGGTGCAGGGGTGCCTGCATTACAGGCAGGATTGTTTTTGTGCAGAAAGAGACACATGCACAATGCAGCACAATTAGAAAGCGGAAACAACGAGGAAAAATAAAGACATTTCTCCTCGTCATGCCTCCCTGGGGAAGGAATACAGTTCTGATGCATTCCCAGGTATACTAGTGGTGGTAAATCAGGGAATGCTTCAGAATACATGGAACACAACGTTCCACCCATGTAATGCCTTCTTGGTGCCATGTAACGCAAGGCCACGACTTGAGCTGCCTTGTGTTACACCAGATTTACCTATGCATAGGTAGGTAAATCTCATTCTAGGTTTTGCATCATCCTGCGTCGCCTTGCAGGGTGGAAGGGCAATGCAAAATCTTGATAATTCCGCCCGTAGATTTTTAGTAAAGCAATGGTGAAAATCACTAGGGAAACGATTTGATTTTAATTGTTGCAAGAAAAACACCAGTAGTGAAGAAGGATATAGTTGTGATTACAAATATTCGGCAACTAAGCTGCAATGCCAAGTGCTATATGCATGTGCTATGTATTACTATAATATCGTTAGACACTGAATTCCACCTGAAATGTTTCAGCTCAAAAAGAAATGTCTATATCAATGCTTATTCAAACTTTCATGTTATACTGTTGGGTTGGCTGATACCAGTCACCTTGGACGTTTTTTGTTTTTCTTGCATACAGCCTGTTTCTGAAGGTTTAATATATAATTCAATACTGGTTGGTATCTTGAGGGCTTGAATGAGTTGAAAAGGGGTAATAAATTCAAAGTTGCCCCATAATAGTTCTTGCGAAGGGCCTCACAAATCAATAAGATGTCAATGAGTCTAATTCCTTACAGCCCAAATTCCCTCCCTCAGGTTCTATGATCTGGCTACCAGGTGAGGTTGGTGGGTTGCACAAGCTGGATTGTGGCTAAGACTTCCCCTACTGAACCTCGCACTGGAATAGAAAGACCTCTTTCAGAGCAGGTTTGTTTCATTTGCATGTTTTGATCTTTGGCAACGGGTATCCGTCGGGAGTGGAGCATTATTAGCGGCGTTTAAAATTAAAACGAAAAATGTAACTGGAAAGGCAGTTACAAGCATATGTATTTCCGTTTCATACATTTCAACGGAGCAGAACACATAGCCTAAATTGCACATCTCATAATTGGCATCTGTAGAAAATGGGTTTAATTCATAATTCTCCGTGAAACGCGTCCTTTTTTGTCACAGATTATAATAATGCACTTGATCACGTTGTCACATTGATGGCTTGATTAGAAAAACGCAATCTTTTAAAAACAGTGACTCAAAGAACTGATCATGTTTTGTTTCAGCTATTTGTTGACGCTTATGACAATTGTTTTGATTTTCCGAAGTTCAATTTATTTAAAAAAGACACATTCTGACTGAAAAACCTAGCTCATTTTTGAAAGGCAGCTATGATTTTCATTTACAGGTTCAGAAAATAGCATACCTGCTATGTACAAAAGAACACTGCTCTCTAGTGGATCTACGAATATAAATCCCATTACCTCGCTGACTCTGTCATGTTTTGCTTGTTGGTGCATATGAATGCCAGTTTATGCTGTTTCTTGAGGATATGGCATATTATGACATATTGTTTTATACGGCGGGACATTATCATTATATTATGGCAAAGTGGTTTTGTGCAGGTAATCAAGCAAAAATCATTTTCGAACTTGATTTTAAATTGGAAGCAATCGGTGCATGCCCCATCCCTTTCTAAGCTCATGTCTGATGACCTTTCACACCAAATGGCCTGTAATTAATAACAGGCCTGGCTAGTAATAACTTAGCTCACACAAGGTTAATATGTATATGATTAAAGGCCATGTATGGAAATGGAAATATTTTAATAATGCTTCCACAAAAGTAAGTCCTTAGAAAATAATTTCTCTAAAGGGGATGTATGACCTTACAACGCAGGCTAATACAACGCCTGCCTTTACAACGCGGTTTTTACATCGCATACCATTACAACGCATAGCGCTTTTGGGTGCTGGATAGTGAATAGTTTAATTTACTATTCCAACTCCAGTCCCCGTGGATACTAGGGAAGGTTGTTGGATAGTAAATTAACCTATTCCCTATCCTAGAGCGCCCCCCAGCGCAATACGTTGTAATAGTTTGCGTTGTAATGACCGCGTTGTAATGGTAGTGCGTTGTAAAAGTTTCGTTGTAAGTGATGTTTACCCTCTAAAGGATATTTTTGTCATTTTAGTGCAATCATTTTACAACTGCAAGAGTCAATGTGGCATTTATGCAAAAAAGTGAACGCTGTTGCCAACCTTGTAGGAAGTATTGTGTAGCACCATACAAAGACACTCGAGCTTTAACGTGATTCTAGGATAGATTTTTTTTTTTTACAAATATCACTGTTGAAGGAATAATTCGATGGCTACAGTATTAGAGTGGCTGGCGAGAAACTTTGAAATCGATTCATAAAGGCGTGGAAAAGTGTGGAAAGAGTCCTCCTCTTGTAGAACTATTTTAGGTACTCTTACATGCCTTTCTGAATTGGCTACATATCATCCAACAAGGAACCAAAATTGGGATTTTCAGGCAATATTCAGGTACAATCATTACATATAGAAAGGGCGCTGTCTTCTTTGCACATTCGCTAATAGGAAGGTGGAGGGGTTTAGGGACATTCACAAAGGTATGTCAGATTGAAAAAAAGAGTGCTCTTGAAGTACTACTTCCTGTACAAATAAAGGCTTTTCTAGATCTGTGCCAATGCTTTTTTTTGCACCACCCAAACATCATGCAAATAAGACAAGATGACGCCTGTTATCATGCCTTCGCAATATTCAGTGCACTTTGCAAGGCCCTTTCAATTTAAGAATACTCATCATATGTCTAACATATTTTCGGATGCCAAGTTCTAAAAATGCATATGGACCAACAGAGAGGGGCTAAATACAAATACTGTCCCCCTGGTCATGCTGAATGATGTGAATTGCTTGAATCTCACATGGTTTTCTTACCCAGAAGTTTTTGCAAATCTCAAACGTTGCCTAAAATCTTACATTTGCTTGCATTTCTGTGATGTAAACTTCTCGAATACACAGTGAACCAGAACATTTCTATCACCCTATGTTCCCCCACTTGTTTGGTGAAAACGCTACCCCACTTGTGTTACTCTACCTAACTGCACATCACAAAATTCCTTAATATGCAATGTGATGGTATTGGCAATGGAGTGTGTTAAGGTCCCGGACTCGTTCGCCATCAAGGAAACGTACAAAATCGAGACATTTCTGAAAACTAGATGCCAAGTGGATCCTAGATTGGTGTGTCCCATTTGGATCCCATGATATTTTCTTACCCATAATGCCCTGCAAACCTCAAAATTTGCCTAAAATCATGCATTATCATTGCATTTCCCTGACGTAAATGTCTGGAATTCCGCTGGCATCCACAACATATCTACCATCCAGTGTTCCCCCACTAGTCTAAAAAAAAACATTACTCCCTAGTGCCTGAAACAGGCAATGTCCCAAAATGCAATATTAAAACGTCTAAATTTCCTGTCAAAAAATGACCTGATTTGGCAATGGGGTAGCTAGTTGGGCTTGGGCTCTGCCACCACATAGGGAAACTTACCATGTAGTATCTCCAGGTCACATTTTGGGGCATTTTGTGTTGCAGGTACTAGGTCCAGCCACACTCTGGGGTACAATTCTTATCAAGAGAGGTGGGGCAACACAGAACAGTAGGAACTTTTTCATCAGTTGTATTTCTCTGCATTTGGTGTTTCCAAATGTAATTCAGTATGCAAGAAATAAGACATTTTGCAAAATGTTCTCTGAATCACAAGATGGTATGGGTAGACAAAAAATCATATGTGAATAAATAACTAGTGCTCCTGAAGACAGTATCTTGTGTACATTTCATTAATAAATAGTGTGAAGATTGTAGTGTATTACATGGTAATGGCTGTGCAACCTTACCATGTAATACACTCGCGCAACAGTCTTGGGTCCAGTCAGGCTCATTTGGAACACCTTTAGCTCAACCCTGAGTAGCTGTGGCTTGGAGCAGCAAGGCTTAAATAGAGGACCTAATGTAAAGCATTTAGAAACACCAAACAACAAAATAAGAAAGTCACGCAGCACAAAAGAAACCCAACATAGATTTGTAAAAATAGATTATATTTTTATAAATCTTTGGACACCAAGATGAGCGATATACATCAGAGGGTGTCGGATATAAACATTTTTAAGCAAAACCAAAGTGCAAACAAGCATTTGGTACCGTAAAGTTTAGACACTTCTGAAAAGTGTAAAAGAAATGTGTTAGGCTACTCTGGCCGGAGTTGGGCAACCAAATCTGACAGGAAGATGGTCAGGTGGGCAACTATGGAGTATTTGGACAGCTACCTGCTCACTAAAGCAGTCTCAAGTCCAGTTTCACTCTTTACATCAAGGACTCAACAGACTTCAATTGAGTGGTTCTGATGCTTTGGATACAGTATGATGAAGATGCTGAAAGATGCTCTGTGTGTTGTGCGGTCAATGGGGGTGTCCTTGTGGTTATTCCTTGATCCACAGGTTAAGTGGGATAATTTTGGCCACAGGAGTCTGTCTCCCTTGAAGTCCTATTTGAGGCAATAGCAGGCCGGCTGTGGCCGGATTACCAATCTCCATACACACTGGGACCAGCAGTATCCTTTGGTGATGGCTGGTGTCCCTCCTGTGTGACTCATCTGGACTCACATGACACTCCCAGGTCGAGCAGACTTGGGGGCAACTTTTGCTCATTGAGGATCCGTCTTTGGGGGACCCCAGCGGCTGCCAGCGGTGGTTTCCCTAAATTGTATACTGACTTGCTGGAATGGACCTATTCAGCTTTGGTTGCCATGCTGGTTCCAGGTAACCCTGGGCACCCAACTCCGATCTGCTGGTGGATGTTGCGGAATTTTGCATACTCCGCATTCAGCGGAGAACGCGAAGTTCCTGCAAAACTTCCGACTCCGCAGTGGAGCGGAGTCCAACCCCGGACCCTCCCGCCTTCCACCCCCGAAATAAATATTTTTGAAATAAAATGTAAAATTAAAGTAAAATAAAAGCGTACTTACCTTTTCACGGCATCCCGGGCTGCCCTCCTCCTCCTCACCGTAATCCCCTACGTCAGACCTACGTCATGGTAGGACTACCCATGTGCGTGCATGCGCAGTCCTACCATGACCTACAGGATTATGGCGAGGAGGAGGAGGGCAGCCCAGGACCCATGATAAGGTAAGTGCACTTTTATTTTACTTTAATCTAAAATTGTATTTAAAAAATATTTACTGTGGGGGGTGGGTGGCGTGGATCGGAGCTCCCGGGAGTTTTTGGCCAACTCTGTAGAGCTCCGTGTAGAGGAACTCCGCCTGCTATGCCCAGGCGTAGTTCGGGGGGTTAAGCTGACTGATCCTTGAAGTCACGTCTTCAGGCTGTGGCTCAGATGAAACTTTCCACACGCCAGGAGCCATAGGTACAGTCCTCCTTTTGCTAGCCCAAGGTGCTGCAGGTGAAGTCAAGCTGATGGTGCAGCCTCCCTTGCCAGGACCAGGGGTCAGCAGGGCAGTCCTGCTTTAGTCAGTCTCCAATTTTAATGTGATCAGAGGTTTAGGGTGCCAGGGGTGCAATATTTATGCCCAGAAAGTGCCCTGGTGGGATGATGCAGTCAATAGCCAATGGCCTGCCAGGATCCCTCCCGCCCTGTGATGGCTTCAAGCTGTGTGTGACATCTAGCAATCCGGGGGTGCACTATTCTGCCCACTTCCAAGATAGCTGAACCATTCTTTGGATGTTAAGAGCTTGGTAGCCCACCAAAGAGGTGTGGCTACCTGTGTACTACACACCCATGGAAAAACATTTTGGCCCTGGTCTTCCCTCCCTGTTCCCGCCACCAGCCTGTCAACCTGAACAAAGGGCCAACACTTCATGAGTGTGATCGACATTTGACCAACAAAGGTAACTTCTCCTTTTGGGCCAACACTCTGATTGGCGTTCTGGAAGGGGGGAGGTAATACCTCTTCCTGTAGCAGGCTTCTATTGTTTCTGAGCCAGGGAGTGGTTCATACTACTCCCCAGGCTGTCTGGGGCCTGCAACTTTGCGAGGCCACTGGACAAACTGGGCAACAGAGTGACATCTTTCTAAAAGTTGCCTTTCTGTAAAATTGACATTAAATTCAACTTGGTCAACAAGTCAGGTTTAATGTCACCATTAATTTGATACTTGAAGTACCTATGTCAGTAGGACCATTCAGAAGTTAGCCGAGCTGAGGGGCCAGCTGGTAACTCTGTGTTAGCCAATGGGCTAGTAACTTTTCCATGGCAAAAATGACAATTTGGAATTGTTGCTGTCCAGACATAGTAGATGTATATGTCCTACATAATAATATATAGCTTCCTGCCTCAGGACTCCATTGGCTTTCCGTAGGGGGGACTTACATATGTTATTGAGGGAAGTGGGGGCTTTTCCATTGGTTTAAATGGCAAAGTTGAGTTAGCAATTCACAACTGCTCTTTCAGGCTGCAGTGGCATGCTGGGAGCCATTTTGTACTTTGTCCCACATAGGGTGGCACAACCAGTACTGCAGCCCTGGGGAACACTATGCATAACTTGCCCAGGGTACGCTTGGTACCATATACTAGCAACTTATAAGTAAGTCAGCTTATGCCTATTAGGTGTAGCCAATTCAACATACATTTTGCAAGGGGTTAGGGGGTGTACTCTCAAAGTAAAAAAAACAGCAGATTCAAGCCTAACATTTTGAGGGTGATCATGCAAAGGAGGAATTTCCTTACACATAGGTTTTCTTCATACTCATCTTTCATTCTTTATATTTTACCATATTATTTGCAGTAAAGACAGCACATAATGAAAAATCATTGTAAGCTGCATCCACGATTTTGGCTCTTGGTATTGTATGTTTTTGAGTATCCTACACATCCTATATAGCCCTACAAAGAGAAAGGCCTGTTGGATGTAACAGTATATTGCTTTGTAAATTGGCAATAGTGACGAAAAGTTACAGATAAAAAAATCAATGTCACAAATGGTTGTTTCTTCCCAGGCCTCTAAAAAAAAAATCAACAGTTAGTTTCTTTGAGAAAACCTTGGGGGATCTACACAAATTTAGAATGTTGTCTATTTTTCAGAAATGTGTTGTTGTCTGAGATCACCTATCGGTATCACACAAACTGCAAGTAGGATAAGACCACAAAAATTAAGAAAACTGCACTATCTCTTAGAAAAAAGAAAAAACTATGGTCAAAAATTCTTTATTGATACCTTTTGTGGGAACAAAAAATGAAGGTTTAAATGTGAGGTACCCCTACCATCCAAAAAAAGCTGATTACTGGTGGGGGGGGGGACCCCTAGCTTTCAAGAGGTGGACATCTGGATACTATCGTCAGGTTTGCAAAGAGAGCGGTACTGCTGACTCTGGACCCATGGCTCATTATAATCACATAAAACCAGATCTGTACACTTTGTAGAGTGTTTACCATTATCGGGAAGCTGTGTTTGCTGTACCATACAGAATTGTCTGCTGTCCAGGTAAACCTCTGCAATCGGCGACACACCCTTCATCAGCCTTCTGTATTCAGAAGGTTACTACAAAGGTTTCACATGAATATAAAAGCTGGTGCTTGTGAATGGGTGAAGAGCTTTGACACTGTTCCCAACAGCTCATTATGCGCACATACTACCCGGTCTGTGTACTTTGAACCTCTGAGACTATTTTTTGTTATTTGGAAGCTGCTTTTGCTGCGCTGTACAGGAAGCACTCTGCGACAGATAAACCCATCCATCATCAGCCTTCTGGATTCAGGGGTTTGACACAAAGTTTTTGAGCTCATCCCACAAAGGGAATACAGACATTGTAACATAGTGAGTGAGGCGGCAGGGGCAAAGTGAAGAGGGAGTCAGCATGCAGGAGAAAGAGCAAGAACAATCATGTACTTCCATGATTGGTGTTGGTGAGCTGGTGTGCTGTGAAAGACTACAAGTCAAACGATCAGAACAATAAGATACTAAAATGCTCCTGGGTGGAACAAACACAATTACAAGGAGGAAAGCTATTGAATTAAGAGAAGACGGCTGAGGTGGAAAACAAAACCATCCAATCATGACAGAGGGGTTCAAACAAAGCTCTATTGATGTATATTGGAAACAATCGGTTTGACCTGAAATATCTATCTAAAATCTGCATCAATGAGAATGTGTTTGGAACATGAACACAATACAAGTGTCACCAGCTGCTACAATTACTAACTAATGACCAACTTTTTGGTGTCCCCAATTTTGTCTTAGCTACGTTAATTATTCCTGATAACAGTGAGAGACCATTTCAGGTACATGAAAAAAAGAAGAGTGCTTACTTTTTACACTTGCAGCTGCTTGCTGTTTGTCTAGCCTCTCTACAGTCTCAAAGAAGTTTTGCTGCTTAGAGGTTGTTAGTCAGGCCAGGGTTAGGTAGTGTCTCTTCCCTCATTATGAAAAAGTAGACAGCTAAAGCACTGTAGGTGGAACAAAGGCTAAATAAATTGTCGACTTTTGCCACTCTACCAAGACACCAAAAGAGTTGGTCTGCACACCGCTATCAGTCCTAATATAATCCGTTTTATCGATTTTTGAAGGTTGCGTGCAAAACTGGATGGAAGCGCTCCCCACAACATGTTGACACTAAATGTTGCAGTTAGGGCGATGCACAGTCCCAGTTTTGCACGCAACCTTCAAAAATCGATAAAACGGATTATATTAGGACTGATAGCGGTGTGCAGACCACCTCTTTTGTTGTTTAAAATATGTCGCCCCACGTTGCTTATTGCACCCAATTGAACAGTGATGAAATTGTATGACTTTCTGAATATCGAAGTATCCACATATTGAGAACATCGAGTTCCTAACAGCAGATGTGGACATGCTGTGAATCAAAGCAATGAAATACGATTTTTGTATAAAGTTTATAAAATGGATATAACTGTACACTCAAAGGAATTTATTATGTTTACTAATTTATTTATGCATATATTTTGCGAGTCACAAGAGCATTATGGGAGTTGTAGTTGAAGTGAGATCGAGTGTGTCAGGTGATTAATCAGTGTACAAAGAGGGGGGTGGAGCACAACCGTTTAAATCTGCAAGTGGGTGACGGGAGATTAACAACTGTTCCCAGTGCGCACAGCGCAGCGAGAGTCACGGCAGAATGAGCAGGTACGCGAAGCGGAGGGGCTTGGAGATATACTGGCTAGTTGTCTCGGGTTGAGTCAAGAAAACAACAGGAATGTGAGAAGGCAATGGGAGGGGAGTAAGTGTTTAAAACAGAGGTTTCTCTGAAAGTGGTATAGGGGGAAGGACGGGACAGAAGAGGGACTTTGATCGCATTAGAGAGTCTACCCGAACTGAGGCGAACCCAGAGAAAGCGTCAGACTATTCATCATATGAGCGGGAGAGTCAGTTGAGAGAGGAAGTGTAGAAAGAAGGAGGATATTGAATGGGTCGTGGTGATCACCGGTTATGAAGTGTTTAGGTTCCGTCTAGAAAAAGTGAGTTTAACATGTAAGGTTCATTTTTATATTTTGATTTTTTTAATGCATATGATAAGTTATCATTATTTAGTAATATATCAAATATGCACAATTTAGAGGTTTACGAAATGTTAATGTATTTCTTGTAATTATTGATTCACAGTTCCCCCTGACGAAGGGCTAACAACAAGCCCGAAATGCATTGGGTCTGAATAAAGAATTGCTGCTCGGAACTTCTACTTGCCTTTTTGTTATCGTTTTCCGGGAGAGGCTCGGATGGGCACACGTGAAAATGAGAAGCTTGATAAAAATGCAACTTTTGTAATATGTGGACTTGGATGAGACAAACAGATTTAAAAAAAGAGGAAATGAAAAAAAACTTTGGCATAAATGGTGATAAACAGTTCTTGCATAACATTACCTGGAAACGGTAAATGGGCGTTTATGGATCTAGTATCCTACATAGCAGTGCAACTGGGAGTGGAGCGCGATGGAAGCGCTCCCCACAACATGTTGACTCTACCAAGACACAGCAGAAGAAAGAAAGGCAGGTCAGAGAAAGTAATGCAGGCATCATGAGAAAACTGAATCACAGCAGTGGGAAGGCTTAGATTCCTTAGCTTCCGTTATAGCTTGCCAATGTCACTGGTTTTATGCAGAGCTATGGTGGAAAATAGTAAAACTTGATTGCGGAGGGCTACTTCACCATGGCCCAATGATGTCTGCGTTATCCCTCCATAATGTTCAGGTGCTCACAGTATAGTGGGAGGCTATAAATCACACGCAACACTGGATAGAGAAGCTTCATTGATCTCTTTTATGCCTGTGGTCCAGCACTGCCAGCCAAAGTCCTGCACCTCAGCTCCCCATTTGTAGTAATGGTGGTGGATTAATGGCTGACATTGCTAAAAGTTAGCACAAGCTTGGCTGCCATGTTGCTGCTTTTGCACACGTTCCTACATGAATTTGTTTTTACTAAACTCTGCTTGTGCCTGTTCACATGAGAACCATCTGCTTTTCGCGTTCCTTGCAGTTCTCTGCGGTTTTCGTCTGCACATGATGTACAAGGTCGAAAAACATGCTGCTTTGGTCAGTCCCCCGCACTTAGACATAACACGAAACAAAGCTGCACTACTGAAGATCGAGTGCTTTCAATATTGCATGCATGCATGTTAGAGACACTTGGAGAAAACCTTTCCAGAGAGAAGAGCTGTGCTTGTCCGGAGATGTAAACCTTTGCATCTAGACTTGGAGGTATGGGGTCCCCCTGACAAAACCCAGAGGTTTTTCATAATAAACTAGTTCCATAGTAGGCCGTTTTCCACCAGCTTTATAAAATGATATCCCCGTTCCTATTCTATGTAATTGTAACAATGCTGACTATATTGTGTTTATGCATTATGCTGATAGTACTGGCACCCGTACTGCATTTTAGAGCACGTTAGTTAAAATAAACATTTTAAACTATACTGTGTCTCTGATTACTCATGTTGTGGACAAGTATGAGTGAGTGAGCTGAAGAGTGTTCTTGCTCCCGCGATTCCCGAGACAGTCGGAGTGACATGTTCTGGGTTGTGTAATCATTGGTAGCTTCACTGTTGTACGGACAATGAATGAGACACTATAACTAGTCGGATTGGGATTTTGGGCACTAAGGTGGGTAGTTGGTACACAACAAGGTCCTGGTTCCCTGCGCATAGTTCTGTATATGTGCAGAATCCCTGTAACACATTTACTCCACAGCAGGTAAAGGGCCAACAGCTTGCCCTTGGAAGGTCTGTGTGATCCAGAAAAGTGGTGGATGAGGACAGCATTATGCTGTAAAGGATGTAGGAAGATACACATAAAAATGTAAGGTTATGCACGGCCATTGGAAGATACACTGAACCATATGAGGTTTTACTTGATAAGATTCCCTGTTAAAACATGAGGGTGGAGCAAACATATAAGTTAGGTAGGCATATAAGGCTGCACTTGGAATAGACAGCTTTAGTTGGCATGCAAGACTGCCCTGGTCAAATTTTCTTGGGTGCATTAGGCAGTTCCATGGTAAATTAGCCTTTTCTGAACATAGTGAATTGTAACTCAACATAGAATACTGTTCCTGTGTTTTAATGGCTTGACCCATACTAAGAAGCTGGTGCTGAGCACACAAAGTTATTTCTGGTCACTCAAGATTGATATTTGGAATATGGACAAAAGACATTAGAGTGAGTTGAAATGCTATCTCCAAACACTCCCTCCCACCACATGCATCGGTAGGCCATCTCTGATCAGGGACCTTTTCAAAGCAACATGTATGTAATCAGATGCCCTCTTAAATGTGCATTTATTACCAACCCACTACTCAAAACTATTTGACCTTCTAATATATTATTGTTTGGACTTCTTGTTATTACAGAACTTGGTTGGAAGAAAGCTCTAATCCAGAGGATGAAATCTCTATCCCAGAAGCCTAGAAAATCACCCACTGTGACTAAACAACTGGAAGAGTTCCCAGCGCAGGAGGGATTTATAAGGACTACCTCATTTGCACTGTTACTGCTACTTACTAGAATGAAATGGGATCGGAAGTTTTGAAATGTTACTGCTCCTTCTCAGATGATCACCCTTTGTGCTGATTTAGCACCCCCGAACCAAGGAGGCAACTCATTTAATACTTTTTGTGATACCTTAGGTGATCCCTACTCAACACTTCTAATTTGACTATTTTATGACATTTTAACATTCATATTGACATCCCTGTTGACTACGCTAGCATTGATTGACATCTCACAACATGTCTTCCGGCAAACCCATGTTAAAGTGCATACTGTAAACATATTTTGTTCACAGAAGGGTCTTGTGGCATTTACCATCAAATACCCTGTACTTTAGACTGACAACTCTTTATTTCACTCTCACATTAATCTTCAGCAGAAGACATTGCACAAAGCAATGCGGTATGAAAAAAACTATGGTCCATAAAAACAGAATAATATTACTAGGACTTGTGTGTCACTGGGGCTCCTTTTAACCATCATTGCAAGTTTAACACAGTTGTGTATACTTTAGCTGATTTTTATAAAGACCTTCAACAGTTGTTAGACTAAGAAGCCCCGGTGAAAATGTGCAGATTCCAAAGGAGCAACTCAAGTAACTAGTGTTTTTTGAAGTCATCAGAAGATCTGGCTACCTTTAAGGCAGCTAGAATACACATCACAAAATGGCAGTACGCTACAAGAAGCAATTGAAGCACCCAAAAAAACTTTTCCAAGCTAAATCAGTGTGAAGGACTGGATGGTGAAAATGTTTGCTGAATCTCGCCAGAGTACAGTGCGACTCCTCCCAGTAGGTGTGGTGCCACTCTGCACTTAGTAGTGCAAACGAAAGATGACAGATATCTCCTCAAGAATGATCTAAGTAGAAGGAAATACCACAGAGCTTTGCAAACTTGTAGCTCTTGATAGTAGATGAAGATTAATGTAGCAATGAGTTGGAAGGCACCAATCCCTTTCAGCATAATGAATGAGGAAGAGCCAAGCAAATATTTCACAAGATATCCACCAGGTGCTCCAGGTACAAAGGATCAGAAATCAGGGGCAAAAAATATTAGCAAATGGGTGATTAAGGTGACAAAAGAAAAGAACAAATGCATTGCTATGCATCCATCACTTGTAGATCCTTCAATATATATGATTTACAGAAACTGACATCACTGTTAAAATCTTTCTTCTACCTTGCAGTTAGAATCTTGGGCTGGTTTTACACCACCATCTTGAAAAGGGAAGGTTACAGGGATTTGCTGACTTTTCACCTGGGAGAAACACTGAGTCACTCGTAATGCCGATATTGTCTGCTGTGAATTCCTTTATTTATTTGTTTTTACGAGGATGCCCTCCATATCCCTGTTCCACTCCCCACCTCGGCCACTGATATTTCACCACCTCAAACAGCAGCCCAATTTAATTAGTGCTGCACTGCAGGCAGTGTTATGTCAGTGTGCTTTAAAATGCAGTGACAAGTCTGTATACAACTATAAGGCTTGACCTGTAACTCATGGTATCAGTTATCGGAGCATATGATAAGCCCAACTTTGTACTGTGTTTTACGCTACCCTTTCCACCAGATGCACCACACAACAAGCAGAGCATCCCTCCGGGTGAAGGTAAGCATGAAAAGACCAGTGTGGTCTGCATAGCAGGAGAACCCAAGTATGTGCTGAGCGTGGTGTTCACTAAAACATAACTAAATGTGATGGATGGAATGCTTGAATTAATCCCAGCTGCTGGCAACACCATGTTACATTAGTTTGGACCCATCATATGCAAATCAGTTTTCACCCAGCTCCATTCAGAACTGCCCATCCTGAACTGACAACCAGGTCCTACCTGAAACGGAACACAAGCAACCTAGGACTGGTTTCGCCCCAGTTATGGGCAAATCAGACAGGTACAACTTGATTCCAATGACACAGTAGACCCAGGACCAATGTCTGGGCATACCTATCCACGAAGGGTAACACACTAAAGTATACAAAAAAGTGATGGATGGAATGATTGAATAATCTCAGTCACTGGTAATTACTCAGGCCGTAGAGTTTGGAAAAGACCAATGGCTCATTTTGCAAGGAAATAAATGATTACCTTTCACAAGAGGGAATGCATAAACATGAGACAGAAGTGTCTGTATGAAGTTGGAGGATAAGTCATCTCATTCAGCAATTAAGAGAACTCAGATATTGAGACAGTGGCACTTAGGAACAGGAAGGTAAAAGAACACCTAGAAGTGAACCTTGGGGAATACTGACGGGCAATTTGATGAAGAGAGCAATTACACAGTGAGACAAAAAAGGGTTAATCATAGAGATAGGCGCTACACCAGTCAAATGCTTGTTCTGTGATGCAGAAGGTGATTAGGATGTATAGAGTGGTGGAGTGATTCAATGTATGAAAAGAAACAGAAAAGATTAAGGAGTATAAGTACAGATGAAAAGTGAATATGGCGAGATGAGGAGATAAGAGGAGGCTGTTTCTTTTTTTTTAAATATATTTTTTTTATTGAGAGTTCATAGGAATTATACATACAATACAATAAAGTGTAAATATATGCTCTAAAAATATTGCAAAAAACAGTAGATCATCTTAAGTTAAAGTGCGATGTGCTAGATATTATCAATTTCAAATATGTGTTCCAGAATATTCAACAATAAATCATTCTAGGTTTAAGATACAAAATGCTACATATTATCAAGTATAAATATATGTTCCAGAATATTCGACAATAGAATTGGTACATTCATGTAAGGCGCTAAAAAGATCACCTTGAAAGGGTACACAATATCACAAGAAGAAATCCCCCTCAGTTCTATCGCTCTATACCAGATATAATCTAGATTGAAAATATATTGATCAAGCGCAGTTTTTATACAACTAATAAGTAAATCAGAATACAACTACCATTCCTCTATCTGACAGATAAAAACTGAATTCATTAGGGTTATATCCATTGGTTGTGAATTGCGATATAAAAAAGTGCGAAGTGCATGTAAACAAGTAAGCAGAAACCCCCTTTCTATTATACGCAATCCGGTTTCCGCATAGCTCCTCCTTACATGCCCCTTAATAATATTGGATTATCTATAGATCCTGTTTCCTACCCTATATCTCGAATAGGATCCAATATTTCGCATACTTTCTTATTGCACCTGATCTTGTTGCGTATTTTTTTTCTGATTCTTGGATTTTAAGTAGTTTTGCTCTCCATGCATGAAAGGTAGGTACCTTTTCGGTTCTCCAAAGCTGTAAGATTAAAGATCTGGCTATTAATGCTTCAATGAAAAGATGTTCTTCGTGCCTAGGGGTAGCAGGTGAGCAACCCAAGACTGCAATAGATTCATCAATCAATATAGAGGAGTCTAATAAGGATCTGAGATATATCTCAATTTCCTCCATAGACTGCGAATTTTAGGACACTCCCAAATAATATCCAACCAGGTGCCTCCATCTTCAATTGCAGAGCGGAAGCATTTATTTTCAACTTGTGGGTATATCTTATGAAGGAAACAAGGTGTCCTATAAATCAACCATTTTGAGTAGTATTGCATGCGTTTAAAATTTTCACCTCTAAATATCATTGCATTAAGTTTATTAATCTTATTCCAGGTTGATTTAGAGACCTGTATATCCTCCCTTTTCTTCCATCTGTCCCTGGCTGTTTTGTATAACGAAACAGATTTGTTCTCCTCAAAGATCTCAACCCCGGGGCTGATCTTCCTTTGTGTCGGGGAATTCAGGACTTCACTTATGCTAATTTTGTAGGTTAGATTCGCCTTATCTAATTTCTCCAACATAGGTTTTAGTTTAATGAATGACCATTTTAAGATTGTATTAAAGTGTTGGAGCTCTGTTTCTATCTATAACCATGATTTCCAGCAGCTACCTCTGAAAAAATCCTGGATTTGAACATACCCATTTTCTTCCCACAGCCTTAAAATGCTGGTCTCCAAACATACATCTCTCCCCCGTGTATATATCGGAAAGCCTTGTAGAGTTATTAACTCTTAAAATGCATTAGTATGCTAGGAGTTGAGATTTTTGCTCAAATATCCATTGAATGGTGTTATAACGCACTTTCTTGGGGTACTTAGTAATTCTTGTGGAATCAATGATATTATATTCCCTTAACATTTTTTTCATAAAAAAATTATTTGCCTCTTGAAGATCTAAATTGAAAAATCTGCAACTATAATGCGCAAATGTCGCATAATAATAATTTCTAAAGTGCAAGTCTTGGTACTTTATTTGACCATAAAAAGGAAGCGAACATACTATCTATCTCTTTAAAATAGGAAGTCTGTAATACGCAAGGAGCTTAGCTAAAAAGAGAGTTAAATAATGGAAGAATGGACATACGAATTAGCACAACTCGACCTATTAAAGTAGGAGCCCTTTTTCCCTGATTTTAATGGCTATTGTCTCTAAAAATAGTGCAAATAAAATCGGGGACCGGGGTTAACCCTATCTTGTGCCTCTATTCACTTGGCATGTCCCTATATTTACCAAATTAATTAAAATGTGTGCCTGAAAGTTTTTATAAAACTGCTTTAGCAAAAATATAAATTCATGTAGAAGGCACATTTTTCTAAAATTAAAAACAGACAACTCCAAGAGACAAGGTTGAATGCTTTTTCAGCATCTAAAAACCAGACCTGGGCCTTAATCTTATTTGTATAATAAAAAATCCAATGCCTCTAATAAGAAATTTGTGTTAGCATGAAGCTGTCTCCCTTCTATAAATCCACTCTGATACATTCCTATAAGTGAGCCCACCATTTTATTTAATCTATTGGCGAGAAGTTTAGTAAAAATGTTATAGTCAGTATGTAAAAGACTTATAGGTCTGTAAGAGTTCATATTCTCACTGTCTTTATCCTTTTTTTAAATACTGACCACTACTGCAATACGAAAGGATGCTGGCGGATCTCCCCCATGTAATAGATAGTTTGCAAGTCTTACAAATTTGGGGCTGAGTGTTGTGGAAAATTTCTTCAAAAATTCTGTAGGCAAATCATCCTCTCCGCTAGCTTTGCAGTTAGGCAGGGAGCTGATCACCAAATCTAGTTCGTCTTTTGTAAAATCAGCTAATAACATTTCGCTAAATTTCTTATCCAAAACTGGGATTGGCAGCTCCTATAAGGAGTAATTGACTGCGTCTAAGGGAACCTGGTGACATGTCTGAAAAATATCCTTATAATGCTTGAGAAAGGTTTCGTCTATCTGCACATTGTTTTTGAATACGTATTAGTTGCTTTGTTCTGAATGCTCACTATTCTATTTCGCACCTGCTTTTCCTTTGCTTGCCATGCTAAGAGCCTTCCTGTATATTCGCTGTCTTCATAGCCTGTCTGGAGGTAAATCCTACTTGCCATATCACCTAGTTCATAATAAAAGTCTCTCATTCTCATTTTGGCTTTTAGTACTTCTTGCTTAGTGCTTGAGCTCCTATTCCTAAAGGACTCTAGGTTTGCAGAGGCAAGCTCATTTTCTATCGCGATTCTCTCATCCTTTTTGGCCCTCTGTTGTGAGATATCCTTTGAGGTTATTATACCTCTTAATGTGGCTGTAAAAGCATCCCATGTTACATTTATTGGGGCAGAGTCCTTGTTTATATGAAAAAAGGAGCTAATCTCCTTCTCGATATCTGTACACCATTGTTCTTCTGCTAAATTAAGTTTATTGAAATACCACCTTCTGGATACTCCTTCATCTGTCTTTCCTACCATAATTTCTGTTTTGATCAGCGCATGGTCTGAGAAAACATTAAAAATGTGGTCATACTTCCTGACTAAAAGATAATGTGAAGTCAGAAAAAAAAGTCTAACCTTGATGCTGAATCATATTTTGCTGAAGGGCAGGAGTACCTACGTTCAGTTGGGTTATTAAAACGCGTATATCTATTATATCTAAATCTGTCTTGCAGCTAGATAGAGCGATGGCAACTTGTGGTTTATTTTGCCTTTGATCTGTCTTTGTTGAGTCAAGAGCCGGCTCCTGTAAAAAATTTAAATCGCCTCCCCATATAATTTGTCCGGGTATACCTGATAGTGTTTGTTTTCATTGTACAATAGGGAGCGGATTGTCTATCACAGGTGCATAAATTGTAGCAAGTATAATATTTGCCTGGTTTATTTTCCCACGGAGAAACATCCATCTACCTCCCGAGTCTGAGTGTGATGCTTCAACGTGGAAGTGGACGTGTTTGCCTAAAAATATGCACACCCCCCTCTGGGCTGCGCCTGCTACAGATGCGCAATGAAAGCCCGCCCAGTTTTTGAAAGTTTTACTAGCATCAGAGAGAGTTCAGAAGTGTGTCTCTTGCATAAAGACCACATCAGGGTGGTGGCCTTTAAGCCAACTTTCTATTGCAGAGGCTTTATGTGTATTATTTAACCCATTGACATTGAATGACAGAATTGTCAATTTGTTCCTATTCATCATAAGTCTTTCAAAAAGGAGAGAGAACTGATTTGCTTAGGACATCTATCCCAACCTACACTAACTAAAGTGTGACTCCGGCTTAAATGTGCAAAGTTACGCATGTAAACAATGACTTGTGAGTAATAACCATAGGGTGACCGCTCAGCCCTCCACAGGGCTTGGTCGCCCCACTCACTGCTGCCGCTCCTGCCTGCCTTTGCCGCCTCCTGCCTGCAGATTCCTTCGCTCGCAGCCCGCTGCTCCTGGGAATTTCCAGCTGCTCCTGGGAATTTCCCGCTGCCCGCTGCTTCTTGGAATTTCCCGCCGCTGCCTCCCTGCGGCCCCGTCCCCCTTTGATTCCATTCGCCGCCCCGCTCCCGCCACCCAGCTGCCCGGCTCCTTACTTATGACGCCCCCAGAGCGACCGCGCAGCAGACGCGCGCAGCGGGAGCGCCGATTGAGCGCCGAAGGTGCGCCAAAGGTAAGCCCGTCTGCGCCCGTCCGCGCCTGGACCGCGCCCAGCGCCATGACCCCTGGCCCTCCCCGTCGAGGCAAGACGACCCGACTGACCTACGACGCCGCCACTCTCAACGCACTCAATGCCGGCTGGACCCACGACTGCTGCCGAGCCACCCCGAGACGCACCCACGGACCCTTCACCTGCTGCACCTGCAAGTTCACCTGCCTCCGAACCTGCCCCGCACCCGCCAAGACAAACACCAGCTGCAACCACCTCAAGTGCATCCTGATCAACACCCGCTCCGTCCACAGACACGCCGTGGAACTCTGGAACCTCCTCGACGCTACATCACCGGATGTCGCCTTCCTCACGGAAACCTGGATGAACGCCTCCTCTGCACCCAACATCGCCATCGCCATCCCGGACGGGTACAAGATCATCAGGAGGGACCGCATCAACCAGACCGGAGGTGGCATCGCCAACGTCCACAGGAACACCATCCGCATCACGACCAATGCCAACGACTCCTTCGCCGCAGCGAACATCTCCACTTCCAGATTCACACCGACCCTAAGACGACCCTCAGAGGCACCCTCGTCTACAGACCCCCGGGACCACGCACACAATTCAGCGAAGACATCACAGACTTCATCAACCCGCACGCCCTCCCCTCCACCGACTACATCCTCCTCGGGGACCTCAACTTCCACCTGGAGAACAACAAGGACCGCAACACCACCGCCCTGCTGGAAAACCTCGCCAACCTCGGACTCAAGCAACTGGTCAACACCCCCACCCACTACGCCGGCCAAACGCTTGATCCCGTCTTCTCTTCCAGCAAGTACATCACCTTCAGCCACGCCACCGGACTCCACTGGACCGACCACAGCTGCGTCCACTTCAGCTTCAAAAGATCCACGACTCACCACCACCCGCAACAGGTACCTCACAGGAATTGGAGCAAGATCACCGCAGACCAGCTCACCACCTCCCTCAGCCAGAGCCCACTCGCCAACACAACGGACCCCAACGAAGCAGCCCGCAACTTCACACAGTGGCTGACCGCCTGCGCCGACGACCTCGCGCCACTAAAGAACCCTCCCAGCAGACCCAGAAGCAAGAAGGCATCCTGGTTCACCGACGACCTCAAGGACTCCAAGAAGACCTGCCGCACCCTCGAGAAAGCCTGGCTCCTCGACCGGACCACCGACAACATGACCGCCCTCAAACACGCTACCCGCAAGCACCACCAGCTCATCCGCACCACCAAGAAGAAATCCCTGAAGGAACGACTGGACAACAACGCCCACGACAGCAAAGAGCTCTTCACTATCGTCAAGGAGTTCTCCAACCCCAGCACCGGCACCAATGACATCACTCCGTCACAAGACCTCTGCGACTCCCTCGCCTCGTTCTTCCACCGCAAGATTGCCGACATCCACAACAGCTTCGGCGCCCCACCCACGCACCCAACCGTCAAACCAACGCCCCCCACCACCACCCTTCGCACCTGGACCACGGTGACCACTGAAGACACAGCCCGCACGATGAACACCATCCACTCCGGAACACCGACCGACCCCTGCCCACACCACGTCTTCAACAAGGCGGACTCCACCATTGCACCCCAACTCTGAAACATCATCAACGCCTCCTTCAACACCGCCACCTTCCCGGAGAGCTGGAAGCACGCCGAGATCAGCGCCCTCCTGAAGAAACCTACAGCGGACCCCACCGATCTCAAAAACTTCCGCCCCATCTCGCTCCTCCCTTTTCCTGCTAAAGTCATCGAGAAGATCGTCAACAGACAGCTGACCGCCTTCCTCGAGACGAACGGATCCCTCGACCCCTCGCAGTCCGGCTTCAGAGCCAACCACAGCACCGAGACCGCCCTCATTGCAGCCACCGACGACATCCGGACCCTGCTTGACAAGGGGGAAACAGTGGCCCTCATCCTCCTGGACCTCTGCGCTGCGTTCGACACGGTCTGCCACCGCACCCTAGTCCAGCGCCTCAGCAACATCGGTATCCAAGAGAAGGCAATGGAGTGGATCATCTCGTTCCTCGCTGGAAGAACACAAAGAGTCCGCCTCCCCCCGTTTCGCTCCGAGGCCACCGAAGTCATCTGCGGCGTCCCGCAAGGATCTTCACTCAGCCCCACCCTCTTCAACATCTACATGAAACCTCTCGCAGCCATCGCACGCCAGCACAACCTCAACATCATCTCTTACGCCGAGGACACCCAGCTGATCCTCTCCCTCACCAGAGACCCCGACACCGCCAGAACCTGCCTACACGAAGGGATGAAAGACGTCACCGAGTGGATGAAGGACAGCCGCCTGAAACTGAACTCGGACAAGACGGAAGTCCTCATCCTGGGATCTTCGCCCTCCGCCTGGGACGACTCCTGGTGGCCCACAGCCCTGGGCACCGCACCCAAGCCAACCGACCACGCACGCAACCTGGGCTTCATCCTGGACCCATCCCTCTCGATGACCAGACAAGTCAACGCCGTCTCCTCATCGTGCTTCAACACCCTGCGTATGCTTCGCAAGATCTTCCGCTGGATCCCGACCGAGACCAGGAAGACTGTCACCCAGGCACTCGTCACTAGCCGACTGGACTACGGAAACGCCCTCTACGCCAGAACCACAGCCAAGCTACAGAAAAGACTCCAGCGCATCCAGAACGCCTCCGCCCGACTCATCCTGGATGTCCCCCGACGCAGCCACATCTCCAGCCACCTGAGGAACCTGCACTGGCTCCCCATCGACAAGAGGATCACGTTCCGGCTCCTCACCCACGCACACAAGTCTCTCCACGACCTGGGCCCCAAGTACCTCAACGACCGCCTGACCTTCTGCACGCCCACCCGCCAGCTACGGTCCTCCAGCCTCGCCCTCGCAGCCGTACCACGCATCCGAAGAGCCACCGCCAGAGGAAGATCCTTCTCTTACCTGGCTGCCAAGACTTGGAACTCCCTCCCCATCCACCTTCGGCTGACCCAGGACCATCTCGCCTTCAGGAAACAACTCAAGACCTGGCTGTTCGAGCAGTAGCATACCCCTCTCCCCAAGCGCCTTGAGACCCTCCCGGGTGAGTAGTGCGCTATACAAATGGCATGATTGATAGATATCTTTTCCTGATAGCAGTAGACAGACCCAGAGAAGAAAAGTAAAAAAAGCCGACTATGCTACCAACTAGCATACTAGCCATTCATATTATGCAAATCACGCAAATAAGACCAATATGCTATAGTGAAAAATATGCCAACTTGTGCAATGTATGCATTTAGCAGCCTATAATGGTGATTAAAGTCTAACTTAATTTAAATGTACAAATTGCGCATGTAAACAATGACTCTAAATAGCATCCCAGTACGTTATTTTCCTAATAACAGTTGATTAAAAGGTAAAGGAATTCTTCCTAATAGGAAAAAAGCAGACAGTGTTGACAGCACGTATACAGCCCATTCCCTTGCAAATCACGCGAGCAGTAAACCAATATATTATGGTGCAAATTGTGCAAGTTGTGCAAATTGTGCAAAATATAGAAAGAGCAGCATACAATAATCAATAAATAAGTAAAACAGACATAAACCCTCCCCCCCCATGATATTCCATGTATTATACAAATTACACTGTGGCTTATATACAAAGATATTAGAATATTTAAATGCTCCATGTGCTTTTACCTCTTGACTGATATAGTACGATCCCCATGTATAACTTCTCTTCTAACTTATTCTGAAACATTATAATTTCCCCTATGAACTCTTTTTTTCCATTCTGAAACAACAAAATTTAATCTATTAACTCTTTTTTTCTAACTGCTTCACCCCCACCACCATCCCCTCACCACACCCTCTCCTGAATGAGGGAGACCCCAGCTAGCCCCACTATCCTTCCCCCCTTCTCCCTCTTTTTACTGGATGCCATCTTGTTGCATCCTGCTGCGGCTCCTGATTCACTTCATGACTGCCCCTGAAAACTTTGAATATTTCTCATGACAATTCTCAAACAAATCTCATTATTATACAAGGCCTACCTATGACTACATAATCTCCTTTTCTTTATGCAGCATTAAGACCTTCAAGAACATTTTGAGCTCCTGATATGTCTGTGAACATGAATGTAACGTAACTGGTGCTATGTAAAGCGCTCTGATACCCGATTCAGTTCGGGTCTAGTTCGGGCTATATAAAACTCTGTAAAAAAAAATTGAATAAATAAATAAATAATAAAAAAAACAAAAAAAACTTTTAATTTAGATTGTTGCACAATCATTGCCTGCACTCCTTTAGCCTCAAAAGAGTCAATCATTTTAATAAATGTTTTCCGCCTGTGGGCTGAAGCTGCTGACATGTCAGAAAAGATTTTAAAATTCTTAATTTCATTAGTAGTAAATGATTTCCTTAATATTGCTGCATTTAGTATTTGTTCCTTAATTTTGTAGTCTGAGAAATGTATTAAAATTGTGCGTGGATACTTAGCATTAAAGGGTTTATGTGCAGGTACCCTGTGGGCTCTGGTAATTGTGAGATCTCCTTGTAGCTCTGGTTAGCTCAGGTATTACCTTCTTCAACAGAGACTCAGTCCATTTTACCATTTCCGTATTCTCCAGGCCCTCCGATATTCCCACAAGGCATACATTTGTCCGCCTATTATAGTTCTCAAGGTCTTGAATCTTTTATTCCATCTGGCACTTATTTTTTTCAACATCTGAAGATCCTTTAGCATGGTAGTGATGACACAAGCCTCCACTTCTGTAACCCTTTTGGGTAGATTGCTTAGATTTTCCTCCATTTTAGTTAGTCTATCATGAAGCTGTGAGATTTCAAATGCTTGTGATATTTTAAGATATCCTAATTCTTGCAGAATAGTTATAAGCATTTCTTTTACTGAAGTATCTTGCTTGTCTTTTTTCTTCCCAGGGTTTTCCCCAACTCTCAGTGAAGAAGGAGCTATTTCCTTTTCTGATTCTGATTCTAATTCTGATTCAAATGAAGACTCCAACTTATCTGCCAAGGCCTCAATTCCACCTTCCTTTTGCGGTGTCTGTAAAGATATTTGGGCCTCTTGAGTAGATGATTGGCTAGCCAGGGATGTTTCCCCAGGGTTGACCATATCTGTTTCTACACAATCTAACACTGGTAGCATATTTAGTTGGGGCTGTGCATGTATTGCCTGAATTGACAGCGTGTGAGCGGGAACAGGTTGAGTTTTTTGGCCTTGCGGATCCTGTTGGTGCAGTTGGACTATCTGACCCATTTGATCTTCCGCTCTTTGGTCCTCTCTATTTACATGAGGAGAGCTGATCAATTTGCTCCTCGCAGCGAGGGGCTTACTACAGAGAGGATACTGTTTAGAACTCACCCAGTTATTATCTTCCCTATTGGGCACATCGGTTTACTCCATCCCCATCTCCTTCTTCGCCTCCCATAGCCAACATACTTAAATTTGCTGAAAGCTCAGATAGACTTTCCTCTTCCTCTAAGGGTTCATCAGAGGCATTTTGACCAAACTGCTTATTTTTCTCAGCCAATGCCAATGCTTCAGCTTTTAACTCCATTCTTTGCTGGGCATTTCTTTGCCCTCTTCGAACTCCTTTAGGGCAAGTATGGGCGTTGGTGGCGATTGGCCAGAAGATTTTAAAAACTCCTTTCCTACTCCAGCTTTAGGTTGTTTATTTCGCATCTTCACCGCTTTTAATGTTATCGACGTTATCTTCTCTTAATTTCTCTCAATTACTCAGCCCGACTATGCTCAGCTAGATCCTAAGCACGTGGGCGCTGATATATGGAAAGAACACAAGGCTGAAAAGCAGACTTTTTTCCCCCCTACAAAAGTGGTTAGAGAACAGCTGTTGTAAAAGCACTGTACTGCGAGTGTCCCGGAAAATCCTGCAGGGTTCTGGGACTTAACTCCCAGTTGGTTTCCTTGCTGCTGCACCACTGTGCTATCATGCAGCTGTCTTCATATTCTCCTCGCAGTGGTTTACAGTGGCTTCAGCAGCTTCAGCGCCCTTTCAATGCTGGCGTCCTCCAGCGATTTTAATTTTCCTGTTTCGTCTCGTCCGCTTCAATCCCACTTCAAACCCTTTTTTAATTAGTCGCTGCGTGTCAGTATCAAGCCGCGGGGCAACAGTGAGGCAGCGAGAGCTTACGGGTCTGTGCGGGCAGAAAGCTCATAAAGACGATGGCCATCATAAAGCAGCTCCTCACATGGGCGGCCATTAAGGATGGAGCATCAGTGTACCAGGAGACGCTGCGGCAACGTGCATGGGTTAGGTTTGCTGCATCCTCCTCCACTCCCAAACATGGGAGGCTGTTTCTATGGAATGGGAGGCTGTTTCTGTGGAAATTATTCTTCTCAGAAGCATCATTTACAGAGACTTAATAAGATCTGAATGAATACAAATGAGGCGACCTCGATGAAAACTAGATTTTACAGAATTGGGATAGCCAGGGAGTAGAGGTAATTTCATTGTATCAAGCATAGCCCTAATGTCTGTGATCATGGATGAGCAGTTTAGTGCATAATCAGAGGTAGAAAGGGCAGACTGCTTGACAGGTGTGTAGTGTAGGGATATTAGAGGGTTGATTGTGTGCACACATTGCTTATGATGTGAACATGAGTAGGACATAAGGCCATGGTAAGTAGTTAGATTTGGATGTGTTCAGTGCTTTGCTGAGGTCCTTCAAGGCTCGATTGTACTCATTAAGATTTTTAGTGTTATTGGTTATGCACCATTTTCAAAGAATCAAAAGAATTTTTATATTCATTGAATGGATATTGTGGACAATCGGTTGATGTGGGTGATGGTGTTGGTGAGCTGGTGTGCTGGTGAACTAGTCTGAAGGTACATAATAATAAATCGAATGAGGTACAGTGCAGCACAGGCTCAAGTTCATTATACATGTAGCTTAGGTTTGTAGGGAAGGGTGGGTATTGATGTTTCATGATAGGGACAATTTTTTGTGAGCACATGGGCAAAGGGATGATGACTGGCATGTGGCTATGCATTAATGTTGTGCAGAAAGTAAATTCGGGCCTTAGATATACAAATTTGATTTTTGACTTTGTATTTATGCTAGGTTGCTTAAGAAAAGTCAGATGTTACATTATTGCATTTGTTGCAGAGCGTACCAATGTGCACATTAGAAGTATCTAGTTTACAGAGGACTTTAGTTCTATAGTATAAGCATTGTAGTGATTTTTCATATTTCAGTGGTGATGCTCTATCACAAGCAGTGGTTGCAGATCATTCTTACTGGATGAATGTCAAGACATACAACATACCTCTCAAACTTCTAACACTTCCATGCTCATGATGGAGTTGTTCCGTCATGAGCCACGGTGGGCGTGTGCCCATGACGGAACCACTCCATTGCGGCACCCACCAATGGGCAGACCAACAACTTTCCACAAAGGGGGATGGCAGCGAAAGAGTTTCCGTTGACACCCCTGACCCCCCACGGGAATCCCATGACAACAGCGCACACAGCACGCACCGGCGTATTCAGGAAGCCTTGGACGCCCTGGAAGCCATTTGCTTCGAGGCGTCTGGCGGAACAGGTAAGGTGATTCCTGTTTCCAGGGGGTTTCCTGCACGCATGAGGAATAGGGGGAGAGGAACGAGTTTTTCCACTCCCCTGATGTTTCTGTGCATGGCATTTCTGCTTCACGATCGCGCACAGTGTCATGATCGTGCAGCAGAAATACCCCCTCTAGGTACCAGGGAATAATTTAATTGTATTGGTAGCGACCCCTTGGGCAAGGGTTGCTTCGAAACGGGGCAAAAACTGTGGATGTTTTTTCTGCCCCCCCCAGGGGCGGATCATCCTATTTTTTATGGCCTTTCTGCCCCCATGGGGGGGGGGGGCAGAAACCCCCACTAGGCACCAGGGAGTTTTTTTTAATGTAATGGAAGCGATTCCTTGGGCAAGGGTCGCTTCCAAGGGGCTGAAGTTTGTGCATGTTTTTTCTACCCTGCCTGGAGGCAGATCGGCCCATTTTTTATGGCCTTTCCGCCCCAAGGGGGAGGCAGAAAATCCCACTAGGCACCAGGGAGTTTATTTTTAATGGAATGGAAGCGACCACTTGGGCAAGGGTCACTTCCAAGGGGCTAATTTTATGTGCATGTTTTTGTGTATGTTTTTTCTGCCCCACGGGGGCAGATCGGCCCATTTTTTTGCCTTTAAAACCCCACAAGGCACCTGGGACTTTATTTTTAATGTAATGGAAGAGACCCCTTGGGCAAGGGGCTGATTTTATGTGCATGTTTTTCTGCCCCCCTGGGAGCAGAGCAGACTATTGTTTGGGCCTTTCTGCCGCAAGGGGGCTCAGAAAACCTCACGAGGCACCAGAGATCTTATTGTGTATTTGAAGTGAGCCATTGGGCAAGGGTTGCTTCCAAGGGGGTAATAAAATGTGCAGGTTTTTTCTTCCGGGGGCAGATTGGCCCATTTTATGGCCTTTCTGCCCCCGGCAGGGAGCAGCAAACCCCACTAGGCACCAGGGATTTTGTTTTCTGTGCAATGGAAGTGCCATGTTTACTTCCAAGGGGGTAAAATGTTGCTTATGTTTTTGCTGCTCCTCCTGGGGAGAGATCTACCCCTTTTTTGCCTTTCTGCCCTAGGCGGGGGGTAGGCAGAAAACCCTACTAAGCACCAGGGATCTACTTCTTTTGCAAGGGGGCAAATTTCTGTCTGTTGTTTTCTGCCCCACCTGGGGACATATCAGCCTGGCAGAAAACCTCACCCGATCCCTTAGGCAAGATCACCTTCCATTTTTCTCGGTCCTACTTGAAGGCCCATCTGACAGATTGACCATTTGAGTAGTGACATAGCATGTTATAATGCTAATTATTTTATTTCTTGTGAACTGCAATTGGAATGCTTTATTTCTCCCTTTTGATTCTAGTTCAAGGCTTTTGCTCCAGGTTGCGGTTTCGTTACTGTTGGTTCTGCAGTTGCATGTGTTTGGTAAGAGAAATTTTTTTGTACATTTTAAATGAGTTTAATTTACCTGCATGAATGTTTTTTTGGCAAATGGTGTAATAATAGTAGTATGTTTGGCTTCTGTTTTTTGTGTCAAAATCTTTTTGCATTTGTGCTCGATGTGTATTTTGTTGTCTTGTGAGTAATTGGTTTTGTTTATTCTTTCTAGTGTGAAATTGTTGCTTTTTGGTGCGTCTCTGCAGAGTAGGTGCTGGTGATTGTAGCTACCTTTGGCAAGTGAGTCATTGTTTTTGAGTATCTAGATCTTTGTGCTAAAGCCACAATTTGTTTATTACTTATTTTGCAGTGTTTGTTGTTGTTGATTTGTTTGTGAAGTCTCCTTTCTTGTGAGGACTATGGCTAGCCACAGGATTACTGCTCAGCAGGTTGTTGGTATGCTTTTTGAGTCTTCCTCTGACCGTGGTTCAGACACTGACTCTGCATCTGAGGCACAGGAGGCCGTGGGAGCAGTGCAAGATTCTGGCAGTGAGTTTTCTGTCCATGAGGAATCATCGGATGATGAAGTCACTCTTAGTGCAGATGAAGTGCCTGTCTTAGAGGAGGACATTGATGTGCTGTTAGTACAGCAAGAGGCATCTGGGTTGTAGCCTGGGGCTGCAAAAGCCTCCCATTGGAAGTGCTGACCTCTGGTTTGCCCCAGGCATGGTGCAGCCGACATTGCCAGACTTTACTGGTGTTCCAGGGTGTAGAGTGGATACTGAAAACCTTTTTCCTATCCATTTTTTTCAGTTGTTTATCGATGATGTATTTTTGGCAGTGATTGTTGAGCAGACTGATTTGTATACTGAACATTTTTTGAGGGATAACAGTGCCGGCCCCACTCTAGTGCTACCCGGTGGACTCCCTCAAATCTGGAAGAGATGAAAAAGTTCTTGGGTTTAACTTTTTTGATGGGCTTGCTAAGGAAGCTATTGATGTCTTCATATTGGTCTACTAGTCTCTTGATGGCCACAGCTATATTTCCAGCAGTCATGAGTCGTGATAGGTATTTGCTTCTGCTTCGGATGCTGCATTTTGTCGAGAATGGTTTAGCATTGCCACTCGATCACCCTGATTGTGACCGTCTTTTTAGGATTTGTTGTCATTGATCACTTTGTAGATCAATTTTCTGAGATCTATGCTCCAGGGAAAGAAATAGCAGTGGATGATTCTTTGGTCTAGTTCAAGGGCCGCTTGGTTTTTAGGCAATACATTCCTGGCAAGAGGGTCCACTATGGAATTAAGATGTAGATGCGGTGTGACAGTAGGACTGGGTATATCTAATTTCAGGGTGTACACCGATAAGTGTTCCAGGATTGACCCCACTGGGTGTCAGTCCACTTTTGGAGTGACTGAGAAAATTGTGTGGGAGCTTAGAAGAGGACTGTTTAACAAAGGTCACCATTTATATGTAGATAACTTCCACACTGGTGTGCTGTTGTCAGGGAAGTGGACACTGTTGCTTGTGGCACAATCCGCTCTAACCGTAAAGGTTTCCCAAAAGAACTTGTTTGTAAAAAGCTTGTGCGGGGACAGTGCAGTGCGTTGCATAGCGAGGAACTTCTAGCTGTAAAGTTTTTGGACAGGAGGGATGTCTACATGCTGACTACCATCCATGATGAAAGCACTTTACCTGTGACTTATTGAGGTCAGGTTGCTGAAGCGTGCAAACCTGTGTTCATTTTAGACTATAATAGGCACATGGGTGGTGTTGATAGAGTAGATCAGGGGTTGGAACCTGACTCTGCTCTTCATAAGGTTTACATTTGGTGTATGAAGTTGGCTATCCATCTTTTCCACTAAGCAACCTTTAATGCTTTTGTTGTATTTATGGATTGTTGTACAGAGTCAAAGAAGATTTTTGCTAAGTTTCATGAGTCTGTAATAGGCAGCCTAGTTGTAGTGGAACAGGCAAGTGTTCCTAGAGTTGGAGTGGTGGAGGATGTGGCTAGATTGAAAGATCAACACTTTCCTGATCACATTCCTCCCACACCCTCAAAAGACTTTCCCAGTAGGAGATGTAGAGTCTGTTGGCGAAGAGGTACACGAAAGGAGACTCATATGTACTGCCCCAAGTGTCCTTCAAGCCCTGCTCTGTGTGTGCCTGCTTGTTTTAGAATGTACTACACGCAAAATAGTTTTGGGGAGCAACCATGAGTGGTAAAGTGTACTGCCTGGTCTGTATTGTTTTATATTTTTTGTTCAGTTTCAAGGTTGGCACTTGTGCAATGCATTCGGTTTCAGATGTTGTGTTATTAGAATTGTTTCTATTCACAATTTGTTAGTGTTTAATTGTTTGTATAAAAAAACAAAATGTGATGGCGGTGTGCGTGGACTGGTGCTTGGCTGATGCTGTGCGTTGACTGGCGCTTGGCTGATGCTGTGCGTGGACTGGCGCTTGGCTGGTGGTGTGCGTGAACTGGTGCTTGCCTGGTGGTGTGAGTGGACTGGCACTTGGCTGGCGGTGTGTGAGTAGTGACTTGCTGCTGGTCACTACACATACTGGTAGCCAAACGACAGTCCACACAATCCGTCAGCTAGTCAGGTTGCTGTGTCAGGCATGTGGGCATGTGAAAGGGATAGGCCCCTGAATAGCTCTGTCTGCTGGTGTGAGTGTTGTAATGTGGTGGGCCCGCGGCCTGCGGTGTGAATGGTTTTGTATGTGTTGCACGTATGAAAGGTGGATGAATGATCTGTAAAGAGGTTAGTGCCTTGTTGTGGCTTTACGACTCAAAGCTGTGAGTCAAGGGTCCAATGTCTCATCCTTTGGCTGGCGATGTGAATGGACTGGCACTTGGCTGGCAGTGTGCATGAACTGGCGCTTGGCTGGCGGTGTGCATGGACTTGCGCTTGGCTAGAGGTGTGTGTGGACTGTCGCTTGGCTGGAGGTGTGCATGGACTGGCGATTGGCTGGCAGTGTGCGTGAACTGGTGCTTAGCTGGTGGTGTGCGTGGACGGGTGCTTGGCTGGGGGTGTGTGAGTAATGACTTCCTGCTGGTCACTACACGCACTGGTAGCCAAACGACAGTCCACGCAATCCATCAGCTAGTGTGGTTGCTGTCTGAGGCATGTGGGCATGTGAAAGGGATGGGCCCCTGAGTAGCACTGTCTGCTGGTGTGAGTGTTGTAAGTAGCACTATCTGCTGGTGTGAGTTTTGTAATGTGATGGGCCCGTGGCTGGCGGTGTGAATGGTTATGTATGTGTTGCACATATGAAAGTTGGATGAATGGCCTCTAAAGCGGTTGGTGCCTTGTTGTGGCTTTACAGCTCAAAGCTGTGAGTCAAGGGTTCAATGTCTCGTACTCTCAATTATTAACAGTGCATTTCATTTTTGTGAAATCTCTTGTTAATACAATTGTATATACTGAACCATCACTTACCCTCGTGCCAAATCCAACTGGTATGTATGTGTGCTTGAGGAATAGATGGTTGTGCAGTAATATTTGTCTATACTGTCTTTCTCAAGCAGAGTGTCCCTTGTCTCTTTTTGTAAATGTTGTAATGTGTTGTTCCTTGCCTGGTGGTGTGAATGGTCTTGTGTGTATCATGTACAAAAGGTGTGTAAATGGCCTGTAAAGCGGTTGGGGCCTTGACTTGGCTTTACAGCTCACAATCTGAGAGTCACTGGTCAGTTTTTTGTCCTTTTAATTATTGACAGTGCATTTAATTTTTGTGAAATCTCTTGTTAATAAAATTTTATGTACTGGAACATCATTCGCCCTCGTGCAAAATCCAACCGGTATGTGTGTGTGTGTGTTTGATGAATAGATGGTTGTGTAGTAATATCTGCCTTTTTTGTATCTCTACCAAGGTGTACATTCCATCTAAGAAAAACCTACCAATTCTAGATATTCTCATGAACTAAACACCCATGGGAGTACATGGTGATGTCTCTCATGTGGGTCCCAACAAGTTATCTTACCCACAATGTCCTGCAAACCTCAAAATGAACTGACACATTTTTCTTGCATTACTGTGCCGAAATGTTCACGCTTCGGAAAAAATCCACAAGTTTCCACCCAGCTTTTCCCCAGGTCTCCCGATAAAAATGGTACCTCACTCGCGTGGGTAGGTCAAGTACCAAGGACATGCAAGGGCCCAAAACGTATTGAGGAGACATCAATATTACCTATCACAAAACAACCTGGTTTTGCAATGGGGGTCACCTGGGTTTCAGGCCCAGGCTCGGCGGCCATCTTAGGAAACTACCAAACCCACACATTTCGGAAAACTAGACACCCGGGGAAGTCCTGCCAGGAATGGCTTGCTTGGATCCCCCTTATTTTTCCTACCCAGAATCCCCTGCAAACCTCAAATTTAGCTGAGAAAACCCACATTTTCCAAATATTTTTGTGTGGAATCACCATGCCGGCACAAATGGGAAGAGCCAAAAACTGTTTAGAGTATAGCACAGAGAATTCTAAGCGCAATTTTTTTTTTTTTTAAATACTTTTTTCGCCAATTCAGCATTGGACACCCACACAAGTGAGGTATCATTTTACTTGGGAGACTGAGGGAAACGCTGTGGATAACTCTCTTTTCGATGGGGTGACAGTGGAGTTCTCATAGGTGTTGGGTGAAGTGGTGTTGTTGTGGGATGCCGAGGACATCTAGCTGCGGCGTTCTGGATTGTTTGGAGTTTGACGAGTAGAGATTTGTTTATTCTGACATAGAGGTCTTTCCCATAACCCAGTCTGCTGGTTATGAGTGCGTGGGTGACGATCCTTCTGGATTCATGGGGTGATCCATTTGAAGGTCAGCTATAAACGTAATTAAACAATTAACATCTTTAACTATCAATTAATTAATTATCATGAATCATCAACTAAATGTTTATTAATTCAAATAAATTGCTTCCCACACTTTTGGCAGCAACAGGCACAGGTAAGCGCGGGGGCAGGGTGGGAGAGGGGGGAAGTTGACAGTTGACACAATAGATATAATTAAATAAATAAATAACACTAATCCATCTGGTGGCTTTCCGCCGCTGCACCCTTTACACCTATAACCCTAAAACCCACTCCTAAAAACAATTACACAATTAACATAATTATCAATTAATATTAATTAACAACTAAATATTAATCAATTAAAAATAAATTACTTCCCAACCTTTACCCTATAAACCCCACAATCCACACGTAAATGTTAGAAAAAAATTAAAAGCACAATTAACATAATTAAATATCAATTAAATAAATATAATTAAATAAAAAATAAGCATTATTTTTTATAAATAAATTACTTCCACCCTATTCCCCTATAAACCCACTATGGAAACGCATTACGGAGCTAAAAAAGACAACATTTGATTAAATTAATTTTACTACCTACTAAAAATATAACTCATATATTAAAAAACATAAACAACACTTATGCAAAAAAAATTGCATCACATAAAATAAATACAATAACACAATAAATAACACTTATTAAAAAACGATATTTTAACCAACTTGCAAACAATATTAATGACTTCTATATTTTGACTTACCTTCAAATCGATATTCTTGACATCGATAATTCCATGTCAAGAAATTTAAACAGGATATTCTTGTAAATTATATTTGCAACTCGATAGTTTGTCTAAATATCCCAGAGGGGACAGTGGTGGGCAGTTTTCTGCAGGACAAGTTAACCGGACAGCTGTACGCCTTTCCCCCATTTCTGATGATTCTGAGAGTGGCAGTTAAATTGAGGCATCAGAATGCATTGCTGCTCTTAGTGACTCCGATTTGGTGGACACAGGCATGGTTTCCAATGCAGGTAGAGTCTTCGGGAGACCTGGCAATAGAACTGCCATTCTTCCATTCTATGCTGCAGGGACACCTAGGATGCCTGCAACGATTAGCTCTGCAGGGTTATCTCAGACACATGGCGTGGAGGATTTCCGGCGGCGTTGGGAAAACAACCAGCTTTCAGAGGATGCTGCTAACTTCATACAGCAGGCTTGGACTCAAGGATCATCAAAAGATACTGATCAACATGGAACAGATGGAATCACTGGTGTTTGGGACATGTGGATCGCTTGGGATAAGAGGTTTCAGATATTCAGACTTTTCTGCCGGAACTGGCCCAATCGAGTCTAGCCTACTGCACAGTAGACTCCTTCAAATCGGCCACATCGGCAGACCGTCCCCCCTATTAATGATTTTCCGGCAGGAGAACATCCCTGGATTCGTAAGTTGACGAAAGGGATCAGATTTAAAAAACCACTAGCACCTAGATGTTCCAGTTTATGGGATGTTAATACTGTATTAAGATTCCTGATGGGTCGGTAAGACAACCAGTATCTCTCACAGAAGGAATTATCAGCCAAGCTGGCAGTGCTTTTGTGTCTGAGTTTCAAATGTTAGAGCATTGGATGTCTTAGCTAGGGTTTTCAGTCCGGAGGGCGTGACATTTACCATCTCTGGCATGATGAAGACGAGTACCAGGTTGGTATCTTAGCCTGCTTTTAATGACATGCCCACACTTTGTGTGGTCAGGTGTATCAAAGCATATGTGGCAATGAGGCAGAGGTAAGGCTGGCAGGGGAGGGACAGCTTCTCATTGCAATAAAGAAACCATTGACGGCAGTATCCACTGCTTCTAATAAAAGGTGGGTAAAATATGTGGATCATGATAGAGGCAGCCATAGACGTCCAAATGTTTGATGGCAGTTTAGAAGATATTACAAAACACAGCAGATTGGTCATCCGAGTCCACTTCTAAGACGTTTCAATTCAAACCCATTTCAGACGCAGTGACTTTGGCAGTAAGTAAGCTTTAAACATGCATAATCCTTGCCCCTGGTCCTGACTTAGAATGAACAATTTCCTAGCTAATGAGAGGGAAATATTCAATTCTATAAAAGACATATAGGTGAAAATTATCCCACCTAGAGATCTGCAGTAGACAGACTTTTACACATCCTAGATCATTATGATTAGCAGTAAGTAAGTCTTGGTAACAAGGAGGATTGTTCTGGTATATCACTGATAACAATTGTAGGTGCTGGTGTATTATATCTACATATGCAAACTGTTTCCTTTTTTGTGTATGATGTCTAAATAACGGGTTAGTAGAAAGGATCTGATAACCTCATTGTTTTCCCTTGGTACTGACCAAAATCCCAAGTAGGAAAAATTCCAAAGGTTAACTTCCTCGCATTAAGAATAGGAACACAAAGGGACATCATGGATATATATGGACTTGGAACCATGTTGTGATTAGAGGGCAGTTGTTATGGACACTCTCACCCCAGTAGTTGATTGGGGTTGTAGTTCTGGTTATGTTAATTTTTAAAAAAAGATATTCTTTGAAAGTGACTGTAAACATTAAAAAGTGAAGAAAGAAATGCATAATCCTTACCTCCGTGTCCTCAATAGAAATTTTCATTTCTTAATTTACTGCAGTAGCCTCAGTAGAGAATGCTTTCAGTCTTCCACTCCAATTCCAATAAGAAGGCATTCAGATGTGCCAAACTGTTGGCATAAATTCAAAATGTTAGCACACTAGTTGCTCATTAGAACATTGTGGTAAAACTGCTGATCACAGGGAGTTAACTGCCAATCTGCTGCCGGTGTTGAAAGTGCATGTTGCAGTCTGCATCTGCATGTTTTAATGAAATAGAAAAGGAAAATATTTGAGAACTCATTCAAAATTTGTCCTAATTTTTCTTTCTACAGCACTAACCATAATTTCTATGACAAAATGAATCCCCCCCATTTTTTTCCTTTCTAATTGAAATGTTTTAGGTTTTACCAGTCTGCTTCAATCAAGATGTGCCACACTTTATTCATAGGTAAGACTGTTAGCTCTCTAATTGTTCGTCAGAACACTCTGGGAGACTGAAGTAGAACACAGGGAAGGCACTGTTGTTGATAGTAGTACATGTTTTACTGAGAATCTCAGAATTTCTTCTCATAAGGCTGAGAACGATAGTGTGAATGCACCAAAAATATGCTCTCATTTTACCTTCTGGAGCATGTTTAATAGCCTCTATGAGAACATCATAAGAAAACATTTTTCTCCATGAAATACCAGAAGATGGTCAGCATTTGCCACAGGTAAAATAATCTTAGAACACACCACAAACCGAAAATTAGTATGATACCACCAACAGATGATTTATATTGTAATTAAAAAGCTGTTATCACCCTTTATTTGTGCTTCTTTTTGTGACCCTCACAACTTGCCTTTCACTGCAATGCATTTCAATGGAGCAGGGAACAATATATCACTGAGTCACGACAACTTGAGGACACCAGATTTTGCAATAAAATCTGTAAGGAATACTATAGCAATAGCATTCTAGAAATTTGGAGTAAACTCACTGAATGGAAAGACAAAGGTATATTGGAGTGGGAGGAATACAGTTACCTTAAAAATGACTACCCTAAACTTCCTTTACTGTATCTCCTCCCTAAGATTAACAAAGACCCTGTGAATTCTCTCGGATGACCTATTGTATGATCCAAAGCACTGCACTAGAAAATATCCAAATATGTTGATCATTTTCATAGGGAGTACATCACTGCTCTACCCTCACACATGAGAGAGACCAAAGAAACTGGAAGGGTGGATGTGGGAAGATGATTTTCTTCTCATCAACTTAGATGTGAATTCCCTTTACACAATCATTGACCAAAATCTAGGTAACAGGGCTTGCTATCAATTTTTGAAAAGCAGACATATACTAGACCTACAACACATAAATATGCTGTTGGAAATACTTAAACATTGTCTCCACATTACCATCTTTATGTTTGATGGCCCAATTTATAAACAGGTACTTGGTACATGTTTTGCCCCCAGTTTTGCTAGTTTGTTTCTTGGAGTTTGGGAGGAAGAAATACGTGCAACAAACTCTGAAATGGGAGAAGATGGCCGAGTGGCGTTGTGGCTACGGTACATCGATGACCTCTTCATAATTTGGAGAGGAAATGATGATAGGGTTACTGCATTTATTGAAATATTGAATCAGAACACCTACAATCTGACACTTTCATCCATTGAATTTCTTGATGTTGGTATTGAGATAGTGAACAACACAATACACACCAGTCTTTTTCATAAAACCACAGCAGGCAACAATCTTTTCCATGCTCTCAGCAGCCACTTGGAGAACTTGCAATGGAGTATACCGCTTGGGGAACTGTTCAGAGCAAGGAGAAACTGCAATACGGAAGATGCTTACAACATGGAGAGAGCTAAAAAGGTCAGCAAAATATCGAGATCTCATACCCTTACAGACCACAAAGTTGGAGAAAATGAAGACAATTCTAATAACACCAGGGTTAAATTTACGTACAATACCAACTCAAAGGAAATGCATAAAATCCTGATCAAGAACTAGGGTAACCTGACCAGTGATTCTGTCATTGGTCACACGCTGAATGTGAGACCGAGGGTTACCTATTGAAGGAGTCGCACCTTGCATGATATTCTAATGCATGGTGATAGCACGTTAAAACATCAATCCAGATAACATAATCTTCAGGGCTTTTTTCCATGTGGCCATTGCAAGGCATACAGTAGTGGCTACATGGAAAATATTGTGCTACCCCCAGGAACAATAGACACATCAGGTAATTTCTGACTTGCAGTTCCACTTTTATTGTATTTATTCTTGATTGTCCATGTAATCTTCGCTACGTGGGCAGCACAACTTTCATGGTAAAGAGAAGAATATTGGTGTCAAGCAAGCCACTCACCTGCTCTCCATACTCTTCTTGAACGACGACCGAACCCCAATCTCCCTTGAAACTACCCAAACCGCAGATATAATTGAGCACTCTGAAATCTGGAAAGTTCCCAGGGGAAAAGGTGGATGGGAATCAAAAGAACAAAGAAGAAAGACACGTCTCTCGATACTCGTGCTTGAAAGACCCTGACAACTCTTCGTTTGCGTCTTTATACTGTGTAGTGGATAGGCAGCTCCTGAACTGACAGCATCCAGGATATATCTAGACAAATAGACCATACATTAGATACATCACCACTAAAAGAACTGTTTGTAAAAAAACATCCACTTGAGCATTTGCATATTCTTGTTATTACCGAAACATAATTAGCTGTTAGCAAGAGTGTCTTATGCTTGTTGTCTTATTTTTCTTAGTCCTGTAAAGCAGGAAAATACATAGAGCACATAATAATCACCTTAATGTAAAATGCAATATTTAACAGTTCTGGGATTTGTCCACTTTCTGCTATGCACTATACCTTTGATAAGTGGTAATTACTCTTACCACTAGGTTTGTTAGATTCATAATATACAAATATTGCTGGTACTTATAATGAGATTGATAAGCTAGTAATGAACAGTGTCCTTGTGCTGTTTTTGTGGTCTTGTTATCACCAATAAAAGTACAATAATCGTTCCTTGCTATTATTGAAAATGGAGGTTCTTTTGAGATTTGTAAATGAGTCCTTGGCACTCAAAAGAATAATTGTATTATACAGTCTTTATCAAAGCAGGAAAAAACTCACTGATCGTCTTCTGATTAAGTATTACAAGGCCTTGTATTAACTTGTCACTTATCTCTTTCTATTGCTTGTTTTTTCAGGATCGGGGACCCAGAAGCAGAAGAAGATCCTTGGCCAAACAGGAAAGGAACGCGTCGTGCCTTGAGCCGGAGAGAAGTCGAGGGAAGCAGCCGAAGACTTGGAAGAATTCGGAGCCGGAAGATGCGCTGAATCAGATGTTGGAAAAACAGGTAAGGGCTTTCACTGACGAGACCAAGCACCGCAAGTTGTATGCTAGCGGTTTAAATACCTTTCTACCGCTCGCGTACGATGCATGAGTTCTGAGCGTAGCTGCCAACATGCGAATGTTACTGTTTACCGGATTTAACCGCTCCCGTGTATAGCGCGAATAGGGCTTCTCGAATGAATACTAATTTTTTGACCGTTGGGCAACAGGTGCTTTTATGATTGTTTTTGGCAGCTACCCATGTGCTCTTCCTCGTGCCTGATCATTTCTTTTGATGTACATAGAAAGACTTCAGTAAAAGGTTTAGTTAACCAGGTTACAATACATTGTAATACTAAATCTCTAAAAACCATATTTAAAAATATGTAACCGCATGCACATGCTTTTACTACAAACAAGAGGGCAAATGATTAGTGGGATCTCAAAAGGGCATAGCATGAGTGGGATTTCTGATACTTATGACAGCTCCTCCCGCAAAGCCTGTCCTATGAGTCGAGCTTTGTTCAGGTGAAGGGCGTGGAAGAGTCTAACTAAGGGGCTCATTAGGATGGCGGATGGAAACGGGTACCATCCGCCATGGTCGCGGCAAAATCACTCCCGCCCGCACCGCGGAGAATCCGCGGTTACTATTAGGATATTCATGTCAAAAAACTCCGACCGCGGCAGACGTATCACATCAAACACCGTCCGCGACGGACGGAACACATCTAACACCGTCCGCGGCGAACCGGAACCAAAAGAACACCCACCGCCGCGGACGAACATGACCGCGGGAACAGGCCCAACTGCCGCCATACCTGCGGAGGGTCTGTCCGCGCGATTAGGATAATGCCGCCATTCCAACGGAACTCACTGCCGTCCTCCACCGCCGCGGAAACAATACCTCCAAAAACGGACCATGACTGCGGAAGGACCACACAAACACCATCCCTGCCGTCAAACCGATTACAAAATGGCAGACTGAAGTAAATAAAAAATACAATAAACAGAACACCCAACCACCTGAAACACCCACCCCCAGCAACTACACGCCCCAATGACACACCCCCAAGCTCCGAAAAATGCACCTAAATCAACACACCCACAGAACACCTGATTGCCAACAACCATTGGGACACCACCACCACACAGAGTATAAAATGAATCCCTCCCACTACCACAGTCCTTTGCATCACAGCATAGCTGCAAGCAAGAGCCACATTACCATGAACAGCAGACACACACAAACACACATACAACCTGCTCACAAACACACACACCACACAAACTAAATCAATACCATCCCTACACACCACACACCTGCACATCCCACCCCACCACACCAACACCTTGGACATCACACACCATGGCACCAGAGAAAAATCCAAAATTCACTGACACTGAGTTGAAGGTCATGGTGGATGAAATCATCCGTGTTGAACCACAGCTCTTCGGCAACCTAGTCCAGCAGACAACCTTGGCAACCAAAAACCACATGTGGGACAGGATAGTGACCAGAGTGAATGCGTCAGGGACCGTGCCACGCACCAAACACGACATCCAGAGGCGGTGGCACGACCTCAAGGCAAGGGTGAAAGGCATCAGGGCGAAGAACCACCTGCGGGCACACAACACTGGCGGCAGCACTCCCCCGGAGCCCATACCATTTGCTGAATGGGAGGAGAAGGTGCTGGGCATACTGCACCATGAGAGCCTGGAAGGAATCGAGGAGGGAGAAGAGGCTGGTAAGTACAAACAAATGACCACAATCACACTGCCATGGTCTGCCATGCACAACTGCCAACACACATCTCCCTGGCCCCAATCCATGCATGTGGACCACACAGTCACCCAAATGTGAAGTACTGGCCACAAATGCACCCACCTGCCATAGTGAGCTGTGCAGCCACCACCACCACCACCACTCCTGCCTGTGCCACCCTGCCTGATCCATCAGCCGATGATGGACCATCAACATCCCAGGCAAGCAGGGAGAGTGGACGTGAGAGGACACAGGTGGAGGCACAGCACACAACCAGGAGTGCAGTTGTCCGTCGAGGTGGGGAAGGACACGCACCCCATCCTGCTGCCGAAACCCTGGAAGCCATCGCAAGAGTCAATGCCTCCAATCAGCGGGCGCGGGAACAGTCTGATCGGGCCCACCAAGACTCACAAGAGAGCAGTCTTCTGTTGCGGTCAATTGATACCAGCATAGGCGAAATTGTGGACATCATGGACCAGCAAACTGCTCTGTAGAGGGACTGGCTATCCCACGCCACACCACCACCCCCTCACCCTAGTGCTCAGCGGGACCGCTCCCCAAAACCACCGCCACCCACACCTGAGCCCACTGACAGGGCGGTGGCCCCTGACCAACATGCCCCCACAGCTGTCTCCGCTCCGGCTCCAAGACGGAGGGGCCGTCCGAGGCTGGATGCAGGTGAGAGCAGTGGTGTTGCTCCATCTACCCGCTCTAAGAGGGGGCGCCAATGACTTCACCCTTGTCTGAGCCTGCCATTCACCCTGAAAACTATCCTGTCCCACAATGCCAACCATTGCCACACGTCTGTTGGACTAGCTGGACATCACACATTGTGGTGTCCCCACGGTGTTTTCATCTGCCATGACCTTCAACTCTCACTCCCCCACCAACACTTCTTTGTAAATATGCACCAACATCAATCCTCAACCTGTAAATAAACATCACGTAAACACTCAATGATATGTGGCCTCCATGTTTTAATCACATGATTGTCTTAGAATGTAACGTTACCAGGTGCAGGGATCAATGTTGTTGAGAATCATGCCTCTGTGGGAGTGAGCTAGGGATAATGAGATAACAACAAACACAGGTCAGGAAAGAGATTCACACCCATCACAACACACTGTACTGCAACATCCCACAAACCACACTCATCACCAAGTAAGTGGATCACAGGACACACATCAGGGAGCATAGCATGTACCCCATCTAACACACACATTTGCAAACAGAACATACCAGAACAGGCAGCATAGACACACCACATCCACACTCCACCACCAAACATACATCACGCATTGTCTGGCTGTACAAGCGGTAGTTACTCACATTCAAGGGAAATAGCGATCAATGAGCTGACGCCTCTGGTCCACACCTTCTTCCTCAACACTATCCTCATCAGTCGACATGGGTGGGATTGGAGGCCGAGCAACCTGTTGGTCTTCAGGGTCTATGATCAGTTCAATGTTATTGCGCAAGGCCAGGTTGTGGAGCATGCAGCAGGCAATCACGATTTTGCATACTTTGCCTGGTGAGTATGGCAGGGCCCCTCCGGTTTTGTCAAGGCAGCGAAACCTAGACTTCAGCAGTCCAAAAGTACATTCTATCACTCGACATGTCCTCCCATGGGCATCATTATAACGCAATTCACCAGGGGTAGTAGGATTCCTGATGGGGCTCAGCAGCCACGGCCTGTTTGGGTACGCAGAGTCGCCTAGGTGGGGTGATGACAGACACAAATTTCATTACCAGGATTTGTGGAAACACCATGCCACACATACAACACAATTGTCCTCACAACACACTGACAACACAATTGTCCTTTCAGCACACTCACCTACAAGCCACGCACGTTCTGGACGCAGATTAGCCATCAGTTGGGGGACAATGCTGCTCCGCATGATGTGGGAGTCATGGGCGGAACCGGGAAATCTGGCACACACATGCAAGATGATGTTGTCAGCCAGGCACACCACTTGCACGTTGATCGAATGGTAGTGCTTCCGATTCCTATATACAGCTTCTCGTGCCCGGGCTGGTATGAGACCAATATGTGTCCCATCAATTGAACCCACTACGTGTGGTAACTGGGCCAGGGCATAGAAGTCCCCTTTGACTGCTGCCAACTGTGCCTGACGTGGAAAATTGATGTAATCATCCTTGTAAAGCATCATGGCATTCAGGACATCCCGCAGAACCATGCTGAACATGGATTGTGACATCCCTCCCGCATGACCAACTGTGTACTGGAAAGTGCCAGTCACAAAGAAATGAAGTGCCGCCATCACCTTTACTGTGGGTGTGAAAGCTCCAGGATATGTCCTGCGTGGCTGTAGATGAGGTGACAATTGTGTGACAAGCTCCTGCAATCTCAGTCGGTCAAGCCGGTATTTGCGGATCACCTCCTCGTCAACCATGTCCTCCAGCACAGTGTATGGTCGATGCACATTTGGAGCCCTCCTGTGTGGGAGTAGATGGCAGCAGATGTCAAATGACCAACAATGCATAGCTGTGCAACACTATCACATCTTGAGCACCACAATGCTAATAATACATGTTGCAGACAGTGATTATATGTGTGACCGGAACAATATATAAGGCAATAGAGCTGACTACACACACAATGTACAGCCACAAAGAACATCCTGTGGGCTAACATGTACAATGTAACGTGCACACATGTTGAAACATCTTGCAACAACACATGACTGAGGGCCCATATGTGGACAAGCGTCCACACAGACACACATGTACGTGCACAAACAACATGAAATTGGAACACACCCTACTTGTGTTCATGCACCCATGAACACACATACAATGCCCCCTCAGCTGACATGCATGGGCACACAACAACAGACACGCATACACAGAATGCACGTACACACACATAATTGTTAGTTGCACACACAAACCGCACACTCACAACAGCTAATGAATGTGTGTACACACCCTTGCGGTACTGTGTAGAAATGAACACGTGTGTCCACAAGACCAATACGTCAACACTTCGCAATGCACATCTGACGCAACTTTGGCCCACAACACTAGCCTTTGTTAACCACTGGCAAGGTCTACAGTCTGAGCACACATGCAACAAATGGACATGGACCATAGACTACACATTAAATATCTTACAGCATTCCGGACATGTCCTGACACACACGTACAACTAAGAAGATTACATGTGTGCGGAGACATGCAGTGTGTGTACATACGCCATCTGGGGATGCCTTCCACCAACACAGGAGATGACCGATTACACAGCAATTAATCGTGACATATGCTGTATGGTCAATGACCATCCCGGTTGCACCCCGCTAAATGCATGTGCCCACTACCGCGACGGTGCATCATTTGAAATCGATCACTCACTGGCGCCGCTATGGCGGTGCACGCCTTCTGCGATGGCGGTGCAGGCAAACACATACATTTGATGATGCAATCTGAAATGGCAGTTGAAACAACCCCTTACAGTGTTATTGCCTCACCCACCACCAGTCCAGCCCGGCACCCACCGTCAGTCCAGCCCGGTCACCCACCGCCGATCCAGGCCGGTCACCCACTGCCAGTCCAGGCCGGTCACCCACCACCAGTCCAGGCTGGCACCCACCGTCAGCCCAGCCCGGTCACCCACTGCCAGTCCAGGCCGGCACCCACTGTCAGTCCAGCCCGGTCACCCACCGCCAGTCCAGGTCGGTCACCCACCGCCAGTCCAGGCCGGTCACCCACCGCCAGTCCAGGCCGGCAGTCCAGGCCGGTCACCCACCGCCAGTCCAGGCCGGTCACTCACCGCCAGTCCAGGCCGGCACCCACCGTCAGTCCAGCCCGGTCACCCACCTCCAGTCCAGGCCGGTCATCCACCGCCAGTCCAGGCCGGTCACCCACCGCCAGTCCAGGCCGGTCACCTACCACCAGTCCAGGCCGGTCACCCACCGCCAGTGGGTGACCGGCATGGACTGGCGGTGGGTGACCGGCGCTGGACTGGCAGTGGGTGACCGGGCTGGACTGGTGGTGGGTGACCGGCCTGGACTGGCGGTGAGTGCCGCAATAACACTGTAAGGGTGTTTCTCAACTGCCATTCCAGATTGCATCATCAAATGTATGTGTTGGCCTGCACCGCCCCGCGGAAAGCGTGCACCGCCATAGCGGCGCCAGTGAATGAATATTTTCAAATGATGCACCGTCGCGATAGCGCGCACATGTGGTAGCCGGTGTGTCAACGTGACGGTCCGTGCACATGTAGCCAATGGGAACAGGTTACGCGTTGCGCGTAAGCGCATTCAAAAATTGCGGAAGACGTGCACCGCCACAACAATGTGAGTCATTGGCTCTTTTTGAATGAAGCATCCAGGTAAAACCAATTGCTGCAGACGTGTGCCACTGATATGAGCTCAGGGCCCTATATATGTGTGAAGATTTCCTGCACACATTCACTGCTTCCAGCCACTGCTGCCTGCGACCGTCACCTCCACCTGCTGCTCCGGAGCTATCCAACAACTGCTGCCTGCGACCGCCACCTCCACCTGCTGCTCCTGAGCTATCCAACAACTGCTTCTGTAGTGCCACAGTCCTGGGCCTTGCCATGTCGAGAGTGTGAGAGATCCGGTCTCGTCCCTTCACTGCAGCGGAGCTGGATGTCCTTGTGGACGGTGTGCTCAGCCACTATGAACGGCTCTACGGTGCCCCCGGACAGGTGGTAAGTGAAGTGGGTAACATGTTGGTAGGCATGAGGTGGTCACTGTCTCCTTGCTTCTGCAAGCTTGGCGGTGTGCTGTGGGACCTTCACATGTGTTGTACTGCGCATGGCTGCATGAAGATACGTGTTTCTGGAATGTATATTATTGTGAAACAGTCCACTGACGTTACCCTCTTGTCTCCCATCCTGGTAGGTGAAGCTGCACCTTCGCAAGGCCGGGTGGAGGACCATAGCACGTGATGTATGGGCAGTGGGGGTGTGCACTAGACGACACACACACTGCCACAAGCGCTGGGACGACTTATCCAGGCTCAGCAAGAACGTTGCGGAGATGACACTGGGGATCATTCCGAGAACAGTCCGCCTTGCCCGACGCACCATGACACCTCTAATGCACCGCATAATTGCTGTGACGCATCCTGACCTGTCCGTCCGGCTGAGAGGGGATCAACAGCAAACTAGCGGTAAGCAGACTGTATGTGTCTGTAACTTGTGAGTGAATGCATGTATCCGTGCTCAGACACAGTAGTGACATCCGTGGTGCGTATCTTTTGCATATATTGCATGTTGGTGTCATTAGCGGAGTGAGCGGTAGCACCCATGTCCGCCAGGTGGACATACCAGTTGATTAGTATTTGAGGGTTCCAGGACATGCCGTTGAGGTCTGGTGTCCCATGGCATGACATGTGTGATGGTCTGCATGCACTTGCCCTGTTTGTATGATGTACAGGTTTCACAGACACCCAAGGATCTATGATGTTAGGATGTGTGGTAGGGGTGGTTCGTGTACAGGATGGGTGCTACATGTCAATCGACTGTAAGAAATGGTGTGACTTTGAAACCTTCAGTACGTGAGTGTGTCACTTAGGTTAACATCTCTTCCCTCTCTCTTCCAGCTTTGGCCGAGGGCACTGAGACACAGACGACGGAGATGAGTGGTGGCAATGCATCCGGATCCGTGATGACACACACACAGACTGAGACTGAAGAGAGCAGCCACGGAGAGGGGGACAGAACCGTCCCTGAGGACTCACATGTGGAGACACCATCGTCCTCATCCTCAGACAGTGTTGGTGAGTCCGAACCGTTGTCACAGACAGGGAGTGGGCAATCGACACCTTCAGTCGGGACACAGCACACAGGGTCCACACTGCCACCCACTGCAACATGTACTGCTCGTGCTCGCCAGAGGAGGGGGAGCAGAGTTGCCTTCGGTGCAGGCACCGCAGAGCCTGCCCCTGTGACACAAAGTGCACTTTGTGCTGAGGCAGTAGATCTGCTGCGACAGCTGTGTGTAGGGCAGACCAACATAATCAATGCATTCCAAGACCACGATAGGAAGTTGGGGCAGGTGGTGGCATTCATGGAGGGGATGCATGGCGATGTTGCTGGTCTCCACAGAACAGTTCAGTCATTGGCAAACACTGTGTCCTCAGCCATTGTACAGTCGCATAGACAGGGTGCTACTTCTGTACCACCATCCACACCACTTGATGTTACAGGGGAGAGTGAGTCATCAGACCAGGCCTCTTATTCAGGTTATTACACTAGGAGCAGCCACAGGCAGCAAGGCAGGGCATGGAGGGCACAGACACCATCCCCTAGGACTGGGATATCTTTCTCCGGACGGGTGTTGGGGGAAATGGATTCAAATGCTACACAGGCATCCCCCACAAAAGGGACTCCCAAGCCAAGGGTACCTCCCAAGAGCAGGGACATTCCCAAGGACAAGGACACTTCCAGGGAAAGGGCACCTCCCAAGAGCAGGGACACTCCCAAGGACAAGGACACTTCCAAGGAAAGGGCACCTCCCAAGAGTAGGGACACTCCCAAGGACAAGGACATTTCCAAGGAAAGGGCATCTCCCAAGAGCAGGGACACTCCCAAGGACAAGGACACTTCCAAGGAAAGGGCACCTCACAAGAGCAGGGACCCTCCCAAGGACAAGGACACTTCCAAGGAAAGGGCACCTCCCAAGAGCAGGGACACTCCCAAGGACAAGGACACTTCCAAGGAAAGGGCACCTCCCAAGAGCAGGGACACTCCCAAGGGCAAGGACACTTCCAAGGAGAGGGACACTACAATGGACAAGTCTGCCCCCAGGGACAGGGCACCGGCAAGGGATCAGGGACTTTCCAGGGACAGGAAACCTCCTACGTCAAAGGCACATCCCATGGCCAAGGGTTCTCCCATAGACACGAGCACCATCAAGGACAGGCATATTTCACCCCTGGCTGCGCTGAGGATCATGTTTAAGGAACGTACAACACGTGTCAGCGGTGGAGTCCCCCCATACCTCTACTCCCATCCACGCCCTGCAGAAGCAGAGGAAGGAGTACACTGTTGTTGCATCCCCCATTACACATGATGCAGAGGGCAGAAGGCAGGGCAACAGCAAACAGCAGACAGGGTCCAGCACGTCCCCAGAGAGCAGACCACCACAAGCACATGATACACCTTTGATGTCTGATGATGCCACTCCACATTCCAGTCATGTCCGGGGTGCCCCAACATTTCACAAAAAAACAGAGGCACACACCAGTGACACATGACCACCCAGATGTCGCTCCAGTACAGCTTTCCCCAGCTCCCAGGGCCACACTGCCTCCTGGCCCATACAGCCCTGTAGCTTATCATTTCAGTGGTCCTAGTGAGTCAGCTGCAGTTCACTCTCATGTGTCAGATAGTGGCACTGTGTCTATTGTACGCTGTCATGCATCATGTAGTAGCACTGTGTCAGTTGTGCCCTCTCCTGTTGCAGGTACTGGCACTGTGTCTGTCCGTCACTCTCATGTGTCAGATGCAGGCATGGTATTTGTTGGTCAGTGTACAGGGACATGTCCTGGCACTGTGTCTGGGTCTATGGCTCATGTGTCAGTCAGTAGATCTGTGGCTGTGTCTCACACTCCTGTTTCTGGTGCTGGCAGTGTGTCTGGGTCTAGGGCTCATGTGTCAGTCACTACAGCAGTGGCTGTGTCTCACACTCCTGTTTCTGGTGCTAGCGGTGTGTCTGGGTCTATGGCTCATGTATAAGTCAGTAGATCGGTGGTTGTGTCTCACATTCCTGTGTCTGGTGCTGGCGGTGTGTCTGGGTCTATGGCTCATGTGTCAGTCAGTAGATCGGTGGCTGTGTCTCACACTCATGTTTCTGGTGCTGGCGGTGTGTCTGGGTCTATGGCTCATGTGTCAGTCAGTAGATCGGTGGCTGTGTCTCACACTCCTGTTGCTGGTGCTGGTGGTGTGTCCGAGGCGAGTAGTTCAAGCAGTCCACCAGATTCTGTGGTGTGAGGTTTAGTTGCCATCACTCACATGTCATTTTACTTTGTGTGTAGATTGACGAATGTAACCACCCAGACATTATTATTGTCCTTGTCACGGGTCGCTTGACACAGGTACTTGGGTAGCCAGTGATGTACCTGCTCTGTTGTCCACAATGCCCTGTTGCTGTTCTGATACTGCATTCTGCCCTCTCATGTGCTGCCTCTGATGTACCTGCTCTGTTGTCCACAAGGCCCTGTTGCTGTTCTGATACTGCATTGTGCCCTCTCATGTGCTGCCAATGATGTAGCTGTTCTGTGCAATGGACTGTTGATGCACTTAGCCCCTCTCATTTACTGCCTCTGATGTACCTGCTCTGTTGTCCACAATGCCATGTTGCTGTTCTGAAACTGCATTCTGCCCTCTCATGTGCTGCCAATGATGTAGCTGTTCTGTGCAATGGACTGTTGATGCACTTAGCCCATCTAATATGCTGCCTCTGATGTACCTGCTCTGTTGTCCACAAGGCCCTGTTGCTGTTCTGATACTGCATTCTGCCCTCTTATTTGCTGCCAATGATGTAGCTGTTCCGTGCAATGGACTGTTGATGCACTTAGCCCCTCTCATTTACTGCCTCTGATGTACCTGCTCTGTTGTCCACAATGCCCTGTTGCTGTTCTGATACTGCATTCTGCCCTCTCACGTGCTGCCAGTGATGTACATGATCTGTTGTACCCAGTGCCCATGCTCTTGGATAATCTGATATTATACACCTATTATGTTGAATAAAGCTAATAAACCATGTTTTGTTGTTTGTCGTTGTCATTCCTAGTTGTGTACTTCAATTGTGTATATTTTGGTGCGATCGTCAATGTATTTCCTCTGACATGACTCTCCCCCTTCCAACGTCACAGCCCTGGCAGGTACTCCCCTTCCGACAGCAATTGGTGGGTTGGCGTACCTGCGTCGTCGTTGATGATGGTCCATGACTTGCTGGTGGTGGAGCACGAAGAATATCGGAAATGCGTGTAGCGCTGGGTCCATGACGGCGATCTGCTTGTGTTGTGTATCTCCGCTGTGGTGATTCCGACGTGTTCAGGTAGGTTGTTTTTCCGCAGCGAATTTATGTGTGTTTTCCATCATCGTGATTTGGAGGACGGTCGGAGACGTCATTCCGTACGGCGATGTGTCTGGATTGGTCACGTCCGCCGCGGGGTCGGTGTAGTTCCACGGCGGTGCGTGCTCTCCCGCCGCGTACGGAAATTTGACAGTGTTTCCCATCCTAATATGGCGGACGCAGTGTCCGCGGCAGGCGGATGGAAAAAAGGCTATCCCCCGCATACTCCAGGACGGCGGTCGTCCTTCCGTCCGCCATCCTAAACGACCCCTAATTTAGGAGCCTTAACATCTTTCAGCAGCATCATAGCATTTCCGATCAATTAGATAATGTAATTTTTTATTTATTCTCTTGGCGTCAAGGATTCAATTAACCTAGTACTCTAAATGATCATTTACAAAAATCGGAAGAGAAGGGTTATCTTTTCTGGTTCCTGGGTTATGTGGTTTTAGTAAGGATACAGGGAAAACTGGGTGGATTTTATAATCAGCTGGTAAGGACAACCGAACAGAAACTGGGTTCAAAATCTTTTGAATGGGAAAAGGGCCTATGAAACGGGGTTGTAATTTTCGTGGTCCATCCAAGTGGATATTTCGGGTGTATAGTCATACTACATCTCATAGCTCAGGGGTTCGGTGTTTATCTGCCTGCTTTTTAGCAATTGGTTTACTTTTTGCAAAACAAGTCCTAGCTTTTTCTTTAAACTCTTGTAATTCTTTGATCTTTTCAGACACAGCTGGCATTATTCCATATGAAAGGATGTTTGTATCGGGATGCATCGGGGATGGTAACCAGTCATGAAATAAAGTGGTGAACACCCTAAGGCCGAATATACACTGTTCTTATATGAGGATTATGCCAGAGGTAGAACTTTATCCCATTGGGACGTTAGGGTAGCTAGAAAACATTTTAAAGATTGTTCTACATACTGGTTGACCTTTTCAGTTTGACCTTCCATTTGTGGATCAAACGCAGATGACAATGCCACTTCAATTCCTAGTTGATTACACACATTTTTCCAGAATTTGGAAATGAACCGCAGACCTCTATCTGAAACAATTTTACTCGGCAATCCATGCAGTTTGACAATGTGCTGAATAAAAATAACACAAAACTCCATTGCAGTAGGTAATTTTTGTAGCTGAATAAAATGACCCATTTTGGCTAATAAATCAACAACCACCACAATAGTCGTAAAACTATTTGATAAAAACATATCGGTGATAAAGTCGACACTGATATTGCACCATGGGGCTGGTGGGGTGGCTAATGACTGTAAAAAACCAGCTGGAGCAATGTGTTGAGATTTATTACCCGCACAAATGGGATTTTTTTTACATAATTCTGAATATCTTTTCTCACAGTAGCCCACCAAAAATTCTGAGAACATAATTCTATTGTCTTTTGTGTACTGGGATGACCAGTTAGGCTAGAATCATGATGCCACATTAGGATTTGTTGTCTTTGTTTTTTTGATGGAATAAACATGTTTTTATTACGAAAATAAAACCCATCAGCAATTGAATTGTATTTCTTTTGCAACCAAGTGTCTTTATGAATTTTTTGATATTCAGTTTTCACTTTTGTCAAAAAGGTATCAGACTGCATTTTTGCTACTATCCTATCAATTGGTATGATATTTTGTGCTGGTTGTTTCTGATTTTGTGACTCATTCTCATGCAGACAAGAAAGGGTAACAGAAAATAATTGCTTCTCCCCAGGTTGGTAAGTGATTAAACAATTAAATTCACTTAAGAAGTGTAACCACCTCATTTGTCTTGGTGTCAAAGCCTTTATAGAGGTAAATAATTGTAAGTTCTTATGATCTGTATAAATAGTCTCTGTATGTTTAGCTCCAACCAAATGATGTAATTTTCTGATGGAATAAACATGTTTTATTATGAAAATAAAGCCCATCAGCAATTGAATTGTATTTCTTTTGCAACCAAGTGTCTTTATACAGTTTTGGAGATTCAGTTTTCACTTCTGTCAAAAAGGTATCAGACTGCATTGTTACTACTATCCTATCAATTGGTATGATATTTTGTGCTGGTTGTTTTGATTTTGTGACTCATTCTCATGCAAACGAGAAAGGGTATCTGACAATAATTGCTTCTCCCCAGGTTGGTAAGTGGTTAAACAATTAAATTCACTAAAGAAGTGTAACCGCCTCATTTGTCTTGGTGTCAAAGCCTTTATAGAGGTAAAGAATTGTAAGTTCCTATGATTTGTATTAATAGTCACAGTATGTTTAGCTCCAAGCAAGTGATGTGTCCACTCTGAAAATACATCTTTAATGGCTAGTAATTTACGCTCAGCTATGGTGTAATTTTGTTCAGCTGTAATAACTTATGTGAAAAGTAGGCTAAAGGATGAAGATACCCTGTATTTGGATCTTTCTGCATTTAAACCCCTCCCACAGCAGTTTGAGAAGCATCTGCCTCAACGATGAAGGGTTGATCAGGATTAGGGTGGGTAAGTACTGAAGCTGTTGTAAAGGCTATTTTTAATTCTAAAAATGCCTTTTCAGCTTCTTCATTCCAATAAAAGTTTTGTCCTTTTTTTAGCAACTGCGTGATTGGTGTTACTATTCTGGAGAAATGTGCAATAAACGACAGTAAAAGTTTGCAAATCGTAATACTTTTTGAACTTCTTTTAAGGAAGTTGGAACTGGGCAGGTAGTTATTGCTTCTACTTTTTTTGGATCCATTTGCTATTCCCTTGGGTGACAGAAAGTATCCTGAGAACTCCAGTAAGTGGGCATGAAACACACATTTCTCAATTTTAGCATACAAAGAATGTTCCATTAGTCTTTGCAAAACAGTTCAGTTTAGAAAAAAATTGTATATCGTCTATATAGACAATAACAAAGATATCCAACTGGACATGAAAAACTTTGTTTATGAAGTACTGAAATGCTGCTGGGGCATCACACAACCCAAATGGCATTACAGTATATTCATATAAGCCAAACTTGGTGTTGAAGGCGGTTTTCCATTTGTCACCCTCTAGCATTCATATTAAGTGATATGCACGGTGGAGGTCCAGCTTAGTATAGATGGAAGAACCTTTCACCTAATCTAATAGAACGGGAATTAATGGCAAGGGGTAACGATTTTTGATGGTATCCTTATTAACCGCGCGAAAATTGATGCAAGCTCTTAGATCTCCTAACTTTTTTGCCACAAAGAAAAGTAGGGAGGAAACGAGAGAAGTTGAGTGTTGAATAAAGCCTTTCTCAAGTAACTCATCAAGTTAAGTTTAAGTATTGATTTTCAGACTTAATAAGGGCATAAAGACTGCAGGGCTAGGAAGTTCCAGGTATTAGATCAATTCTGCAGTCATACACTCTGTGAGGTGGAAGTTGAATGGCCTGAACAGGATCAAACACATCTGCAAAATCCTTATATTCATTAGGTAAGAAATTCTGAGCAATGTGCGTAGTAGCACAGTGAAAGGGGTAAATGGGATCTCTGGCCTCTTGGCAACAATGAGTCTAGGCTTACTTTTCTATGTACCCACTATTCTAGGATTATGTTTTTCAAGCCAGGGTATTCCTAAAATAATTCCAAAAGCAGGGGTAACTATTAGGTTAAAAATGATTTGCTCAGTATGACGATTTTCGCTTACAATAGTCCAAGGTACAGTATAAAATCGAATTAAACCAGAGGATAGAGCAGAACCATCCACTGCTCTCACCGGTTTGGGTTCTTCCTTTGCTATGTGGAAAATGCCTAATCTTTTGGCTAAATTAATATCAAACAATTTTCCAGTTGCTCCTGAATCCACTGGAATGGATAAAACATGTCTTTGTTGTATAGTTAAAATGACAGTCATTAAAATCATCATGTGCCTGGCTACATTTTTGTTAACATTCTGGATATCTTTAGAGACCTTAATTTTGGATTTTCTCAAAGAAACAATCTCAGCTTTCTTTGAGACAATCAGTTTCCCATTCGGACTGTTCAGTCAAAGCGGCTTCTTTGTTTCTCTTGGGTTTAATAGTGCATTCCTTGGTAAAATGCCCTGCCTTTCAACAATACAAACACAATTTTCCTTACCTCGCCTTTCTTTTTCTTCAGGAGACAGTGGTCCTTTGATAGCACATATTTGCAAAAGTTCAGGTTCAATGCATTTTGGTTCTTTATCTTTTTTCTCTGATTTAAATAAAATTGGTATAAAATCTGATCTGGGTTTCTCACTTTTTCTTTCTGTTATACGGTGGTCACTAAATCAACAAATACCCTGCAATCGACAGGTACATCTACAATATGGGCTAATGAATCTTTTAAGTCTTCTCTGAGCCCTTTGTAAAATAACACATTTCATTTCTCTTCAGGCCAGTGGGTTTCAGAAAAAAGGCGATTAAAGGTTGTTATGTAAGTGAGTAAAGCTTTAGTTCCTATGACGAAGATTCTGAAGCTCATTGTCACTTGATTGTACAAAAAAGTGATGAGCAAAAAGATGTGTCATTGTTTCCTTGAATGTGTTAACATTTTGTAAAAGAGGGTCATCATTATCAAAGAAGGGGAATAGCCCAATCTGCTGCTACTGCACCTAAATAAGAAATGATAAATGCCATCTTGGCTGAGTCTGTATTAAAGACTTGGGGTTTAAAAAGAAAATGTAGCTGACATTGACTCATGAATGCTGCGAAACGAGAGCTTTCTCCCAAGAAGCGTTCAGGATTGGCTAAAGGGACAGGGGTAGGAGTTAACACTCTAACTTGAACATTAGAGTCGGACTGTTTTACAACTGGATTTGAGGGAGAAAAGGTCTTGGGGCCAAATTTAGGCAGGGCCAAAATGGGGCATTTATCAGAAGTCTTTGAATCTCTCAGTTTTCTTTTTGATAATTCATCCCTGAGTAGGTGATTCTCGTACCTTAAATGCTGCATCTCTAATTGGAGATTCCTAATAATATCAGAAAGTCCAGAAGTATTGTCAGTCAAATCCAGGTTCGCTTGTCGTTAAGAAGAGCTATATATGTAGCTTGGTCTTCTGTCAAGCAAGCCACTCATCTGCTCTCCATGCTCTTCTTGAACGACGACCGAACGCCAATCTCCCTTGAAACTCCCCAAACCGCAGAGATAACTGAACACTCTGAAATCTGGAAAGTTCCCAGGGGGAAAGGGGGATGGGAATCAAAAAGACAAAGAAGAAAGACACCTCTCTGGATAAGGGGTAGGTGGTATTTTTCAACCTATATCATGCATATGTGTGCATCCGACACATATGCAGTCAGAATGACACACAGGCATCAATAAATATTGAAATATATTGCCCACCACAAGACTGCCGCAGCCACACCACAGGTCCCTGGGGAAACTGGAACTATGGCGGTCAGATGGCCAAAGGTGCAGTGGTCTTCTTGTAGTCTCCGACGCAGTCCTACGGTGGTCAGACCGCCAAACTCGTAATGAGGCCCTAGGAATATTAAATACTATTCCTATGCAACAGTAGGGAAGGTGTCCAATGTCAGAAGGGTTAAATATGCTATTTTCACTCCTGCCTAAGCAGTAGGGAAAGAGCTGACTTTTGAAGAGGTGAAATTTACTATTCCTACTCCAGTCGAAGCAACAGTAGAGAAGCATTAGATTTCGGAGGGGTGAAATTTACTATTCTCACTTCAAACAGGGAACAATGGGGAAAACATTTGATGTACGAAGGGCAAAATGTAGTATTCCCACTCCAGTCAGTGGAAAACTAGGGAATGTGTTGGACTTTGGGGGGGTAGAATTTTCAATTCCCTCTCTAGTTAGTGGAACGGAGGACTGAAATTTACTATTCCCGCTTTAAACAGCGCAACAGTAGGGAACAGTGTTTAACTGCAAAGAGGTTAAATTTACTATTCCTACTGCACTCTAACCAAGAGAAAGGATAGTACTTCACGTGAAACACTTTACATATATGATTAACCTAATGAATGAAAAAAAATATTAACCTAATATAAAAAATATTAATTTAAATTAATATATATATCTGCATTAAACAAATAAAAAGTATGAACTAATTTACATAATTACCATTGAATGAAAAAGTGAATTATCAGTTACTAAATAATTGTTATTCAATTATTAATTAATAAACTTCCCACCCTGTACCCAGCAGCCTGCACCGAAAATATAACTAAAAAAAAAACTATTCCATAATTTGGCACATCTTGCTTGGGTTCATTTGTGAAGCCCTTGAAGGTGGTCTAACAGTTTCTTTGGCAACCCATTCACATCACAATGCAGTAATCTAGAAGGTACATGTGGTAAGTAAGAACGAGGTCTTGAAACGGAGTACTTGTTGATGTCAGCTTTATTGCAGCACAGAGAAGATAGGACCATCCCCTATCTGACCAGAGCTCCAACTGCCAACAGGGCAGATAGGAATTCCAGAACAAGGAACCTCACAGGATTCTAGAGTGCTAATCTAGGAAGAGAGAAAAGCACTGTACAACATATCTACCCCCCTTAACAAATAATAGAAAGCAGAAATAATTATCACTGTGAAAACAATGTGTAAGATCAACGTATATAGTCATCTAGATAAGTGGGTGGGCGCCGAGGGCGAGAATTCCTTAGTGTGGCCTCTCCAGAGAGGGACGGAGGAGATGAAGTAGGAACTGAGTCAACCAGGGCACCACCATGTACGTACATAGAAGCAGGAGCATCACCACTACCCACCTCCCCCCGTCCAATGGAAAGAGAAGGGAAACATGACCCACCATCAGGAGTTAACAAATAACCATTACAGCCCCCAGGACTACCACCCTCTGAACGATCAGAAGAACCATCCCCCTTTCTTTGAAACAGAGCCACCCTCCTATAGTTCCAAGTTTCCCCGTTTTCTAATACAACAAAATGTGGAGAAGCTTTTTTGACTCTAAAAGGACCCCTATACTTGCCAAGACCCTTAGAAAACCTACCTGGTTTCACTTTGACCAGGTCACCCACTACGATGGGTAGGGAATTATCATTAGGGGGTAGGACCTCTCTTCCCGAACACCTCAACCAAGCAGGAGTCAACCTTGAAACTGGTGTGCGTCCACGCATCAATTCAAAAGGAGATTTCTCTCCACTTTTATGAGGTGTTGATCGGTAGGCCCACACAAGCTCTTGCACCCGTTCTTGCGAAAAGCAGTCACTTTGCACAAACATTTGAATCACTCCCTTCACCAGACGATTCACTCTCTCGCAGATTCCATTCCCCTGCGGGTTGTACAGGCTTGTCCTCTGATGTTTGATACCACACTCACGTATAAATGAAGCCATCTTCAACGACGTCAACTGAGTGTCATTATCAGAGATGAGGACAGATGGATATCCCTCATTCAAGAAAACACCCTTCAAAAAGGCAATAGTAGTGTCAGTGTCAATCTCTTTCACAAATTGCACACAGAGCCATTTAGAGAAACAATCAATCACCACAATGGCAAACCGTTGATTCACAGGTAACTCATTCATAGGGCCTATGAAATCTAGGCAGATGCTGTGCCAAGGTAGGTTCTCAAACCCAATTTTTTGTGGTGAGTGTGACCCCACAACCTTTAAAGGTTTCTCTCCCTCTTTGCAATAATCACACTTCACCACACAATCCACAGCATCATTATCAACTGTCGGCCACCAGAAGTTCTCCTTAACACGACGCTGAGTGAGCGTTTGACCCAAATGGCCCTCATGAGCCAAACTGAGGATTCAACTCCGCAATGAACTAGGAGGAATAAAACGATCACCTCGCATCAACACATTCTCCCCTTCTAGGGAAAGTTCGTCCAAGATTCTCAAATAAGGTCTAATCTCAGGCATAACAGTGCTTTCTCTTCTTGCCCCTTTAGAGACAAGGTCAATAACAGACTTTAGAACTTGATCTTCTTCCATACCCCTCACCCAGTCATCACGAGAAAAAGAACCACCTCCTAAAAACAACACATCCTCCACTACTGCAGCTACAGCAAAATCATCCAAGGCATTGCTAACATATTTGTTAGACTCCCCAGAGTGTGCTGGAAGACGGGACAAACAATCCGCCTGGATGTTCCTCCAACCGTGAACAAACTCAACCTCATATTGATAATCTTGTAAGCAAGAAGCCAGCCTCGCCAACCTGGGAGACCCCTTCCCAGCACCACCTGGGGCCAAAACATTGACAAGTGGTTTATGGTCTGTTCGCAGAACAAATTTATAGCCCCATAAATAGGTTCTAAAATAGCTAGTGCCCCAAACAGCTGCAAGGGCCTCACGCTCTATGACTGAATAATTGGATTCAGAAGCGGACAGAGGCCTGGAAGCAAAAGCGATGGTCTTCTCCTCTCCTCCATGCTTCTGCAAAAGCACCGCACCGAGTCCCACCCCACTTGCATCAACCATCAAGACTGAGGGACGACCTGTATCAAAAGGGGTAAGCACACCAGCAGATTTAAGCTCCCTTTTTATCAGACTAACGCACGATTCATGCTCAGCGGTCCAATTAAATCTGACACCCTTTTTCAATAAGTATCTCAGAGATGTGGTTTTGAATGAAAAATCCCTCACAAACTTTGAATAAAATTCGATTAAGCCCATGAAGGACCGAAGTTGATCCTTATCAACAGGTGAGGGGGCTAACTCGATGGCCTCTAATAGGTTCCTCTTAGGCTTTATGCCCTCTTCAGACAGAGAAAACCCTAAGTATTCAATTTCCTTCAAGAGGAACGCACACTTCTCTTTCCTCAAAGTAAGCCCAGCATCATCTACCCTTCGCAACACACTCTGCAGGATCCTATTATGTTCCTCAAGTGAATCTCCGTAGATCAAGATATCGTCTTGAAAATACAAAACTTTGTCTAGACCCTTAAAGACCTCTGAGACCAATCTCTGGAACACGCTGGCCGCAGAGACAAGGCCAAACGGTAAACGCGTGAATTGGAAGGTTCCTTCACTAGTAATGAAAGCAGTCAAGTGCTTTGAAACATCATCCAGACAGATTTGATGGTAGGCATGCTTTAGATCTAGCTTACTGAAAAACTTGGCTCCTTTAAGTGTTGACACCAGCTCACCAATATTTGGTAGCGGAAATACATCAGCCACTACCCATTTGTTCAACGAACGTAGGTCTACACAAAACCTAATCTTATTGTCAGATTTTTGAGAAATTACAACAGGCGAAACCCACGGAGATGCTTCAACGGGCTCGATGATGCCTCCTTGGAGCATTTCCTCCAACGTGGCTTTAACCTCCTTCCGCAAAGCAAAAGGGACTCGTCTTACCTTGTGTTGGACGGGAGTACTACCTTCCTTGAGAATTATATGGTGAGAGTATCCTACCAGTTCTCCTAGTTGATCCCTAAAGACATTTTTGAATCTCTCCAGAATCTCATTCAATGAAGAGCTGTCGACAATTGAGACAGGATCATCAGCCCTGGGATTGACTACAATGTGTAGGTCGTATTGCTGGTAGCGTCCTAGAATGGCTGGTCCATCAATAGATATATACACCTTACCCACCGCTGACCTATTCCTGAATTCAATTTTTCCATCAAAGTAGCCCAAGAGATCAATCTTTTCACCTTGATAGCCAGATGGAAAGATGTCACACTCTTTTAAGCTCCTTTCGCCCCACACACTCCTCATCAGGGATATAGGGATAATGGTCCATTTTGAACCTGTGTCAACCATCAATTTGACAGATTTCCCATCAATTGTAAATTCTGCCTTTAGGATTCTCCCTCTTCGCTCCTCACAAGAACAAATGGAGTCACATAACACCAAAACCTTATTCACATCACGCTTCAGTTCACCAAATTCACTGACCACTGTCACTTTCGAACTGTTTTTGTTTCTGCACATTTTGGCGAAATGCCCCATTTTCCCACATCGTAAACATTCCTTATTGTTAGCAAAACAGAATTTAGCATCGGAAGTATGTGAGGAGCTCCCACACTTCATGCACATTTTAGAGCTGTTCTTGTTGTTAGGCTGTACATTCTTTTTCTGGAGTATGTACCCTTTTTTCCTAACAATGGCAATAGCTGCCGCTTCCTCGTCACTATTGTCACTATTCACCATTTTATTGGAGATTTCTGCGATTCTTGGTTCTAACCCACTCTTCTGCAACTCCTTCATGCATTTTTCGCTTTCTTCCACAACTTTGGCCAAATCTATGGCTACTTTTAACGTAGGATTCTTTGCCGCCCACAACCGTTCCTGGACCTTCCTATTATTCGCCTGGACAATAAGTTGGTCTCTGATTAGTTCGTCAGCCATCTGACCAAAGCTCCACTTCACAGAAAGTTCGCGTAAACGCGCAACAAAGTCGTCAATACTTTCACCCTCCAACTGTTTGTTTTTATAAAACTTATATCTCTGTAAGACAAGATTTTCCTCCTTTCCAAACCTAGTCTCCAGTCTCGTTATAGCTTCTTTGAATTCATCTACCTGTGACGTGGATCCTGAAGATAGAGCTTGTGGCAGAAATCTAAACACACGTTGCCCCTCCTTTCCTAATGTAGTCATTAGCAGGGCTTTCTTTCTCTTCGGTGAGAAATCCTCTCCATCTAGGGCCTCTATGTAATTGTAGAACATCATAATCCAATCTTCCCATGCCATAGACGGATTCCCTGGTTCAGCCAAAAATTGGGGAGGAAGAGCCACATTAACTGGCTGTGCCATGCCAGCGGTATATCGCATTAACAGGAGTCAGGTTAGCAAAGATGTGATGAGCACTCCCACCTTAGCTGCACTACGATGTGATAGCTCTTAAATAATGAGTAACAAGTATAATGAGTAACTAGGTAGTGATATAGAGAATAGTTTCCTTGTAAATAGATCCTGACACAAGCGCTTACCGCATAAATGATTCACCTTCAGTGTGGCCAGGAAGATGTGGATGAGTCTTGTCTCTTATGCGACTCTAAACGCCGATGCTTCGGTGTTAACAGATACTTGGGTCGCGTCTCTTACGCGACTCATACAGCTAATGCCACAGTGCCGCCAGAGAGACTAGGGTAAGTCGCGTCTCCTACGCGACTCCAATAGCTGATGCTATAGTGTTGTCAGAGAGACCTGGGTGAGTCGCGTCTCTTACGCGACTCTGACAGTCAGTGTTTCTGTCCCACAAAATGGCTGACCACGTCTTGCGTCAATGCGTCGGGACTAAGACTGCTGCGTAGTCAGACGCTGCGTTCTACTGTCGCGTCTTGGTGGTTGCTAGGATACAGACTCTACTCTTCGGTAGTTACGTTACCAGTAGAATACTGTCTACGCCACAGTTGCGGTAATGTCTTCTCAAGGCCTTTGAATCTCTAGGCCAACGCCATTCTTCTCCACGACGACGCTGGGCCAAATCCTGGGACTGTGACCACTCTCCTTACATGACGCCTCTTGCGACGATCAGCTGGAGATCCGCCTCGCTTCGCCCGCTGCACAGGGTTCGTGGGGTTATGGAAACGCTACCTCTCTGTAATTTCTTCGGCTGCAAAGGGTTAAAGTTTTGGCCAGATACAATATCCACGTCCAAGTCGCCAAATGTGGTAAGTAAGAACGAGGTCTTGAAACGGAGTACTTGTTGATGTCAGCTTTATTGCAGCACAGAGAAGATAGGACCATCCCCTATCTGACCAGAGCTCCAACTGCCAACAGGGCAGATAGGAATTCCAGAACAAGGAACCTCACAGGATTCTAGAGTGCTAATCTAGGAAGAGAGAAAAGCACTGTACAACAGTACAACAAAAGAAATCTTGTTAGTTCAGTTTGATGTGAAATTTTAGGAGAGGGAGAATTATGCAAAGCATGGAGAGTTGCATGCTCATCCCTTTGACCATCACATTGAAATAATGGCCCAAAAAGAGTTCACAGATCAACCCCATGTTTTAAGCTATCAGCATGGAAGAGAGTCCAGACCCTATATTACGCTATGGTCTTGTTCAACAGAAACTCATTGGATAAGAGATGGTTAGGGAAATGTGTTAATCAATTATTACTTCATTAACTTCCCACCCTAGACCATTGTAGACCTAGCATCCCACAAATAAAAATAAAATAAAAATAAATTAGTATTTCACAAGTAACATATTTAAAATTCACTGAAATAAATTAATTTACAAATATTAATTATTAGTTATGTAACTATTACTTAATCAACTTCCCACCCTGTACCACTACAAACGTAGCATCCCACAACTAAAATATAAGTAAAATTAATCAGATTCCATATTTTACATACTTAAAAATCAATTAAATAATTGATTACCAAGAAATAATAATTCTTTTATTTAATTATAACTTAGTTGATTTTCCACCCTACACATCTAGCAGCTGCAACTAAAATATAGGTAAAATAAATAAGTGTCCTTAAATTACATATTTAAAACTTAACTAATTAATTATTTAACAGTTAATAGTTAACTGTTAATTAATAATTACTTAATTACTGCTCACCCTATAGCACTACAAACCAAACAACCCACAAATAACATATAATGAAAATTAATCAATAATACATGATTTACATATTAAATAGCAATCATACCATTACATAAAATATTTTAGATAATTCTTAATTTTTTATCATCTAATTAACTTTCCATCTTATCCCCTACACACCCAATAACCCACTATGACACTATAAATTACTGATAAAAATTAAAGACAAACTTCTAAATCACTTAAAATACAAGCTATTTTAAAAAACAATTAGTCACATTGATATAAACAATATAACACATAACGTTTATATATCAACCAAAACACCATAACATAATTAATAGCATTTTTTACCCACTATATTAGGGAAAACGATATCAAAAACATTGATTTATTTAAAACAGTATTACTTACCTCAAAAAACTATATTTTTGTCAATATTTGTGAATCACGATATTTGTTTGTCACAATGTTTAATTTCCAATTTTTCTGTGTCTCGATATTTTTAACTCAATAATTTGTCCAAACACCCAAGGATTCAGAAGTGCTCTGCCACGTGAAGGCAACCTGGAAGTTCTCAACTACAAGTTTGGCTTTTAGCAAAAAATCGATCTGTAATTAGATTGTGAATTTTGTCGGATGCATGAGTGGGGGGAGGAGGCTTAAGTGTACCATCCATCTGAAATTGTACTTCTTAGTGTGCACTTTGATTTAGTATTTTGTACTAATTGCCAAATGAGATGTACTTAATGATGCTGGTTTGTTGCAAGCAGTTTGGACACGCAGATGTGATTAATTAATCTACTTATTTACTAACTTATAGATGTATTAGTGGAGCGCCTGCATTTTACTAGGACATTAAAGTCGACAGCAACAAAGGATAATAGATCATATCATTAAACAAGGGACTGGATGAATCAGGTGGGTAATTATCTTAGAGGATGAACCTGAAAAGGAGATTTCGCAAACTGACGTAAGGCAGCAAATCTCCAATATTTGGAGCAACTGAGGACAGCCACCAAAACTACTGCACTGCCTAGTGTCAAATAAAGAGGAAAGAAGTGTGTCATATCTACTTAGATATGCCATTTTTCCTTCAGTAAAGGTGCTATTTTGGCTTCCATGTGCCAGCGTACACATTCTTGTGTAATAGTGCACGTTTGTACAAGTTCTCTAATGCATAGATTTTGCACTAGAAGGGTACCATTGTACAAAAACCTCTCCTTGAAGACTTTTCCCACTTTGCATGTGTGCTGTACAATGCAGCATACAACAGAGTTAGAAAAATAAGTAGAAATGAAACGATTTCTCCTCCTTACTCCTGCCTCAAGGAGTTGTGACATTTGCCCAAATCCCAGTCTCTGCATATTAGAAGAAAGAGATTTGTGTCAATACCTAGAAAAGGCTGCATCGAATCTCCGTGTACCACCCATGGAACACCCCCTGATGCAAAGTAATAAAAAGCAGCACTTAGAGAAACTCTAGGTTACCTTGGGGAACTTTTAAATGCAAATCCTGGTTTGTATTGCATAGTAAATCCCACCCGGTTATGCACTTTTGCAACACAAATGCAAACCCAGCACAAAAAATGAGTAAATCTGGGCCTGTGCTTCATCTATTGTATATGCAAATGCTATTTTGAAACACACATATAGTTTTCTTGTGACCCTTATCTTAAACATCATTCCAAACAGTCATAATAGTATGTTGTTTATTCACCAAATAAAGGCGCACAAATAACAAATAGGAAACTCAGACATGTTCTGTCCACCGCATAAGGTGAAGTTGGGTAGCTCAGTTTGAAGGATAATTAAGCAGCCTGTTGTTTTGTTTTTAACTCAGTGGAGTTGGCAGGCGTTTCACCGGTGCCTGGCTTCACTCTCCCGTAGAGGGAGATAATAACAACATGCTGTGCAAGTTCATTCAGACGAACAAATAAGCACCTTTACCATTCAAACATGAAACAGCCCACACAAAAAATGATACATTTCAAGTTCACTTGTACCAATTAAAAATTATTTTAAATAGCTATTATAGCTAAACACTATAATAAAGTCACACTTGATTTCCATATGGCATAAATGCAACCCAATTAGTACCAATTATCTTAATATCCAGTCTCTAAATTGCAATGAATGTCGATTAGAATTTGTGAAAAATAACAGCAATTTAATTGCAGAGTGCTAAATAATAGAAGCTCTAAACAGGAAACTCAGACTCAGAAAAGTTAGATAAACCATTTTCTTGCTAAATATGCTACTTTACTCACACATATATTTCAGCATGTGAGCTTATAAAGAGCATTTATGTCACCACTTCATCTCTAAAGATGTTTTTTTATTTTAAGATCTTGGTCATTAAATCCGTTTTGCAACTGCAGTATGTGAACTGGTAGCAGTAAATGATGTCTTAAGGTTGTGCTATATGCTCATGTACTTAGAAATGTCCATATACTTAGAAATGATGTTATGTTGGTTCTTCTGAAAATGTGATATATTGTAATATCTTTGTTCTCTTTACTGTAACTTTCCCATCCATAAATTATTTGTTTATTTGATTACGAATCTGCATGGAATCCCTTATTGACAAATATGCACCTCTGAAGGGCAAATTATCCAGATCTAAACCCTCTAGGTCTTGGTTCTCAAAAGAGCTTTATGAATAACAAAAGCTTATCAAGAAATGTGATAAAGAGTAGAGACAAGCACCATCTCATCTAAGTATGACCAAGATTCTCAAAGCTAGACAAAAATACAGGTCCTCAGAGTCAAATCTCCCTATTTAAGGGCCCCCATGAATTCTGCAAAGAAATGACCAAAGCACCTGTTGGAGGCCATTGCACAGCCTACTAAACCCTCCATCACTTCCGCTCCCAAGTCATCCGTGGGCCGTTTCAACGACTTTATGGACTTCTTTGATAAAAGATTTTGAGACATCCATATCTCGCTTCCCATCAATGACTCCCTTGGAACAGTTGAGTCTCTACCATGCAAGGTACTACAATCATGGTCTTCTTTCTCTCCAGTCTTCAAGCAGAATCTACAATGAACTATCTCCAAAGTAAAACTCTCAAACCATCATCAGCATGCCAGTTCAGGCTCTATCAGCAAATCTCTGGTCACCAATCTATTACCCATGAGGTCCACCACGGTCAATTCTTCTCTCAAAAAGGGCCTCTTGCAAGAATGACTATAAATGGGTCAAATTCCTCCACTCTTGAAAAAGCAAACTCTCGATCCTGAGAACCTGAACAACTACGGCCCAGTTGCCACACAGGAAGTTGTGTAGAGTCCCAATTAACCTCACACATTCAAACAAACAATCTCCTAGACACTCTCAACTCAAGTTTTCATTAGGGTCACAGTACAGAAACTACGATCCTCCAAATAGTTGATAACTTCTCCCAGCAACTCCTCCATCCTGGTCCTCCTGGATTTATCCCTCATATTTGACACTGTCAACCATCTCGACCTCCTTCATATTTTTTCAACTACACATGGGATGTGGAGGTACAGTCCTCAATTTGTTCTCCTCTTACCTATCCAACTGTTCCCAAATCTTGAAAATGGGCAACTCATTCTCGAGACCAGTCATCATTTCCCAAGAGGGTCCCTTAAGGTTCAATCCTCTCCCCAACTCTCTTTAACCTCTACCTAGAAACACTCTGTGTGATTCTCAAAAACAATGGGATTCTCTTCCACCTCTATGCCGATGAACCCAAAATATACTTGAAAATCTCATCCCTGGAAGATGTTGCCCTACTTTCGAATGCACTTGTAAACATTAAAAACTGGTTGCCCGGGATGAAGTACTGCCATGATCTTGATTTGTTTTTCTTCATGTGTCACTTTATTTGCCCTTTACTCATCACTTGCTTAGCCCTCACGAATGTCTGCCATATATGCTCTATTTGACTGCAACCATTGTTTTTGTGTTTCAATCAATAAAATATATATTTTTTTTTAAACTGGTTGCCCAACCACCATTTGAAACTCAGCCCTACTAAAACAGAATTTCTTTTGATCTCAACTACGAAAAAAAATCCAGTACAAGAATGGATGGCCAACTTTCCCACGCTGGTTGGCTGTCCCGCCATTGTCCAGAGTGCCTGATCACTTGGCATCACCCTTGATAATCATCTCAAGCTTCACAGCCACATAGCAGCATTGACCAACAGCACATAGTATCAACTTAGGCATCAGACAATTGATTCAGGTACAAGACCTTAAAACAGTGGTGCAGTCCCTTGTTCTCTCTTGACTAGATTACGGAATTGCCCTTCTCTCCGGCATTCCCAAAGTACACAGGCTCACTGAGAACAACACAAACTATATTCTGTAGCACCCTTTGTCTTAGGTCTCAAGAAATGTGACCAAATTTCCACTGCCCTGCTAACCCTCCAATGGCTCCCCATTGAAGCATTGGCCCAATTAAAATTACTTGCATTACCTACAGAGTGCTGCACTCCTCCTCATCCTCCCATCTAAACAGGAAGCTGAAAAGCTCCAGAGCAAATAGGGGTTCCAGAAATGCCCAATCCCTGCTGTAACGCCCCACCTTCAGTTGAACCAGTCTTTCTCTGGTAGTGCCACTCGAAGCTGGGACCCTTTGGCTCCCTCACTCTGTCTAATCACCTGCCTAGCAACCTTCAAAAAGGACTTCAAGCTCCTCCATTTTAACAGAGATATTGGTTAATTCACCCTCGACAGTCTTACGTCCTCTCTAACCTGCACCTTGATCTACCTTCGTTGTATGATCCAATCATCTAAATTAATACTACAACTGTGTTTGTCCTCTGCCTACTTTTTGTAACTGTCTCTTGTTGGGTTCTGGAATGTGAAGAATGTTTGGGGCAGTTGGAAGGAAGAGTCACTGGAGTGCGGTTGTGGGTTTTTTGTTGGTGGATTAAACTTTGAGTTTCATTATATCTCGGCTCCCAGCAATTATTTGGAGCTTCCACGCTACGGGTCCCTTATATTTATTGTTTATTGGTTGATGCAAGCACCACACTTCACTACTTAAGTGCAGGAGCCTTGAGGAAGTAGAAACACAACAACGTAGAAAGAACCTTCTTAATGTTATGTGAAATTTGACAATCAATGAAGGCAACATATTTGGGGGATTTTTAAATAATGAATTCTGGACCATTAAAATGATACTTTTGGTACTATTCTTCCAACCTTCATCGCATTTTTCCTTCTCATTTTTTCATACCTTACTAAATGTTATGAGGAAATGAGGAAATGAGTGACATAATGTGTGTATTTCTACATCTCACACTTACCCAGGCATGTATCTTGTTATTAAACTAGCAATGCTAATTGTTACTAGCTCCATAGTATTCTTTTTATTAACCTCAGAAGGCTGAAAGGCTGAGTGGAAGCTAGGATTTGAACCTAGGACCTTGTGGTCAAACACAGATAGATTCCTGTAGTCCACTGAACTACAAGACCCAGTAGATTTTCAGAAAATGTAGTTGTGCAAATATTATATTGAATGTCAGCATCCAAGATACACAGTTCATTAACAAATTAATAAAGCTGGCTGAACCAATATAGCAAGAATTCAGACATTTATCAGAGAGACCTTATGTAAAAATATAGATAAAGCATAGACCCACTTAGAAATTTAAATTTCCATGTTACTTTTAAAGGTGCAAACCAGTGTAGGTCTAATGTGGAGCCTTCCAGTAAATGTCCCAATGTGTTGTAAAGGACAATTGCACCCACACAGGAAGGTAACTCTAGAAAATAGTGACGAATGATAACACCTCTTTAAAACTGTAGATATGTTCTTCAAATGGTGAAATGCGAATGGAAGCTTTGTCAGGCTCAGGTTAAATGGAAATGAGCCAACAAGACGCTCCAGTCCATAGAAGGCAAGCAGTCTTCCAATTATTTTTTTATTAAAGGCACACCTTATATGCTCACTTAGGCATTACTGAAAATGTAACTGAAAACAAGAGATCTTGCTTATTTGTGAATAGAGTTCATCCTCTATAAATCATTGCTACATGATCTCTAAAGTCCTTTAACGTCCTCTGACCTAGTTTCTGAAGACTCGCCTGATCATTGAGGAGCTGTGGCTGGTTTGGTATCGCTGATAAAGTTGCTACAAAAGCTACCAGCTGCTGACTGACAGGAACCTATTAGGCTTTGGGCCCAAAAGGTCTACCCATTATCTGACAATTTAGTGTGTACACCAAGGATACATGACCATTACCTAGAAACTTGCTGGCCTGTTCGAAGGCCTGCTACATAGTGACATTTCTGGAGAATACTGGATCCCTATGAGAACTTTCAATGACAAAAACATCTACCTGCTTTGAATTGATTCATCTTGGTATTTTCCTAACTGTTCTTGTCAAAAGTGCTTTCTCCAAGTTTCTTTTTGGTAGGACACTATTCTTACAATCCAAGTGGTAGTTGAGATCCGTATGCCAGTTGGTATGTGTACTTGTGGCCTTCTGGGCCTATTCTTTAACCTGTAATTTCCTGGTTAAGGCAATAGTACCTTACTTCTCTATGCCTCCATTGTTAGTTACAAAAGTGAGTTTATTGAGATAAAGGAATATATTAATGTAGAAAATACCGTAATAATGAAAATACAAGGATTACATACAATATAACAGTTGGAATTGATAAACGTAAAGAACGAGAATTAAAGTCAGTCAAACATATCGTGTACAAGTAAAATAACAGTGTTGCATAAGAAATTGATAAGAACAAGGGTCTTACATGTTATACAAAAGTACATTTTTACAAAGTATAATATAATTAGAGTATATAATATCAACATGGAGGAATTCATGAAGGTTTAGTCACCTCTTTTTGTAGAGGAGTAGGAGACAAAGAGCGTCTAGCACTTGTGTCAATGAACAACGTAACAGGTGCCCACATGTCTAAACGCTTTGGTGCCATATGCAACGGATATACAAATGTTATGTCTAGTCTGTGATTGTAGCAGACAGCATACCAGCATGCTTGATATGATAATTTGGTGAAGTCCTTCCAGTTACTGGTTATTTGTTGAAAGGCCACTGCTAACAACAAATCTATTACCTGTACATTGGAATCACAGTTTTGGCAAATAGGGTATAAGCTACCTAAAAAGATATGAGGAATCGAGAAAAGGTGATTGGAATCAAAAATCGAGTTAATTTGAGACCATACCTTTTCCCAAAACTTCTGAACAAGTTTGCATGTGAAATGTAAATGAAATAAGTCAGCATGTGGTGAAGAGCAAGTCCAGCAAATATCCGAGAGAACAGAGTGTCTTGCATGGAGAGTGAGTGGAGAAAGTAGTAGCCTATTGTATATGAACAAGAGTGTTTGTGTGGTACTTGCAGCTCTAGAGGATTTCCTAAGTTTAAACCAGATTCTATCCCAAAACTCCACAGACCAAGAGACTTCTAAATCCTTCTCCCACAATGTTTCTACCTTGGTTTTATCTCTCGGAATAGATGATCTATGTAAGAATCTATATATAGTGGAATCCTTAGATTCATGAAGTAGGAGGGTCCGTAATGTATGTGTATGGTCAGGTTGGGGAGGGATACTATGTTGGAAAGATGTGTATTGTTTGCGTGCAGTTTGAATAACTTGCGTTAAGAGAGAGTATTTAGAGCGGAAAGTTGGAGGCAGGCCAAAAAAGGCACTGGCCTGTGCAAATGACATAATCTCACCCTGACTATATAATTGATGTACCCAAATCAAGCCCCATTGTCTCCAAGATTTCTAAAATAGATGTTTATTATTTATTAAAATATAAATGTTATGCCATATAGAAAAGTTGAGAAAGGAAGTCAAGGAAGCAGACGGGGCAATCTTGGAAGTATATTTGATTATAGGGGTAGATACAGACTGCGGTTTGCGTGTAAAGGATAAATATTCCCGGAATGAGAATGGGGATATAAAAAATTGTTCAAGCGTAACCCAAAGAGGAAAGTTTATGGGAGATTCAGAGAGCCACTGTGACGCCTGATGTAATAGGAAGGACTTATGGTAGATGGGAAAGTCAGGAAAATTCGTCCCACCCTCTGATTTTATGCAAATCAATTTTGAAATGGACATTCGTGATTTCTTGTTTCCCCATAAAAAGGAAGACAAGATGAAATTGAGTTTTTACAAATATTTTAAAGGGATGGACAGTGGAATGTTAAAGATTGTATATAAAACTATAGGAGAAACCATCATTTTTATCGTGTCTAGACGACCCCTCCAGGACACATATAGGGGATGCCATTTCGTTGTTAAAGAGGACAGCCTTTTATACAATTCTCCATACAATGTGATATTGTTCCTGATATGGATGGAGTAAAATTTAAGCCAAGGTATTTAATGTATTGGGGACTCCATGTGAAACCTCAAGTCACAAAGTCAGCATGAAAAGCATATTTGGTTAGGGGTTATATCTCGCATTTATCTTTATTCAGTTTATATCCAGAAACGTATGCAAAGGAATCAACTTCTTCTAAAAAAGCGGGGATAGAGACTTGAGGATTTGATAGAAATAAAAGGACGTCGTCAGCATAAGCTGCCATTTTAATATGGGTCTCCTTTAAAGTAAAACCGTGAATATTACCATTTTGACAAATCCTTAACAAAAATGGTTCGAAGACGAGATTAAAAAGAAACAGAGATAGCGGACAACCCTGTCTGACACCTCTACCAAGGTGAAAATAGGAAGAAATACCGCCATTCGCGGATACAGCTGCTCTTTGATTAGAATACAAAATGGATATTAAAGCAATAATTTTTGGGCCAAAGCCAAAGCATTGGAGTGTATGGAAAAGGTAGGGCCATTCGACTCTATCGAATGATTTTTCCGCATCCAGAGCTATGGCTGCGAGGGGATGAGAGGTGTGTGAAGCTTTGCAGAGGATGTAAAAAAATAAGCGAGCATTGTCTGTAATGAGCCGACCCTTAACCAAACTGGATTGTTCTGTTCCCAACAAGTCAGACATCTGAGCTTCCAATTGCGATGCTAGAGCTTTTGAAAAGATTTTATAATCTATGTTGACCAATGGAATAGGTTGATAATTTTTGCAACGCTATGAGTCTTTACCATCCTTAGGTACAAGGCAGATGATGGTGTCTGCAAAAGAGCCAGAGGATTCACCAGATTGGAAGAAAGCATGTATGAGGGTGTGCAGTTTAGGAATAAGTAGATGTGCAAAGTGAGTAAAGAATTCCATAGTGAAGCCATCTTGGCCAGGGGCCTTATCTTTTTTGAGTGCTTTTAAGGAAGCAAGGAGTTCTTTCTGTGTGAAGTCAGATTCTAAAAGTGAAAGATCTGGGAATGTGTTGGATATGTGTTGGATTTTGGAGAAAAATTGAGAGATGGAGTGATCAGAAGAAAGGGTTTCAGATGTATATAGTGACTTATAAAATTGGAGAAATTAATTTAGAATATCTTCATCTTTTAATTTCAGTGTGTGATCTCGCTCAAAAATAGATTCTATATTGAGTTTGTTTTGTTTGACCTTCAAGTAATTACCCAATATAATTCCTGGCTTTGTTCTGACCACCGTAAAACTTTGCACTGGACTTCAACAAGTAATTTGAAGCATTTTTAGTTGTGTCTTGGTTAAATTGAAATTTAGCTTTGATAAGTTGAGTTAAACAAGCTTTTGATTTAGAGGAATAATAGGAGTGCTCCAATTTCTTTATTTTGGCTAATAGGGCCTTGGTAATTTCTTGCGCCTTTTTACGTTTTTTAGAGACAAATCCAATAACAAAATCGCTGGCTGCTGCCTTAAAGGCATCCCAAACCACATGAAAAGGCGTGGTATCTGATTAATTGAAGAGGAAATAGTAATTGAAATAAGAAATAAAGGATGACGTGAAAACCGGGTTTAAAAGGAAGGTATTGTTAAAACCCAATTTTCTGGATAATTTGGGTTTGTGCAGAACTTAAAGGGTGAATAGTGATGGGAGCATGCTCAGTTATTAAGATAAAGCCAATAGCTGCCGCCACTAATGATTGAGAGACGTTATAGGATATACAAAAATAATCTAGTCGTGATTGGGTATGGTGCGCCGGTGAGTAAAAGGAGTATTCTCTTAATGCGGGGTAGCATAGTCTCCAGGCATCTATAAGCTTATGTTGTTTAATTATTTATTCCGATCTAGAAAGGGGCCAAGAATTTCATTACAATCCCCTGCAAGGATAAAGTTATCATCATGATACTGTGTGATTTGTTGGGCCAGAGAGGACCAGAAGGATGGGTCACTGATTGTGGGCGCATAGATATTCAACAAAGAGATTGGAGCATTATCCACCATACATTTTATAAATATCCACCTACCCACATGATACGGACAATGTGATATGATTTTAACCGAAAGAGATTTGCGAAAAAGAATAAGAACTTCATTACGATTACCATCACCCGGGGAGAAGAGGACTTCGCCCACCCAACCTCTTTTTAAATTTGCAGATTCTTCAGCTGTCAAATGAGACTCCTGTATACACGCAATGTCCGATTCTAATTTAGATAGATGAGTCAAAACTCTCTGTATTTTAATAGGTGAATGTAAACCTCTGACATTCCACGATATGATTTTTAAAGGCATAAATTAAAACTATAAGTATATATTAAATAACGCTTAAAGCAGAACCTTGAAGAGGTTAAAATATGTCTTACAACAGACCAACTGTATGTAAGATGAAGCAACTGAAATGGAAAAGAGAAGGAAGAAGAAAAGGAAGTACAGGGGATAGACAACATCTGGGAAACAAAAGAGTGTTGCAGGATAAAGAAAAGTATTGAGGTAGGTAGAGTTTGAGAGAGATAGAAAGGAAAGAAAATAGTACAGTAGATGAAGAAATTATTTGAGATAAAAGACTTACATATAGTCCAGGACATACAAGGGATGGAGGTTTGCAAGGCCACATGGAACAATGACGTGTTCAAGACCCATGCGGGAAGGCGGGAAGGAAAACAGAACCAACGGATTTTAGAACATAGGGGAGATAGGAACACGAAAAAACAACCTGTGGAGAAAGAAGAGAGGTTGATTATACAATTGAAACAATAAGAATTTAAATTACTTTGTTTACATATTAATAGGTGACAAGTGGATTTAAACCAGAATTAAAATTTATGGGAAAAGTAGAATCATAACAGGATTCAAACATTTCTATTAGGAACTTGATGGAGAAGTAGTATCTATTGATGCATCGTGATAAGATTATAGGAAACTCTTTAGTTTGATTGGGTCTTCATAGGTGGTAGTTTTGTTATTGATGGTCACTTTAAATAGGCAAGGGTGGAAGAGCCCATATAGTGCACCTATTGAGCGTAACTGTGGCCTTAATGCTAGGAATTCCTTACGTCGGTTAGCAGTTGGTTTAGGATGAACCTGAAAGAAAATAAGGAGTTCCCTGACCAAGTGATGCGATTCATTGCTCTAGCTGCAGATAGAATTTTTAGCAATCAGTGTATTCAAGAAGATATAAGATCACTCCTCTTGGCTTTCTTGCTGAGGAAGAGGGTGTCAAAGGTGCTGCTGCACCCAACCAATGAGCTCTTTGGCTGTTCAGAAGAGTGCTCTCCGGTAATTTGAGGAGTTTTGGAATAAAGGATTTGAAAAAGGTTATTGGATCCGACCTTCTGTTCCCTCAGGTAGACCATAGATACAACGATTATTTCTTCTATTCCTGTTTTCGACGATTATTTCTCCTATTCCTGTTTTCTAACTTTTCAATTTGCCTGTAAAGAATCGATACCTGGTAACATAAAGAATCCACTCTGGAGGTAGAAAAATTTAGGGACTCAACATTCTGTTCCAATGTAGTAACACGATCTTCCACACTTGACCACCTATCAGAGAGCAACTGAAGCTTTGAGTTAGTTTCTTCAACAAATGAGCGAAAAGCTCTAATTTCTTCTAGAAGTAAGTCCATTGTGACTGAAGTAGATTGTTTAGGAGGCGAAGGAGGGTCTTTCTTCAGCCTTTTAATCGATGCTTTGGTAACACTTGAAGTCAAGGTGGTAGTAGATGACGACGCACCCTTAGGTGAAGTGTTGGTTGAGTCCTCAATGGATGAACAATTTTAACGTGAGCTAGTGTGAATTAGAAATCTACCAGATGAGGATTTAGGCTTTTAGGTAGTCTTCCCATATATGATGAAGGTGAACTTTGAAATAAAAAAACAGTAATAGTGAGATCTCAACTTACAGTGCCTCAAACATTAGCTCCGTAACATAGTATAAATAGATCAACATGCAAACAGATGCACAAGGGCAAATGTAATTAGATAAAATGCCACAATGTTGTAGTTACATCTCTATTGATGATTTAAGAATAGAGAGAAAAAAGGAGGCATAAGATACAGGCATCAAAAAAGGTAGTGGAAAAGCTGAAAAGGGTTGTTTAAGGTTAAAAGCACCTTCAAAAACATGCCTTGTTTATTTGTTTGTTTGTGAATGTTGCATATAGACAAGTGAAATATGCGTCATTTGAATAAAGAACAAGCCACAGTTGAGATAACAATAATATATGAGGCAAAGTATAGTTAAAAGACCAGTGAGCACACTAAGGGAATTTCATCAGTAAAATCTCACAAAATGACGTTCACTGGATTCATGGGCTGCAACATAATGTGAGGAGCATTGAAAGTCACTAGCCAGAATAACATGAGCAGGGAGGAGATACAATGCTTATTCCATGGTATCCAGCGCATAATTCCCAGTAAATTTGGCATGTAAGTGCCGCGTTGGAGAGAAAAACCCCATCTGCGGTGAAATACAAAATGGTGGTCGCAAGCTCAGCGGAGCTGCGACGCACCTTACTTGTAGAATGGTGATGCATGCAGAACTGAAAATGTTTAAAAAAGGAGCGCATTTAAAGTTGCAGATGTCGCACAGTTCGCAGCACCCTTGACAATAAAGACGCCGCGTTGGAAGAACGCTCCATCAGCGGCCAAATACAGAATGGCGGCCCCAAGCTCAGCGGAGCCGCGCCGCAGTTTACTCACAAAATAAAGGTAGCCGCAAAGTTTAGAATGCCTCAAAATATCATTCCTTCAGTGCCTCAGGAGTTCACATGACTCATCCCAGCGTCTGTGCGTGTAAAGATTACCGCGACTGCTCCGTTTCCAATTTCAATTTATTTTGTTTTGGAACTCCTACGACGGTCCACAAAAACACGCCAACCATTAAAAGGACAAACATTACATACAATTCAAAATTCCTTCCTTATACATTGCTATAAAATGATATCAGACATACTGAAAAATTTGCAAATAATGCTATAATACATAAAACAATCACATAACCAACCGATAAAAATTCTTATATCAAACATACTAAGAAATGTGCAATTAGTGCTATGAATACATGAAACAATCGGATAGCCAACCAATTGGTATTAAATCAAAACGAGAGTACTACTGTTGGGCAATGTTCTAATAAATACGCAAAAATGTTCTAAAAAATTGGTATATCTTAAAACACACCATTTCATTCGGAGGGGGCATGACCAAAGAATGTGCGTCCTGAGCACAGTGAATATTAAATCTGATAAATACTGGTTTTAAAAACACTTGCCTGGCACTTTGCAGCTTTGAACATACAAATAGGACAAAATTTAGGTCTTGGATTTGCAACTGGCACAATTCACAAATTCTCTTCTCTCTAGGTGTTTTATCCCAGATGCCAGTAACATCTCTTAAGGGCAGCAGATTGAGTCTCAGTAGGAGTATCAACCTTCTAATCCCGTGAGGGATATTCCAAGTGAAATAAGGCTGTGGTCTATTCCCCAGAGCGCTCCCACAGACCGCCACGTTACTTTGCCTGGATTTGCTTAAAGCAGCGTCTCTCGCCAAACTGTTAGGGGATCTAAACTTCTTTAGGAACTTTTTCAAACCAGATATAAACATAGGAGAAGCGGGAATTAAACTAAGACCGAAAGTATCATTTGCACATAAAAAAAGACCTAAAAAAATTGATTGCTCTTTTAGTTGGCCAAAGATTTCTATTCTCAGGGTTGCCCTAAGTGTACCCTCTTCCCCCAAAATGAGAGAGTTACCCGTCCTGAGACCTGCTGCCTGGGCTAAGATGAAGGACAAGACTAATCCAAATTTAAGGCGCAGAACATGTGGGGCATTCAAAGAGGTTAAATTCCGCCTTATCTAACGAGAGCCAATAATTCATGTCCAACACCTCGGCAGCATATATTAACGAGGGTGGCATTTTTTCCTTAAAAACAGATAAGACATGGCTAAAATGGTGTCTCCCGCAACTTTTATAAAATCTATTTAATGCACTTGCCTGGGAGACAGCTTTACTAATACAATGTTTAGTATGCTCCATGTCTCGACCTGTTTTGAAAAAAAACTTTCCCTAAATAAACATACGAGTCAACCAGTTCCAGTTTTTCAAAACCAAGCATCCATCTTTAACGTCTCTTTATTCTGACCCCCTTCTTACGGAAAACCAAAATCTTGCTTTTTGCACTATTAATTTTCAAGAAGTGAGCCTCTGCATATTTGTTCAAAGCGCCCAGGCGGCGTTGCAGGCCAATGGGTGTTAGATCAAATATTGCAACATCGTCTGCATACAATAGAGAGCCAATGGACATTGTACCAATTTTGGGGGCATCCCCTCTTACAGAGTTCAGAGCGCCAGGGAGATCAGCGATATACAAAGAAAATAAAAGTGGTGCTAATAGACAACCCTGCTTAAGCCATTATGCGTTCTAATTTTACATGTTAACTCCCGTGAACCTCCCATCAGAACCTGGCCCCAGGTGTCTGTATGCAATTCCATAATCAGACCCAGAAGATGATTTGGTATGCCAAGGGAGACAAGTTTTCTCCACAGGGTCTGGCGGTCCACCTTGTCAAACGCTGTGGAGAAATCAATAAAGGCTGTATAAACTGGCATCCCTCTGGTGAAAACATATTTCTCCACAATTGTCTGAACAACCGCTATGTTATCCAGGGTGCCATGGTTCTTTCTAAAGCCAGCTTGTTCCGGTGGAAGAATATCCTGATCATAAACCCACCGTTGTAAATGGCATAGTATGCGTTTTGCAAATAATTTGCCTGAGGCATCCAGGAGGGCAATCTGTGTAAAACTAGTTGGCACTGTTTTTGGTCCTTTTTTATACAAGGGGGACTATAATGCTCCCCTTCCAAGAAGGGGGGATTTTATCAATAAAGAAACAATATTTAAAGAGTGGCTCTAGAAAATCACCCCATACTTCTGGCTCCTTTTTAATTAGGCCCTTGTGCGCCGGAGGTTCTAGCAATCTTTATATATTTTACCAATTCCTTTTCTGACGAGGGGCCAAATTCAGTAAATTCAGCAGACGTGAATTTAATCCCATCAGTCAACACGGGAGAAACTGGGCTATTATTTCCATATGATAGAGAGATGTAATCCACCCATTCCTTTTCGGGAATCGGTGTAGCTCTCTGCCTTGAATGGCAATATTCAGCGATCAAGTGCCAGTATTTTCTTGAATTCTTGGCCCTTGCAGCTTCCCTCAGCCCTATCCACTTAGCATCAAGCTCCCTTCTTTTTCACTGAGCATGAGGCGTCTTCTCACTCGCTTGAGGCGATTGATTTCCTGCTGCCGACCAAAGAGCAAATGTATGTGCTGTTTTCGAACAAGATGGTTAATTGCTTGGTTTAGGGATATCATATGGAACATATCATGTTTATACCAGCGAGGTTCAGAAGATGTGGAGCTTAAATTACAAATCTTCTTCATTTGAGCCTCAAAGAATAATTGGGCATATGCATCAAAAATCGGTAAAACAAGTCCTTATTTGCGATAAATAAGGAATCGCAAATAAGGATTCATTTTCCGCGATGCATCAACAGATTCGGTATTTTTTACAGAATCACAAAAAATCGTTAAAATATACCGAAACCACGATAGCGAAAGTCCAAAATAAAGAATAGCAAATACCGAATTAGCAAATACTGAATCGGTATTTGCGAGTTCGGTATTTGCGAATTCGCAAAAAATTGTCACATCGGAAGCAGGTTGATGACATCACAACCAGGAAGTCTTCCAGCCCATGCTTCATTTAGTGCCCTGAGGAGCTCAGAAGAGGAGACAGAGCACAGGAGCTGAGGAGAAAAACACTGATCTCACAAATCAGCAATACCACTGCATTCCAGGATGGGGAAGGATGGACCCTAAAACACAGACATGCCCAGAAAGAGGAAGAGGAAGTTTTCTGACAAAGAACTGGAACTTCTGATCGAGGGGGTGAGCAGCAAGCATGGCAGGCTGTTTGGTAAGCTGTCACTAAAGGTGCCTTCAAGCGGAGAAGCACAAGATCTGGCTGCGCATCAAGGAGAGGGTAAATGCTGTTGGAGTCACGCACCGCAGCATAGACGACCTAAAGAAGAGGTGGTATGACCTCAGAAGAAGGGCGAAGGAGAGGATTGCTGAAAGGGTGAAGGATGCAGCTGGCACAGGAGGGGGGACACCCACAGTAACACCCAACACAGCCCTTGAGTACCTCGTTGAGGGTACCATTGAGCCTGAGGCAATCGTGGGGGTCACCCAATTGGACACTTCTGGCGCTGCGCCAGGAGAACAAGGTAAGATGCATGCCAGTGCTGATTTGCAGCGTGTTGTCTACCCATGCCCTTGCCCCAGGCCAATCACAGTGCACAGGTAGAAGTGCCCAAATGCATATGTAGTCATGTCATCCAAGTGTGCATGTATGATCCCCAATGTTAAAGAACTGAGACCAGCAGCACAGGGCCAACAGTCTGTCCAAATATGTCATTTATGATGTAGAAAGAATGCAAAAATATACATTTAGACAAAATGATAACAATGAACTGTTTCACACACAGATGCATCACCCCTGGACTCTGATGACACCGGACGCCTCATCATATCAGAAACACCGGCAGGGACCGATGTAGAAACTTCGCAGGGACATCATGCCACATCACCACCAACAACACCACCACCAACACCATCACCACCAACACCACCACCGCGGACAACACCACCAAGCCGCAGGGCAATTGTCCCTTCCCTGCAGGTGATGGAGACGGAGCAGAGGCCAGCAGCCACAAATATCCCACAACAGTCAATTGTCACTCTGCCAGCTCAAACACCAGCACGTGTCTAAGTGAGACAGCGGGGCAGGCCCCTGGGAAGACTTGCAGAGGGATCTGAAGAGCCTACACACGGCTACGGTGTGGTTGAGTCACGGATGTTGCGTGTTCAGCGCCTGCAGGGGAGACACATGGGAGCGATTAACATTAACATGGCAAAATTGGCTAGCAAAATGGGCACGATGACAGACGCTGTGCGTGAGATGACCACAGCCGTTGCTGAGGGTAACAGAGACATCAAACTGTGCCTACAGGAGCTAACCCGTGACATCCTAGCAGGGCAACACAGCGAGCGCAGGAGGCATCGCCAGAACTTGCTCCGTTCCAATGCATCCATTAGGGCCATCACAAATCTCTGCAACAGCACAGCTGTACTTTCACAGAGATCTGTGTCACTACAGGTCGACCTGGGCCATTACTGTGGTGATGTAGCCAAGGCCTTGGGCCAAGTGACCACTTCAGTGGAGCATCTGCAGTCTGGGACTTTCAGTGCCAGCAATTTGGGAGTGGAGGAGGGGAGTGAGGCGGCATCAAGCATCAGCAGCGTCTCTGTGCCGGATCCCAGCGATAGGAGGCGCAGTTCACGCAGCTCCACAGACACTGACACATATCGTGGTGATGTGGAGGAGTCACGCGACAGGAGGCTGGGGGTACGTGGAAGGCGCAAATAGCCATGTACTACCGGGTAATCGGCCATGGTGATGTAACCATGGGCCACTTACCTTAATTCAAGATACTCCCGTGATGACAACGGATATGTATCCTTAACAATGTTTTGAGTCTGCATCATGTAGACGTATCATTCATATTCACCTGACAAGTGCTCATGTGTATTAAACATTTGCACACCAGATTATGAAGTGATGGCTCATTCTTACCTGTCTCTAAAGTGATGTTGTGTGATGTATGTCCGCCTCCTTTGACCTTCAGCTGTGTTAGGCACGTGTGCCTGTTGGTGTTGTGGGGGGGTTGCGGTGCACAAAAGTTGTCATCTCCTTCCACCTCTATTGGTATCCCCCTTCTTGTGGCAATGTTGTGCAGCATGGCACACAACGCTATTATCCGGCAGCAGGTTACCGGGTCTGCAAGGCACCTTCTTTCTTGTGTAGGACCCGGAAGCGACTCTTGAGGAGGCCAAAGGTTCGCTCTACCATATTCCTGGTACTGATATGTGCTGCGTTGTAGCGCTGCTCCTGAGGTGTTGCTGGGTTGAGGTAGGGAGTGAGGAGATATTCACGCAAGGCGTATGCACTGTCACCTGCAGGGTGGGGAGCAAAGGGTTAGTGGCATGGATACAATTACATATGTGAGGATGGAGTTAATGATTAGGCATAAGTATGTACCTAGTAGGTGTCACCTCTCCAAATTCACCGTTGAGCAGACGCCTGTGGATGCCACTGTGTCGGAATATGTATGCGTCGTGTGTGCTTCCAGGAAATTGCGCTACAATGTCCATTATGATGTGCTTGGCATTGCACCTGACCTGTACGTTAATGGAGTGATAGGACTTCCGGTTGCGGAATAAGTATTCGTTGGCTGAGTGGGGACAGATGAGGACATACGTGCATTCAACGCATCCTATGACATGGGGAAATTGTGCCTGTTTGGTGCGGTTCAACTGCTGTGGGGTTGTGGGGAAGGTGATGTGGGTATGAATCAATGTCAGCATGGCATCTAGGAATTTGCGGAAGAAGCGTGAAAGTGCGCTTTGCGACACGCCTCCGGCTATTGCTACAACCCCCTGTAAACTTCCAGACGCCAGCAGGTGCAGGCTGCATAGGACCTGGACGTGGGCAGGGATTTTTATGCATTTTTTTATGCATTTTGTAGTGACTTTTTAATAGCGATTAGGTATTTCTGGGAGCTAATGTTTTTCTCGGTATTACCGAATCGCTATTTTGCGATTCGGTAATTTACCATGGGAGTTTTTTTGCGATTCTTTAATTTTTTTCGGAATTGGGGTTGATTTATTGGGATTTCAGGTTTTGTGTTCGATAACGGCCTGTACCGATTCGCTATTTTACCGGGAGCTATTTTGGTTGATGCATCTGCCAGAATGTTGGAATGAGTAATACCTTGCTTTTCTACATAAACCGTCTTCACAATGGAGCCTACTTCAGTAATGTTTTTTTGCGTCCAAAAGGACCGACCATTTCCTTTATTAAAAGTGGCCGAGCCCTGACCGGCGTTCCCCGAGTCCAATGTTGGTAGATCAAAGGCCACTGTCATACCTACTATACTATGGTCGCTCCATATCGTCGGCTGACAAAAAAATTATTACAAGCCCCAAACGATTGATAGGAAACAATCTCATAATCTAAAAGGCATGGAGTATGTTGAGAATGAAAGGTAAAATGGGCTGTTTTATCAGCGGGCACTCTCCCGTTTAAGATAACAAGATCTAAACTTCCACCGCTATCAAGCAAAAGGAGCCCCTGCTTATCTGTTTTTACTTTACTTGATAATAAAATCTCGGGAATGTGCCAAATTTCCTCTTTGTCAGTATTGGCATAAATCTCAGAGAAAGAGCTTGAATTGTTAGCATTTAAGTCCCCCGCTAATCTCACTGGGGGCAATGTTCCCTAGTAGGTATATCCTGAATAAAAGAAAAAAATACAGGCAAAAGATGATAAAAAAATTCCCAGGGGGGATATACAAGTTTGCCACAAGGAAGGAGGTGGGCGTGTCAGAATCTCCCAAGCATGCCAACTTCAAGCATGTACATAGGTTTGAGGGGTGGGAGAAAACCTTCTGATTCTATTTAATGGAGTTTTAAGCAAAATAGATACCCCCCCCCACTAGCATGCCCCTTTCCGATTGCTTCGCATAGCACGAGTATACAAAAGAGCCATCACATTCAACCTCTTTTGGGCCAAATCGTACCCCCTGATACAGGCTAACCTATTTTTGCAGTCTGTTATTTTTGAAGATAGGCATATTACATATAATATATCCTATTTCTAGAGTGAAGTAGGGATCATATTTGGTCCTGATGAGAAAAGCAGTAGGGGCTGCTTTCGAAACATGTCGACCCAGTAGGGCGTAATACACACCCTCTACTTAATACCCTTCTTAATGTTACCAGGTAGGGAAGTGAATAAAATTTGTTTTTTCCACTAGCCAGGGAATTTATTATTTTTAATTCTTTGTTTACTTTCACATTCCCTACCACTCTTCACTACCTGCCCCACACATAGCCTATTTTCACGAGATCAAGTGCTCCGCGTATCCGTAGGTCGAAGCACGCCCCGCCCCTTAGAGGGACGGGAAGACCCCTATGATGAAGCATGACACTATGGGACTTCATAGTGTGTGAGGGGTATTTTAAAAAAACATAGTACTTTCCCTGTGATTTCAGGTTAGGCAACACTCACCTAAATATTTAATTATTTTGCATCACGAAAAATAGAAAAAGATAGGATAGAATCATATTGTTTATGAAGAATACATCATGGCCAGACTCCATAGAAGTATCAATCAAATGACTTGTGCTACTGCATAGGAGAGGCATGGAAAGGCGCCTTGGAGAAGAGCATACAATTGGAGTATTGACATGTCTGTGACCACTCATTAACTGGTAGTCTTTATGCCTACAACCAAAACAGTCTCCCAGGAACCTTTTTTTGCACTTCTATATCTATGTCTGGGAGTGTAAAGTCTTCCCCTAGCGATGGCTCTTGACATAGTATTGCCTTCTCCACCGAGGGAACACCAAGGTGGTCGTCTAGGTTGCGGTCCCCGCCTGATCCCTTTTGGAAACCCATCTGCGATGATAAAACAACTGGTAGAATCTTCATCATACTGTCATTCGTTGACTGCTTTGACAGCTTTGGCCTATTTATTCAAATAATTGACTGACTCTGCTGTCTGGCAAGAAGAACCAAGTCCAAAGGGGCACCGGTAGGTGCAACAAACAGTTGCTCACTGGATCCAACCTCCCCTCTCTCAGTAATCTGATCCAAGGACCGAGACCCTCCGCTAGACTGCACCTGGCCCCCAGCAAAGCTGCCTTGGAGCTCCAGTGAATCTGTGGGGGGAAATAGATTAAAGGTGTTACGGGATGGAAGTTAAAGATCTGGCCTTCTTGGACGACAGCTGCCACCTCAGGATCCAGCTGAGGCTTTTTACAAAGGAAACCATTAATAACAGGGTGGGATTTATAGCAGAGATGTTGTAATGGTCTGGTGTCGATAAAAGATCTTCTCAGTCTATGGCTGGGGGAGGAGGAGAGCAGTCGCCCTGAGCGCAATTTTCTGGAAGACATCTCGCTCTGGATATGGGGCTGAGTTTCGGACTTGCCTGGTTGATTCCTGCCACCACACGATTGAACACTTGATCGGAGAACAAAGACCAAATTTCCGGCAATAGCGTGCCCTTCACTCTCCACTCTCCTCCAGACTCCGCTCTCTACATATAGATCCTTATAAACCTTGATCTTCCCAGTTTTCTGCGCCGTCAAGAAAGGGCTTACTGCTGGAGATAAATTAGCAGTTTGTTTTTACAGATGTTTTGCGGCTTCTGTGCTAGGCTGTGACTCGCCCTGCATGAGGAAATGACTCTCCTCCTCCAAAAATGCTGCCAGATGAAGGCAAAAACCCCCACGATTCCGACAAAACTCGTGACTCTCACCGTGGCTGCCTCCACAAGTGGCTCTCGCAGACAAGACAAATGTCCAGATGCAGGTGTCCAGATAAAGGCTCCCGCCATGAAGGTAAGGCTCCTGCTGTGGTGGAAAAGGATCTTGCGTTTCCCAGCGTTTGCGAGGGCACTGGTGTGGCTCCTGCTGCTGCTCCCGCCGCTGTAGAGAAAACTCTTGCGGCTCTTGCCTCCCGCCACGGGGACACTGACCTGGCTCCTGCGCTGTGGAGAGACTCTTTGCAGCTCCTGCCGCTCCTGCTGCTGTGGGGGCACTAACATGGCTCGTATTGCCGCAGGGCCACTGGGGCGGCTCCTGCGGCTTCTGCCCGCTTTTAGGATAACTTTTGCGCCCCCACTGCAGAGAGGCCCACAGACCACAGCGAGTCAGCACAACCTCCGACGGCATCCTTCTCACTCGCTCGCTCACCTGGAAAGCGCGGCAGCAGCAGGGGGCGGTTGGCGTCAAACAGCGGACTGGAAGAATTGTGCAAATTGAAATAGACTGCTCAGAACACTTTGCTGATAAAAACCGTTCCCGCTCCCGCCGCCACGGAGGAGCTACGGATCTGCCGCCAACTTCTTCGGGTGCTAGCCACGCCCCCATACCTCTATTGTTGATTGCTCCCCAAAGGAGTTCTTTGTTAGTCAATTTCTACAGTAGGATTTGCATTGAAGAACTCCTTTATTAGTCTATGTTTGTTGGGGATTGTCCTAAAATGGTGTCTCAGGGATTCTTATATGTCTTGATTTCTCTACTTGCATGGTATGTGTTTGTTTACTGAATTGCAAGTAAGGGGACATTAAACACCATAAGAGCATGGACATCACATTCTTTTGGTGGGATATTTATTATCCCTCTGTCACCTTTGCTTTTACCATGATTTGGGAATCATTTAATTTGTCTGATGCTTATTTTCTAAGTTTATATACCAAATAACCTATAGTCATCTCACACCAGCATATAGGCACATTGGAGAGGCCTTAGTAGGCTGCTTCTCCTTTTCTAGATCTGCCCTATGCCTCAGCATGCGTTCTTAGTGGAGTTTACTATGCAAGTTTGGATTGATTAAGGATTAGACTGGGGTCTAAGATTTAGCTGAAGGAGTGTGTGAAATTGCTGGTGAAGAAGAATAAAGCAGACTAAGGTCCACCCCTCTCCATGTGCATTTATCAGTGCATCTATACCATTGCCCATACATCTGATGTTACAGATAGAGATATGTATAGCTGACTGTACTTGTAACATGGAGTGGATGGCTTATATGAATAGTGTGAGATGCAACACATCTAACATACAGGAACTAAAATGATGTACTGCAGAAATCACCCCTTAACACTTTAACTGTTTATTACAGAGAAGGTCATCCTGCTTATCACACTTATACTTATAGGTTAAAAGCTTCTGTTTTCAATCACAATTACTTTGCCATCTCATTGGAGTGATTCTTTCCAACAAATTTGTTTGAAGTTTTGAATTTAGAGGTGAGTGTCCATCTACCAATAATGTTTCACCTTGCTCTCCCCGTTAGGCCTAAAAGTGTAATTCAAGCAGAAAACACATATAATTCAGCAAAGAAAAGTTATAATAGTTCTACATTGCAGGATGCTCGAAAAGCTATATGTTGCAAGGTGAAAGTATTATGTGGTATGGCAATGGTGCCTTACCATGTAATACTAGCATAATACACAAATATGGACCCTGGGTACTCTCTCAGTATACCTTCTCTTAGTCCTGGTAGTGTGGCAAAGAGCAGGCTGTCTACTTAGAAGAACATGTGTTAAGCATTTCACATCACCAACATGGACAATAAGTAATTGACACGACTTGAGAGAAATCCAACACCAATTTATAAAAATAGCTCTGATTTTTACATATGTGTATACACCAAAATGAAAGCAATACATAGAGTTTAACTGGAGTTGTCAATTTTAAAGCATTAAATAAATCAGTACTTAGCAACATGAAAACATTAATGTTGCGGTCAATGGGAAAAAACATATATGCAATCAGTTACTTACAGAGTGAGCTCCACGGAACCCACTTGGAGTTAATGTCTTGTGACTCCCCGAGAGTAGCACCATTTTAACTGGCTCAGGGGAGAGGGTTGCAGAGTTGCAATTTAGGTGTCAAACGGAGCTGTCAATCAGTTGTGCTGTTGGAATGGTTACCTTAGCAAAAAGGCACTTGTGGGGTGAGTTGAGCAAAACGTTTGGGCCTTGAGCAAGGAGCTGGCATTGGGCCAGGAGTCTCCAGGCAGATCCAATCTACCTTGCTCAGGGGACTCGGATGCAGAGGTGCTCTTGGCTGTCCGTGGTGCTTAACTGAATCCGTGGCCAGAGGAGGTGGCAGGCTTGCCAAGAGATGGTAAAAACAACTGCAAGATCTGCAAGATCTTTACGATGGATCCCTAGGGGTGGTTGGTGATTCATGCAGGTGAATATCTTCTCTTGAAGCGTTGAGTAAAGCAGAATGTAGCCAGACTGACCACCAACAAGGTTTGGTGCCTTCAAGCCCTCTGGTTGAGACATTGTTTATACTAAAGACCAACGGAATGTTGTAGCAAGCTGAGACTAACGGAGGGTTGAGGCTACTGTTCCCATAAGCCGCCTGCCAAAGGACTTTGAATGACCATGCCGGAGGGCTCGGGGAACAGGACTTGAAGGCCATGGATTTAGCAGTTTGTGTCTGTTCCTTTAGCCCGGAAATACTCAAAGTACGGCATGGGGGCCACATGCGGCCCTCCTGAACTTTAATTGTGGCCCTCTGGTGAATAACAGCACTGGGCTGCTGTTCACTTGACAGAGCAGGAGCATTCAAAACGCTTTGAGACAAACAGACATAGTTTATTTACATGTCAAATAAAGCAGCAGTAAAGTAGAAAAGAAGGTGTTTTGGGCTAGATGTAGGTAATTCCGATTTACCTACTCTTAAATACCAAATTTTTACGATTCAGTATTTAAGAGTAGGTAAATAGGAAGGAGGCAGATGTAGGTAATTTTAAAATCAGAATTACCGAATCTGTAACATTCGGTATTTACCGATTCTGTAAATACAGAATCGGTATTTCCCATTGATTCCTATGGGCTTTGAAGCCCATAGGAATCAATGGGAATTACAGATTCTGTATTTACAGAATCGGTAAATACCGAATCCTGCAAGGGTGCAGGGGGTGTCACTTTGACACCCTCTAGCACCCCAAGTACAGGCTTGTGTGACATGTGGCACACATACATGCCCTAAGGGTATGTCTGTGTGTCACATTGCACAGGTGTGCATGCACAGATGTGCATGCACACCTGAATTCGGTATTTTACAACCCAATAGGATTGGGTGGTAAAATACCGACTCTTAAGGGCTTGTGGCACTGTAAACTGTGCCACCTACATTTGGAATTACAGAATCGGTATATTTACCGATTCGGTAATTTACCGAATCGGTAAATATACAGATTCTGTAATTTTCAGCCCCCTACATCTGAAAACCCTAATACCGGTCGGAAACGGCCAAAATCGGACGTTTCCGATCGGTATTAGGGCTCCTACATCTGGCCCCAAATCTTTTGGAACACCATTAGTGTTAAAGACATCTTGCACTAAACATGTAAAAATATGATAAACTCTCTGCAAACTTAAAAAAAAATCGTATTTTATTAACATGCATGATCGTTTTACAAATGTAGATCAGATTATATCACTACATTAAGAGGCATTTATTAGCAGTGATAGTTTTCAAACATAATCTTGGAAACATTGATGCCACCCCTATTTTGAAAACAATGCCATTATTGAAACAAGAAGCAAGACATTTGTCAGGTGCGCCTTGTGAGTAAGTTAAAGAAACAAGATCTTCCTCCAGGGAAATAAACTCTAGTGGGTAATTTACTCCATGCATAATACTCATTAGTTGTCCCGCAGATTAGCAGACATTACACCATAACATAAATTCACATTTTATTGGTATCAAAAAGATAAATACAAGTAAATACTAAAAAGACACATAAAAATGTAATGTTTTATACATGTGACAGTAAGAACTGTACAAGCACAGCGGCCCATAAAAGAAACATTGAACAACATACACAATTTTACATCTCAAACATAGACACATTTGTTTAAACCATAATAAACATCTAACAACGACACCTGATAAGAAATTGCAAAAAACAAAACAGGTACACAGACAAAATTATGTAAACGCCTACGCGCATTTCAGAACACAAAACAAATATATACGCTGTTCCTTCTTCAGGGCGAAAAAACAGTAGCAGTTGTTTCGGGGGCCATCTGTATACAACTGGAGCAACCACCGATGTGTGGTATCATAGGCTCACAAATCATTAATTCTGGAGAGAAACGCCAATAATGGTCCTTGGGTCCAAGGGGGGAAGTATGGAAAGGATAAAACACTCCCACATAGAGTCCAGATAATCCAGATGACTAGGACATAAGAAGTATCTTTAGGGCACCCTAACTCCAGTCGATGGAACAGGGACGGCGGGCACTGCTCTCTGCCTAAATATGCTGTTAAAGATGCGGGGTCCTAATAGGCATGATCGAACCGTAAACCGAGTGTGGCTCAGGAAAAGTAATCCCTCATATCGAGCGGTAGATTCACTTTCACGATGGCGCTCTGCCAACAATTACGATGCGTTCACGGTGGTCTCACCGATCCTGCTGTGTTGGAGAAGCCAGGACTGATACAAAGGTTTTCTGGTTTCACATTTTGCAATTCAGCCACCTGATGAGTATCACTTTCTCTCTCACTTTTTACATTAGAAGGGAATTCTTTGGCTTTTATTATTGGTGAATGACAATAGAGTGCTGGTGGCAGACAGAAGTCATGTGAAGGCTTGGTTTGCTGTCCACAGCATGCATCTGCTTTGTGTCCCCCTACAGTCACCTTTCATCACTATGACCCTTTCATTGCTGGCATCGGTGTGGTCCTCGGGCATGCCACAGACAGTACTTTGCAGCCAGTGGGAAAATGTTTGTGAGTACCCATTCTTTGCCTCAAAGGCGTTCCAGTGTAGTCTGGAGTTTGCAGAGGGGGTTCACCTGCCTTTTGGAACTGACCTCTTGCCTTGGTCAAGCTGAAATCTAGAGGGTGCAAGATGACTACCACAGGTACAGAGCTTAGCACCTCTCTTCTTGGAGTGATGCCCTGTCATGGAAATGGGTCTCTTGTTATCACATTGAATCTAAGCTTCTGTTGTCTGTGATGCACCGGGGATCCTGCTTTTAGAGGGTGGGTGTGAGGGCTAGTAGCCAATGGGCATCTAGTCCTGCAGCTAATCCACGCCAGTGGGGATGACATCATGTCACTAAAACTAGCCAGAACCTGATTTCTAGCCTAAATTCAAGCTGGACAGAACCATCCTTAACTGCACACCTCAACTGTAACACCATAGAGGTGTAGTCAACCTTGTGGAGGAGGACATCTCCTGCATTACTAATTTCCCACCTTAACATGAAAAACAGTGCCTGGGGCAGGAAGAGGCTTTGTCCTCGAGTGCAGGAAACGTTCCTTGGCATAGTGGCATTGGTGTAACCTTTGAAGCTCACTGCCGCACTGGTCTAATCAGTATCCATCCTGTGTGGGCAGAGGTGTCACCTCCTGCTCAAACAGGTCTTAGTCCCTGGCCTCTAGGAGCGGCACGCACTTCCCAAAATTAGGTTAAACTTCTATCTTGGCGGCAAATCTTTGAAAAAGCCCGCCAAGGCATGGGAACACTGGGTGGACACTGTCTAAAGTGTCACATAGCTACATTCTGGTTAAACCTTGACACCACCATTATGTCTGGGGTTAAAAGCATGATGTTTGACACCATACACGAAAGAAATCGGCAAGGCTATCATGGAGCTAAACATATAGGTAATGTCCATAAGCTAGCCCATGTAAACCAATGGCCCGCCTGTCACTTGCTGTAGAAATATGTTTTAAATGCTACCACAGAGCAATATATGCTTGCACACATATTCCCACACATATAATATATTGCACCCTGACTGCTGGGCTATAGGAGGCCTGCCTTAGGGGTGACTGACATATATTAGATGCAGCAAGGGGACCATGTCTCACATGGTGAGTGCAGGGTCGTACTCGAAGAGGCAAGCTGCTTGTGCAGGGCTGACATGGCAGACCTGCAGACTTTGGGTGTACTCGGGTAACTCAGTGTGGCACAATAAGTGCTACAGCCCTGGTACCCATTTTACATCCCTGCCCTGGGGATGACTGGTACCATACACTAGGGTCTTACCGGGGTGCAAATGTTCTTGCAAATTGGAAGGGAAAGAGTACTGGTGCTAGGCCTGGTTAGCATGACCCAGCACACTTTCAGATCAACTTCCACAGCATCTAGCAGCAAAAAGTGTGACGGGGTGACCATACAAAAGGGCACTTTACAACACTATTCATTTCAGATGATCCATACCCACAGGGCCCGGATGATCTTCGATATCAATATGCTATGGGTATTTATATATCTTAGCATTCATTTCCTCCCCTATATAAAATGTTGGAAAAAGATGCCCCAGTTTGGTTTGTCATTACATATCAGAGTAAGAGACGGTCTTTATTGAAAGTGGAGAGGTATAGATGCCTTCAAGGGGATTTGTTCAAAGAAGATTTAGTGATTTTGGCTAACTTCAAAGGATATATTAGTAATCCTTCAGGCAATAAATGCAGCAGTAAGGACAATTTTAAATTCAATACAAAATTTAGTCAAAACATATAAACGACATATAAACAACAAACACAAAGGTGTATTGAGAAAATTGAATTTATCAAAGAAATTTAGAAGGGTAAATAATTTCATATATACAGATCAGGATAATGCAAAAACAAATAGGGCTGAAGGTACACAAATACATCAATTGATAAGTGACTCAACAGAACCTAAAAAACACCTATCCCAAATCAAAAATGAATAAAACAGAATAGGGATGAGATGTTTCGGTCTCCTAAATAACACTTTTTGAGACCATCTTCAGGACTGGGGTCAGTTTGTGAACTGTATATGGCCACATGTAATCTGAAACATAAATATTTATAGTTACATATATATTATATATTTACATATTTGCTACACCTTTGTGAAAAAACAAAACATTAAGAAAAGGCACTAATGACAAGAACAAAAACGTTATGACAGACATAGAAACATACATATTAAAAATATCATATATTGTGTCTACACAGACATTTAATCACCCAAGCCCTCAAGGGTATTTTGGGTCGCTCACTTTTTTTGATCATCTTTATTGAAAGTAACCTGCAAATATAAGGAATCCTAAGATGTGGCAGAAATAGAGTGTAAAAAGCTGAACACGCAAAATAACAACATACTAATATATAAGAAACATTTTAGCATTAGAACAGCAGGAAGAGAAAACAAAGACATAAGAAGAACAAATGATTCAAGAGCCTATTAGCAATTTGTTGCTAAGTGTACTCGAAACTTTTTGACAATGCCAGATATTATTATTGCAGAAGAAATACCGATATGATATCAGTCGAATGCTTAACTTGAGCCAGTGATTTCTGGTGCTCGGCACCAGCACTTAATTGTCAAAACAGGTGCTTGTGACAGTCTGCCTCAAGGTAGCACTCTCTGGCTAATTTAGAGATGCCAAAAACAACAGTCAATTATTAAATCCATATACTTTAAAAGGACTCTTACCTGTTGCCCAAACTATTCTTAAAGCATTGGAGGCAATGAATAGTCGGACTTGTCACACCTGTAGGAGTGTGATGGTAAGTTGTTGTGTAGTTACTCTCAGTGGCAGCATGGCAGGGGCAATGTGTGTTGCAAGCTGCAGTGGCTTTACTAACAAGAGCCCTGGCATTTGTTGTTTTTTAAAAAAATCAAGCATTGTATCAGTCATCCCTGTATTAGTCATGAAGCAAGACATTGACTTTAGTTGAAAAGCTTACATTTGATGAAGAATTTAAGTAAAGAACAACAGGATTTGAAATAGATATTAATACAGCGTTAAAGCCCATTAGGGGTCTGGGCCAGATGGAATTCTAAATACAATCATTATAACAAATGTGTCATGGTGGGCGAAATTATGTTACCCCTTGTTCAATGCTAGCCTCCTAGAGGGGCTACATTTATAATCAGAATGCATATGCTGCAATTAGGAGCCAATCAAATCCTATTCCACTGGACAAAGGAAAACCCAGTCATCCCTCTGAGAAAGAACTCTAAAATCCCCTGCTGTGTTCTGCTGTATTCTTCTCTGAAGATACATAAACTGTAAGATTTTCTAAAAGTTTACTGAGATCTCAAAAAGACTGTCCAATCAGATTAAAGTGAAAATATATAATTACATACAGGTTCTCAAGCTTTCTCACAATACAAGTGTCTCTCTGCATCCTTCAAACTTACTCCATAACAAGACAAGAAGCAGGGACCAGCCTCTACTCTCCCATGCAGGTGTGTCTTAAATGCACTATTCATTAACAAATTCAGTGACAATCATGAATAAAAGAACGAAGTTAGAACTCTACATTGTATAGAAATAAAATGTTTACATGCCACAAAGTAAATATGTCAACCAATATTAAATCATTTTGTAACCACTTGAAAGAAGGCCACGTTGTGGTAATAACAGTACGGGGGGCAGAGCTGGCATACTGCCTCTACACGGAGCTCCACGGAGTTTGAAAACAACTCTGTGAAACTCCGCTCTGCAAGCGAAAACGTGCAACGTAGGGTTTTTTCATAGAAGAAGGATGGCGAGAAGCAGGAAGGAGAGCGGCCAGGCAGAGGAGAAGGCACTCCCACAGGTAAGTGCTTTCTTTATTCATTTCTAATTAATTGGGAGGGTGGAGGGGCTGGCTAACTTTGCTCCATAACGGAGGGGAGTTTAGCCTAAGCTCCGTGTTTGCAACGGAGCGCGGAGTAAGCAAAAATCTGCATACTCCGCTGGCGGAGCGGAGTTACCCGCCTGGCGTTAAAAAACAGCCAGGGCTGCAATAGATGCATTTTTGCAAATAGAGCAGCAGAGAAAGGTACAGCCTGGAAGGAAAGAACATACAGATGCAGCGAGCATTTCGGGCATCATTTGGTGGTCAGAGCAAGGCAGAAAAGAGTGAGTAGTGAGATATACAAGAAACTTGTGATTCTAACCTCAGCTTCAAATAAAATCAGAAGTGCTTTTCAAACGTATTATTAAGCCGTATATACTGAAGATGTCAGGAGCAGATCACCACATGTTGAGGAATTTCTTCAAACAGTGGTCACAAATACATTGTCCATCGCCGAAGGGGAGTTCCTCGAAGGAGGACTATTATGGGAGAAGATTCTTTCAGCTCTTTCCAGTTTACCCTCTGGCAAAGCGATACAGGAGTGGATTCTGTCTCCTCAGAATTTTAAAGAATATTTACCCCCCAAATTAAAAATCACCTGACATCATAATTTAATGAGATATATGATGGCACTGCTCCCCCGCCTTCATGGTCTTTTGCTAAAATGATAGTTTTTCTGAAAAAGAAAAAATCAGCAGTGGAGTTAGGGTCATATCAGCCGATAACACTAATAAGCAGTGATTCTAAAATATATTCTTAAGTGTTGGCCATGAGATTAGCCCAGGTCATAGCAAAATTGGTGGCAAATCAACAACACAGGTTTTTTGTGGGGAGGGATACACCAATCATATCAGATGTATCTTTTCACTTTTCAATGCAGTACAAGTGTCAGGAGAATCTATGGCTTTAATTTTGTCGACACTGAAAAGTGTTCAATAGGGTCTCCTGGCACTATCTTTGGAAGTCTATGCAAGCAAGGGGTTTTGGACCAAGATTTATTCAGGGAGTAAAATCTATATATTTTAATCCAATAGCAAATTTCTCCACCTCCAGGAGTATGACAGAACAGGTGACGATTACCCGTGGAACACGGCAGGGATGTCCCTGCTCTTCACTCCTGTAAGCCTTAAAAAATAAAAAATAAAACAAATTACAACTTCTTCCTATAAATTACATTTGCAAGGCTAAGAAATAACAGGATTTTAATGTAAAACATTTAATATAAAAAGTTCACCAAATCGCTCCATTTGGTGACTCTGGGAATTGCCACATATCACATTTCACTAATTGGATTCTCCCATTACACAGAAATGTTTTTATATTCATAGCACTTATATACAGTGTATTTATGGAAGCCTTTTTGAATTCCTTAAAATTATAAATATCAACCAGGGCAAAGATGTAGACATGTACAAGCTTCCACACATGTGACTTTCTTTAATAATCAGGTTCTGAGAACCCCCTTAAAACACTCCAAGGGAGCTTCTATAGATCACTTTTAAAACCATTTCAGCACTCTTTACAGCTTCTGAGCTATCCTTGCTGAGGATGAACAATGGACAAGTTCCCAATTATTTCATAGAAATTTTATCTGATTCAGTCAATGCAAGACCAAACCAGTTCACAGACCACAAGCCAAAACCTGAAATGTTTCATGGATCACAGGTTGAACCCACTAACTGTTAGTAATAGGGATATCAGAATTACATTGTCTTATTTTAAGTATTATTATTTCAAAATGTTAGCCTGTTTATTAAGTTGTTATATTTTTTCATGGTAATGTCACTGTTTGGCTATTGATCTTTATTATGATTGTAATAGCTCTGCTATTCTCTAGCTAGTCTAAAATGTTTGCTCACCTCCCATCAATTAGGCAATGCCTTCTTCACCAAGGTACCAGAGAGAACCCATCAACCTCGTCAATAAGGGGCAATCTTACCTTTTCTACAGCGCCAAGAATTTGGGAAATATCATCACATTCACATTAATATTGGATCTAGTAGAAATCAGTTGTAACTGATCACTGTAATTTGTACGATCGAAGATATTGTAGTGAATGGAAGTAGTAGTAATCCACTCTTGCCATCCCAGAACCTCTGTACATTCTTTACAGTCTGTGCAAATCTTCAACTGCCCACTTCTTTCCTGCTCTTCCCTTTTAGTAGCAGAGCTGTTGTGGTTTGTTTGTGCTTCCCCTGCCTGAAGCATTCCTCACATCCTGCTACACTAGGCCTGAATTGTTTGTATGTATGTATGGGCAAATATATATATTACCTACTGGTGATTGCCAGTAGGTATATATAGTTATGACCTAGCTACCATAGGAAATCTGCAACATTCTATTGGGAATAACTTTGGCGCCGGCTGAGGAATTTGCGTGTAATTTTCCAAAATTTAGGCCAGCTCCGTTCCGCTTCTTGCCTGGAAGTCTCAGGGTGATTCGTCATGCGGTGGCAGAGAAAAAAGGGGGGTTAATTTCCATAGGACGAATAGACAAGGCTACAGCCCGAACCGCTGAATGGAATTACACGAAACTTTGCAAAATTGTAGGGACTGGTACGCAGAAGTGCCTTTTTTATATTTGGTGAAAATTGATCCAGTGGTTTTTATGAAAATTAACTTCAAAAACCCATATGTATCTGGGCGGAGCCTAACCACACATCTCATCGTGAGATCTGATTGGCTGTCAGCACTTCATCCAAGAAGTGTTGGCAGCCATCTTGGGACCAATATACATGATAGCACCTCATTAAAAAGCATTGCAGTTAATCGAACGTTTTAGGACTTTATTTACATTATAAATCATTTGTTGATGGTACTATACTCATTTTAGGAATTGTGGTGTGTTCCTAAGGTGATTTTACCATGTGAAAAAGCCTTCTGCTGGGATATCATGAATCATGTTTGAAAGAAAACTATTATCTCATGCTTTTCCCACAGTGTCAGTCAGTCAGTCACAATACACTTTATTCGATTTTTGTTAAAATCATAAAAGGCAAGAGAAAAACATACATTAAAAACATATCAAAAGTACCCACAATTCATTTTGTTTTTACACAGTGTCCGTGAAAGAGTCACTTAATTAATCTCCATGAAATATAAAATAAAGTTACAGTTAATATGTTAATATTTGGGTTAAAGCAATACAGTTCTAGGAATTCTTTTGTTTCTTCCTCTGTAAGCGGCTGTTAGAAAACTTGCTACACAAAAAGTGACGTGTGCATCCGGTAATCTTTGGAGATAAAGCAAGGCTGGTCTCACTTGTATGAAGCCAAGAATTTTCAAGAGGGGAATTAGATATTTTCTCCTCTCCGTGTCATGAAATGCACAAAAAAACAGAAAATGGAGAGTGTCCTGATTAGAAAACTGGTCACACTCACACGGTGGTGCATGCTCCGGTTTACCCCACATAGGGAAGGTGCCTAGTAAATAGTGGATCAAGTTCATTCTAAATCTGGTTAGCAAAAATCTGTGCAAGGGTTTAGAAACATATTGCAGGTATGGTTCCATCGAGGAGGAAGAGGACAAAACCAAATGTGCTCTTACTGATGGTTTGTTAACTTCAGACTCCTCTCTCATTAAGCGTGTCCTCCCCTGGAATTCCTTCTTAATCCATGCAATATCTGCTTTCCTGATTATTGACGGTGTTGAATATAGGTCAGGTCTCCCGAGGGCAGTGAATGATGACTTTATGTATCTCAACCAGGGTATGTTCATTGCCCCCTCCCTTGCAGTCACATCTTTAAGAATTGTATGGTTTAAAGACAACTCAGTATTTAACCAGGTATTGGCCCAAAAAAGTAAAGGGGCCAATTTCAATCCATCTATGATATAGGGTAGGCCAACTTCCTCATGTATGGAGTAAGTAGGTGTGGAGTTTGGAACCGACAGGATTCTTCTAATAATCTTATTCTCTACCCTCTGCATACTATCCAGGTTGGTATAACCCCACAATGCTGCACCATATGAGGCTATCGAAATGCATTTGCTTTTGTAAACTTTTAACACGGCTTCCATTGGTTTAGCCCCTAGTCTTTTAGTGAAATCCATCAGGGCTGCTGTGGACCGGGCTAAAGAAATATGCTTGGCCTTAATTTGCGGGACCCAGGAGCCCTTCTCGTCAAACAGGACCCCTAAATATGGAAAAACAGGGACCCTGGAGAGAACCTCGCCTTTACAGAAAAAGGTTTTTGTGTGTGATTTATTTTTCTGCGGACCCACGATCATTGTGTGCGATTTGGTCACATTAATTTTTAAATCTAATTTAGCCATAAAGGAACCAAAAAGCTCCAAAAGGGTCTGTAGACCAATGCCCGTGCGGGCGATGAGAACAGCGTCATCCGCATATAGCAGAGCCGGAATCTGCTTCCCACCTACCCGCGGGACATCAGCGTTGCCTGCTAACAAGGACTTTCCTAGATCATTAATATAAATAGTGAATAAAAGTGGGGCCAAAATGCAGCCTTGTCGGACACCCTTATTTGACCTAAAGCTGTCAGAACATCGCCCTTCCCTAGTTACCCGGACCTTCGCAGTAAGTCCTTGGTGCAAGCTTGCTATGAGGGCCACCAAGGAATCCTCGATACCAAGCTCACGGAGTATAACCCAGAGCTTGGCCCTATTAACCAAGTCGAAGGCCGAGGAGAGGTCCATAAAAGCTAAATATAGTGAACCCTCCCCGGCCACCGTGTACTTAGATATCAGGAGATGTAAATTTGAGCATTGCTCTAAGGTTCCCCGTTTTTCTCTAAAGCCATATTGAATCTCTGCGAGGCCCCCACAGAGCTCCAGGTTTGATCTCAATTTAGTCAATAGTACTCTGCCCAGAATCTTAAAGGCAGAGTCTATTAAAGAAATTGGGCGGTAGCATCCCGGATTCTCCCTATCTCCTTTTTTAAAAATGGGTACTATGACAGATGTATTCCAAGTTTCTGGGAAACATCCATCATTTGTTGCCCTAAAAACATTTGTGAGGACTTTAGACCAGGTTGTTGGGGCATATATAAAAAAGTCTACCGGGACTCCATCTGGTCCCGGAGCCTTATTCTTCGTGGAGTCCATTATAGCTTTATATACCTCCTCCTCGCAGAATTCTACTGCCGCTAGCCCACTGGTCAGTCCTATATCGTTTTCATTCACAGAGTCATTACCGCCGTATATGTTATTAAAATGATCAACCCATTTCTCATCACTGATAATGCAATCCGAGATTGTGTTAATCTCCCCAGAGAAGAATTGGTTATTTATAATGTCCCAGAATCTCTTACTATTGCGTAGTATATCCACATCAAGCAAGTCATTCCAGGCATTTTTTTTTATTGTGTTTTTCCTATTTTTAATAGCCAATTTGTACTCCCATCTTAATTTAGAGATTAAGGTTTTATCCCTCGGTTTTGCTTTGAGTGCATTTTTCAGGTCTTTATGGGCTTTAGAACAATTTCTGTCAAACCACTTATAAGGCTTGGGCGGCAAATTGGATTTGGGAACTGTGAGTTCCTTAGCTATTTGTGAGCAAATAGAATTAAAAGCTAAAACAGTCTCTTTACTAGTGACATTTTGGTCTAGACAAATACACATGGCTTCCTCTATCTTTGGGCACAGGGAAGCCATAAAGGTTTCCTGAACCACCTTACCCCACTTAAGCCGTCTGCCCTGGTCACTGGGCACCGTCGATGTGCAAGCCCTAGGAGAACCCAGGTGTTTGCTCCATAAGTCACTCCAGTGAACCTGAGCAGAGACTGGATTATGGTCACTGTGTGGGGAGGCAGTTACCTCATATATCCCCATCTTAGAGGTTAAACCATGAGAAACGAAAATGAAGTCTATCACCGACCCACTTTCAGACCCTTTATAAGTGGGCAAAGATTCGTCACTACCAGTGCTAAGGGGTTCAAACATATTGAGGCTAGCAAGAAAAAATTCAAGCGCCTCCCCCGCTTTGGTGTGAGCAAAGTGCAGATTACCACTTTCAGTCTGACCCTCCAGGTTGCCTAAGTTACATTTTAAAACACATTTTTGAATATTAAAATCACCTAAAATTATGAGATCGAAATTAGTGCAAGATTTTTGACTGTAATCGGTAAGAACATTTTCCAAGTGATCCACATGGGCTGTGTCTGTCTGTCTAACCCAAGAATTATAAAAATTTGAGACCACTAGGACCCGCCCTGGTGAGATAGTCCACTCTACCATTAAAATGTTTGGGGAGCCAGACTCTAGTTGTTTAAACGTCCCTGCCAGTTTAAGTGAAAAGAGAAGAACTAGTCCACCCTTAGCTCTTCCTGCACTACTTGGGGTTGCAGGTATAGTAAAACTTGTGAACCCGTCCAACCAGAAAGTAGGTGAGGTGTCCCATGTTTCTTGGAGAGCGATTACGTGGTTGCTGGCTATGAAGTCTAACCATGTGGGATCTGTTCTTTTGGCTCTAGTGCCCGCCACATTCCAACTAAGGAACCGACATGGAATGAGTTCCACCTCCCCTAAGGAAGTTAAAGGCGGTGTCTGAGTATGTGTTGGTTGATTATTAGCTACAAGCATAGGATCCTCCGCCCTATCTATTTGGGATTGCAGGGCCGAATGTCTTAGCCCCTCTGGTGTTTCTGCTTGGGCGCCCTTTTCTGAGATCACCTTAGAGGCCTTACCTATTTGTCAATCCACCCCCTCTAGGCCATTTAAACAGTTAAACCGATTATAAATTGGGAGAAAAGGTGCCGGTCTACCCAAAAGTGGCCAGGGATGAGAAGACTGGTGACGCCCACTACTTCTGACTTTCTCCCATCTATCATGGTTTGGGGGTGGGTGATGTGGGCCTGGCGTAATAGGGAAGAAAAAAGACACACGGAGGGTATGGATGGTAGATTCCCTTGATATATTCTCCCCTTGGCATATATGCGACACCGTGCCCCTGTCCCTGAAGCTCACCAGAATGCAGTCCCCTGTAATGGATTTCCTGGTTCTCCCCACCCATGGAACCCTTCTTACCATTATAATCTCATTGTTAAGGTGTCTCGGGAGGGGTCTATTTTTATTTAGCCACTTAATAACCCTGGTTTTTAGGGCACAAAAATCCTCTACTTCTCCTTCATCAAGTGGCGGGACCCCTGCCATAACTACTGTGAGATCATTAGTCTCGGGGGGTAGATTAGGACGACGGGGTCTTGCAGAGGGCATTTTTTGGTAGTCCGGAGTGTTATTGTCTATCGTATGTGCCTGAGGTGCTGATACAAGGGGGGGGTTAAGCGTATTAATATAAAGTAAATTGGTAGCTACAGGATTTGATTTTAGGGATTTTTGGGGGACTACCCCTTTTACAGCCTGAGATGGAACTGGCACTGGGTTATCTACCCTGGGTTTTGACCCTTGCGAGGCAACAGGGGTGGTGATAGGTGCTAAATCGCTTTCCTGTCGACCACCGCGAGATTTCAGACTTCCCAATGTGGCCTCCAGTATGGTTAGTCTGATCTCGATCTTCTTTACGCTTTCACTGATCGGGAGTAACAGTGACCTTAAGAGAAATTCCAAGTTTCCCAGCGGCACAACAGAGAGGGGGACATTAACACTACTAATTCCCGGATCTGTGCTCAAAGCGGGAACTGTAGCTTCCTGAACATTAGATTTAGGGTGTGACGCTACCAGTGGTTTTACTGTGGGTATAGAATGTTTTTGAGATTTGCCAAAATCTAGGTGTAGAGTCTTGGATTTACTACCACCCTGCACTCCCTTTGCCATTCTCCTGCGTTTTTTTGGGGGTGGTCCCGGGATTACTTGTGTGGTGACTACTTTCAGTTTGGGATGTCTATCTTTATGTGCTATGGGCGGTTGTGAAGTTAAATCCGTAATCCCCCTAACGGGACTGGAACTAATAGGTAGAGCTGTGCTCGTTATTTCAACTGGGGAGTTGTTCGTACCCTCCCTTAGCAGAAATGGAATATCCTCAATTCGAGTTATCTCCTCCCTTAATGTAATAGATTGATCTCCCATAGGGGTGTTTTTCAAGTTGTCCACTGAACGTCTACGTTCAGCCCTTAACCTTGACAAATTTCCCTCTTTATCCACCTCCCCCACAGCCCGTGAAAAATAGTTTTCAAGAGTCCCACTTTTCACTCCTCCCGGCTTCTGGGGGGTACTCTCCCTTGTCGGTGAGGGCATGATTAAGCTCCGGGAGGGTCAGTCAAATATGCCTCCCAGGGCGGGTGCAAAAAATATATAAAAATCCGGTAAATACCTGCACAAAAAGGGAAACCAAGAGAGTGGGCCCAGCCCGGCCTACTCCGGCCGATGACGGCCTTGGACGGTCCCGCCCTTGTCCCGGGCTTCTCCCGGGACGCTCCCGCGCGCTCCCGCGCAGCGGTGTTTATGGTCCAACTTAAGTCTTCCCTAGCAATTGGATGGCTATTAGGGGGCGGGGCGATGAGGGAGAGCGGCCCAGGTGTTGCGGGCGCGAGGTAGGCTGGGACTCTTGGGAAACTGAGTCCAGCCCCTCCTGCTCGCAGCCCTCACAGCCAGCAGCCCCAGATGGAAGGTGAGAGCGCTGCCCCAGCAATGCTCGTCTGTGCCTCTGGCCGATGCGGGACCCGCGCAGCGGGTTCCGCGAGTCGTGGGTCTGTAGCTCCGGCAAGGAAGTCCGCAGGTCCGTTAGGCAGCCAGGTATGATGCAGAGTGGTGTCCCACGAAGAGCAGAAAGTCCGTCCGCTTTCTACTGCCTGTTAGGGGGCGGGGCGATGAGGGAGAGCGGCCCAGGTGTTGCGGGCGCGAGGTAGGCTGGGACTCTTGGGAAACTGAGTCCAGCCCCTCCTGCTCGCAGCCCTCACAGCCAGCAGCCCCAGATGGAAGGTGAGAGCGCTGCCCCAGCAATGCTCGTCTGTGCCTCTGGCCGATGCGGGACCCGCGCAGCGGGTTCCGCGAGTCGTGGGTCTGTAGCTCCGGCAAGGAAGTCCGCAGGTCCGTTAGGCAGCCAGGTATGATGCAGAGTGGTGTCCCACGAAGAGCAGAAAGTCCGTCCGCTTTCTACTGCCTGTTAGGGGGCGGGGCGATGAGGGAGAGCGGCCCAGGTGTTGCGGGCGCGAGGTAGGCTGGGACTCTTGGGAAACTGAGTCCAGCCCCTCCTGCTCGCAGCCCTCACAGCCAGCAGCCCCAGATGGAAGGTGAGAGCGCTGCCCCAGCAATGCTCGTCTGTGCCTCTGGCCGATGCGGGACCCGCGCAGCGGGTTCCGCGAGTCGTGGGTCTGTAGCTCCGGCAAGGAAGTCCGCAGGTCCGTTAGGCAGCCAGGTATGATGCAGAGTGGTGTCCCACGAAGAGCAGAAAGTCCGTCCGCTTTCTACTGCCTGTTAGGGGGCGGGGCGATGAGGGAGAGCGGCCCAGGTGTTGCGGGCGCGAGGTAGGCTGGGACTCTTGGGAAACTGAGTCCAGCCCCTCCTGCTCGCAGCCCTCACAGCCAGCAGCCCCAGATGGAAGGTGAGAGCGCTGCCCCAGCAATGCTCGTCTGTGCCTCTGGCCGATGCGGGACCCGCGCAGCGGGTTCCGCGAGTCGTGGGTCTGTAGCTCCGGCAAGGAAGTCCGCAGGTCCGTTAGGCAGCCAGGTATGATGCAGAGTGGTGTCCCACGAAGAGCAGAAAGTCCGTCCGCTTTCTACTGCCTGTTAGGGGGCGGGGCGATGAGGGAGAGCGGCCCAGGTGTTGCGGGCGCGAGGTAGGCTGGGACTCTTGGGAAACTGAGTCCAGCCCCTCCTGCTCGCAGCCCTCACAGCCAGCAGCCCCAGATGGAAGGTGAGAGCGCTGCCCCAGCAATGCTCGTCTGTGCCTCTGGCCGATGCGGGACCCGCGCAGCGGGTTCCGCGAGTCGTGGGTCTGTAGCTCCGGCAAGGAAGTCCGCAGGTCCGTTAGGCAGCCAGGTATGATGCAGAGTGGTGTCCCACAGTGGTTTGGAAGGGGATCTATAAGCTAAACTGAAAGCATATTTTCTGTAAATTCACATTATTTTTCTCAGTCATGTGAGAATGAAGTCTGACATTCTCAGTAAAACATGTACATCCAACAAGGACAGAGACTGTCAGTTGATTCTTTTGTGTTCTACTGCAGCTTCCCAGAGTGTTCTAAAGAACAACTAGAGCGCTAACAGTCCTACTTATTACAAAGGTATGGCACACCTGAAGCCATCTTGATTGGAATAAAGTGGTAACTCTTAAAACATTTAATTTAAAAAGGAACACAATGAGGGGGTATGTTGTGCCATAGAAAGTATGATTAGTGCTTCAGAAAGAAAAATTAGGGCACATTTTGAGTGACTTCTCAAATCCTCTTCTATTCCATTAAAGAATTCTGACATGCAGTCTCCCAAGATGGCCACCAGAGACAAAAGAGCCCAAATGTAGCCCAAATAGCACCCAGATGTAGCCCAAGTATAGCCCAATGACAGAATGTCCCAGGGTGTTCTAAAGAACAACTAGAGCGCTAACAGTCTTACTTATGACAAAAGTATTTCACAACAGAAGCCATCTTGATTGGAATGAAATGGTAAGTCCGAAAACATTTAATTTAAAAAGGAACAAAATGAGGGGGTTCATTTTGCCATATAAAGTATGATTAGTGGTTCAGAAAGAAAAATTAGGGCACATTTTGAGTGACTTCTCAAATCCTCTTCTATTTCATTAAAAAATTCTGACATGCAGTCTCCCAAGATGGCCACCAGAGAAAAAAGAGCCCAAATAGCACCCAATGTAGCCCAAGTATAGCCCAATGACAGAATGTCCCAGAGTGTTCTAAAGAACAACTAGAGCGCTAACCGTCTTACTTATGACAAAAGTATGGCACACCAGAAGCAATCTTGATTGGAATGAAGTGGTAAGTCTGAAAACATTTAATTTAAAAAGGAACAAAATGAGGGGGTTCATTTTGCCATAGAAAGTATGATTAGTGCTTCAGAAAGAAAAATTAGGGCACATTTTGAGGGACTTCTCAAATCCTCTTCTATTTCATTAAAAACATTCTGACATGCAGACTGAAACATGCACTTTGAATACCAGCAACAGACTTCCCTGGTGAGCAGTAGCTTTACTACAGTGATATAATGAACAACTAGAGTGCTAACATTCAGAATTAATGGCAAATGTGTGACACATCTGAATGCCTTCTTGATGGAACCAAAGTAAACAAGCATTGAAAATGCAATAGATCTCGCCCTCGTTTAAGTTAAAGCCATTCTGTTTGTATTGAGGTGGCTTTTTAGCTTGACTTTTAATGGTGTTTTTCAAACTTTCATGTAAATAACATGCATATGTATGCATATATGTATATGTATGCATGCATTTTTATTTGTATTTATATAGATATGCAGATTATATATGTTTATATATGTATGTATATATATATACACATACATATATATAAATGCATATATATGCATATATATATGTGTATATGTGTGCGTGTAGATAGACCGAGGCACAAGAAAGCAGAAAAGCAATGTGAAGAACACAAAAAGGGAGCAGGGTAGATACACCCTGACCCCCTAGGCCTGCCCAGGTGGTCCCACAAGGGGATTTTTAAATTATCCCCTGGGGGACCAAATCGCGTCGGCATAGTGATAAAGAAGTGTGGGGGGGTCCACAATCCCCCCCACACTGCCCCGGGGACTGCCACCCCAGGGCAAAGCAACGCAGCCCCTTGGCGCATCCTGGAGGCTCCTGGTGGGCTACTTGGCCCCCAGGGACCCCCAGTATGCAAGGGGAGTTAGTTCCTATTCTGCAAACATGCCAGGGGTTGCGCTGCAGAGAGGTGTAAAAAAAGGTGTGGCCTCATTACACCTCTCTGCAATGCAGCCTGCTGGTGCATATTGCAGGTTCCAGGTGGGCTAGTTGGCCCCCAGGGACCCGCAGTATGCAAGGGGAATTAGTTCCCCTCTGAAAACACGCCCGGGGGCTGCGTTGCAGAAAGGTGTAAAAAGGGTGTGGCCTCATTACACCTCTCTGTAATGCAGCTCCCTGGCTTATACAGGAGGCTCCTGGCGGGCCAGTTGCCCCCCAGGGACCACCAGTATGCAAGGGGAATTAGTTCCTCCTCTGCAAATGCGCTAGGGGTTGTGCTGCAGAACGTTGTAAAAAGGGGGCTTGCCCTCTGAACACCTGCCTGCAAAAATGTAGTGAATCAGTATAAAAAAATAACAATGAATACATTTAAAAATTGTCATTTAAAAAACCTTCGAAATTCAATGAAAAAACCATAGGTTTCAGGCCTTATATAGTTAGGAATTAGCATTTAAAAAACCTTGCAAATTCACTGAAAAAACCATAGGTTTCAGGCCTTATATAGTAAGGAATTAGCATTTAAAAAACCTTGCAAATTCACTGAAAAAAACATAGGTTTCAGGCCTTATATAGTTAGGAATTAGCTTTTAAAAAACCTTTGAAATTCACTCAAAAAACTATAAGTTTTAGGGGTGTTATAGTTAGCTGGACATTTCACTCATACAAAACCATTGAAATTGCTCCTATATAGTTAGTTGTACTAACTATATTTCGCGCACCCGCAATCCACTGCTGATGATGTCACATATTAGATCATTCATGACATGGTCAGTGGCATCACTGATGACATCTCAAATGACATTACTGATGACATCACTGATGACATCATCCACGTGACAATCACATACACCTTTCCATAAACTATTAAAAATTTTCATCACTCTTTGTAAAATACAGAGTATCAAATTTGAATCCATTGTCACAGCAATACAAGTATCTAAAAATCCACTCAGTGATTCACAGATGTATACACACATCTAATCACTTACCTGTATGCAAATCACTTACCTATATATATATATATCCACCTTACTTCGGCGAAGAAGCTGTAATGGCCTCTAACAGCGGCGGGCCGGGACGGGATCGCCACTCCCCCGTATTCAACCGACAGTCATTCTCCTTTCTCCCCCACAGAACGATATCCAGGCCACCAATTCGATTCAAAAAGTGTATTTATTCACACACGCACTCGACGCGTTTCGGGAAACAAGTTCCCTTGTTCACGAGTGTTGGTGCACAGTGAAAAAACTGTTTAAATGCAGATCATGTGACTTGTGAGTTTCATAGATATTGAAAACAGACTACCGTATCTCGTAATATCTGGAGCTGTGAGAACCACAGTACATTGCAGCAAGCAAGTCCAAGCATTAATTTAACATAAATTATGTTCATCAAACTTTTCAACACAATATCAGAATTCTCAAAACACGATAAAAAATTAATAACGTTGTGTCCGACCAGAAGGCAAGATTCAAACCCCCGATCTCAGGACAGTCAAAATAAGAGTGCACTAACATGCTGTGCCACTGTCATCTCGTTTGAAAACTAGCCTCAGTGGGCTGTTAAGCAAAACGTATATGCTGTGCACGGACCCAAAGTATATTGGTTATCAAGCCCAAGTGGGCATGCACTTAAGTTTATAGAAAGAGTACAGTTCCTTTCAGTGTTCATTAACGCCGAAGGAGACTCAAACTTGAGCCGATTTAGTTGCCTTCACAGAGGTGTAATCCTTGAATCATACCATCATACTGTGTCTATGTCATTGCTTGGTGAAAGTTATTTCCAACCTCTCTGCCTTTCATTGTCGTGTCTCACATTCTCCCAAATTATATCAACCGGCACCTGTGGTAACAGAATAAAAATAACCATAAATAAAGTTTCACATTCAGTTGTGAATTGTGCACATTCATACATTTAAAAAACAGGGATATTTTACTTCAGCTACTGTTTTAGCAAAGCAACAAATATATTCCATTTTACATTTAATCTTTCATCCTAAATGCACGCCCAGTGCCTCATCACCATTATGGCCAAGGGGTTGCATGGTTTGGTACTTTATAATAAATCTGGATTCAAGGCGTCTTAGTTCTTGTAATCTGTTACCTCCCCTTTCTCTTACTGGAATCTGGTCCAGTACTGTAAATGATCACAGACTGTTATTACTCTGGTGGTGGGTTGCAAAATGTCTAGCGACTGGATATTGTTTATCCAGGTTCTTTATGGCTCTGAGATGTTGTAAAACTCTCTCTTTTGCTGGTTTAATAGTACTGCCCACATAAAATTTATTGCATGGGCACTTGAGCGCATAGACAGCATATTCTGTGTGACAAGAGAGATGCTTCAAAATTTTGTAGGGGGCACAGTGTTCGGACAGCTTAATTTCTTTGGTGTTATGGCTATACTTGCAGGCCTTGCACCGGCCACAGAAATAGAATCCCTGAACTGGGTTATTTTTCTTTCTGTTGGCCACCAGCGTCTGACAAATTTTATCTTTAAGTGACATTGGTCTTCTATAAGTCACTTGGGGAAACTCACGAATACTTGTTTTAATGTCCTTGTCGGTTTGCAAGGCATTCCAAAATTTGTTAATGGCACTTCTCACCCCTTTTGATTGTGAGTTATAATCTGTGATGAACCGGACTGTTTCCTGGTTCTCATCAACTTTCTCTGTGTCAGTCTGTATGGGCTCTTTATTATACACTTTCTTGACTGCACCTGAAATACATTTCTTACTGTATCCTCTCGCTTTGAATCTTTCACACATCTCTGTTTTTTATTTCTCAAAGTCCACCTGTTTTGTACAATTTCTTTTAGCTCAGTTGCCAGTAGGTAGTTATAGTTAGGATCGTTTTCCATAGGAAATCCGCAACATTCTATTGGGGATAACTTTGGCGCCGGTGGATGAATTTTCGCGAATTTCTCAAAGAAGATGGCCCGCTCCGCTCCTTCCCTGAAAATTTGGGAGGGTTTCGTGAAGTGGGGGCCGAGATAAAAGGGGGGTCCCAAAACGTGTTTTCCCCATGTTAATTTCCATAGGGCGGTTGGACTCACTTTTAGCCCGAATGGCTGAATGGATTTCCACCAAACTTGGCAAAATTGTAGGGACTGGTAGCCCGATGTGCCTTTGCTATGTCTCAAGATATGTGCTCCAGTGGATTTTGAGTAATTTAGGTTCAAAAAAATATATATATCTATGAGCGCGCCCCGGTACGCGCACCGGGGAGCGCACCCGGCGCGTAACGCGAGTTCGCGAGCAGAAAGCTGATTGGCTCTCGGGTGTTTGTCAACATTCTAAACAGTCCGGAGTGGCCACCATCTTGTGTGTCGGTAGGATCGAGACACAAGAGGTGGCAAAAACAAAGGGGGAAATGACTAAAAGGGGCAGGGTAGACCCCCCTGACCCCATAGGTTTGATGTGAGGGCCATAAAAGGGTTTCGCGGGTCAAAAAAAAAATATATTTTTTTTTTATTTTCGCGGGGGGAGCGCCCGGGACGCGCACCGGGGAGCGTACCGGGGAGCGTACCGGGGAGCGTACCATGGGGAAAACCCAGTGAAACAGTAAAATAATAATTTAAAGTGCTTAGAGGTAGGGTAGCTCTGAATAGAGTTGTTGTGTTGTGTGGGTGATTTAAGTACCAACATGTAGGTACCAATGCAGAGTCTTAAATTCAATGTACACCTTCTTTTCTGTAGATATCTTCAATGTTGTTACAGAAGTTATAGTGGTATATGGAATCCATACCATAGTCTGTCAGGAAAACCGAAACAGATCCTTTAAGCACTCTCTGAGAAGGCCTAGGGGATCATGGGTAGTCTACCCTGCTCCCTTATGATCTTTTAAAATTGCATAGTATACTGTAAGTCTCACTTTATATTATAATCATTTTGGTACTACTTCATGAATTACATATAAAAATGAATAATGTCTCAAACAATTTTTAATTATTAAATAAAAATTTATTGGTTAGAATTTTCATAGTTTAATAAAACTTCCAGCATCAGATGATCTGCAATCTCCTCAAAATTGCATGATTTAATATCTTGTAAACAGTCAATAAATTGTTGGTCCAGAGACTCATCCATAAAGATTGATGATTTCTTGTTCTCCGTCCATTTTCTTGCTGTAAATTGCATAAAAAATAACTATATCAGTAGAGTTAGGGCACTGTTGGGTTTAAGTTCAGAGAGGTACTTCTGAGTTTTTAACAGTGAAGTTATCTTTGGGCAGTGTATGGTATCAGGCAGGAAGTAGAAATATAAAAAAGTGTATGTGAGGAAGCCTAAGTAAATTCATAATTATACCAGAGAAGCCTAACTTAATCTATAAGTATAACAGAGAAGCCTATCTTAATCTATAACTATAACAGAGGGACAGTAAATAACTATCAGAAAACGTTTTTACAATTTAAATTAAAGTGCCCCTTACAAATTAACAACTTACCTTATAGAAAGGTGATGAAGATAAATGAGAAAATCCTTTAAAGATGTACCTCAGGTAGTTGTAGTCAAAATGGCCGTGTTTCCCTCTCATTTTTCATTTATATTCATGTACATAACCAATCAAATGTCAGGAAATAAAAGTAGAAAATGAAAGTAACATTTTAATTGGTTGTAAATTCTAACACTTCATATGTGTTTTTGTCATGTAATTTACCTCAGGATATTTAGACAGGGCTACAGCCCAAATGGCTCAATGGAATTCCACCAAATTTGGGAAAATGGTAGGGACTGGTATGTAGTAGGGCCTATTCTATATTTGGTGAAAGTCTCTCCAGTGTTTTTTATGGAAATTAACTTTTAACATTTTTGGGGAGCGCTTACCGGAGCGCGCCCCGGTACGCCCACCGGCAGCGCAACGGGAGTCCTCCATCTTGTGTTTCGGCAGATTTGAGACACAAGATGGAGGACAAACAACGTTGGGAATGGGTAAAAGGGGGCACGGTAGACACCCCCTGACCCCCTAGGTTTTCTGAGAGGGGCTTAGGAGGCCCATATAGGCCAAAATCTTTTTTATTTTTTTTATTTTTCGCGGGGGGAGCGCCCGGTACGCGTACCGGGGAGCGTACTTTGGTGAAAAACAGTGACAAAAGTTAGAGTAAAGTAATCATTTTGAGTGATCAGAGGTAGGGTAGCCCTGAAAAGAGCTTTTGGGTTCTGTGGCTGATTTAGGTACCTACAAGTAGGTTCCAATGCACAGTCTTAAATTGAGGAGGAATATTCTATTCCCCTCATCTGAGAAGTGCACACCATCTCCTCTGTAGATATCTTGCATGTTGTAACGCAAGTTATTGTTGTATATTGAACCCATTCCATAGTCTCTCATGTAAGCAGAAACAGATTTATTCACACGTTTCAGTGCTTTCTCAAATTGTGGACAAAATTGGTTGGACCACTTCCATTTCTGTCTTTGGCATGTATTGGAATATACCAAGGCAGTTTGTGGAAAAAGTGTCATCAATTACCCCAAGGTGTCCTTTAAAAGCATTTCCAGACCTACCCCAATCAAAGTGCCTAGGTCATTTCCACCACAGTGCAAAATTATGAGGTCAGGGTGTGGCAGATGATAAAAGTTTTCGCCAATGGTATCAATTGATGACATCTCAATCCTCTTTGGCCAATCCACTTGATGTCTACATTTGGTAAATCAAGGTTGTGAAAATTTCTGATAGCTGCATACCTTTGAGCCCAGTGGATGTAGCTATGTCCAATAATCCAGACAGAATACATGGTGAGAGGAGGTTCTGGTGCAGTCAGATGAAGTGTAGGAATGAAATTGCAGTTGGAACAGTAGGAGTTTGCAAAAAAAAAACCTGTGGAGTTTCAGTGCTCTTGAATCACAAGCAATGATTGGTCGATTCAGATAGTTGAAAACTGAAAGTTAGGGTGCATGCTTCTGTTCTGTGAAAGAAGTAATTTGAATGGTTAAGAAAAAGTAATTTAAAGAAACATTGCACCGGATAAGCTGGTGTATTGAGAGGTCAAACATCCTTGCTGAGTTCATTTGCAACATTGTAGAATAAACTTTTAAACCTGAGAGTTCATTGAGGAGGGAGTTGCTATGGTAACAGGTAGAAAGGGCTGAGGGGGGAAGGGTGTTGGTTTGAAAATAGAGAGGGAAGAGTTTTGATTGGTTAACATGAGGGATATGTGTGTAGAATTAGAGATTTTCTGTGCCATTCATGGTTGCAGTGCCTGGAGTACATACCTTTTGCTCTGCTAAAGAAATATTGGTGTGTGTGCCCGCTGCTCCTGGGAATTTCCCCGCTGCTTCTTGGAATTTCCCGCCGCTGCCTCCCTGCAGCCCCGCCGCCCTGTGATCCCATTCGCCGCCCCGCTCCCGCCACCCAGCTGCTCCTCCCTCCCGGCTCCTTACTTATGATGCCCCCAGAGCGACCGCGCAGCGGACGCGCGCAGAGGGAGCACCGATTGAGCGCCGAAGGTGCGCCAAAGGTAAGCCCGTCTGCGCCCGTCCGCGCCTGGCCCGCGACCAGCACCAGGCTCCCTGGCCCTCCCCGCCGAGGCAAGACGACCCGACTGACCTACGCCGCCGCCACTCTCAACGCACTCAATGCCGGCCGGACCCACGCCTGCTGCCGAGCCACCCCGAGACGCACACGCGGACCCTTCACCTGCTGCACCTGCAAGTTCACCTGCCTCCAAACCTGCCCCGCACCCGCCAAGACAAACACCAGCAGCAACCACTTCAAGTGCATCCTGATCAACACCCGCTCCGTCCACAGATACGCCGTGGAACTCTGGAACCTCCTCGACGCTACATCACCGGACGTCACCGTCCTCACAGAAACCTGGATGAACGCCTCCTCTGCACCCGACATCGCCATCGCCATCCCGGACGGGTACAAGATCATCAGGAGGGACCGCATCAACCAGACCGGAGGTGGCATCGCCATCGTCCACAGGAACACCATCCGCATCACGACCGACGCCAACGACTCCTTCGCCGCAGCCGAACATCTCCACTTCCAGATTCACACCGACCCTCAGAGGCACCCTCGTCTACAGACACCCGGGACCACGCACACAATTCAGCGAAGACATCACAGACTTCATCAGCCCGCACGCCCTCCCCTCCACCGACTACATCCTCCTCGGGGACCTCAACTTCCACCTGGAGAACAACAAGGACCGCAACACCACCGCCCTGCTGGAAAACCTCGCCAACCTCGGACTCAAGCAACTGGTCAACACCCCCACCCACTACGCCGGCCACACGCTTGATCCCGTCTTCTCTTCCAGCAAGTACATCACCTTCAGCCACGCCACCGGACTCCACTGGACCGACCACAGCTGCGTCCACTTCAGCTTCAAAAGATCCACGACCCACCATCACCCGCAACAGGTACCTCACAGGAATTGGAGCAAGATCACCGCAGACCAGCTCACCACCTCCCTCAGCCAGAGCCCACCCGCCAACACAACGGACCCCAACGAAGCAGCCCGCAACTTCACACAGTGGCTGACCGCCTGCGCCGACTACCTCGCGCCACTAAAGAACCTCCCAGCAGACCCAGAAGCAAGAAGGCATCCTGGTTCACCGACGACCTCAAGGACTCCAATAAGACCTGCCGCACCCTCGAGAAAGCCTGGCTCCTCGACCGGACCACCGACAACATGACCGCCCTCAAACACGCTACCCGCAAGCACCACCAGCTCATCCGCACCACCAAGAAGAAATCCCTGAAGGAAAGACTGGACAACAACGCCCACGACAGCAAAGAGCTCTTCACTATCGTCAAGGAGTTCTCCAACCCCAGCACCGGCACCAACGACATCACTCCGTCACAAGACCTCTGCGACTCCCTCGCCTCGTTCTTCCACCGCAAGATCGCCGACATCCACAACAGCTTCGGCGCCCCACCCACGCACCCAACCGTCGAACCAACGCCCCCCACCGCCACCCTTCGCACCTGGACCACGGTGACCACCGAAGACACAGCCCGCACAATGAACACCATCCACTCCGGATCACCGACCGACCCCTGTCCACACCCCGTCTTCAACAAGGCCGACTCCACCATCGCACCCCAACTCCGGAACATCATCAACGCCTCCTTCAACACCGCCACCTTCCCGGAGAGCTGGAAGCACGCCGAGATCAGCGCCCTCCTGAAGAAACCTACAGCGGACCCCACCGATCTCAAAAACTTCCGCCCCATCTCGCTCCTCCCTTTTCCTGCTAAAGTCATCGAGAAGATCGTCAACAGACAGCTGACCGCCTTCCTCGAGACGAACGGATCCCTCGACCCCTCGCAGTCCGGCTTCAGAGCCAACCACAGCACCGAGACCGCCCTCATCGCAGCCACCGACGACATCCGGACCCTGCTCGACAAGGGGGAAACAGTGGCCCTCATCCTCCTGGACCTCTCCGCTGCGTTCGACACGGTCTGCCACCGCACCCTAGTCCAGCGCCTCAGCAACATCAGTATCCAAGAGAAGGCACTGGAGTGGATCATCTCGTTCCTCGCCGGAAGAACACAAAGAGTCCGCCTCCCCCCATTTCGCTCCGAGGCCACCGAAGTCATCTGCGGCGTCCCACAAAGATCTTCACTCAGCCCCACCCTCTTCAACATCTACATGAAACCTCTCGCAGCCATCGCACGCCAGCACAACCTCAACATCATCTCTTACGCCGATGACACCCAGCTGATCCTCTCCCTCACTAGAGACCCCGACACCGCCAGAACCTGCCTACACGAAGGGATGAAAGACGTCGCCGAGTGGATGAAGGACAGCCACCTGAAACTGAACTCAGACAAGACGGAAGTCCTCATCCTGGGATCTTCGCCCTCCGCCTGGGACGACTCCTGGTGGCCCCCAGCCCTGGGCACTGCACCCAAGCCAACCGACCACGCACACAACCTGGGCTTCATCCTGGACCCCTCCCTCTCGATGACCAGACAAGTCAACGCCGTCTCTTCATCGTGCTTCAACACCCTGCGTATGCTTCGCAAGATCTTCCGCTGGATCCCGACCGAGACCAGGAAGACTGTCACCCAGGCACTCGTCACCAGCCGACTGGACTACGGAAACGCCCTACACGCCGGAACCACAGCCAAGCTACAGAAAAGACTCCAGCGCATCCAGAACGCCTCCGCCCGACTCATCCTGGATGTCCCCCGACGCAGCCACATCTCCAGCCACCTGAGGAACCTGCACTGGCTCCCCGTCAACAAGAGGATCACGTTCCGGCTCCTCACCCACACACACAAGTCTCTCCACGACCTGGGGCCCAAGTACCTCAACGACCGCCTGACATTCTACACGCCCACCCGCCAGCTACGGTCCACCAGCCTCGCCCTCGCAGCCGTACCACGCATCCGAAGAGCCACCGCCGTAGGAAGATCCTTCTCTTACCTGGCTGCCAAGACTTGGAACTCCCTCCCCATCCACCTTCGGCTGACCCAGGACCATCTCGCCTTCAGGAAACAACTCAAGACCTGGCTGTTTGAGCAGTAGCATACCCCTCCCCCCAAGCGCCTTGAGACCCTCCCGGGTGAGTAGTGCGCTATACAAATGGCATGATTGATTGATTGATTGTGTGTCTGACACTGTTCTCAATCTCCCAAAGCATTTGTAAAGGTGAGTAATGATTCATTTAATATAGATAGAGGCTTGTATACTCTATGGAGAAGATTTGGAAGCAAAATGTGGTTTTTTAATGTGACTTTTTTTCATGTTTTTTGAACATGCTTGATTAAAAGTTGTTGCTGGAAAGAGGAAGTTTCAGTAGTGACCTGGAATGCTTGTACATATGACCTGCGCTTTGTTTCTAAAATGTTATTTAAAAAACGATTTTAGGGCAAATGAATGGCTTTTACATTTTTGAGAAGGAATAAATAGTGTCTGCATGATTAAATAAATATATTTGAACCTTTCACAATCATGTCATCTGTGTTACCTCAGATTAGTAAGCACATTGAGCTTCTTTGCTGTTGGTTTGTGTCATGTTTTTTGATAATGCTTGGTATCAACATTTGCAAGATAGAGGATTTGTATTTTGTGAAATAGTGAGGTTTCAGTAGTGAAATTGAATGCTTGTACATAGGACCTGCGCTCTGTTTCTAAAATGTTATTGGAAAAACGATTTTTGGGCAAATCAATGGCTTTTACATTTTTGAGAAGGAATACATAGTGTCTGGGTTATTAATTAAATATATTTGAACCTTTCACAATCATGTCACTTGTGTTACCTCAGATTAGGAAGCACATTGAGCTTCTTTGCTGTTGGTTTGTGTCATGTTTTTTGATAATGCTTGGTAACAACATTTGCAAGATAGAGGATTTGTATTTTGTGAAATAGTGTGGTTTCAGTAGTGAAATTGAATGCTTGTACATAGGACCTGCGCTCTGTTTCTAAAATGTTATTTAAAAAACGATTTGGGGCAAATAAATGACTCTTACATTTTTGAGAAGGAATAAATAGTGTCTGTATGATTAAATAAATATATTTGAATCTTTCGCAATGATGTCACCTGTGTTACATCAGATTAGGAAGCACATTGAGCTTCTTTGGTGTTGGAATGCTTGGTAAGATCATTTGCAAGATAGAGGATTTGTATTTTGTAAAACAGTGAGGTTTCAGTAGTGAAATTAAATGCTTGTACATAGGACCTGGGCTCTGTTTCTAAAATGTTATTTAAAAAACGATTTGGGGGCAAATCCATGGTTTTTACATTTTTGAAAAGGAATAAATAGTGTCTGCATGATTAAAGAAATATACTTGAACCTTTCACAATGATGTCACCTCTGTTATACGAAATTAGGAAGCAGATTGAGCATTTTTCTTGTTGAATTGTGTCATGGTTTTCGATGATGCTTGGTAGCAATGTTTGGAAGAGAGAGGAAATGTATTTTGTAAAATAGTGAGGTTTGAGTAGTGAAATGGAATGCTTGTACATAGGACATGCGCTCTGTTTCTAAAATCTTATTTGAAAAACGATTTTTGGGCAAATGAATAGCTTTTACATTTTTGACGAGGAATAAATAGTGTGTGCATGATTAAATAAATATATTTGCAGATTTCACAATCATGTCAATTGTGTTACTCTAGATTAGGGAGCAGATTGAGCTTTTTTCTTGCTGCATTTTGTTAAGTTTAATGATAATGTTTGGTATCAACATTTCCTAGCTAGAAGAATTGTATTTTGAAAAATAGTGAGGTTTCAGTAGTGCAATGGAATGCTTGTACATAGGACCTGCGCTCTGTTTCGTAAATCTTATTTAAAAAACGATTTTGCAGCTAATGAATGGCTTCTATATTTTTGAGAAGGAATAAATAGTGTCTGCAAGATTAAATAAATACACTTGAACCTTTTTACAATTATGTCACCTGTGTTTTCTCAGATTAGGATGTAGATTGTGCAGATAAGGTGAGGCATGTCCAGGGGTGGAAAGGATTTGAGGCCTGTGTCCATGAGTGCAGTGGAGAGGACTCGCCTCCTCTGACCCTTGGACAAGCCTTACCTCATCTGTGCCCCTTAGACAGGCCTCAATATATTGGGTATAATTGATGGTAACAGGGTGCAGATGAGATGAGGCGTGTCCAGTGGTGTAGATGAGCTGAGGCCTGTCTAGGGGTGGAGATGAGTTGAGGTCTATTCAGGGTTGCAGATGAGGTGAGGATTGTCCAGGGGTGCAGAGGAGGTGAGGCCTGTGTTGAAGAGTGTAGTGCAAGAGAGGTCTGTCCAGGGGTGCAAAAGAGGTGAGGGTTGTGTCTAAGAGTGCAGTGGGGGATAGGCTTCATGAAGTCCAGTCCAGCGCACTCTTAGACACAGGCTTCACCACCTATGCTCCCCAGGAGAGGCCTCTCTCCCACTACAGTCTTGAACACAGGTGTCACCTCCTCTGTACCTCTGGACAATCCTTAACTCATCTTCAACCCTAAATCGTTTTTTAAAGAGGCCTATAGGTGACATCATTGTGAAAAGTTCAAAAATATTTATTTAATGATGCAGACACTATTTATTCCTTCTTTAAAATGTAAAAGCCATTCATTTGCCTTTTAATCGTTTTTATATTAACATTAAGAAAACTGAGTACAGGTTATATGTACAAGCATTCCATTTCACTACTGAAACTTCAGTTTTGTACAAAATACAATTCCTGTATGCAGCAGAAAATTTTAATGAAGCATTAAGAAAACAAATAACAGAAAGCAACAATAAATAAAACCACAATGTGATACCTAATATGAGGAAACACACCTGACATGATTGCAAAAGGTGCAGCGGAGTTGAGGAAAGTCAAAATGGCTTTCATGATTGTGAAATTTGCTGAGGAGATGAGGCCTGTGTGTAAGAGTGCAGTGGGAGAGACGCTTTATGAAGTCCTGTCCACTGCACTCTTGGACACAGACCTCACCTCCCGTGCTCCCCTGGACAGGCCTCACCTCATCTGTACTCCTGGTTAGGCCTCACCTCATCTGCACCCCAGGACAGGCCTCACCTCATCTACACCCCTGGACAGGTATGTAACATCTGCATCCTGTTACCATTAATTTTACCAAAAAATGTAAGGCCTGTCCTGGGCGCACGGAGGAGGTGAGGCTTGTTCAAGGGTCAGAGAAGGTGAGTCCTGTCCATTGCACTCTTGGACATAGGCCTAACCTCCTCTGCACCCCTGGACACAGGCCTCTCCTCATGTGCACAATCTGCTTACTAATCTGAGGAAACACAGGTGACATGATTGTGAAATGTGCTAATATTTTTTTTTAATCATGTAGATGCTATCTAATCCTTGTCAATAATGTAAAACCAATTCATGTGCCCGGATTCTTTTTTTAAAATAACATTTAAAAAACAGAGAAAAGGTCATATGTATAAATATTTCATTACAGTACTGAAACCTCGCTCATTTACAAAATACAATTCCTTTAAGCACCAATATTTCTTTACTAAGTATTATCAAGAATGTATAAGTCTCCCTTATATTCTCTTACTGGCTTACTGTATTTTTCCACCTGTCCCCTTCTAACACCCTCTTTCTGACTTATTCTTTTTTACATCCTGACTCTGTGTTACACTCTCTTACACTCTCTCTTTGACTTATTTTCTCTTACACCCTGTGTTTGATTTATTCCCTCTCTCTCATTACTCCTTGTTACATCCTCTCTCTGATTTAGTTCCTCTTACACCCTCTCTCAAACTTAGTCTCTCTCTCTACCATTTACAGCCTCTCTCTGTTTTAGTCTCTTTTACATCCTCTCCCCTTCTAACACCCTCTCTCTGTCTTACATCCTCTTACACCCTCTCTCTGTCTTACACCCTGTTATATCCTTTTTCTGACTTATTCCCTTTGTACCTTTCTTTGACTGACTCCCTCTCCTTATTACATACTTTTTCTGTCTTACAACATATTATACACTCTTTCTGTCTTACTCCTTCTCTATGTTTTACTCCCTCTACCTGTTTCTTTGTCTGACTCTCTCTGTCTTTTTGTGTTAGTTCCTCTAGCTTTTTTTCTCAGTCTTACTCCTAGTTACATAGTTGCTGTGATATAAACTTAGATATGTTGTAAAGTAGTGTTTATATCGTTTGCTTATTGTCATTGCTTTGTTCTTTGGTAATAGTGGTCTAAAATGTGTTACCTTTTTTCTTTAACACAGATTAAAATCAAGATTTGCATAGTAAGGAAATATGCCCTCAAGGCAGAGGAGAAGAAAAGACGTCAAGCGGAAAAAATCAAAAACAGCAACGGAATTAAAGCAGTCATCTACAACAAATACTTCAAAAGACAGGAAAAAGCTCCTGGTAAGACAACTATGTATGTAGGTAAATTGCATTTACCGAATCGTAAATACAGAATTTTACCGATTCGGTATTTACAATTCGGTAAATGCAATGTAGGTAATTATTCCTTAACAATTACCGAATCGGTAAGAATCGGTAATTACCGAATCGGTAATTACCGATTCGGTATTTGCCATTGATTCCTATGGGCCTTGAAGCCCATAGGATTCAATAGCAAATACCGAATCGGTAATTACAGATTCGGTAAAATTTCCGATTTTACAAGGGGGACAGGGTGTCACTTTGACACCCTGTTGCACCCCTGTTTCTGGCTTTTATGCCATGTGACACACATACATGCCCTTAGGGCATGTCTGTGTGCCACATGGCACAGGTGTACATGCACAGATGTGCATGTACACAGGAATTCGTTATTTACCATGCCATAATATTTCATGGTAAATAACGAATTCCTAAGGGCCTGTGGCACTGTTTCCAGTGCCACCTACATCCCATATTACCGATTCTGTACATTTACCGATTCGGTAATTTACAGATTCGGTAAATTTACCGATTCGGTAAATATACAGAATCGGTAATATTTTGGCCACCTACATCAGCAAATCAAAATACCAGTCGGTAACGGCCGAAATCGGCCGTTACCGACTGGTATTTGGCCACCTACATATGGCCCAATGTCTTTCTTTCGGAACATATGTAGATAAAAAAAAATGTTGATGAGAATGTGAATAAACAGAAGGAGAGAGCAAATTTGAAGAGGAAGGAGAGGCCCCCCAAAAATGTTACTATTGCAACAGGAGAGAATAATATGTATAGGAATAGAAGGCAAAACCAATTTAGGGACATTCGTAAACGAATGTTTCGCAATAGGGTAGTTTTAAATTTGGTAAAAAACATTAAGAAAGGTAAACAGAGAGCTGCTTTTTACAAGAAAAAGAAAAATATAGAGAAAATTGTTGATCAGGCTTTTGAAGTTAAGAAAACATTATTTATTTTAGTAATCAATAGAATTAGGACACTTAACAAGACAATTGATGTTTTCAAATCAAACAGTAGATGCAAAAGAGTAATTAATCGGACTAATTTTTGTAAAGTTTTTTCTGGAGAATGGATGCGTAGTTCAAGTTGTGAGCCATTTTTTAATGAGGAGAGTTACTTCCAGGAGAATGATTTGGTGCATGCAGTTGACACCAGTGGTCGAGCATATGAGGTGATAGACGGTTGTCCGATTGAAAAAGAGAAACTTGTGTCTAGAGATGCAGAGGAGGTGTTAGCTGATGAAGTTTTAGGGAGACTTACTAAGGGCCCTGTGTACACTTGGAAGTGTAGTAGTATTTGTAGTGTGCGGCAGGATTCAATTGATTTGCTTCGTAATTTCTTACGGACATATAGTAAGAAAAGTCTAAAACAGAAAATGAAGATCCTTGCAGAGTCAGAGAAAACACAGGTTTGCAAGGGCATTCACTTGCTTGTCTTTCTAGAAAAGTATGTCAGAGTGTTTTTCATCATTTTAGAATGTTAGCAGTGTATCATACTAAAATGAGGAAATTAGTGAGAATGTTGTATTATGCAAAAAGTCCAGCACTTAAGCTTAAACAGTTAAACAGTGCTCTTTTGCATGGAACTGAATTAGATGTGAAGAAAATTTGTGAAGAAATTGAGTTAAGTTACTTTGGTGAAAAAGAGGACAGTGTAGAAATTGACACAGTAATAGAATGTAATGTGGAAGACAATGTACAGATTTCAAGTATAGAAAAGTTTGACCAGGAAATTACCAAGTTTAAGGTGAAATCAAGTGAAAGGCCTAATTTTAATTGTGTGTGTTGTCGACGGACTCATTATAAGATTCAGACTAGGTTAGTTGATTTATATGCAGAAAGTGAAATGGAAAATAATACTGAATGGAAGAATTTTGTAACTTTTTTGTTGGTGGAGAATTCTTTTGATTTGAGTTCTGATCAGCGTATTTGTAAATATTGTTATAATAAATTAAATGAAAACAGAATGCCTGCTAGAGCTGTTCATAATAATCTTGAGTTGGTAGACATTCCTCCTGAATTGATGGATTTAAATACATATGAATCTATTTTGATTCACTGTGTCCATCCTTTTCAGGGTATTGTTCGCATGGAGCCTAAGATAGGGAAATTGCCTCCTTCGGATTTACAGAGAGGATTAAAGGGAAGAGTTGATTATTTGCCTCTAGATTTCAAGAAAAATATTGATACAATTGGTGTAGAGAAAGTGGAAGAGGAACCTCTGGTTGTTCTAGTTAATGGGGTTCCGACAAAGAGTAAGAAAATCTGGCAAGATTTAGTGGATGTTAGGAAAGTCAAAAAGGCAACGCTGTATTTGGTTAAAAACAATGAGTACTACAAAGATGTATGTGTTGGAGCAGAGGAAACAGCTGCAGAAGAAGAAAATGATTGTTCAGCCGGCCAAATTGAAAAAGTTGATGTTTCTAGAAGTGAAGAAATATATGAACATTATACTGTTCATCCTTTGCATTCCAAAGAAGTAATGGGGAATGCAATTGACTTGTTTCAAATGAAAGCAGCAAAAGGAAGTCCCATTAGTGTATGGGAAGAAAGTTTGGAAGCTCGTTGTTTTCCACAGCTATTTCCAACAGGTCGAGGTGGACGATATGACGATCGACCACTTCAAATTCCAGCATCTGAATACCGGACTTTAAGATTATATGCTGAAGATCCAAGGTTTTGTCAATGCATCCCATATTTGTTTTATCTACTGTATGAAAGTGACTTGTCTGGGCTTTCTTATGCAGTAAACCATATACTGAAAAGTGGAGCACATCTGCAAAATGTTTCGGCGAGGGACTTTATGGAGAAAGTCGATCTGCAAGACAATATTTTGGAATCTCATCTAATCAATCTGATGGCATGTCAGCGTGGTACAAACGAGTATTGGTACCATCGTCATGGGGAATTGAAATGTATGCTAAGAAACTTAGGAACTCCTACATGGTTCCTCACTCTTAGCTGTGCTGAGTATGCATGGGACGACTTACTTCAATTTCTACGAGAGGCAAATGCAAACATACAAAATATAGAATTCAAAACACCTGGAGAACTGCGTTCTTTGGATCCAGTGAATGTATGCAGATATTTCAATCCTAGATTTGAAGCTATGATGTCTTTCATTACCAACAAAAAAAATCCTCCCCTTGGAGAGGTTTTGGATTTCTTTTGGAGAAAGGAGTATCAAGCGAGAGGTGCTCCTCACATACATATGTTGTTATGGATTAAAGATGCACCCAAATTTGGAACAGATTCGGATGACACAGTGATGAGTTTCATTGAAGAGTATTCAACATGTGCTGTTCCGAAAACTAACGAAGAAAACAGTTTAAGGCAACAAGTTTTACGCTTTCAATCACATCGTTGTGGAAAGTACTGTCGTCGAAAATTCAGAAACAAGCACAAGTTCTACACAAAATGTCGTTTCGGATTTCCACGACCAGTGATTTCTAAAGGAATAGTAAATAATTTGTTGTCTTCTCTTCGACATACTGTTACGAGGAAATCACCAAAAAATACATACAATTTAAAAAGAAACGAAGAGTCCAAGTACATCAACGACTACAACCCAGTGATTTTGTCCATGTGGAATGCTGACATGGATATTCAGTTCGTTGCTGACAACTCTATTGTTGTGGCTCGATATGTGACGTCTTACATCACAAAAAAAGAAAAGACAGTACTGAAGGAAATGTGGGAAGACATTTCACATGAAAAGAGTATAAGTAAAAAATTATACAGTTTCAGTTTGAAGACGTTGTCGCATTGAGAAATTGAAGCATATGAATGTTCTGATCGGTTATCATCAGCAAGTCTCTACGCCAAGTGTAGAACAATTATTTGAGTGAGTCTAGGTCTTGCTGCAACACGAAACCGAGTTTTGAAGTCTGTACAAGAAATTGAGTATTTGGCGGAGAAAGAACCAAACAGTCCCAATAGAAGTAGTCATCTTGAGAACAGTTGTTTGTATGAAGTTCTGCAAAACTATATTTATAAGAGGACCATCAGAGAAGATATCAATAATGGAATATATGCTCTCATTGGGTGTGAAGGATGTCTAGTGAAGCAGAGAAAAGGCCATTTGATTAATCATCGAAAATTGAGTTGCGAAAATCCAGAGAAAAGGGAATTTTACTATTTAGCTCTTTTGCAGCTCTTTAAGCCATGGCGTACAGAAGAGGAACTATTTGGAGATTTTCTCTGTTACGAAGATTCTTTTAATGCAACCAAGGATACCATAGAATGTCCTGATTTTCCAAATTATCTGCAAATGTTGAACGAAGAAATAGAGCAAGAAGCCACAACTGCTGTAGAGATTGCTAGAGACAGTTCTCAAGACAGTCAGAGTTCTGCTTCATTGAGTCAGGATCCACTAGGAGGACCAATTATCCAAAATGAAGCTGCCACTGCCATGGATGAGGTGGAAAGAGCTCTGGAACAAGCTCAAGATGATGTAGTTAACTTCGAAGATTTGGTGAAACAACTAAACCTTGAGCAGAAACAGATATATGACGAAGTCACAGAACAGGTTGAACATGGATTCAGTCATGAGAAAAAAGAGTGCTCATGTACATCATTTAAGCCTGTCCGACTGTACGTGAGTGGAGAAGCGGGAACTGGAAAAAGTTTTCTGATTAAAGCAATTGCAACTTATCTGCAGAAAAGGACGGAGTCATCACTGTCTTGTGTTGTTACCGTTCCAACTGGGCTGGCAGCACACAACATTAAAGGGATTACTTTACATCGTTTACTGATGCTACCAGTTGAGCCTGATAACAAATTGCAATACCACAAGCTATCTGGAGATGCGTGTTCTGAAGTTTCCAGAGTCCTGAAGAAAATGACACTTCTTATCATTGATGAAGTAAGCATGGTCTCAAATCTAATGCTTGCTTTTGTGCATTTAAGAATGCAAGAAATTCTTAGAACAGACTATGATGTCTTATTCGGAGGAAAACACATTATTGTTTTTGGAGATCTACTGCAGTTGACTCCAGTGAAAGGACAACCAGTGTTTAAAATGCTCACGCATGAAGATACCTGGAAGTGCCTAGGAAGCATTGGAAACGTTATTATATGGTTAAATTTCAAATATGCAGAACTGCTTCAAAATATGCGACAGGCAAAGGATGAAGATTATAAAAATATTCTACTAGATGTAAGAATCGGAAAAGTAAGTGAGCATGGGAAAGAAGCTTTACATGCACGATTAATTTCAAATTTGTATCCAAATGAAAACATTCTTCCAGAGAATATTTTTAAGAAAATTACTGAAAAGAAATCTGGGATATGTTTCATGCCAACTCTGCAAGAATGTTCCATCTTCAACCACAAAATGTTAAAGTTAGAAAATGAAGAGATTGTGAAACTGGAAGCTATAGATAAAATAGAGCATATGAGAGCAACAATTATTTTGTCAGGAAATTTGAAATCAAAATTGGATTCATTAGAGAAGAGTATATCTAAAACTGCTGGTTTTGAAAAGACTCTGAATGTGTGTTTAAATTGTCGTATCATTTTGAGAAGGAATTTAAATGTTGAAAGAGGTCTGGTAAATGGAGCAATGGGTCATGTTGTTGATTTTGTGAATTACAAAAATAGAGATGGAATTGAAATTTTAAAAATTAAATTTGATGGCATTGACGAAATAGAACAAATTTGTCGTTGTTCAGCTAGATTTTTGCTTGTGAAAGACTTATATGATCGCCGAAAACAGTTTCCTGTTTGTTTGGCATATGCGGTGACAATTCATAAATCTCAAGGTTTAAGTGTAGATAGTGCTTTGGTGAACATTGGAAGTTCTGTGTTTAAAGAGGGTATGGCATATGTGGCATTATCACGAGTCAGAACTTTATCAGGATTGTATTTGATTGAGTGTGATGAAACAAAGATTTGTGCAGATGTAGATTGTGTTAAAGAATACAATAGGTTAAGAAGAGAGTATGCTCCACATTTGCCTCAATATCCTCTGTTTGAAAAACGTATGATAGGCCGAAAAAGAAGAAATGAGAATAATTGCAGTGAGGTAGTAGCAAAAAGACAAAAAGTAGATGAAACTGTAATTGTAAGCAGAAAGAAAAAGGATTCTGTTGAAGATGTTGTTGGATTTCAGTTTGAAAACAGTTCTGGTTTCAACTGCTATGCTAATGTAGTGGTTAATGTTGTTTTTTTTCTTCAAAATTTACAAAAACAGATTGTTGAAAATCGGGATCAAACATTCTGCTGTTTATTGAATTCTGTGTTTGAGAAATGTAGCAGTGATAGAGCAAAAATAGAAAGTGTTTCAGAAATTTGAAATCTTCTAGACATATGTTCTGGTCAAAATCAATTTTCACAGAATATTCAGCAGGATTGTCAGGAATTTTTAATGTATATGTTTGATGTATTGGAAGATGAAGGTGTAGATATAAAAAATCTTTTTAGCCTTTCTTATCAATGGCAGCATGACTGCGACAACTGTAGTTTATCAAGTAGTACTACAATAGACACCGAAAGATTTATATATTTGACTTTACCAGACTGCAAATCAGTGCCTTTTAATAATCTAGTTAAAGCAGTGGATCACAATATGGTGTGTACCCAGTGTAAGTCTGCAATGCTGTCCACATTATTTATACAAAATTATGGTCAGTATTTCATTTTAATGTTCCAACGATGTAGATCTGATGGAACTAAATTGACAACTTCTATTAAAAATGTTGTGGCTTCTCAGTTATCAATTTCAGGAAGAACTTTTGCAACTGTAGCTATTATTTATCATGACGGTCCTTCAACAACATCAGGGCATTACACATGCTATTTAAAATGTCGAAAAGGTTGGACTAACTGTAATGATACTCATTTGACTTTCAAACAACGTTTGCCTTTTGACTTAAAAAATTCATACCTAGTGTTTTTACAACCAAAATTTAAGTAAAGGTAATTGGCCTATGAAGACGGGAGCAGTTAATACAAGTTAGTCTGCTGTTTAAAAATATATTGTGAGTAAAAGTGATGAAGATAATATAAACATTATAGGGGCATATTATCAAGGGGGTTTATCTCCGCTTTTTTGGCTTTAAAAGCCAAGAAAGCAGAGATAAAATTATCTCCCTATTACCTAGCTGTCGCTAACACCAGTTAGCGACAGCTAGTAGGAGATAGCGACCATCTTGGGCCCCACTTTGCATGTCAGTGATATTTATCACTAATGACATGCAAAGTGGGCGTGCCAAGATGTTAGCGACTGGAAACAGTTGCTAACATCGCTATCTCCTATTACCAACTTTTGGAGATATTCGCGCTAAGCGCGAATATCTCCAAAAGCTAACACCTTCCCTGAGCAGTTCTTAGCCATGTTATCCAATGGGAGGTGGATAACATGGCTAAGAGCATTAGCTCGGTAATGCATGAATATCGCTGACTTTTCAGCGATATTCATGCATTGCGGCCGTTTTTTATCGCATTTGCGATAAACCTTGGTAATACCAAGGTTTATCTGCGATAAAAATCGCCGCAGCTCAGCGGTAAAATTTTGTCTCTAACCAAGCAATAGCGATAATTATCGCCATTGCTTGGTAATATGCCCCATAGTTCTAACAAAGGTACAGTAAGTGGATCGCATAGTAAGTGATATCAGTATTATAGGAAATGTTCAACATGAGAGAGCCAGAGATGGAATTATGAATATTTAAATATTGTGAAAATGTTGTTTGAGTCTTTCTTTCAGAACGTCGGGAAAACGATATTTTTAGAGTTTGTTTTAAGTCATTTCAAAATATACTGATACATCTGACACTATTTGGCCTTAAGGAAGGGTGAAGGAATCAGCAAAGAGTCATGACTGAACAGAAGTAGTAAATGAAAACATTGAAACATATTTCAGATGTTCTTGGAGCTTTTCTTCTAGAAAGTCGATGAAATGGAATTTTTAGAGAACAGCAGAATACCTTCCAACGAAAAGGACCTTCATGATGTACTATTTGGCCTAAAGGAAAATAAGTGAATCAAAGATTAATGTACATATGTGATTTGTAAGTTTATATGTTTTTTTTTAACACAATCTTTTTGATTGTGTTTTTTTTCCCGCTGTCATATGATGAATAGTTTGAACTCACTGTTTTTAGTGAAATTCAATATGTTCTGAGAACAGCAAAAATAAACTATCTAACATGTTGTACAAATTATTGTTAGTTTGTATTATATAATTTGTATTGTATTCCCCTTGTCTTACACTCACTTTCTTTTTTCCTCTCTGTTTCAGCTCTCTTTACTCACTCACACTGCCTTTCTCTCACTCTGTTTCACACCTATTCGTTTACTACACTTCTTTCACAACCCCTCATTTCCATTTCAACTGTCTACATTCCCTCTCTCACTTGCATCACTTTTTAGCTTTCAGTCTCCCTGTTTTATTTCCCTTTTCCGTCTTTTCCTTCTTTGCTCTTTTAGTAATTCCTCTTTACTCACTCAGCACTATTGTCGCACTCTGTCACTATAACTCACCCACTCTCCCTTGCTTATCTTTCTTTGCTCCTTTCTTTTGACCTCTTCTCTCTATTTTCCATTCACTACCTCTATGTCCTCAGTCCCTCACTCTCCTTGTGTTATGTTCACTTGTGTTTATCTACCTTCTATAATTTCTCTAAAAACAACTTCACTGCTCCTCTATCATCGTTCTTCAAACCAATTCTTTTACTCTGGTTCCAATACTACCCCTCATTTCCTATCTTTCAGTGTCCTTCTCTTTACTTTCATCACCGAATCACTTTCTCTCAGTACCACTGCTTTAGTCCTCTTCTCCTCTTTTTCCTTCTTTTGCTCCCTTACTCATTTTTCTTTCCTCACTCACTGTACTCCACTTCACTCAGTCTTTCCCTTAGTCTCTCTCACTACTAACTTCCTCACTCCTTTTCCCTCAATCCTTCTATATTATCCTCTCCCCCTTCATCCTTTCACTCTATGACTCCCCTTTACTCACTCTCATTTATCTTCCATTCCTAATTCTTCTAAATGCATCCTCAATTAGACTCCTTCCTCTCTCAGTCATTCCCTTTTTACTTACTCTTGTTTCTTGATTTAGTTTTGCTAATTCACATTCTTTTAGTATCTTTCTTACCTTCAGTTCATTTCTCTCTTCTTCTGTTCCTCTCTGTCACTGAACGAATCTGCATTACTCTTAGTAATTTGCTCTCCTTCTATTTCTTTTTCCCTCTTTTTGTCCTTCTATATTTCTTTATTTCCCTTTCTGTGTCTTTCACTCTTACTTTATTTCTTAGTACATTTTTATGATTTTTAACCTCTTGACTTGTCTCTTCTATTTTAAAATATATATTTTACTAATTATAACCTATTTTTTTCTCTCTTTCACAGACACAAAGTGTAGTAAAAACATGTAATTAAATTTACATTGATTATATGGTAAGTATGACTAAAAAAATGTAGTTTGTCATCACTCTTTGCTTTAACCTCACTACTATTCTCTCACCCTACCTCACTCCTGTTTCCTTACTCTGCTTCCCTCACTATTCTTATCCTCCATGTTTACTCTTCTTTGCCTTACTCTCCTACCACATTCAACTTCTTTCCGTCCCCCTGCTTTACTTCCCTTACCCTCTGTTCCCTTCCCTCACTCCCTCACTCATTCCCTTCCTCATTTACTTCACTCCTCTCACTCCTTTTCTCAGTCCGTCCGTCCTCACAGTTCCTCACTTCCGTTCCCTCACTCTGTCTCTCTTACCATCACTGTGTCTGTCTCCTTAGTCTGTCACTACTCTTTTGTCATGCTCACTCCCTACAACTCACCCACACTCCCTTATTTACCTTTCTTTGCTGCTTCACTCAGACCCTTTCAGTTACTCCTTCCTTTACTCTCTCTGTCCTTTCTCTCTGTCACTCCCCATGTCTTACCCTTATTCACTTTTATCCACCCTCTTTCACCTCTCTTTACTTACACTCATTGCTCTTTTCTCACTCACTCACATTCTCCCAGTACCTCTGCTTTAGTTTTTTTCCTCTCTCTTCCCTTGTTTTGCTCCCTTATTCATTTTCCTTTTCTCACTTACACCCTATTACACCTTCTCTCTGTCTTACTATCTAATACACAGTCCCTCTGTGTTGCTCCCTCTAGCTCTCTTTCTCTTAACATCACTCTCTCTGTGTCTTTCCCTCATGCTCAGTCCTTTTTTTTTTTTTTTCTTGGTGCGCTCCCCGGTACGCGCACCGGGGAGCGTACCGGTACGCGTACCCTGGAGAAAAAAGAATGACAGAGTTTCCAAAAAATGTAGCTTTTTTTTTAAATGAGAGGTAGTTCTAAAAAGAACAGTTTTTTTATTCTTTTTGTTGTTTTATATTTTGTTATTGTTTTTTTGAACATTTTTTACTTTTTTTGGCTTTTCTGAACAGTTTTATATTTTTTGTATTTTTTATGGGGAGAAACAAAAAACAGGGAATTGTAAATGGCTCAACTGGAGCAAAAAAAAAACAGGAAAAAATTAATCTTTCTTCGGGCACTTGTGGTGATCCCAAGCACGGGTGATAAGTGTAATGCTTTGCTCACCATAGCATATTGTCCCTCCACAAAATATGCAAACGATTTTAAAATGGGAAAGCTTGGATTGAATGGTTGGGCTCATCTCCCTCGCCTCTGGACCCGATGGCGTGGGTTGATTACTTTGGGAGGTGCTGGCAGAAGATTGGGCAGGGTTTCTGGCCAGTTCCCTGACCTCTGCCCTAGCATAGTTATTAGGGTGCCGGCGTTGCATGTGCCGAATCATGGTGTTGTTGCCAATAGAGTATTTTTTGTTAGGGTTCCCCCTTGAAAGTTGAAAGCCACAGATTAAACAAGTCGCCTTTGGTGCATTAACTTTCTTCTTGTCCTTTGGGATGGAAAAAAACAGCCAGATAAAGTGCTCCTTTGGCTTATATGGGGTAGTATCTTCTGGTAGGAACCTCCCCTCCTCTTCCTCCTCCTCCTCCTCTTCTTGTTCTCCACCACTGTGGTGTTGTGGTGGTCCTTGTGGTGGTGGTGGTGGTGGTGGTGGTGGTGCAGATGCTCCTGCAGCTGCTGCTACTGTAGCCATTTTTCAGACAAATAGGTACAGAGAGGTCTTTCAACAGGTCTTCTTCACTCAAAGTACAAAGTGAGAATGAGAAAAGTAGGTGGGGGCTTTCATCATTTGGAAAACAAAACTGTCCAGAACCAATGAAAAGTGTTACTTTCAGGTCACATGACTCGGGCCTTCATCATTTGGAAACCAAAACTGATCTGAACCAATGATAAGTGTTATTTTCAGGTCACATGACCCGACTACGCTACGCGCCCCGGGGCGCGCCCGGGGGCGCGTAGCGTAAGCGCGTCAGGACGTTGCACGATCATATACGTTCGGGCGCTTCTGGGTGCATTTACGCCGTGCGTCATAAGACGCATCACGCGGCTACGCAATACGTCACGATGATGTTTTCGTTCGCGGCAATAGCGCTAACGGGACGCTCACCGGTACGCGCACCGGGGCGCGCCGTAACACTGCGCTCACCGGTGAGCGCATCGATACGCGCCCCGGGAGCGCTCCAGGGCAAAAAATAAATAAATAAATAAAATAAACATTAACAAAATAGTATTACATAACTATACAATATAAAATTCATTATAAAAAATATTACATTTCATACCTATAGAGATTTGCTATTAAAAAACCCATGAAATTCACTGAAAAAAACATAGGTTTCACACCAGTTATAGTTAGGAATTAGCATTTAAAAAACCTATTAAATTCACTGAAAAAACCATAGGTTTCACACCAGTTATAGTTAGCTGGAAATTTTACTCGCATAAAACCATTGAAATTCCCACGTTATAGTTAGTTGGACTCACTATAACTTGCGCGTGCAATGCACTGCTGATGACGTCACATATTACATCACTCATGACATTGTCAGTGACATCACTCATGACATCACTGATGACACCATCCTTGTGACAGAGTGACAGACCTCCTTTCACTGTAATGTAACCCTTGAAACACATATTCAATAATAGAAACTAAAATTTTCAAAAAAATAGAGATACCCATACCAGTTACAACAACCAATTCAATAATTCCACCATCTATATACACATCCACTTATTCACCAAAAGTTCTATATAGTCACTCATACATATACTCATCATATGTAGTGATACACCTATACATCCTGTTACACACCGACAGTCATCTAAAACACACTCTGACACACACTCACACATGCAAATAAACTATTAAACATCCATTTATTTGCATATACAGCTATACACACACTTCCACTTTACTTCTAAAGAAACTTACACATATTTACTCTCTTAAAAAATCACTTATAGAAACACATACTAATTTAAACAGGAACTCTTACAATCTCTTACTCTCACATATACTCACTTATATAGATCAATATTCACATGTACTAGATTAAAACATATGTAGTTACACATTCGGCTGGTCACACTCTGGATCCGTTTTTTACCAACTTAACGGATGTCCAAGTTTCGGCTGTTTCTCCTGTGGCAGGGACTGACCACTTTCTGGTGTCCGTCCGGCTACCCCTTCCTGTAATCCCTACTATTCCATCCTCTAAGTGGATTCCTTGGTGCCACTGGAATAATCTTAGGCTAGAGGACCTTCATCACATCATGGCTGACGAGCCATTAGGCCCTCTGCTTAACGTTACCTCGGGCTATGATCTGTTCTGTAACTGGATTACTAAGGCGCTTGACGCTTTGGTACCTATCATCTCTAGTAAATCCAGTTCCCGGCAGGCGAGCCCGTGGTATGACAGTGCTCTCCGCGCCTTGAAGGGCTCCTGTAGACGGGCAGAAAGGGAGTGGCGTAAGTCGTACGATGCTGCCAAAAAAACTACGTACCTGATGTCTGTCAAGCTCTACCATCGAGCCATATGCAGAACCCGGGCAGCGTTCTACGCGGCAGAATTCCGTAGCAGCCTCAACCCATCTAAGATCATCTTTAAAACCATTAAGGATTTGATGGCTAAGAGAGCTGCCTTGCAAGTGGATAGTTCCATCTCCCACTGTGAAACTTTAGCCGCTTTTTTCATGGACAAAGTTAGGAACATCTACCAGTCGTTCCCCAGCACGACGCCACCCGTGATCCCCTTGAAGGTCTCCAGTGGCTGTCTGTCGCTGCACTCTCTTCCCACTCTTTCTGGGGATGAGTTTGCTAAGTGGGCGCAGCGAGTCAAGTCTGGTTCACCTGCAGACCCTCTAAGATCTGCCCTGTTCAGGGACCCTGCCTTTCAGGGGCGCATGACAGTGTGCTCACTGATTAATCTCTCCCTGACCTCAGGCATTGTTCCCGCCAAGTGGAAGCAAGCGGTGGTTTCCCCGATCCTGAAAAAAACATCTTTGGATCCTTTAAAACCAGAAAACTACCGCCCTATTTCTTTGCTTCCCTGGCCGGCAAAAGTTATGGAGGCTCACGTCAATCTGACCCTCGCAGAGCATATGACCCGGGCCAATGTCCTCGATCCCATGCAGCATGGGTTCCGTGCTGGTCACAGCACGGAGACGGCCCTTCTGGCAATGGTAGAACATCTGCGGATTGTGTTGGATGCAGGTCAAACGGCAGCGCTTATTCTATTAGATCTTAGCGCTGCCTTTGACACGGTGTCTCATCGCATCCTTCTACACCGCCTAGAGGACATTGGCATCTGTGGTTCTGCTCTGCAGTGGTTCCGCTCCTTCCTCAGTGATTGCTCCTTCTGCGTTGCCACCCCTCCTTTTCAGTCCAAGTACCATCCTGTGGACATGGGGGTTCCCCAGGGCTCCTCGCTGAGTCCCACGCTTTTCAATCTGTACGTGCGACCGCTGGCTGAGGTCGCTAGGCAGTGGGGCCTTACCATGGTCTCTTATGCCGATGACACTCAGCTAGCGTTTACGATCAGCGGGGATGCCGAGAAGGATGCCCCCATGTTCCGAAATGGGCTGAGAGAGGTGGCCAGCTGGATGAATAACAACTGTCTCCAGCTGAACGCGAAAAAAACTGAGGTGATGATCGTTGGAAGAGATGCGGACCCCTGGGGGGACAGTTGGTGGCCGCCTGAGCTGGGGCCGGCCCCTAATCCAGTCTTGGAACTCAGGAACCTGGGAGTGTGGCTTGATCATACACTCTGTTTTACGACCCATACCAAGAGAGTGGCGGCAAGCTGCTTAGGTGTCCTACGCGGGTTAAGACCGGTGCTCAAATTTTTTGATGCCCCAACAAGACAGCTGGTCATCCAAGCGATGATTATTTCCCGGTTGGACTACGCTAGCTCACTCCTTCTTGGAGCAAACCAAGCGGAGATCCTCCGCCTACAACGGGTACAGAATGCAGCGGCGAGGGCGGTGGTCGGTCTGCCTCGGACCTGTCCTACCTCTAATACTCTACGGGCCTTGCACTGGCTACCGATCCAAAGTAGAATCCATTTTAAAGCTCTCAGTCTGGCTTTTAAAATCCTAAAAAGGTCGGCACCAGAGATGCTTAACAATCTTATATCTCCCTACGTTCCTTCTCGCCCACTCAGATCTCTTGGTCAATCTCTTGTGGTTGTCCCACGCTTCAGACTTAGCCGGATGGGCGGACGCTCTTTTCGAGTGAAAGCTGCGACTCTCTAGAACGCTCTTCCTTTGGAAATCCGCCTGTTAGATGACTTATTAACTTTTCGTAGGGCCCTGAAAACCTTTTTGTTTCAAATTCCTGCTTTTTTCCTTTTCTCTCCGTTTTTAGTGTTGTGTTGTGTCCACCTTTCCCTGCGCCAGCACGCTCCTTCGCTGGAGCATCTGTGCGCATAAACAAATGCCAATAACATAACATAACAGTTACTGTTAAAGACACTAGTGAGACAGTCATTCACTCACTAACACACACATATACACACTCATCCACCCATACAGTCCTGCACATATGCTGTCTTTAAAACACATACAAAGAGAGAGTCAGTCATTCATGCATCTATGTGCTAGGTAATACCCCCACCACACCATACAAACACTCCTACTGATACTAAGAAAATATCTAATAACCCATATACATACACATGTAGCTACTCACCAACCCATGCAGCCACTTATACACAAAGTGAAACACTAATACATATATTTAAATATTTAAACATTACTCTCTAATATATGTATTCACTAAGATACACTTAATAAGCCAGTTAACCAATCATTTTTTTTTTTAAATCCATGTAAACACTTATTTAAACATTTATTCTTCCATCAACTTTTACATATACATATATAACACATATTTATTTTTCAGAAAGACACACATTCACTGGATGGTGTCATCAGTGATGTCATGAGTGATGTCACTGACCATGTCATGAGTGATGTAATATGTGACATCATCAGCAGTGCATTGCACGCGCAAGTTATAGTGAGTCCAACTAACTATAACGTGGGAATTTCAATGGTTTTATGCGAGTAAAATTTCCAGCTAACTATAACTGGTGTGAAACCTATGGTTTTTTCAGTGAATATATATATATATATATATATATATATATATATATATATATATATATATATATATATATATATATTACCTACTGGCGGTCGCCAGTAGGTATATATAGTTAGGATTTTTTTCCTATGGGATTTTTGAAAATTCTATGTTGAATAACTTTGGCGTTTGAGGACGGAATTGGCTGAAATTTTCAGGAAAATGGAAAATTTTGTTTCTGAGCAGCCCCTGAAAATTCCAGGGGCTTTCGTAAAGGGGGGGCCGAGAAAAAAGGGGGGTCCCAAAACACGTTTTTCCCATGCAATTTTCCATTGGGCGGTTGGACTCACTTTTAGCTCGAACGGCTGAATGGATTTCCACGAAACTTGGCAAAATTGTAGATATTGTTTGCCCGATGTGCCTTTGCTAGGTCTCAATATATGTGCTTCAGTGGATTTTGACAAATTAACGTTCAAAAAAATATATATATCTGTGACAGCGTCCCGGTTAGCGCCCCGGTTCGCGTACCTGACGCGTAACGGAACTTTGCGAGGAGAAGCGGATTGGCTCTCCGGTGACTGTCAACATTCTAAACAGTCCGGTGCGGCCGCCATCTTGTCTCTCGGTAGGATCGAGAGACAAGAGGTGGAAATAAACTAAGGGGGAAATGAATAAAAGGGGGCAAGGTAGACCCCTCCTGACCCCCTAGGATTGATGTGGGGCCTATTGAAGGGCCCCGTGGGGCATAACATTTTTTTTTTTTAATCGATTTTTCACGATAGGAGCGCTACCCGGTACGCGAACCGGGTAGCTTACCGGTAGCGTAACGGGAGTCCGCCATCTTGCGTTAAGGTCTAATTTGGACACAAGATGGATGCTAAACAATGCTGGGATTGTGTAAAAGGGAGCAAGGGAGACATATCCTGACCCCCTAGGTTTTGTGAGGGTGGATGAGGAGACCCATATATGTCCAAAAAAAAGCGAACCGGGTAGCGCTCCGGAAAGCGTAAATCATGAAAATTATTTTTTTTTAAAGTTACATTTAAAATTTGTTTAGAGTGATCATAGTTAGGGTAGCTCTGAGAAGAGCTTTTGGGTCTGTGGTAGATTTAGGTACTTATAAGTAGGTACCAATACATAGTCTTAAATTCAGGATGAAAATTCTATTCCCCTCATCTGAGAAGTGAACTCCATCTCCTCTGTAGATATCTTGCATGTAGTAACGCAAGTTATTGTTGTAGATGGAGCCCATTCCATGGTCTCTCATGTAAGCTGAAACAGACTTATTTACATGCTTCCTCGATTTCTCAATTTGTGGACAAAATTGGTTGGACCACCTCCATTTCTGTCTTTGGCATATATTTGAATATACCAAGGCAGTTTGAGGAAAAAGTGCCATCAATTGCTCAAAGGTGTCCTTTAAAAGCATTTCCAGACCTACCCCAGTCAAAGTGCCCAAGTCATTTCCTCCACAGTGCACAATTAACAGGTCAGGGTTTGGCAAATGCAAAAAGGTTTTCACCAATGGTATCAATTGGTGACATCTTAATCCTCTGTGGCCAATCCAGTTGATTTCCACATTTTGTAAATTGAGGTTGTGTAAATATATGTATATATGTATATATGTATATTCACTGAAAAAACCATAGGTTATAGACCATATATAGATAGGAATTAGCATTATCAAAACCTTATTTTACTCACACAAAACCATTGAAATTCGCATATATAGTTAGTTGCACTAACTATATATCGCGCACCCGCAATCCACTGCTGATGATGTCACATATTACATCATCCATGACATGGTCAGTGACATCACTGATGACATCACTGATGACATCTCAAATGACATCACTGATGACATCTCATTTGACATCAATGACCACATCACTGATGATATCATTCATGTGATAATACAATGCATCTCCTCACACTCTAATATAACCTCTGTTACACCCAGTGTTAAATACAGAATATCATTTTTGAAACCATTGACACACCAATACTAGTTACTACATACGCACTCACTGATTCCTACGTCTACACACACATTCACTCATTCACCCATACAATCATTCATACATACAATCACTCATCTTTACAACACTATCATATGCACTCATACACCTATACAGACACTCACACTCTGCCACTCATCCATGGAGTTACTCACTCACCTAGTCAGTCCTGTAAAGAATCAATCACACTTCCATTTTGTCATCTATACAGTTAAACACAGAACACCTTACATTTTCAAACATATACTAGCACATACTTACTCTCTTATACAATCAATGATACAAGTACACATTGATCTGCACAGAGTCACACACCTCCCAGCCAGCCACACACACACTCAGTCTCCCATACAAATACTTGGGCAACCAATCAATAACCCATATAGCCACTCATATAGCTACTGATCAACACATGCAGCAGCTTGCACACTTTCAGACAGTTTAGTCACTAACCCATGCATTCAGTAAGACGCATTTAATCACTCACTCATACAGTCAATCACGCACCTACTAAAACCTTCATTCAGACACTTATACATCCACTCATTCTTCAATATGTAAAACATATTTAAACTTTACAGAAACACACAGTCACTGGATGATGTCATCAGTGATGTCATCAGTGATGTCATTTGAGATGTCATCAGTGATGTCATCAGTGATGTCACTGACCATGTCATGAATGATGTAATATGTGACATCAACAGCAGTGGATTGCGGGTGCGCGATATATAGTTAGTGCAACTAACTATATATGCGAATTTCAATGGTTTTGTGTGAGTAAAATAAGGTTTTGATAATGCTAATTCCTAACTATATATGGTCTATAACCTATGGTTTTTTCAGTGAATATATATATATATATATATATATATATATATATATATATATATATATATATATATATATATATATATATATATATATATATATATATATATATATATATATATACACGTGTGTGAAGCAGCCAAAAGGCATGGGAGCACTGGAGCACTGTAGAGGGACAAAGACGAGCATAAATTCAGTGAGCGATGGGAAAGGTAGCTGGTTCATGGACAATTAATGCGTTGTAATGCAGTGTTCTTTGAAGTGGTGTGTATTCATCTCTTTTCTAAATTGGAGCTGCACTGGGGTAGCCCTGATGGAAACAGTTCCAGTTCCCGAGTGCCCCATCTTTCCGTCTCTTCATTTTGGTAGCAGAGCTGCTATGGTTTGTCTGTGCTTCTCCTGCACGTCTTTTTGCGAAAGGATAGTGCAGGTATCAGAGTCTTGACCGATAAATGCAAATATCTATGAATAAGCAAAATCGAGGGTTAATGCATTATACACAGAAACTCAAATGAGGTATGGGAACGTAAGGGAAAAGGTGTTGAAGGTTATCAAACACTCAGGAGGTGGAGTACGAGAGGAAAGCTAAGTCAGCATGTTCTGAGATTGCCTAGAAATTAGAACATGTTTGAATATCTTACTGACTTAAAACACCCAGCGAGAATTATATTTCTTATGTATAAAATGAACGTGTAGTCAGGAGTTCATAAATTATTTAAACATGAGAACAGAGCATGGGCGGTATTTTTAGAATGCCGGTGGCAGCAGTTCTTTAACATTTCCTGCTATCGGTTAGAAAAAAGCAAGTCTGTGCGAAGATAAATTAACTTTAATAGAAAAAATGAAAGAAGATGAAGCGAGCCACGTGTGACGAGAGAAAGTGACTCTGACACAACACGTGCCTTTTTAACAGAGTTGGGATTTAATTAGATCCGCAGGAAGTCCATACGCATTACAAGATAATAATCATCGTATTTGACATCATACAACTCTCCTGCAACAGCATTTAACTCTTATCCTTCAGCTGGCACAAAACGACTGCATCAAATTCATTTTCCCTGATAGGGAGTGATACTTGGATATTGTAGGAATGAAAACAGTAAATATTTTAAACATTATTTAACACGCACTTGAAAAGTCAATGGACATGATTCACATAGATAAGTGACAATTTTGAGTCCGTTTACACTTAAGTAGCAAGTGTGCTACTTTCAGTATTTACAAACTATGAGAAGGGGCGTAGCTTGGACCCTATGGGCCTCATTCTTATGTCGGTGGGACAGCTATCGACAAGACGCTGGTGGCATATCTATGCCATTGGTCCATCCAATGGCATAGATATGGCATTGGATGGACCAATTCCGGCGCTTGAAGCGAGTTAGGCGCGGGGAAACACTGTCGCCTTTGACAGGCTTAAGGAGCCCATTAGGACAGGGGTTAGATTCCTACTCTCTACAATGGGGCGCGCCTGTGCAGGCTCTGCTGTAGGGCTTAGGATATCCCTTTCCGACTACCTGCTCTTGGCGGTCCCACCTCCATGAACAGGCAGCCCGAAAGGGATTTTGGCGGCCCCTAGCAGGGCCCCTGTCACCTGTGGACATCCGCTATAGGGCAAGGGAGGCACATGTGGTGCCCCCAAATATCTATGCACTGTGTTTGCAAACATCCCTTTTCTATTGCGGCTTGTGCTGCGGCTCTCTCCAGCCCGCAGCACAAGCCACAATTAACAAGCAATTACAATGCAATGGTCTCGGCAATATTATTGGTAGAGCTATTGGTATTGCTCATTATTTTTATTTATTTTTTGTATCCCTAAATAAATGCCAATGTTATTTCTATTGGCATTAGTTGTTTTTTTTGCATATGTGATTCCTATTGCATTAGCAGAGAGAGAGAGTGAGGTAGTGAGATAGAGAGATAGAGTGAGGTATTGAAATAGAGAGAGAGTCAGGTAGTGAGAGAGAGAGTGAGGTAGATAGAGAGTGAAGTAGTGAGATAGAGAGAGTCGGACTCAAACAGCTGGTGTCCACCCCCACCCACCTCGCCGGACACACACTCGACGCCGTCTTCTCATCCAGCAAAGACATCGCCTTCAGCCACGCAACAGGACTCCACTGGACGGACCACAGCTGTGTCCACTTCACCTTCAAACGAACGACGATCCACCACCACCAGCAACAGGTTGCCCGAAGAAGCTGGAACAAGATCACAGCCGACCAGCTCACCGCCTCCCTGAGCCAGCACCCTCCTGCCGGCTCAACGAACCCCAGCCAGGCCGCCGACAACCTCACGAAGTGGATCAGCAACTGCGCGGACGAACTCGCCCCTCTGAGGACCCCGCCCAGCAGACCCGGCAGCAGAAAAACCCCATGGTTCACCGACGAACTCAAGAACTCCAAGAAGAACTGCCGAGCCCTCGAGAAAGTATGGAGGAGGGAACCAACAATGAACAACATGTCCACCCTCAAGCTCGCCACCCGGAAACACCACCAACTGATCCGCGCCACCAAGAAACTGCATACAAGGACCGTCTGGACAACAACGCACACAACTGCAAGGAACTCTTCAACATCGTGAAAGAGCTCTCCAACCCCAACGCCGGAAACAACGACATCACCCCATCGCAAGACCTCTGCAACTCCCTCGCCTCCTACTTCCACAACAAGATCGCGGACATACACAACAGCTTCAGCATCCAACCAACGCACGTCAAAACCGCAGCAACGCCACCCACCACCACCCTCCGCGCCTGGACCCCGATCAGCACCGAAGACACCATCCGCACGATGAACTCCATCCACTCCGGATCTCCAACCGACCCCTGCCTTCACCACGTCTTCAACAAGGCCGACGCTGTCATCGCACCCCACCTGCGGGACATTATCAACACCTCCTTCGACACCGCCACCTTCCCTGAGAGCTGGAAGCACGCCGAACTCAGCGCTCTACTCAAGAAACCTACAGCGGACCCCACCGAACTCAAGAACTACCGTCCCATCTCGCTCCTCCCGTTCCCGGCCAAAGTCATCGAAAAGACCGTCAACAAACAGCTGGCCGCCTTCCTCGAGACGAATGGATCCCTCGACCCCTCACAGTCTGGCTTCCGAGCCAACCACAGCACCGAGACCGCCCTCATCGCCGCCACCGATGACATCCGTACCCTGATGGACAACGGAGAAACAGCGGCCCTCATCCTCCTGGACCTCTCCGCGGCATTCGACACTGTATGCCACCGCACCCTAGTACAGCGCCTTGGCAACATCGGAATCCAGGAGAAGGCACTGGAATGGATCACCTCCTTCCTCGACGGAAGAACACAGAGAGTCCGCCTACCACCGTACAAGTCAGAGGCCACCGAAGTCATCTGCGGCGTCCCTCAAGGATCCTCGTTGAGTCCCACCCTCTTCAACGTCTACATGAGCCCCCTCGCGGCCATCGCACGCCAACACAACCTCAACATAATCTCCTATGCCGATGACACCCAACTGATCCTCTCCCTGACCAACGACCCCGCCGCCGCCAGAGCCAACCTGCACGAAGGGATGAGAGATGTAGCTGAATGGATGACGACCAGCCGCCTGAAACTGAACTCAGACAAGACGGAGGTCCTCATCCTGGGCTCCTCGCCCTCCGCCTGGGACGACTCCTGGTGGCCGCCCGCCCTGGGCACCGCACCCAAACCGACGGACCACGCACGCAACCTGGGCTTCATCCTGGACTCCTCCCTCTCCATGACCAGACAAGTCAACGCCGTCTCCTCGTCATGCTTCAACATCCTGCGCATGCTACGGAAGATCTTCTGGTGGATCCCCACCGAGACCAGGAAGACTGTCACCCAGGCCCTCGTCACCAGCCGACTGGACTACGGCAACGCCCTCTACGCCGGAACCACTGCCAAGCTCCAGAAGAGACTCCAGCGGATCCAGAACGCCTCAGCCAGACTCATCCTCGACATCCCACGAAACAGCCACATCTCCGGGCACCTGAGAGACCTGCACTGGCTCCCCGTCAACAAAAGAATCACCTTCCGCCTCCTCACCCACGCACACAAAGCCCTACACGACCAAGGCCCGAGCTACCTCAACAACCGAATCAACTTCTACGCTCCCAAGCGCCACCTCAGATCAACCAGCCACGCCCTCGCCGCCGTCCCCCGCTTCCAAAGAGCGACAACAGGAGGAAGGTCCTTCTCCTACCTGGCCGCCAAGACCTGGAACTCCCTCCCGACCGACCTACGCCTGACCCAGGACCACCTCTCCTTCAGGAAGAGGCTTAAGACCTGGCTGTTCGAGCAGTAAAGGCACCCCCCCCTCCTAGCGCCTTGAGACCCTACGGGTGAGTAGTGCGCTCTATAAATGTATTGATTGATTGATTGATTGAGAGTGAGGTAGTGAAAGAGTGAGGTAGTGAGGGAGAGGGATGTCGCCCCTTCATGAGAACCCCCCCCCCTATGATGTTTTTACTGGACACCCCGTGGCCCAGCCAACAGCAGACTAAAACACTAACACACACACAAAACCACCAACTGCTAAACTTCTTGTCAGAATAATGCAAGCACCTGCATAAACACCAAGGGAGTGTGGCGCCAGAAAGAAACGTGAGGGAAATTTTAAAAAGAGGAACTCGAGCGGGCGGTGAAACATGAAACGGCAAAGAAGAGAAGAATGATGCTGCGATTGTTTCTTAACGGGCCATGTTAATTAGTTAGACCTGAGATGCTGGGCGCAAAGGGTCAATCAAGCTCACAGGACTGAGGCCACGGTTTCACTTAAAAACATGCCGTAGGTTGGCTAAGGGCTGTATGTTGCGCCTGCTTCGCGCACTTCTGCTCTGTAGCAGTGGGGTAAAAAAAAAAGTCAGAAAATTGACTTAATGTTTCCAGCGCCTCCGCAAAACCTTAATACATAATCCGTGATTTTTGCACTGCCACTGTTCAGAATATGCAACTCTTCCAGGGCTGCCAGACTGTTATTGGCAAATTACTATCAGCACTTACACTACATGGCAGAAGATTCAACCTGTATTTCTGGTATAGGAGAAGAGGGCGTGTGCAGAGGTGTACTGGTGCGCTGTGTAATCTCTGGAAATTTCAGGTCCAGGTGATCGCTATGCAGCGCCTGTCTGTAGTGACCCCCTGCTGACTCACGGCCCACGGACACTGCCGCAGCCCTACAGTACAGCAGAGGCACTGGGATATTGGGAAATATAGTACAACTGCTTATCAAATCAGGAGCTAAGCTGCGAACCCCGCGTTCCAACTCGAAAGAGTTCAGTCAATGAACTAATGCCTGCAGTTCTATAATTCGGCATCTGTAGGCCGGCCCAGATGAACCAACCCAGCTTGACTCAGAGCGGCTACAGGAAGACTTGGGAAATAGCACACGGGAGAGAGTTTAAAGAAGTTACTGTATTTTTATATTGCACTTGGAAATTATTCAGACAGATGTGCATGAATCAGTTGCACTGACTTCACATCTGAGAACAAGTATCCCAAGCCCGGTGAACACCGTCGCTGGTCTTCGCTGCCGCTTTCCTTGATGATTGTTTCCTTTTCCACACTATCAATATACTCTCCCCAACACAAAAGGTCTAATCTTGTGAGCTGCAGCCACTGCTTTATTTTCGAGAAACGAGTTGTCCCTTTCCTCCGCAGCGACTAACTTCTAGTACTGCTCCTATTGTAGCGCCGGCTAGAACGAACTTCAACGTGTCTGAGCTGGGTAGAGGTGTTCATCTGGGGACTGACCGACAATTTAGAAAGCGCCAAGAGGCCCGGCCAGCTCATAAGAACTCACTCCTTAGCCAAGCAGACCGGTCTTCATTTTCCTCTTAAGGAGAGATAGAGGCAAAGATGAGAAGGAGACTTTCGCACCATCAATCGGGCCCTCGCCTTACTCCAGGAAGTGACGTTTTATTCAGGGATGTAAACTGGAAGACAAATAACCTGGGCCAATGGGATTATGAGGGAGGGGAGCACCAAATTATGCGGAACCTGGGTTGACCAAATTATGTGGCAAATAAAGGAAATTACGCAGCATAATGTAGCACATTTTTTGATAGTTTGACGTCATTATTATTTAATTTTTTATATGGTAATACAGTTTGGGCAAATATTTCACCTCATTAGTACCACTGCGCGCAAACACATGTGGCACTTTTTATTAACTTTGGATCCGTTTAAGATAAAAACATTGTTTTTTAAAAACCTGCAGATTATGCGGCAAATCCATAATTATACGAAATAAACCCCGGCACAGAATCACATAAATTACGGTGGGCCTGCAAATAACCCAATTTAAAACAAATACCGGAAGCCAATGCAACAACGACCCATGGGCTGCTGACATGACCTTTACCTCCCACAACTGCGTTTTGTGCTCTTGGGCGCAGACATTTAAAGCAATTTCAAGTAAAGAATGATGAAACCGATTTAACTGCTCTGATTTTAAGCGCCCAGTTTATTTTTTAAGTAAAACGAAGGAGAATAGGTTTGCAATCAAACTGATAACGGCTCCGTGGCAATTAGTTGACGGGGGTATGGGGGCGTTGCTTGCAGTTAAATAAATACCGTAGCTCAATTTCTCACTTTCTCTATTAACTACAGCTCACGAAGAAAGGGCAGCAAGTGAAGGGATTTTCTTTTGACCTCCATTTTGGACATGTTAAGAACAAGTCAGTTTACAGTCAGGCAGGTCTTAATGTCCTCAAAATAAATACTCTAAATCTCTAGCCAAAAGGAGCAATGGAAAAAGCTCACTGTACACCTGTGAAATGTCTACATGCGCATAATGTTAGAAAAAAACCACCCCAAACCTTTAACAGTGGCCGGTCTTCAGCACTCCACTGCTTCCCAATTAGATCGCGCTATGGCCGGTCTTCAGCACTCCACTGCTTCCCAGTTAGATCGCGCTAGACAAAGACCTAAATGAATACAACAGTAGAATCTCGGACGTGAAAGTGATTAATGAAACCAGGTGGGATAGATTTTCCAAGGATGATTTTCCAAGAATGTGACTCTTTTTTTTATTATTTACTAGTTTATGGGGAGCGGACTTCCGCGCGAGCCTGTAGGTGCTCGGACAGACAGCTGCAAAATGGCGGCTGCAAGCTTCCGATTTTTTCGGAGTTGGGGGCGTGGTTTTGTGGTTCTGAGTGACAAACTACGTCACTGTCTAAAGAACAGCAAAACTTACGCCCCCAAATCCGAAAAAGACGGAGCTTCTTTGGAGGGACGGCTCTCTCCTCCAATGGCTGGCCTCCGTTTAGGAAGCCAGCCAATGGAGGAGAGACGAGGAGGGAGGCGGGTTTAAGCTGCCACACTAAGTAACAATAAATCTCCGGACTACCGGTCTTGGCTTACGGCCGAGCCTACCGTCCCTGGACCTAAAAAGGGCATGCTTCTGACCTCCTACAGGGCAGTCACATCGGAATATGTCAGGTGAAACCGTCAACTACTAGTCGAGCGGTTATCATCCCACAACGATGGCGGTCAGACACTCCTCTGACTACCATAGTAATAAAGCCTTAAGATTTTGGGGGATGTGATCTTCAGGTTTCCCAACAATCACCCTGTGGTATCTTTTTAAAACACAATATTTGGGAAGCAGGGCATAAAGGAGGTTTAAATGGCAGTGGAAAAAGAGAGGATGGGGATGTTAGTGGTACTTAAACCACAACCTTTTTCTATCTAATCCACTTTTTTAAAGACCTCCAAAACAGAAACTGTAGAGAATGTGTGTGTTTTTGTTAGTGTGGGCATGTAAAAGTCCCAGGTGAAATATGACAGACACTTCACCATGCTTGACTGGAAGCACTTGCACTAAACTATTTACTACAGAATACATTTTTCACGGGGTGTAACACCCCCATAAGCTATGCTCTTGACCAACTTGTTGGTTCCAGTTCTGGTTTCCACAGGATTGGCAGCTCGAGGTGCTCTGGGTATTCGTAGCATTCCTGGTGTGTCGAAAGCTGACTGCCTTACTGACACGATCTGTGTGGATCCGAAGAAACAGAGTGCAGAGGCTTCAGCAGTTCCTGCGGGTGGCGACAGTGGTTGCGGTTCCGATTGCAGGTATAGTTGCCGCGGAGGGGAGGCATGGTGAGTTGGAGTAAGGAGTCAGAAAAAGTGCTCCCGGGAGGGCTCACAGAAGGTGGTAAAGTGCCTGCTTGCCCGCCCGCCTGCCAACAAGCCTTCCTGCCCCCCTGCCTGCCTGCCAACAAGCCTGCCTGCATGTCCGCTGGTCTGGCGCTTGGTTTCCCTGTCAGCCGGGAGCCAAAGGTTGAGCCGCGGTGACACTGCGAAAAACAGAGATAAAAATGGAGTGAAAGGCAGCGGCTGGCCTTGCTGAAGGAGAGGAGGGGTAAGCCCCAATCCGCTATGCATGTCTCTCTTTCAGTCCCCCTCTGAGCCTCCCAGCCTCTCTGCAATTCCAGAATTGCGGTCTTGAAGATGGCAGGCAGGAGTGTTTGACTACTTGAGAGGGTGACTCTTATTAGTCCCTGGCTCAAACTTGGTGCAATCCGCCAACTGTACACTACATTTGACAACAGCAAAAGTTACTGCTTGTGGGCTTTTTGGATTTTGGACTTCCACCTCCAAAACATTGTTTTGTTTGCTGTGTAACCACACAGCCAGTGCATCCTGCGCAATTAGTTGTAGGTGGACTGCGGGCCGGGAGCCCGCTGAGATAGGGAGGCGGAATTTTCAATTTTCTATTTCACTGCAATATGACTTATGGAGGATCTCCGGAGGTTTTAAATCTCTACATCCAGTCTGACCCTGGAAGGCCAGATAAGGCAAGAGTTAAAAGCCAGGAGGCCAAAATTTAAATTAGAAAAAGGGGGGAAAGAAGGCAAAAAAAGAAAGAATACAAAAGAAAGTCATAAAAACTTGTAAATCATAATCTCAAGGTTCTAAGGCACAGAGTCAAAAGACAAAGTTAGAGGTAAAGATTAAGACAAAAACAAAAACATAACACTATCCACGAAGGAAAAATAAAAGGAGAAAAAAAAAGTTTAAACATGCGATCTGGAAGAATTTGAAAGACGCCGGCGCGATTACTAAGGTTCAAAAACGTACAACAACAAAAAAAACATGGAAACCAAGTATCCAAAAGAATAAAGTCATTTGCTAAGTAGCCCTCTAATCTCCCCAATAACAGCCATGTTTGTGAGTTTAACAGAGACCCAAAGCTCGAGATTTGATTTCCTCAAAGATCCTAGATCAATTATTTACGCAACATATCACCTGGTATTGCCTAGTCTCTTCCCGTGAGATGATCTGTTGACCCCTCCCCCACAAACTTCCCTCCACTTCCACTCCCCCAGGGCATCGATAATAACACATCCAAACACAACACTTGGATTAGGGGTTGTACAACGCCGGTTGTATTTTCTTAAAATTAATAAATCATAATTAAAATTCACAACACAAATTTGTATATACGCTGAAAACCAAAACATATTCAATCACAATTCAAATACAGATATTCACACATTTTTATGGCTAACCTTAACATGAGTCTAATACATAGCCATACCTAACCTAAAACTGGAATATGTACACTTTGTTTTCTGCGTATCCTGGATGAGCCTACGTGCAAGGTCATGACTGTTCCCAACTACTTTCCTGGTCCCCCTTTACCGGAGTGACCTTGCGCAGGACGCCAGTGTGCCCACCAGCTACCTCCCAAGGGCTGATGTTATGCCACGTTGGCGCCCATGTACCAGCACAGGGGTTGGCACAACTTCCTACCATCGCACCCTTCAGCCTACCGGATGTGAGCGTCCCCTGGAGTGTGATGAGGGACCACTGCCCCCCCACAGGCTTTCCTGTTAAACAATGGGATGTGTACTAAGAGATGTATAATTTGACCTAGCAAACATGACCTTACCGCAGACTGAGGATACTCAGACATAAAATACGACAAGTGACTAAATTGACATATGACAAGCGGATAACTTGACCTTAACTTGTAAAGTAAACAAAACAATATGGTATTATACAAAAAATGACAACAATATTACAGACTTCAACCTGAAAAGCAAACCCTAAACATACGCCTGAACAGAACTACTTCCTAACGACCTCGCTGTCTCAAGAGATGGTGGGTGGGGAAAAGAAAAAGGAAGCTTCCTAGAGTGCTCTGGCGTCGGGATCGGGGGATGTTGTCTGTAGAGTGGAGCGGCGCAGAAGAGACTCTACTGCCGCTACGCTTCTGCTCCTTTTAAAGGGATTTCCCTTGCCTAACTGGAAAAAAACAGGTCCCGGTGAGATCCGGGACCCGTTTCCCCTGCATCACCCCGGAAGCTATTAAACTGCTTCCGGGGCATAGCCGCTTGCACCAATGGGCGAGATCGGGGGATGGGTGCCGACCGTGTCACCATCGCTGGACCCGCCCCCTGCCGTGGAAGTGTCCCGGAGACCGACACAACCGCCATATTGGCGGCATGATTGAGTTCCCGGTGGCGCCTTAGGAGACTCCTTTGGTCCCCCTAGGGATCGGCCAGAGGCCGGAAACACAAGTGGATGAAAAAGCCCCCATAAACATCTGGAAGCCAATAAATCAACCACTGGATACTGGTCCACAATCATCAAATTATCCATTGGAAGATCAAGAAAGGGAAATCTCAGATATGGGAGGCTTACAGTATACAGCTTTTACAACAACAGCTCTTGTGCATGGCGTAGGCACTGAAATAACAGAGACAGTCTTAGAAGAGACAACTCTTCTTAGAGATGTATTGCAGTGGGTTGAGGGCGGCATTGCGTACAATATATGTGTACACTGTGTTCTATAAGGCCTAGCATGGACTGGCAACTATTTTGTATGTATATCCTTGAACTGCTTATATCTGAAGCTGTTTTGATTTACTAAAAATAATTTTTAAAAATTCAAAAGAGACAACTATTACTTTAACAGATAACCATGCACGGATCATCCTCGGCTTGAATGTCGGTTTTTCAAAAATTGACGTAGAAATCATATCAAAAGTCAAAAGTCAATTTTTTTTATTGTTTTTGATTATTTAAAACATTACAATTCACAATAGAAAAATGATCCTTAAAAATTCAAACAATTTATAATACACACTACATAACATTATCAGCTAATTGACTTGTCCATTACCGTGTGCTTATAATCATGGAATTCATTGGGGAGGTTTGTTTTATACAATGTTAAGGAAATGGGCGGAATGGTCCTTAAAACTTTTAAGCTGGCCATCTCAATTAGGTCTTTCATTTTAGCCCATTATTAACATGTTTTCGAGGCTGGCTAAAATAATCTGTCAAGCGTTGAGGTTACCGTTTCCGACTTTATTTATTTCCCCAAGTTCAGCTTGTCGTAGGAGAGATTGTACTTTTCTCATATATTTGACCCCCCTACAAGCCAACATGGGTGATGATCCCTCCAGCCATCGAATTACAGCTTGCCTGCATGTGCGAATGTTCAATTTGTTAAAAATGTCCTTTAAAAGCCGTCTCCTTAAATCCATAAGTGCCGGGCAAACGCATAACAAGTGGGTTAGTGATTCTTTCTCGTAACCGCATAGGCGACAATGAAGATCCGTATAGACGCCTTTCCAAGATGGTTGTAGATCTTTTGAAAGGTGTAGGCCCAGCCGATATTCTATATATCTCTTCTTTAGCATTGTGCTAAAGTGACTTCCTAAGTATGCCTGGGGTTTTGTAAAGGAGTATGAATTAATCACTGTCCACCCATGTCGGCGTTTGGAGATTGCTGATTTGTCTTCCAAAAAGGACTTCCATTTGGCAGCGTTATTTGTTATTTTATCAAAGCCGGCTCTATCTAGCATGGTATCCCATGTCGATTGGATTTCTAACTCCCTCAAAGATTTGATCAAATAAGCTCCCCAACCGCTTAAGGTGGTTTGATTCAACTGATTTTCAATTTCTTTCCAACACAGGCTATCCAGTGAACCTTGTGCTGACAGGCGTATTTTATGGCACAGTTTCACAAAGCCACTCATGCCGAGAAACTTCTGGTTCCGCAACCCAAATTTCATTCGAACCTGTGTCGGCGAGGCTGATTTTGGGAGGTTAAAAACTCCTTTGTACACCTTTGTTGGGAGATTGTTTAACAAGCCGGCCTCTTTGCCACACCAGGTAACCAGAGCGTATGACAGAGTTGGTAGAGTTTGTGATGCCATCACCTTTAGAAGATGCGTGTAATTAGGGCAATCCAATTTTTTATATAGTAACCTGTATGCGTAGATCAAGGAATGTGTTTTCGCCTTTAGGTCCAATTTATGTTCTTTGTGGGTCAGTCCTCGCCCCATCTTTAGACCTAAATATTTAAAAGACGCTTCCTCTTTTATAGGTGATCCTTTTGCATACCATTTAAAATTGGATTTTTTGGGGTCTACTAAACATACCACCTTAGTCTTCCCCTTGTTCAGTTCTAAGCTTTTGTGCTCTAGATAAGTAACAAGGTTGTTGATCATTCTGTGAAGACCTATGGGTGTTTGGCTCAGCACCACAATATCATCTGCATATTGTAAAAAAGGAAATGGACTATTTGCCAGGTTTGGTGGATGACCTTCTCCTACATGCATGTGTTTAACAATATCTGCCATGTATAGGTTAAATAAACTAGGGGCCAGGACGCAGCCTTTTTTTAAGCCCTGTTGCGTACTGATTTCGGCAGTAATGCTGCGACCATCACCCAATTTTACTCTTGCCCAGGTTTCACTGTACAGGCCTATTATTGCCTCCAGTAGTTTCCTCGGCAGCCCCCATGATCTTAATTTTTCCCATAGTTGGTTTCGATTCACCCTGTCGAAAGCTGCTTTCAGATCTATAAAGCATGCAAGCAGTCTGGTCTTCTTTTTTTCTGCTTTTTCCATTAGAAGTGCCAAAGTTGTCAGATTTGTTAATGTACCTGTCCCTGGCCTAAAACCCATTTGGAACATGGGAAGTATGTTTGTTTCTTCCATCCAATCTTGAAGGTGCATAAGTAAACATGATCCCTATAATTTTGCCTCTACGTCGATCAGCGATATCAGCCTGTAATTTCCCGGCTCATTATGGTCACCCTGTTTGAAAATGGGATGGATGATAGTCCCTTTCCAGGACTTGGGCATTTTATTTTGGCTATAAATCTGATTAAAAAGCGGTGTTAAGTGCTCTGCCCAAAAATCAGGTGAATGTTTGAAAAGAGCATTAGGATGCCCGTTTGGGCCTGCCGCACCCTCTGTTTTTAGGCGTTTTATTATTCCCTTCAGCTGTTTAATGTTTATCAGGATGTCTGAAACTGGTACTATATGTTTTGTTATTTCTTTCGAATAATTAAGTTCTGTCAAGGTAACTGGATCATTACAAGTGTCCCCTTCGGACAAGATCTCTTTACCCTGCAATGGCATGCTAATGTCTTCATGCAGGGTTTCTTCTTTTTCCCGAAATGTTTTTGCAAACTCCATGTTCTTGGCGCATATTTCGCACTCTTTTTTGATGTGCCTTTTTTGATCACGCTCCTTGCTAATAAACATATTTTGCACATACTGAATCCAGTTGTCTTCTCCAATTCCTGCCTCTTGTCTTAGTTGCTTGCCCTTTGTCAAGTTATTAATAATACCCCAAAAAGTCTGACCATTTGGGTTTTTGCTGGCCAGTAATAGTTTTGACCAAATACCCTCTTGGTATAATTTTTTTGCTTTTCCCAGCATCTTCCTATAATTTTTTCGTAGGACCCTTAGTTTCAACTTTTTAATTTTCATTCCCTTTTTCGCCACCATGGCTTGCCTTCGGGCTTCACGTAAGATCTTTCTTTTTTCCTCTCGTAGGCTAAGATTAAACCATGGCTTCTTCCCAGTATCCATTCTTCCTTTGCTAGAGTTAATGACAGGGAAATTACGGGTTAAAACATGGCATAGATGTTCCCAAGTCTTTATGAGATCTTCTTTGTATTGGGTTTTTATTGAGAGCAAATGTTCCTTAAATGTATCCAATATTGGTTTATATCCTTTCCAACCCATTTCAATTTCGGTATGTCGAATCACGGTGTTCATTTTTTGGGTTTTATCGACGGAGATGTTGATTTTTGTGATTAATGGAAAATGGTCACTTTCTATGCGTTGACCGACCTCGAATGCGACTACTTTGGAACCAGATTGCTACTAATTATCGTAAAGTCTATTGTCGATTGCCTTTTGCCACTTGAAAATGTTACAGCTGCAGGTCTATCCCCGTTTGCGTTCCCATTCAAAATTGTCAGGCCCACATTTCCCAGTTCTTGGATTATTTGATTATCCTTTAGTAAATATTATTAAAATCACCGGAGATGATCAAGGAGTAGAGTTTGTGTGATTTTTGTAGCGCTTTAATCAGGGTCATTAGTGTTATGATTTTTTTCTTCTTCAGTTTTTTATCCGGATGAACGTAGACGTTGAGTAATAATAAATTGTGATTAGATAAATTTGAGTTGGGTTTCCCTGTAAGTTTTGTAGCTTGCAGCCAATTTACCCCAATGTGTATTTCTTCGACTTGCCATCCATACTTTTGTGCTATGTATGTTGTTAGACCTCCTCTCGGGTGAACGAAAGTTGAGAATCTTTCTGCTAGAGTATGAAGCTCTATATAACCGGGGATTGATACTGGGCTCAGGTTCCAAGTTTCTTGGAGTAATATTAATTCATGTTGTTCAAGAAAGTTCGCTGTTTCGTGGTCTCGCCCCAGGTTATTAAAACCATGAACATTCCATGAGTAAATACTGATTTTATACGAGTTCTCCAGGCTGAGATCATCCCTAATTCTTTGAATATTTCCTGTTTTCTGCCAATTGCAATGGGTTATCTGATATTGGGATTTTGTTTCCTCGTTTAACCTTACTTGCACGTTAGGAACACTTCTTGCTTAAGGCCTTGTGAACCCAGGACCAATCAGTGCTTTTATCTGGCCTGGTATCTTGCTCTTCTGAGCCTGACAATATCTTCACTCCAGATGCTATTTGGGGGGTTACAGAGCACGCGCTCTTTAAACATGACTTCTGGTTTTTCCCAGCTTCATTTTCCTTTTTTGGTTTATGATCTTTTTTAGAAGGGGAAATGGATATTTATGCCGTTTGTGGTGTCGTAGCGCAATGCCCCATGCGTCAAAGGTTAGGCTTGTGGCATATATCCTATCTACTAAGGCCGTTGAGGACCAGATGGTCAGAGACTCCTCAACGTTGGGGGAGTTTACATTGATTTTAAACTCTACGGATAGAAGGTCTTGTGATGATATTTCTTATAATTCTGGAATTTCTTTAAAGAGCCGCATCAGATTCCTTCGGTTCAGGATATCTTGTCCACCATTTGTACGATATTCTGGTACAAATGTCAGTTTTTTGGGGGGTTTTCCTTGTATTGGAGTAACTAGATTGTCTTCTTTTTCTTTTTGCCCTTGGTTGTTTTTTGTTATTCCTCCAATCGCATCATTCGCTCTACTCCGTTGTTCAAAGGAGAAATTGCTCCTTACTGTGTCCAAATTGTACCCTTCTATTTTGACTTCTTCAAGTTTGACACTCTTTGTATGCTTTGATAATTGTATAGACTCTAAGTGATGTTCTTTTTGTGGCAACTTACATGATCTCCCTTTTTCATTTATCCTTATTTTTATTGGGATCCTTGCGCAATGCCCTACATTCTTTGTTTTTTCTTTTACTTTCTGATGTGAGGCGATTTTACCTCCTTCGTAACTTTCAGTAGTTTGTCTTTCCTCATACCTGGGAGAGGTTTGGGCCCTATTGTCTCTCTTCACTCCTCTATCCTTAGATGTTGGATTTTCGTGCCCCCACTGTGCCGTTCCTACCCATTCTTCGATTTCTATTTGGCGCGGTTGCTTTGAATCCCCTTTTACAAGGGTCGGTTCTTTACATGGTTGCCGTACAGTTTTATTTTTTTGTAAGTCTTGGCTCTTTCTCTCTTGTTTATTCTCTTGCATTGTAAAAATTGAAGAGTTCAAGGGTTCATGCTGCAGATTACATCCGTTAACCACTCCTGATTGGTTTGGTTGCTCTATAACCATAATCGAGAAATTTGATTGTTTTTTTTCCAACAGGTGATTCTCTTTCTTTGTTATTGTTTGATTAATGAAAATAGGATAAATATGTTCATTTACAGGTGGTTTCTAATTACGTTGCACCCTACCCTTTCTGGCCCGTTTTCTTTGTCTTTTTGTGAGCTTAACATTCTTTAAAGTATCACTCGTGCTTTGTGTGGCATCAATTTGGTGGACTCTCTGATCTAAACGTTCCTCATTTGCCTCTTTTACCTCTTGTTCCGGGTCATCATTTACGCTTAGGTCTTTGATTTCGTTAAATCGCCCATTTTCCTCATTAGCCTCCTTAACCCCGTTGGGACTTCTGTTTTTGTTGTACCTTATCGATGACTGTACTGCCCCATGGATATCTTTTAATATGTCGGGCAGATTTGTCAATTTGTCCACTAGTTTGCCACATTCCCAACTTGGCTGGGTTTGGCTGGATACTTTGTGTATGACTGATTACTGGACTCCACCTCCACCACGTGAGATGCGAGAGTGAGAGCGAGCAAGCAGCGAGGAGCTGCAGAGGTGCAGGGTGCCGGGTCCTGTCAGCCTTAGCGGTAGTGATAGCGGAGATTGTACGGGTACCACACTGCTGCGAGAGACGCGAGAGACGTTGGTGGCGCAGAGCTGGTGTGAGCAGGAGTGGGAGCAGGAGGCAGAAAGGCCACGGCTGCTGGTGAGCGCAGGCAGCGGGCAGTGGAGGCGGGTGGGAGGCAGTAGAAACTGTGTAGCCGCGCCTAGCAATCCTCTGCCTCTGCCTCAGTCATACCGCTGCCGTATCCCAGCTACAGCCCCACCGAGCTCCTTTGAATGATCTTTGAGACCCACGTCTCAAACCACCAAAAGTTCACATTGACAAGTTCGCACAGGATCTGCTATTCCCAGCAGGATTTTCCCCCTGGTACAGGCGGGAGTAGTACACGCCAAGGAACAGCGAGCGCGGCTGCTGTTAGCGGTAGCTGCGAAGTAAGAGCCAGGGGTGGTTTGCAGAGGCGACCTGTCTAGGACAGGTGCAGCCGGCGGCCCGCCATGAGCTCCGCTCATGAGGGAGAGCAAAAACAACACTAGCCATCGCCCAGTGCTGTGAAATTACCGGACCGGACCTAAAGGTAAAATCATCATTTTCTGGCCTGGACACTCCGCGTTTGATTTTTGACTTTTCTCCTGGACTTTCTACTTTTTTTTGGTATAATCCACTTCTGGAAACTGTACCCTGCCCTCGCTCGAAAGCCACCCGGAATTACGAGTCAAAGGGGCGGCGCACAGGGGGAATAGTTTTCATCGCGTCATTGGGTTTCCAACCCTATTGCTTGACATTCAAAAAAATCGGGGGCACTAGCCAGGGGTGTTTTTATTAAAGATAATAAAGTAAATATCCGTAAGAAATTATGAGATCAGGTAAAGTGCGACAGGAGGCAATCGAAGAAATTAAAAATGTTAAAATTGAAGATCAAGGGCCAGTTAAGAATCAAAATAAAAGGGCCACACGACGAAGAGAGAGGCTGGTCTCAGCTCCCGCAAGTTCTACCAGCAGCCCAAGAAAAAACATTGGGATACAAAAAAATTTCTTTTTAAAGGACCCGATGGCTGCCATTTACGCACCAACCCAGGAACAAGCCCATATGCCAAGTCCAATTGCACCTGCGTTAAGGGTTAATAACAGCCAATATCTATCGAAATGGAGAGAGAAGGAGGAGAAGGGCACACAAATAGGTACTGAGACAAATCCACTGGTCAAACAACAATTGACAAGCCAGGATGAAGGGTCAAAACCAACAGAAAATCCTCAAAATCCTCAAAGTACTGCAGAGACAAATAGCAAAACCTCATGTTGTAAACCGGTTTTGGCAATAGCTCAGATATACCAACACAATCCTTCAAAACTCGAAAATGTTATAAAAACAAATAAAAGGGATGAAGAGGTAAATATCAGCCCAAGCGAGGAAAACAAAACTGGGGTCGAGCAAATTACCATACAAGACGACGCTTGGTCAACCTCCTTCTCCCTGTCCAACGAGGTAAGGTTGGTTAAAATATTGGAACTCAACACACAAATACAAACACATACCCAATCTAGAACACAAGAAGATCCTAGCAAAAAACAAGATCCACCAGGTGGATGCAGATTATCAGCAGATCCCGAAAAGGGACGGATACGGGGTGGAGAAGAAAGGTTGGAATCTACACCACTATGCCCAGATAATAAACCTGATAAACCAGAAAGCATGTACGAAGAAGACAGATGTTGGCCAAAAAAGTTAAATATGTCATCTCCAATAACAATTTCATCTGTGAGCAGGCTCGAACAAGGGCCAGGGGACCTGGAAACATCAGTTGGAGAGTTTCATAAGGCTCCTTGGAGTAAAACATTTCTAAGTACATTGGATCAGGCAATAAGGGCCCTGAACTTCCAATCGGATAAAATAGAGGTACAGATCGATCTCATAAATCTCATCGCCGGACACATTTCAGGTATAAACACCAAGCTGGACCATATTGCGTCCCTTATTCCCGGGATGGCAGACAGGGTGCAACAAATAGATACCCCCCAAACCGAGCCAAGTTGCGTATGTGGCAAACTAGTGGACAAATTGACAAATCTGCCCGACATATTAAAAGATATCCTAGCCAGGATACAAAGCCAGAGAATCATGTGCACACCACTCCGGTGGGCACACCTATTAAGATTGCAGTACAAGGGCATACTTCTATTTTACAGCCCTCTCATTCGGGTGGGAAGATTCTGACTTTTCATGGCTGAACCCGTATATGTCACCAACAATTATGGAAGGACCGCAAACTATAAATGCGAAATTTACCTCACAAGAGGAAATTGAAGGAGCCCAAGAAAGGTAATATTACCACCTCAATCTGAGACAAAACATTAGAAATGTGAATGAAATGAGTTTGATAAAAAACAACTCAGACAAATTATCTCAGCTATCGCTGGATATTACTGAAAATCACAAACAAACAGAACTAAAACGAAATCGGCAGCTAAATACAAGCAAAGTGCAACTACTAATTCTAACTTTGATACTGGAGCAGGAGGTCCACTTAGCAAGTCATACAACCAGCTGGAATCCTTTACCCCAATGCTGCAAACACTTCAAACATCAACTGACACCATCATAATGCAGTCAGATAAATTCGATATTCAAATAGATCTAATGCATATCGTTGCATCATACATTTCAGGGATAAACATGAAACTGGATAAATTAACTACTCTTATAACGAGAGTTACATCTACATTCTCTCCACAAGAAAATCCTTGCACCTGTGGCCCAATAATTGATAGATTGAGTTTATTACCAACTATATTAGAACAGATTCTCTGTATTAATAAACTTCTCGAAGACTTACTCTGATAGTACAGATAAAGAACAACCGGGACCGCCAGTTAAGCGGCAACATGCAATGTTAGTGGTAGACAACTCACTTGAGTCTACAAACAGCAACAACTACAATTTAAAATAATGGTAGAACCTCCAGAAGATGAGCATACAGACACACTGAAGGCCATCTCAGGTAATTGTAAGATACCGATTCAATCTAGAAGACAAACAAAACGTGAAAGAAGAGCTAGAAATAAAATCTTAGAAATGCTGAAACAACAATCTACTAGAGTGTACCCAATCTTTTTACCAACTCGTTATGGCAAAGTTTTGGTTGGTTTAATCACATCATCCTCATTAGCAGACCCCCTTCAAAACACCAGCAGTCAAGAACATAGATGAGTCACTCTCTAGTAAAAAACATAATTCCGACTTTACAACGACGGATAACTCAATTTCACATGAGAACATTGAAACACACATGATAGATGGTCCAGTAAGACTAATAATACAAGAAGCCAATTCGGGGATAGGTAGGATTGAAAGCAACAAAGAGAAGAGTTCAATACCAACTAATCAACAATTGCAGGAAAGTTCGGAAAATCAGACACTTTCAAGAATAGAAAGTCCCAAAACTGTTATTCATTCTAATTTTAGACCAAAACAAAAAAATCATTTGGACAGCACAGATGCATCACTTGCAACACACATGGGGGACAGTACCCAGCAACAACAGAATAAAACGAAAATGTGTATGATTAAAAAGAACCTCCCTCTCTGCACTGAGCCACAGAAAATTAAAAATTGCATTGGGTGGCAACTTTCAGAGGCATAGACCTATCAAGTGAGAGAGAGAGGACTAGAAAGCTAGCCCGTGTCCCCGTGGGTTTATATGTATCAACAAAGAGGACTAGCTCAATATGACTATTATGGTTTGGGCTCTGACTAGTTTTGTCAGTGGACACCTTGTTGGTGTGTTCATGAAGCCCTCACCCACCAACCTAGTTGGTGGCATGCTTCATCATCTGGCCCACCCAGTGACACCTAATGTGTCCCGGGTGTGCTTCGACGCCTGATTACAGCGGAGCTGGTATGTTACTGAGAGTGCAGTGTGGAGTGTAACTGGTTTGACAATTAAAACGGCTTGGCGAGGGTCCCAGTACCCGAGGGTAAATTAAACTTTAATGACTGGGCCGCTGCCAGCGGTTAAAATTAAGGCCATAGGATGTTAAGGTGGTGAGTTACGACCTCCTACATACGTTTGTTGGTCGACATGACATGTTTCAGCCAGTGCCTTAAGATTAATCTGGCTTTCCTCAGGACCTTTTTAAAATTAGTGCTGGTGCAGGTTAAAAAGTGGGAGGTGTAATACAGTCTATGTGTTACACTCGCTAAGGTGTTTTTCTAGGTGTGAGAGGGGGATTCCCTTCTCATGCATACCTGAACATACACCATACAGGACGTAGACAAAACATATAGGTAAAAGAGAGTCACTTAGCATGTAGCTACAAAGTCATACATATGGAGGATTGCCGAGACTAAAGTGCAGGGTGGGTAGACTATAGTCGGCTTAAGTGTAACGGTACTGGTGGTACCGTTAGGGTGAAAATCACATTCTAATTAGGTGTGGTGTTGCTAAAACAAGGGTGTCACACAATATAGGGTACATAGTGTGATGAGGCGTAAGGTGTCGTGCTTACGCTGAGATTTAGCAGCCAATGCTTCCAGGAGTGAAGTGGCAAGGGGATGACCCTGTAGGGAGAAAAGGTTGGCCACTGGGGTTAGGAGACCTGTAGGGAAGGAAAAGCGCAAAGTCGATATATTGCACTGTTACTGATTTTGAAGATGCTTGCCATCTCACACTTCGTGAGAACCCTGTAGAAAAAGGACCAAAGAAAGGTAAAGCGGGCAGCACCAAGGATGGCTCTATCCATATGATATCATGGAACATAGCCGGAGCAAAAAACAGCTTGAAGAAGGCTTTTCCCTCCACAATTGGCTCACTTGTGACATAATCGCCCTACAAGAGACAAGAGGCACTGTTAGATATTCCCCTAGTTGGTTACATTCATTGTACAGTTATTGCAGAAAAATGCTAACAATATGGTTGTGCCAAAGGTGGTTCGGCAGTTTATGCATCTACAGCATGAAATATTACATCAGAACAGCTAAAATCACCAGATCCTAGTATCCAGCAAATTAAATGTATGGAACAGTCTTTGGAAATAAAGAGGACTTTATTGCTGACTAATTATTATAAGCAACCTATTGCATATAAAAAGAAAGAAAATAATGCACTTTTAAGTTCAAACCATTGCGGAAACGTGTTGTGCTAAACCCACCTGGAACATCATTTTGATGGGAGATTTCAATTCCAATTTACTTGATACCCCAGATGAAGATGAAATACTGTTAATGGACAATATTTTCTGGAATATCAAGCAACAACATCAATCTAGGACGAGTTGTACAGATTTCACTGGCCAGCAGTTGGTTAAAGCATTGTAATATCACAGAATGCGCGTGATTAATGGTAGATCAGAAGAGGATAACATACCAAAAAATACATATCATGGCCCAAGGGTGCAATCGATACTCGATTTCACAGTCATCTCCCTATCCTTAATTTCGAGACATGCTCAATTCTACATAGAAAATACCACTTTGAGTGATCATTCGTTTCAGCATATTTGTTTTTACCTTACTTTATCAAAATTTCAAACCAAAAGTCAACAGCAAGGTACAATTAAATCGATACATTTAAAACATCTCAAGTGGACAAACAATGCCAAATTAGAATGGCTATTACCATCTAAGAAAATACTAATGGCATCTGAATAAGAGAGCACCACTTCGGTCAAGCCTGGACTAATTTTTTGTTTAAATTACCAACAGTAGTGATAACAATGAGACAGAAGGTCATAAAATATAAAACCAAAAACGTTTTGTCAAACCAAGGTAAAAAGTTGAAATGCGACTTGAAAAAAATCACCCAGGAAACTTCATTTGATGGATCAGGACAGAATCATACTGGGAAATATTGCGGCACAGAGGAAACTTAACAAAAATACATTATGGGATGATAAAAGATCTTGTATGGAGAGATTCTTGTCAAAGTCACTATATAGATTAAGGCACTCCAATTCGAGTAAATTCTGGCAAGCGATAAACCATCCTAATAGACCAGTAAATGCCTTAACTTTAAATGTACAGGTACAGGATTGGGCAACTCATTTAACACAAAAAGGTACAAAGACTACCCAGTCTCTACAACTGACACAGTAGCCATTGGAACCCACAAGCCATTTACACCTACTGGAAACCAGGGTAACCATAATTCACCTGAAAGGCAGGAAGGAGGGGCTTGATTAGAGAGGGGCACTCAAAAAATACTGCTCTCCATATTCAGCGGAGGAAATAACAAAGATAATAAACAAAAGCAAAGGAGATGGTGCTCCAGGGCCTAACGGCATCCCACAAGCAATCTTTAAACACAACCCCGCTTTTTGGAGTAACCACCTGGCGTCACTGTACGAAGAAGTTGAGTCCCAAAATCAAATACCAGCCAGCTGGTAAGGATCAGTTATTACACTCATATACCAATGAGGCAATAGAACTAACCCATCAAATTACAGGCTTATTGCACTTCTGGATGTAGAAGCAAAGTACTACACCTCCTTGATGCTGGAAGATCTGATCACCTGGTTGAATACACTGAACTTGATCCCAATAAAACGAATATACCTGTTAGAATTTTAAGAGGTCTAATATTATTTTACCCACAAACTTGATTGAGAGTAAAACTTGGTGATAGCTCCAGAGTTTCAAGAAAATTTCACCCAAATAAGGGATTGAAACAAGGATGCATGCTGGCCCCACACCTATTTAATTTATTTATGTCAGACCTTTCTGAGAAGCTCAATAAAACCAACTCTCATTCTCCACACCTGGGTCCGCTTGCTTTCTCACCACTTTCTTATCCGGATGATGTTGTCTTCCTTAGTTTAACTAAAGTTGGCTTGTGAAGACTACTAGCTGAAATGACAGAATATTTTAAAGTAAATAAATTAGAAATCAACACAGCAAAAACAAAAACTATGCTTAATAGTAATTGGTAAGGTAATCATCTGAACATCTGGTTAGAAGGTAAACCCCTGGAGGAAGTTTCTTTCTATAAATATCTGGGATTTTATATTGACAACAAACTAAATCCCTGTGAACAGAAGAATTACATAGCTCGGTGTGCATGTGCACTAACCTTTGCATGCACGGTATTGACTAAAAAGTTGGAGGGTCCATTGTTTAGCCCACAGCTGTCGGTATTAACAGCTAAATGCTTCCTACTTTAATGTATGTGAGTGCAACATTACATGTGAAAGACTCAGCCCTCCATAACAGTCTAATAACCAACACTTATAAAAAAGGTTTGTCAAATTCCCAGGACAGCTTCGCTGGCGCAAGTGCATCTGGAATCCAGGCTAATGAATGAAACAATTGGCAGAATGTACACATCCATAAATGTCTGGTACCAATAAAGCAAAATACGGAGGATTCTGGTCATAATGAAGCACTCTGGTTAGAACTAGAGCAAGACAGAAAATCAGTGTTTAACTTATTTCTTTATAATGCACTTCAATCTATGTCCACTATTGACCATTGGAACAAAAATATGCCTTTTTCAACATTTAAGCTAGCAATAAGTAAAGCTGCAAAAATTTTATTCATTAATACGTGATAAATGCATTTTTAGCCTTAGATCGCAAGCTTGGACAGTTATTAATAATGATAAAGTTCTTAAACCAGTGGCCTACCTAGACTATACATTTTTGGTCCATTGAAAAAAAAAAGTTGATGTCATTGCGCTTTGGGTAGTATCCATCATTAGCAGATTATCCAAGATGGAAAAATATAGTGTCTATCATGTGTAGGCTCTCCGGCTACCAAAAAGACGATCTTATCCATTTGATATGTATTTGCCAGAAATTACAAATGCAACGAGTCACTTTACTAAGAAGAGCAGTATATGGCAGAGGAATATGGACCTGCAGATCTGCAAGAAAGGGCTAGATCCATCTGATCCCCAAATGAAGTGTACACTGATAACATTTCTCTGATTACTTGATCAGGCTCTGAAAACTACGGCTCAATAAGGGGCCTTTGCCTTGGGAATTAATAATCGATTTTTAAGCCTATTAGATGTACTATTTAGGAAAAAAAAGAGTCCCTGCTTCACGTATATTGGTTTATTTACTTTGAAGTAATAATAAGTAAAACACGATAAGGACATTGTTTGGATATTTGGAAGGCTTGAGACTTATGAACCAATTAATTGAATTAAACCTGATATATCATTTTTGGTCAGAAAACAATGAACCAGCTTTCCACCTGAAAATTGCAGTTTTCTTTTGTAGTTTTAACTTTATCTAGTTGTACAGATTTGTTGGACAACTCAGATAAATATGGACTGTTCGAACTAGGTATTATATGATGTGATTTTATGATAATCAGTAAATTGATTTTAACCTTTTTTTTAGGGAGCCATTTTTGTGGGAAATATTGTGATGGTTTTAATTAACTAAACAATAAAATACATTTCAAATTTAAAACAATCATATTAGTTAAAGCGACATGGTCACAGAGACCACAGCGCTTTAACTGTTATGATCGATTTCATGAACACTATTTAAAGAACCTTGCATTGTTAAAGCCCTCGGCCTTCTGGGCACCGGGCGAAACTCGTGTTGGCTGTTTCTCTGTTCGTTTTTCACCGTGACAAAGTGTAATAATGAAAATAAATAAAGAAACTAAAGAATAAGGATACTACCTTCTTCCATTATTTCAGAATTAAGGGGTACAAACCTCTGCCAACTGTCTAAAATGACCCTTTCTAAAATGGCTTTTGGGTGTAGCCATTTGTGAGGCACGTACCTGCATTATCTTGGGTCATTTCAAAGATAGCATGAATCCTAGTTTTACCAACACCCTCGTCTTTCTACATATAAACAGATAAGACTATCCTATCTTTTTATGTTTGATGACTCCACAGTCATACATTTACTACTCTCAAAATACTGGTGTGAATAACAAACAATTGTAATCTTACACAAAAGTGTAAATTCACCTTTGTAAATCAGGCTCCCATAATGTAAACTTACTAATCAATTGTAAATTATATGTCTCCACTCCCAAATTAATACAATTGGCTTACTCTCATGTGGGTGGGTGACATTTCTCCCTAAACCCCTCCCGACCCTGCCTATAGACCTATTACTCCTCCCTAATCCCATCCCCTTCAGTAGTAAATCAACCCCTTTTCCCACCCACTCCCCTGTGACCCTCCTATATTTGCTACTAAAATATATACTTACATTTACAGAGTCTCTGCAGTTAGGGGCGAGGACACTGCACACATAAGTAGAGGCAAAGTTACATTTTGTAGTTATGTTTTGTAGTACTACAAAATGTACTAGAAGGTGCAGTTTGCTGTGGCTTATAAGTGAAAGTGCCTGAATGCCACAGTCTAGGGAATAACACCTGTTAAATGCATTCTGTAAACTATATTCTCGTTTATGAATAAATTCATCCTATCTAGTGCATAATTTTTGTGCTCACCCACACACCGTTAAACAAAAGAACACAAACACACAGGCTTTTAGTTTTAAACCAGCCATGTTATCTTTTTTATTTTGTATTTTGGTACTCATATTTATGCTTTGTATTATTCATTCAGTGCTGCAGGCTCTAAAATGTCCAGCAAAAATATATATGGAATAAAGAACCCCCTGCTGTACATTATATTTATATTTCAATTTACCGAGGAGTTTCATGACCTTAAAGAGGAAGCTGGCCAAAGGCCGAGTTCACTTTAAAAGTCGTCCTTATAATATACCGCAGGAGGTACTGTATTCCATATATATTGCTGTACCATCACCCATGCCACAAACAGCTTAAATCTGTGGTCTACTCTTTGGTGTGAAAGAGATAGGATGTTTGCAGCCATGACGAATAAAAGTAGAATTTGTGATGCAAAATTAAACACAACAAAGAGCTGTTAGATAAAATGAGTAGAAACATGGAAAGTGATTCTGTGTTTACTCTAATTATTTAATTCTTGCAAGCAATAAACGTGTTGCCATCAATATCTCATTTCTGCATGTCACTGTTCATTGAGAAAAAGAAAGCAGAAGCAAGAAAAGGCAGATTTCACAGTTTAAACTGTACACCTGCGCAGAAGCACCAGTGCCACCAATCAATGCAAGACTTAACCAATCCTACCTGGCACTAATGTTCTATTCAGTACACCACCAGGAGTAAAATCGCATAAAATACATGAACTGACTGCACTTGACTTGAACCACCAGAATCTACAAACGTTTGATTTGTGCTCCCTCCATAATTGCTGGGGCAGCAAGCATAACAAGGGTCTTCTGGTTAGGAGTTAGCATAAGTGGGATCAATCGGTCTAGCGCCACAAGGGAGAATTATGACCAGGATTAGTGGATTCTATATAAAATTGAATTGTGTAGTATTTAGTGCTGCTGTGAGATTACAAGGTGCTTTATGTTTCTAATACGAAAAGTACTTGGATTGACATTGATGTTATTGTGTCTGGTGGTTAATAGTTACGGAATGAGCTTGTGCTGCCCCTCCACACTACCAGCCTCAAACGGCTTGCCCTCACTATCCTGAGAATCAGGTGTAAAAAAAGGGTTGCACTTGGCCCAATTTGCTGGGCCAGAGGTGGATGGCCCCCAGGACACCATAGAAAATAAACTCAGTTACCACAGTTGTGGCAGAGTAGCCTCTGTCTGCCCTGTGGTATGCAAACATAATCCGACAGTGTGTGAAAGACCAAATATTGAGTATAGAAATAGTGTCCTTGAAACATCGTAGCCAGAATATTGACTTCCACATTATCCTGAAGATAAGCATATGAAGGTTAAGTATAGATCTACCTCAAAGCGCATGATGTGCATTAAATAGTATAAATCTATACTTACCTCTACATCCAGTAATCAGTAATCATGCTACATTTTCTTCGAGGACAATATTTCAAACATATTATTCTGGTGGAGTACTTATCTCTGTGCTGGGTGTTGTATTTTGTGTGGGCATCTTTGTGAGTGAAGTGTATCCTCATCGTGATTCAGTAGTGCCTGCTCGGTGACCGCTCAGCCCTCCACAGGGCTTGGTCGCTCCACTCACTGCTGCCGCTCCTGCCTGCCTTTGCCGCCTCCTGCCTGCAGATTCCTTCGCTCGCTGCCCGCTGCTCCTGGGAATTTCCCGCTGCTCCTGGGAAATTCCCGCTGCTCCTGGGAATTTCCCGCTGCCCGCTGCTTCTTGGAATTTCCCGCCGCTGCCTCCCTGCGGCCCCGCCCCCCTGTGATTCCATTCGCTGCCCCGCTCCCGCCACCCAGCTGCTCCTCCCTCCCGGCTCCTTACTTATGACGCCCCCAGAGCGACCGCGCAGCGGACGCGCGCAGCGGGAGCACCGATTGTACGCCGAAGGTGCGCCAAAGGTAAGCCCGTCTGCGCCCGTCCGCGCCTGGCCCGCGCCCAGCGCCAGGACCCCTGGCCCTCCCCGCCGAGGCAAGACGACCCGACTAACCTACGACGCCGCCACTCTCAAAGCACTCAATGCCGGCCGGACCCACGCCTGCTGCCGAGCCACCCCGAGACGCACCCACGGACCCTTCACCTGCTGCACCTGCAAGTTCACCTGCCTCCGAACCTGCCCCGCACCCGCCAAGACAAACACCAGCAGCAACCACCTCAAGTGCATCCTGATCAACACCCGCTCCGTCCACAGACACGCCGTGGAACTCTGGAACCTCCTCGACGCTACATCACCGGACGTCGCCTTCCTCACGGAAACCTGGATGAACGCCTCCTCTGCACCCGACATCGCCATCGCCATCCTGGACGGGTACAAGATCATCAGGAGGGACCGCATCAACCAGACCGGAGGTGGCATCGCCATCGTCCACAGGAACACCATCCGCATCACGACCGACGCCAACGACTCCTTCGCCGCAGCCGAACATCTCCACTTCCAGATTCACACCGACCCTAAGACGACCCTCAGAGGCACCCTCGTCTACAGACCCCCGGGACCACGCACACAATTCAGCGAAGACATCACAGACTTCATCAGCCCGCACGCCCTCCCCTCCACCGACTACATCCTCCTCGGGGACCTCAACTTCCACCTGGAGAACAACAAGGACCGCGACACCACCGCCCTGCTGGAAAACCTCGCCAACCTCGGACTCAAGCAACTGGTCAACACCCCCACCCACTACGCCGGCCACACACTTGATACCGTCTTCTCTTCCAGCAAGTACATCACCTTCAGCCACGCCACCGGACTCCACTGGACCGGCCACAGCTGCGTCCACTTCAGCTTCAAAAGATCCACGACCCACCACCACCCGCAACAGGTACCTCACAGGAATTGGAGCAAGATCACCGCAGACCAGCTCACCACCTCCCTCAGCCAGAGCCCACCCGCCAACACAACGGACCCCAACGAAGCAGCCTGCAACTTCACACAGTGGCTGACCGCCTGCGCCGACGACCTCGCGCCACTAAAGAACCCTCCCAGCAGACCCAGAAGCAAGAAGGCATCCTGGTTCACCGACGACCTCAAGGACTCCAAGAAGACCTGCCGCACCCTCGAGAAAGCCTGGCTCCTCGACCGGACCACCGACAACATGACCGCCCTCAAACACGCTACCCGCAAGCATCACCAGCTCATCCGCACCACCAAGAAGAAATCCCTGAAGGAACGACTGGACAACAACGCCCACGACAGCAAAGAGCTCTTCACTATCGTCAAGGAGTTCTCCAACCCCAGCACCGGCACCAACGACATCACTCCGTCACAAGACCTCTGCGATTCCCTCGCCTCGTTCTTCCACCGCAAGATCGCCGACATCCACAACAGCTTCGGCGCCCCACCCACGCACCCAACCGTCGAACCAACGCCCCCCACCGCCACCCTTCGCACCTGGACCACGGTGACCACCGAAGACACAGCCCGCACGATAAATACCATCCACTCCGGATCACCGACCGACCCCTGCCCACACCACGTTTTCAACAAGGCCGACTCCACCATCGCACCCCAACTCCGGAACATCATCAACGACTCCTTCAACACCGCCACCTTCCCGGAGAGCTGGAAGCACGCCGAGATCAGCGCCCTCCTGAAGAAACCTACAGCGGACCCCACCGATCTCAAAAACTTCGGCCCCATCTCGCTCCTCCCTTTTCCTGCTAAAGTAATCGAGAAGATCGTCAACAGACAGCTGACCGCCTTCCTCGAGACGAACGGATCCCTCGACCCCTTGCAGTCCGGCTTCAGAGCCAACCACAGCACCGAGACCACCCTCATCGCAGCCACCGACAACATCCGGACCCTGCTCGACAAGGGGGAAACAGTGGCCCTCATCCTCCTGGACCTCTCCGCTGCGTTCGACACGGTCTGCCACCGCACCCTAGTCCAGCGCCTCAGCAACATCGGTATCCAAGAGAAGGCACTGGAGTGGATCATCTCGTTCCTCACCGGAAGAACACAAAGAGTCCGCCTCCCCCCGTTTCGCTCCGAGGCCACCGAAGTCATCTGCGGCGTCCCGCAAGGATCTTCACTCAGCCCACCCTCTTCAACATCTACATGAAACCTCTCACAGCCATCGCACGCCAGCACAACCTCAACATCATCTCTTATGCCGACGACACCCAGCTGATCCTCTCCCTCACCAGAGACCTACACGAAGGGATGAAAGACATCGCCGAGTGGATGAAGGACAGCCGCCTGAAACTGAACTCGGACAAGACGGAAGTCCTCATCCTGGGATCTTCGCCCTCCGCCTGGGATGACTCCTGGTGGCCCCCAGCACTGGGCACCGCACCCAAGCCAACCGACCACGCACGCAACCTGGGCTTCATCCTGGACCCCTCCCTCTCGATGACCAGACAAGTCAACGCCGTCTCCTCATCGTGCTTCAACACCCTGTGTATGCTTCGCAAGATCTTCCGCTGGATCCCGACCGAGACCAGGAAGACTGTCACCCAGGCACTCGTCACCAGCCGACTGGACTACGGAAACGCCCTCTACGCCGGAACCACAGCCAAGCTGCAGAAAAGACTCCAGCGCATCCAGAACGCCTCTGCCCGACTCATCCTGGATGCCCCGACGCAGCCACATCCCCAGCCACCTGAGGAACCTGCACTGGCTCCCCGTTGACAAGAGGATCACGTTCCGGCTCCTCACCCACGCACACAAGTCTCTCCACGACCTGGGCCCCAAGTACCTCAACGACCGCCTGACCTTCTACACGCCCACCCGCCAGCTACGGTCCACCAGCCTCGCCCTCGCAGCTGTACTACACATCCGAAGAGCCACCGCCGGAGGAAGATCCTTCTCTTACCTGGCTGCCAAGACTTGGAACTCCCTCCCCATCCACCTTCGGCTGACCCAGGACCATCTCGCCTTCAGGAAACAACTCAAGACCTGGCTGTTCGAGCAGTAGCATACCCCTCCCCCCAAGCGCCTTGAGACCCTCCCGGGTGAGTAGTGCGCTATACAAATGGCATGATTGATTGATTGATTGATTGAGTGCTCTTTGCCTATACTGTTTCTCTTCAGTGTAGGAGAAGTTTGTAATGCTACTTCAAGATTTACATGTTCTTTTTATGTGCAAAAAAAGTGTGGTTGTCTATTCCATACTTGTGTAGGCAAAACAGCTCTGCACACCTCCATTTGTTGAATACATATACATGTCATTGTCAGACCATATTCATAATAACATAGATTTACAATAAACAGTTGTTTTCCCAAAAGAAAAAATGCCAGTGAGATCTTGCGTTGTTAAAGGTCACTCTTTATTCGCATTCTTTAAAATTCGAAACCACCAACGCGTTTCATCCTCAAGCAGACTTCTTCAGGGCTTGAAATGTACAAGGTTCTCATTCATGTAGTTGTTGCCAGTATATGAAACACAATAAATTTGAATACTATGTATGTTCAAGTATAATTATCAGGGACGTTAGGACTGGTGTAGGTGTTAATGCTTTGATCTCCATTTCTGTGTGCCATATTCCATACTTGTGTTTTGTGTACTTGGTATTTCTGGGTGTTAGGGAAGCTTACTTTGTTTCTCTCTACATTGTGTGTGTTTCTAAGAGGGACAATTGCACTACTGATTTATGTATTGTAACTGCTTACATGAGGGAAGCTGATCCTGTTTCTGGAAAAAAAGACAAAAACAATGAGTAGCAATAGCCTAATTCTCATACACTACCCTATTATGTCAACAGATTGCTACAATTGGTAACTATCAAACACATTTTATTTTACTAAAGGTGACAAAACCTGAAAAAATCTTACTATTTAATCTAGGGAGTAAAAACTGTAAGAAAATATTTTTAGAATATGTTTTGGGCCGTTTTGCCTACAAACAATGGAACAGCTATGTTAGATCAAAGCAATAATGTTTATCAATAGACAAGGCAATTGATCCATGCATTAAAATGCATCTGATGTGTTTAATCGCCAATTCTCCAAGCCTATTTCAAAGCTGTTATGAAAAAAGTATACAACAATATATAAATATCAATGTTTAAAATAAAAGTCCAATACATAATGTTTCAAATACCATTATTATTATTAAATTTCCAGTTCATGCAACCATTCCATTAAAGTGCTGCATTTTAGACACAGTGATTGAAACAAAATTACTTTACACATGCATTATTTACTATGATACGATATACTAAGGGCCCTATTACGATTCTGGTGGTCCGAGGACTGCCAGACTCATGGCAGTTAGACCACCCTGGGATCACTGGCTCCACCAGGGAACCGCCGTTCCCTAGTATAGGAGCAGTGGTCAGAGGCTGCAATATGCTTGGTGGGTCCGCCACAGTACTGCCAAGCATATTACGAGTTTCGCCTCCGCCTTTCATGGCAGTTCCACCACGATGAAAACCCTGGCAGAGAGGAAACATATGCCTCAAACATATGTCAATGCACATAGGGTGGCATAACATGTGCCTCCCTGTGTGCAGGCACATAGGTTCCTGCACGGTATGGACTTTCAAGTATGGACTTTCAAGTCCATGCTGTCAGGAACATCATAGTGCGGTCCCATTGTGGTTCCTTTTTTAATTGCACTGCCGCCTTCAAAAGAGGCACCGCCATGGTATTGCCACGCCACCCATATGTCAGACTACAAAATAGTCATAATCTGACAGGGGCAACACAAGATTTGGTGGAGCAGTGGCACAGCAGTTTGCACCGCTGTGCCACCGCTCTGTAGTGTAGTTCCTATTATCCCAATAGGCTCTGCGCATTGGAATAATACCTTCAATAGTATAGGCCTAGACCAGACGTTAACTAGGTCTACTACTGTCGATATTAGACTTAAAGTTTTGGGTTTGCCAGCTAGCTCAGAGTTCACTAGAAACTTTCTCGACTAGGCAAGGAGGAGTTGAACCTCCCTGGATAGACAAGAAGGGATTTAGTTTCTGACAACCATAGAACATGACAACTTTGCTCTCCCCTAATCAAGAGTGTATCTCTAGAGTCGTGTGAAAACAAAAGACGACTTATTTTACTCAGTCAGTACGTGCATTCTTAGTCTCACCAGATTGTAGAGAAAAGGAAGAGACGGGCGTGTTCAATAAAAGATGTTATTTATTGATCAGTCTCTTTTCTCATACAAGAGAAATGGATCGATATTATTGCAATACTTATGGTTAAGTAAAGTGCATACATTAAAAGCAGAAGTATAAAATAATACTGTAAAAACATTGATATGGTTTCTAAGCCATATGATGGTTTAAAATGGATAAAATAGATACATACACATATACATTTGACTAATCGTACTCAACTGGTGTTTCTAACTACGCCTACCCCAGATGTACCTGACCTAAGCCTAATACGTGGGCGGGAGTAGAAAGTAGCAGTTTAAGTTAAGTTTGTTTTGCCAAGTGACTGACTCAAGAATTCTCTGTGAGGGGTTATTCAGTTCTGTACCTGGAGTCTAGGATGAATGAGGGATGGTATCTCTCGTCTCTGGTCTCGATATTCCAGGCTGCCTGCGAGGGCTACCCGGAAGCGCCGGAGCTGGATTTCTCGGCAGGAGAAAACAGCGTCTCGTTCTCAGCGCGTCAGGAAGGCAGGGCTGCGCCAGCGGGGTCTGCTCTGCTCTGGGCTTCGGCAAGTCTGGCTGCTCCGATCTCGTCACCACCGCGTGTGTTTGCATAGGGCAATATCGGTAATATTTATACCTTTAAGGTGCCGAGATTGACGTAAGGATGGACATAGATACGTCAATAAGGATGTCATACGACCTGGTCGTTAGCACATTCTTTTGCTGAAGTTCTCGGTGAAATCAAAACAATGGCCGCAGGGTTTTTCCCAGGTTGTCATAGGTTTGATTTGTTTTGAGAACTCCGTATGCCTTATCAGGGGCTGGAGGAATATCGCTTGTCTAATTAGATGGCAAGCGTTATGACCTAATCAGATAACACGTTCCTGTGCCGTAGTGTGGCTTAATCAGATAACGGTTCCTGCATCATGGGGGCTTTCTGCATCACGGGATGGCTGCTAGTTAACTTGTTAACCAGAATAGGGTCAGGAATAGGGGGATCGATACAGATCCTATAGGAATACATCACACCCACTCCACGCTAACTATGGACATATTTACGAATCTATGCATAGTAAAACATACTGTAGAGTATCGTGTATACCTTACCACCCCAAAATACATAAATGCATTTTGAATTTTATCAAACATACGGAAAAAACAGTCACATGTATTATATGCACTCAAGCTGTAGAACAACGAGTAATCACGCATATCTATACATTATCACTAATTTGTATATGAGAATTTACACATGAAATGGCTCTTAATACAGAAAAAAGTTTCGAGACCATTCCATCACAGAATAAAATAATTATGAACATACCAGCGGGCAGCTAATGTCTATGAAGTATCTAAAAATAGAAATTTTAGTTCTCTAAGAATAGTTCTTACTTTAAGCAGAAAATAAGTGTCCCGAAAAATTCGTAAAAATATTTTGGGGCTGCTGAAAAAAATTGCTGTCCGTGAACTGGAGGGATAATTGTTCATGGTATTTTGCTATTCTAGTTGAAGGCCAAATTCAGGGAACGCCGTGTGCGAGCTTGCTCAAAATTCTCTATTTCTGCTCTGGTGAGAACATCATATCATTTAGACTGTCGAAAAAGCTGTCAACAGCTTCCTGGGAGAGTTCCACTAACTCGGAAAAAGATGTAACCATGCATTCGTGCGCATGATTGTCTCCATTGACGTTTTGATTAGTATTGTTGACCGAAGGTCATACCTGATCAATGCTGCTTTCATCTTGAACTTCACTACCCCTTAATCGTAGTGGTGAAGCTTTCACGAATGCCGTCATCAGGATTGGTAGCCGTTGAGGGCAGCACAAAGCATGAGCCTTTATTGGACTCAACAATGTTTCTGCATCCATTGGAGCATCTGATTGTAGCGTCAGACAGGTGTCTAACACGCATTCTTCTCCGCATAGCAAGCACCTTAATACAGGTAAAACACATCGTTGCCACATTGGTCGAAATGAAAGAAACCAAGTCATGTTCAGGTCTCTAAGCCGGGATAGTCCCAGGATTTTTGATATCCGGTCCCGGTATCCAATGGCTAGGATTGTTTCTTCCCTTGTCGCAGGTGTTTTGTCTGTGACATGGTTTGCCATAACGAAATATGAGGACTAAGAATAGGATTCCTGCAATTAGTCCCAAAATGAGGGGAAGTCCGCCAAAAATCGAATGGACGAAATCTGGAAAAATACCCAGTATGGCTTTGAATTGTGTTAATGCCATCGAAAATACTGTCTTAAATACTTTTGAGACTCCACTGGTATCAGAAATATTTAAGATTTCATTCAGGATTACTGCGAAATGTATGGGGGAATTAGTTGATAACAATGAGTGAATCTCTGCAGTCGTCCTTGCGACTAGGAGATCATACGTTTCTTTTGATGACGTGAGCCTGGTCGGCGTCTGAAGAAGCACTGTTTTCATTCTGCTTAAAGTATCTATTCGAATAGAAGTAATTTTCAAGTTGGGCCATGCCCTTGCCTCCCTGTCTGGAAGGGAGCTGGGGAACAATAAGCGTCCACAGCACTTGACCTTCGCAGTCGTAGTTACGAGATAAGGAGTCCCGGGCATAAGACTACAACATCCGCGGTCCACAATTAGAACGTAACTCCCATTATAGAGTCTTTGAAAGAATGGTTCTATCTCTGTTGCAGGTGCGCCTAGCTGGTGACATGAAAGGTTATTTGAGTTCCCTTCACAGGCTCCATGCAAACTAATTCCGTTACACAGAAGTGTACCGCTTAGTGACATCGCACAATTATTGCCACTAAGAAACACTTTCTGTCCTTTATTACTGACACATGCATGTGAATAGGGCAAGTTCTATGTTGTTTTAATGTACCCTTTTCCCAATTTTTCGTACATGCCAGCCTGTATATATTTTTGGCAGTATTGAAACCTGAAGGTAGATATTGGAATATTAATTATCCCATGTATTATCCATTCACTGACAGGTCGTTCTGACATTGTCACTGGTAATCTCTCGAGTTTCTCAATGCTCAGGATTGTATAATCAGCACCCTTTTGTGCCATACTGATTTGTTTATCAGTAAGGTTAAAGATATTGAATAGTGACGTTGTGTTGATTAAACGCCAAGGCACATAGCCTGAACGCAGATTTTGTAACGTCCAGCCTAGCTGTACAATAGAACGCAATTGAGACTGACCGTGTTGTAACAACAGTAAGTCTTGCGATAATATGTCGATTGCTGAAGACACAATGCTGTCCAGAGAAAAAATTCTGGAGGACAGAGTCATTAACCCATTGTCCACTACAGAAAATGATTTTTCCAAATTAATACGGTCAATTTCCCGTATTCTTTCTGCTGTCTCAATTTGAGTCACCTTCCAGGCCTCGTTGTATGCTGCATATACAGAGGCTGCTATGAAACGTTTCTGACGCTGTTTGCGCGGTCCCATAATGAAATCACGCAAGTCAGCACCATCAGTAAGTAAAGTTAGGTGTTGCTTAATTTCTGCCAGTGTGGAAGTTTGTAGCCATTGAAGGCATAATTTGCCCACACTGTAGGTGGTTATTATTCCTGGGTGTTGTCTTTGGGAATATCTAGGGTCTGGCCTGGTCATTTTGAACCCCTGTGTTTTGTTCAGGAATCTGTCTTGACAGTTATTAGTATCTGTGGGCCAGATCAACCACTTTTTCCAATCAGGATGTGTTCTGTTTTGGTTTAATACATAATTTACGTCTATCTCTTCATCTGTAGAGCTATTGCTGTTCATTGTTGGTTTTGGAATAGACGGTTTATTTAAGTCTTTGATTTTGGCTAGGCCAAGACAGGTAGTTTGTTGAACAGTGTCATTTAAAAATATAATTTGTTCTGGGATCATGCAGGCTCTAAACAAAGATTCTATACCCTGTACTTGCCATTCTTTTGTACCCCAAACACTCTTTACTTCAACGTTTTTGTCCCAATAATAACAACCAAAAGTATTCATTTGTTCAAAGAATGAGTCTGAATATATCAATTTCGTGTTTGTCATCATGGTCTTTGTCCCTGTCTTATTTGACAATTTGAAATAAAATGTTTCAGCATTACTTGTGTTAAAACCTGAAAAGTATGAATATTTGTCATAAACGGTTCTTGAGCTTCCTTTTGGAGGGGTTGCACAATGTTCCCATTGATTATAATTTAAAACATTTCTAGGTTGTGCAGATCTATGTAGAAAATGGTTACCATAGTGGTTATAACAGTACATACTATCATAATTTGTCGAACCCTGCAAATAATCATGTTTGGTAAATTTAGCAGACATCACTAAATCAGACATCATATTATTTATACTTTCAAAGTCCCAATCATCAGCAAATGAGCTTGGTTTTACAAAGTCAGTCAACGAGATCTTAATTTGGTGTGGATATTTCAGGATTTCAACCGGACCATAAATTTCGTAGTCAGTGTTGTCCCATGCTACCCCACCCGGTATAGGATTGGCTGTGAAGTTGACTGAAGAAAGTTCTCTTTTCTCGACGTGTGAAGATGTTTGTGGTTTGAGGATCAAGTTGATTTTCTGACTTGCTGTGTCCATTTTAGCATATTTTCCCTCAATGAAGCGTCCCAAAGTTAGTACCATGATGAGCCAAAGTATGAGGATAAATGCACCAAAACCCACCCAAAATTCAATCCATGGAGAAATCAGATATGTTTCTTTCAGTTGTTTCAAAAGTACTTTAACTTTTTCTTTAAAGGTTTTTGTTGATGGCTGTGTTTTTGATTCAGTGAAGCCTTCAGAGGAATCATCGAAGTTTATGAAGTAGCCGGATGCAGTTCCTTCATTATAGATTGGTGTGTCTCTGCTAAATGTTTTTATTTGGGTTTTCAGAGGTTTAAGTTCCATTGCGTTGTTGCATAGTCCTTGTTGTAGTTCTGTAGGCATTTCGAATGTGATTAGCCTCTTAGATTGAACCTCTGTGTTTGTAGCAAATCTTGGTGTTCTACTACTTTTCGGGAGTCCACTTGGCCTACTATTTGTTATCGGCCACATGATTGTGGTTTTACCAGGTCGATGGATACAACTCGGTTCTCCTTTTTACCAGCAAGCGGCGGTAGTACAACTGATCTTGTCCCGTTGATAGTCAAGACAGGAACTGCTTTTCTGTAAGAAGGCCCAAATTCCTTCTTTACCGCGATCTTTTCTCTGACTAGATCCCCGACTTTTGGAATCCAGACAGGTCTTGCTGGGACAGGTGGTGGTTCTTCAGTGGTTGTTGGCTGCTGTTTCAACTTTATGTTGCTCAGGTCTTTTCTTGTTTCGTTTAAGTCCTGCAAAATAGCCAAACGATCTTTGATATCAAAGCATTTTTCCTTCACCACTGAAGTCTGACTGTCGAGGTCTAAGACTAACATCCTAGTTCCAAATAATAATTCGTACGGACTGAATCCCTTCAGAGAATTTCTTGGCAGGTTATTTAGACTACATTGGACACTTCTTAGATGTTTGACCCACCCAGCTCCCGAACCTAATACCTTTGCCGTTATAGATTGCTTTATGTCACGGTTTTTTCTTTCAACAATTCCGTTCCCCTCAGGGTGAAATGGACAAGAGTACCGCAATGTAACGCCCATGCTGACCATGGCCTCCTTATAAGCTCTAGAGCTAAAAGCAGGACCATGGTCCTAATGCAGCATGCCAATTGCGTATGTGCCGATAAAGACTCGCAAATCTTTTATAACAGTTCTGGCGTCAGCCGTTCGCTGGGGCCACATCCATATGAATCTCGTGCATGAGTCCACTGCAACCAAGATATATTTATAGTTACCATCCCTTTGTAAGGGACCACAGTGGTCTAGGTAAACACAGGCTAATGGTTTATCCGAGATTAGAAGGGGCGTCTGCGCTGGACGTCTCACCGTTGATACTTTCATTCTTTGACATATTTCACATTCTAAAACATAGTTCCTTGTTTGTCTTCTCATTTGTGGCCACCAGTATCTCTGTTTTAATAATGATACTGTGGCTGAGACGCCAGCATGTATAGAAGCAAGCCCTTCGTGTGCCGCTATTATCAGTCCTAACCTATGTTCCATGTTTGGAATTGCCCTATCCCCCACTCCAGGGATTCGAGCAAAAGGAACATTGTTTGCATCAGTTATGTATGAGTATTTTACTGGAAAGCCTTTCGGGAGTGTTTCTATCGAATCCTTTTCTGTAGCGCTGACAGCCTGTAATATTTCGCTGTCTATTTTTGTTTTTGACCGTGTGATGGCAGCTACGGAAGCCGTTTGCACAGCTGCCTTCGCGGCCTCATCAGCCAATGAATTCCCTGCAACGTGAACGCCATCACGTTGATGACTCAGCGTATGTATCACGTGAGTCTTTGGTAGTTCTTTTTGTAATAGAACTACTTGTTCCCAGAGCATCTTATGCTTGATTGTGCCTCCTTTTGCATCCTTAAAGCCATTCTGAAGCCAGATCTGCAAGTATTCATTGTAAGACTGAACGCAGTAATACGAAACGCACACTATGAGTGTGGGGAATTCTCGATCGGTATTTTCAAGCGCCATCTTAAACGCCAGTAGTTCAGCTCGCTGAGCTGTACAATCTCCTAGAGATTGTGTCTTAGTGATAGCTGGTTTGATTTTTCCTTCGTGCCAGCGACCTTTAACAATCGCGCACGCAGCACTGTAAGCTTGTTTACCCCCTACTGCGGGTTGTGCTGATCCGTCTGTATATATTATACAGCCGTAATGTTCTAGAGGCAGAATTTCGGTCGGCGGAGGACATTCAAATTCATATTGGAGAAATTCTTGTGTTTTTAAGTTAGGATCAAATTCGTATGCCACGTCTGTTGCAGCAAGAGAATTAGCCCATTGTATCCATCTCGGATGGAGCGCTTTAGCATTTGGAATGCTTGCTTTTGTTACAGCCTCTAGGGCTGGTATTGGTGTCACAATTATTATTCGTTTACCTTGTGCCAGGGCTCGTTCTTTTGCTATAGCTGTCTGTGTTGCAGTAAGAATTTTTTCCGTTGGGCTAAATTTCATTTCAGCCTTAGTGTACAAGTGTGATTTGAATGCAATTGGTACCTTTTCTCCCTCGTTAGAGGTCAGGTATGTGAATCCGCATCTTCCTGGGATGACTCGAATCACAAGATTGCGTGTGTTATCACGTGTTTCTAATTTTGTTTTAATTAACATGTCTGTTTGTAAGGATCTCAAAATTTCTGTGTGTATTTGAGTCCAATTGGTTCTTTTAAAATCTGGTTTTATTAGATCATAAAGGGGTTTGACCCTTTCTGCGTAATTTGCAATGTATGTTCTTCCGAAATTTAGGAAGCCTAGAATTGACTGTAGGTTTTTTAGTGTTCTAGGTGCTTGGAGTACGGCACATTTCTCTAGGAAATTGTCAGCCAGGCTTTTGCCTTCACTTGATAATTCGTATCCTAAGAACAGGACTGTTAGATGGGCAATTCTAGATTTTTTAAAGTTGAATTTGTAACCCTCTGCTGCGAACCCAAGTATTATGGTGTTCACTCTCTTCAAGTGAGTATCCAAGTCATCATCTGTTAGGTATATGTCGTCGACATAAGATAATGCTTCATCATCATATGTTTGTAGTAATTCTGTTACTCTCGCTGAGAATACCCCTGGGCTATTCTTGTACCCCTGGGCTAACCGACAGAATTGTTTTTGAGTGCCATTTATTGAGAACGCAGACAAATATCTGCTCTCTGGTGCTATGTTTTGACAAAAGAATCCATTAGAGATGTCTAATGTTGTTTTGTATTTTCTGCGCACTATGTTATTCATTAGTGCAGCACTATGCGAGTTTTGTACTGCAAAAGTTTTGCAACATGAGTTAAGGTGTCGGTAATCCAAAACTAGACGATATGAATTGTCTGGTTTGGAGACCGGAAACAAAGGGTTGTTCATTTGTGAGGTGCAAGTTTCAATCACCCCCAGGTATTCTAATTGATCTAGGATTTCTTTTTCCTGTTTTTTAGCTTCTTGCTCAATTGGGTACTGTCTTTGTGCAGTAGGTTGTGATTTTAACTGGATTTTGTGAGGAGGAGAGTCCTCATCCCATCCTACATGATTTTTATATAAAGCAGGAGCTTGAGCTACTGCCCACTTTCTGGCAAGTGTGTATTTTTTATGAATTGGGATATGATTGGAGAAGGCAGGCATAATTATTTCTTCGCCATGAGGGCACTCCCTGACAAACTCTGGTGGCCAGTCTTTTTCAGCTAGAAGGATGTCATAGCCCTTGGAGAGCTTATCCCAAAATAGTCCCCTTATTTTTCTAGTCTTATCCCCTTCTATACGTAACGTTATTTCATATATTTTGTGAGGTTTGCTAACTCTGGTGTCTGCAGTTTCCACTTGAAGATATTCATTCAAGTCCACTGTCTCCAGAAGATTCATAAGGACTTTGCGAGCTATGCTCACTTCTGCTGCGCTGTCTAGCATTGTCTGAGCCCATTCTCCGTTTTTCAGTTGTGTCCTCAGTATTCTCGGCATTGTTTACTACCTTGATACTGGCTACCTTCTTTTTGGGAAATTGTAGTTTCTTTTTTAGATGAGCAGATTCCTTGTCTTTGGACTTGGCGTGCTCTTCTCTTTGTTCTGATCGTCCTCTTCTTTCCAATTTCTGCGAGGAAGTCTGAAAAGATTGAGAGGGACGTGTATCAATGTCTTGATATCTATCAGGCTTCTTTATATTATCGCTATTTCTAAGGTTATATCTTTTCCCAGAGGGGTCACTTTGGGGTGACCTGTGTCTCTGGTTCGGAGATTTTTCTCTCCGCCGAGGAGACCTTCCTCTGGACTGGAATTTCTTTTCTTTAGGATTGGATTGTTTGTTTCCATCCCAGCTCTTTTTTTGTGATGTTGAATTATTATTAAAAAATATTTTTTCAGGACTTTCAATCAGTTGTGGTTTTACTGGTATTCCACCTAAACTATCTCTACCTAGTTCCTCATAGGATTTTTCTATAATTGTGGCAATTTCAGCTGGTTGGTCTGCTATATCTGTCTCCTTTAACCTCTGGCGGATCGCATCGTTTGCTGCTTCTCCCTTTATGTTGGCTAATAATATAGCCGAGACCTGCTTGAAGTCTTTCAGTAATTTCATACCAAGAGTTAAAGCGGGTTCTGGACCGTATTCGTCTTGAATTTGTTTTAGCACATCTGGTATTACCGAAATGGATGGAACACCGTGTGTTTTTGTGTAGATGGAAGCAAAGACTGTACCCCAAGTGTCACAGTCCTCCACGTGTGGTGCGATTCCCATTGGAAGACAGATAGTCAGAATCCTGTGTTTTTCTAACGGGGTGGTGTCTGGAAACACCGCCTCTATTTGGGTGATTTTTTGTGCTAACCAGAATGGTATTTGTTCCCGTTTAGCTGGTACTTTACCTAGGCAGGACTGTATATTCTGTGGTGTAATTTTATTTGTGTTCCCCTGATGAGGGGTCAGCTGTGGAATTTTAATTGCTGGTTGGATTGTTGAAGTCCGCATTACATATTGGACTAATTGTCTATGTATTTTTATTAATTGTTTTAGTTGTATTAAAAGGTTTGCTGCAGACATCCCATCGATGTCTGGATGTGGTGTGTATCCGGCTAGAACCGGCCACGTTGCTCCTGGTCTACCTAATGGACCGAGCCTGGTGATGTGATTATTATGTTTTAGGGCGCCATTAAATAAGAGCAGATGCTCTTGAAATTTAAGTGGTACTTCCACCTCCTCGAAAGGAGTGTACTCATTAGGAGGTTCCTCTGTTTTGTAATAGTGGAAGACCTTTGTTACAGCATTTGCTGCTGGAAAATGTATCCATGAATAGAATACCTCTGTCTGCCGATATTCGTGTGCCTCAATTACGAATATGACCGTGCCACCTCTAGGTGTCAGTCCATTTTCTATAAGTTTTAAAGTTATAGATTTTCTTGTGTTGACCGCGATGAGTATTATCTCCGGGTCAGCGTCTTGCAGTGCATTATCAGCTGCTGCAAGTTCAGTTGCTATTCTAACTGCCTCTCTTTCTCCTTCATTGTCTGACATTGTACTGTCCAGAAGGTTATTTTGTTTGTTTGCAGATCAGGTTCTTATGGAAATAAAGATTAGATGCACAATATTTTGGAACAGTGTATCCTTCAACGTTGACTAAACCAAAGACCATACATAGGAGTTTCCTCCTGCGAGGTTTGGCGGATATTACCTTTCACCCACTCCAGACGTCTTTGGAGTATTATGGGAAAAAAGGGGTCTGAGTGAAAAAGCACGACTGAGTTACTCTAAATGTCTTACGTTAGTTTTATCGCCCATCCAAACGCGTTGGGCGCCATGTAGTGTAGTTCCTATTATCCCAATAGGCTCTGCGCATTGGAATAATACCTTCAATAGTATAGGCCTAGACCACACGTTAACTAGGTCTACTACTGTCGATATTAGACTTAAAGTTTTGGGTTTGCCAGCTAGCTCAGAGTTCACTAGAAACTTTCTCGACTAGGCAAGGAGGAGTTGAACCTCCCTGGATAGACAAGAAGGGATTTAGTTTCTGACAACCATAGAACATGACAACTTTGCTCTCCCCTAATCAAGAGTGTATCTCTAGAGTCGTGTGAAAACAAAAGACGACTTATTTTACTCAGTCAGTACGTGCATTCTTAGTCTCAGCAGATTGTAGAGAAAAGGAAGAGACGGGGGTGTTCAATAAAAGATGTTATTTATTGATCAGTCTCTTTTCTCATACAAGAGAAATGGATCGATATTATTGCAATACTTATGGTTAAGTAAAGTGCATACATTAAAAGCAGAAGTATAAAATAATACTGTAAAAACATTGATATGGTTTCTAAGCCATATGATGGTTTAAAATGGATAAAATAGATACATACACATATACATTTGACTAATCGTACTCAACTGGTGTTTCTAACTACGCCTACCCCAGATGTACCTGACCTAAGCCTAATACGTGGGCGGGAGTAGAAAGTAGCAGTTTAAGTTAAGTTTGTTTTGCCAAGTGACTGACTCAAGAATTCTCTGTGAGGGGTTATTCAGTTCTGTACCTGGAGTCTAGGATGAATGAGGGATGGTATCTCTCGTCTCTGGTCTCGATATTCCAGGCTGCCTGCGAGGGCTACCCGGAAGCGCCGGAGCTGGATTTCTCGGCAGGAGAAAACAGCGTCTCGTTCTCAGCGCGTCAGGAAGGCGGGGCTGCGCCAGCGGGGTCTGCTCTGCTCTGGGCTTCGGCAAGTCTGGCTGCTCCGATCTCGTCACCACCGCGTGTGTTTGCATAGGGCAATATCGGTAATATTTATACCTTTAAGGTGCCGAGATTGACGTAAGGATGGACATAGATACGTCAATAAGGATGTCATACGACCTGGTCGTTAGCACATTCTTTTGCTGAAGTTCTCGGTGAAATCAAAACAATGGCCGCAGGGTTTTTCCCAGGTTGTCATAGGTTTGATTTGTTTTGAGAACTCCGTATGCCTTATCAGGGGCTGGAGGAATATCGCTTGTCTAATTAGATGGCAAGCGTTATGACCTAATCAGATAACACGTTCCTGTGCCGTAGTGTGGCTTAATCAGATAACGGTTCCTGCATCATGGGGGCTTTCTGCATCACGGGATGGCTGCTAGTTAACTTGTTAACCAGAATAGGGTCAGGAATAGGGGGATCGATACAGAACCTATAGGAATACATCACAGCTCCACTAAAATGTGTAATCAGGGCCTAAGCATAGAGTCTTCCCCAGCGTGGCTACACACCAATAACTACATCACACACAGAGCTTAGCTTTACACATATTTATTTGGCTGCGTGTAACAGGGAAATCAACATTCTAACCCAGCCTTCACTGCATTACGCTCTAACACCTATGTCATAGTTCTACGGAATCCATCAGGGGCCAAAATAGTTCCATAATTTCTAACTCGCAAGACACTTCATCTCCCTCCTCTGCTAAATAAAAAATTAAAAATATTTACAAAATATATCTAAATAAATGTATACAATTAAATCTCTTCAACTAATCTTTTTGGTGCTTTTTATTTTTGAGCTGATCTAGTTCTTGGAAACTGGGGATAGTCATCACCACTGTCCAGGATCTGAGTCAATGGTGTATAGTCAACAGCAGTTACTGAGGTTTCAGACCCAGTCTCTCCTTCAACAGTTAGATCTGATTAACGATTAGTTAAATGCTGTAAATGAGAAGAGTGGCTGGTAATAGACTTCCCAGGGCGCTGGGCAGACACCATGTGTCTCTTGGTAGACACCACTTGAAAAGGTTCTGCATCAAATGGTGCATCAGATATTCTTCTCCGCATTTGTCGTGCGTGCACTGAATCTCCTTTCTTATCAATGATGTTTTTCACATGTAGTCTTTTGTCAGCATAAGCTTTCATATTTTGTTTGTTAGCCAAGTCCTTCTTCTGAGTTACTCTCATCTTTCTTTCTCTGATTGGTTCATTGACGTAACTTGGTGCTCATAGCACCCTTGAACAATAATGTAGCAGGACTTTCACCGGTGGTTGAGTGGAGTGTTGAACAATAAGTTCTCAAGGTAGAATTCAACACAACTTTAAAATAGAGCTTTTCAAGAGTAGCACACTGCACTTCTTTCTTTAAAACACTCAACAAGTCTGTTGATCTGCGGCCACAGAGGTGTGCTCTTCTGATGCTTTATATTCTTTCAATGATTCATCCTTGAGTGGTAGATGAAAGATGTTCAATTTAACTAAATAGTGAGCATTCGTCCATAATCACCAGAAGGTGGTGTCCATTGTCGAGTGGACTGAAAAAGTCAATGGCTAGTCTCTCCCATACATGCTTTGAAGGTTCTGAGGTGTGGTGAGTGTTTTTATAGAAAGGCAGTTGCATAGATGACAGGCCATTAATTCCTTTACAACCTCTTCATCAAGATAAAGAAAACCAGACTCGGTCTGAGAGAGCTTGTTTTGTGGTAATGATTCCCCATTGTCCTCCACTTCAATTATTTTTTCTCGCAGACTCAATGTAATCAGAATTCTCGACAATTGTGTTATAACTCCTTCCTGATCTATGGACAGTTCATCCTTGACATTTTTATATTTTCAATATTCACTGGTGAGCGGTCGAGCTTGTTTTTTCCATGACTGATGTGAAATTATATCCTTCAACCTTAACAGGTCTCGATCATGGCTCATGGCAGTGATAATCTGGGCTAACGAAATGGCAGCTGGTGTGTTCGATTTTACAATAAAGTTAATATAGGCCTCAGCTGTCTTGGATGGAGTACTGTGACCTTGTAAAGGCACTCTGGAAAAGTAGTCAGCAGGGTTCTGGGCATTCCCTGGATGATGCATAATGGTATAATTATACTCTTGTAACTGTAGGCCCCATCATTCAATGTGAGGAGGCATTTTGGCCTTTGCATTGCCAAATATAGTCAGTAACGCTTGATGATCAGTTACCATTGTAAAAGGCTTTTTCTGGTTGTGAGTAAAGCATGTTCTGTTTGGGACACACTTCTACTTGTATATTCCACAATATGCCTTCTAGCATTCAGGTGTTTGCTGTGCTGTGCAAGGATAGCACCCAACCCACCTGGGCTAATGTCAACAACAACTTCTGTATGAAGTTTCAGATTGAAGTATGCTATTTCAGTAGCATTCTTAATGGCTTCTTTGATTCTTTTAAAGCTTTTCTCACATTCTTGTACGTATCTACACCACAGGATTCACGCTAGCCTGCCTGATGAAGGGTGATGCCCTGAAACCGGTCCCAGGATGGTTGTTTACGGTCCAGGAAGGACCTGGCTAGGGAGTCGGGCTGGACTGTTCCCACAAGGAACAGGGTCCTGATTTGCATATGGCTGGGTCCAAACTGGGGTGGTGTGGTGAGCAAAAGAATGATGGATTTAACCCAGATCCTTGTGACTGGGGGTAAATGCTTCCATTGTCCACCATTCCGTCCATCAATTGTTTCTTTTGCATATTTAAACCTAAGTGGGAAGGGTATGCCCAGACATGGGTCCCTGGCTCACTACACCATTGGATTCAAGCAAGCCTGGCTGATGAAGGGTGATGCCCTGAAACTGGTCCCAGGATGCTTGTTTCCGGTCCAGGGAGGACCTGGCTTGGCAGTCCGGGCTGGACTGTTCCCACAAGGAACAGGGACAAGACTGACTTCATATGACTGGGGGTGAATGCTTACATTGTCCAGCATTTCGTCCATCAATTGTTTCTTCTGAACAGAACTTGGCCATGCCAAGAAATGAACACACTACAGAAACATATTGCGGGATCAACATTTGACAGCGCTTGTAGTTTAGCAGGATCTGGTGTCATACCCCCATCAGAAAAGATATGACGAAATAACTTTTGCTCTGTCTTATGGATCTCAGACTTGTCTGCAATCAAAGTCAAAGTTGCTTCTGCAAGTAAACAATATACTTGTGATAGAGCTTTATCGTTTTCCTTATGTACCAGCTATCTTCTTCGAGTTTTAACTGCTGCTAAACTTTATTTAAATCAAGGCAAGGGAAGACCTTTTCACTATTTAATTGTACTATCATGTCAGCAATGTGTGGACCTGAATGCCGTTCTCTTTCAATTGCCTTTTTTGCCTGACGCATGTCAACGCATATCCGACAGCTCCTTTGCTGTCCTTTTTAAGCACTACACTATTGAGAGAAACCCATGGCGCTGGACCGGTAAAATGCTCAATAATATCATGCTTAAGTAATGATTTGAGTTCTTTTTCAACAGCTTCTTGCAAATGAAAAGCAATTGGTCCATGTCTTTGAACAACAGGATGGACGTCCTCATTGATATGCAACTTTACTTTCATAGTCTTAAGCTTCCCAAACCATAAAATAATGAAGGGATCTGACTTACTATTTTGTGGTGAGCATTCATGATGTAATTCACAGAAATCAGTTCCATATCAATGTCTGTGCTGAAGCTGAAGCACATGGACGGGTGATTGCACCTTCGTTTTCTTGTGTTTCATTGTCGTTACAGATGAACCTTGACTTTTTAAGGGCATTGATGCCGCCCATGTATACACTTTGGCTTTCGGTAGGTTAAGTTGCAGCAATGGTGTTAATTCATTGTATTTCTCCTCAGGCATGTTTATCGATGCACCATTGTCAATAATGAAAGGTATCAAGCAACCATTTGCTTTCAGTGTAATTTTTGGAAAATGTTTGAATGACTTTGGGATGTCGATCTTTCTTTGACTGACATTTTTCTTCACAAGAGACTAAACCAACACATGCATGCTTTTCTGAGGTAAACCTTGACATGGCACAATCATGTTCTTCACTTTCACTTGATACTGATACAGAAGAGCTGTTTGATAATGATTTGGAGTATGAACAACTTAGTTCAGTGTCAATTTGTCTTAATTGATGTTGCCTCTTGGCCTTGTGGGTGTGCATCGAACGTTGCTTCTAGAACATTCTGGTGGCCATTTTGTCTATACACATCATGATGCATTTCTTTTTCCTTTGCTTTGCAAACCATCACAGAATGGTTCTCCTTCCCACAGCCTTTACATATCTGTCCAAGAGCACAACATTTACTTTTATGTTTAAACTAAAATCCACATCTAAAGTACAACTTCTTTTTACATGTAGACATTTATTCTTTTGTTTTGGCTTACTTACGGATTAATTCTGGGATCCTATGGCCTCCTTGTCTGCAGCTTGTCTATCAGCATGCTCTTCTGCTCTATCAACCAATATCACTCACTCCAGACTACGAGTTTCTCTCAGCATTCATTTTCGGAATTAATCTGACAAGCATCTGTCAATAACTCTCAGATACATAGCTTTCTCATCATTAAATTCATTGAACGTATAATGTCTGATGAGCGTGTTGAGTCTCTCCACAAATTCATCAATGGTTTCAGAAACTTTCTGGCGTTCTTGGTTGAAGATGTGTAGTTTGTAATCAACATTTGGCATTGGACTAAACTTGAGATTCAAAACTTCTTCAACCCGTTTACAGCGGCGGACATTCCGCCGCAGTTCGGGCGTTCTAAGGGGTGCGCAGGGCTGCGTCAGCCATTGGTCGTGCGCAGCACCTGGAAGATAGTGCTCGCGTCGGCCAACGCGAGCACGGAACGGGTTAATCTGACAATATGTGACAACAGTTCGCAGCATTTATTCTATGATTTCTTTTACACCATAATATGAAAGATTTTTGAAATACTTGATAATCGTTTTTAGGGTTCTCTCTTCAAGTGCATCAATGAAATCATCAGTTGTATCTGTGTATCTTTCCAAGCACTCCATCTGTAGTCAATATTTTGCCTTTTGATGATTTCGTACGGTGGTGGTGGTTTTAAGAAAGAAGCAGCATTGTAGCAATGTCTGGTATCGGCTGACATTGAGGGTGGAGCTCTCTCCAGTTCCCTCAGCTGTTGATCTTGAACCTGTTCATATGAGTCATCTGTAAGGCCTTGAGATGTGCGGGCCTCTTGATCATCCTCAATAAATTGTGAAAAGTAGGTTTCAGTCTTTGCCTCCACTCCCTCAGCCTTCCACAGTTTCAAAGATATCTTCGGTCACTTCAAATTGTCACAAGCTTTGTAAGCACACCCCTGTGCTTTGCCTTGGTTGCAGCACCCAGCTCTGAGGTCACACTGGCTCTCTTTACTCAGGTTTTGGTGAGTAAATAACTGTTTTATTCTTTGGCATCTCTTTGAGTGCTCTTTGTCTTCACTACATTATAATTGTAATGTTATCTTGCAATTTGTGATTGTCAATAGATGCTCTTTGAAAATCTGTCTGTATCTGCCTTCAGCATTAAAGCTCCATAGTACATCAGATTGTTTATTGCATAGCAGTGCAGTACCCTTAAGTACGGTCTGACCAGCAGGTTCTTAGCCTCAAATATGCAGCTTTCCTTGTAATGCTGTCATTATTTTCAACTTCTTTACAGCGGCTGGAGTTGCGCTTTGATTTCACATGCGTTAGGCGACGGTTCTGTACTTTGACTGCAACACACGTGGCATGCATATGCAATTTGCTTGGACCACAGCAAACTCACTGGGAGAGCACTGTCGATCTTCTGGTAACTTATCCCTTAACTCGTAACCAGTTGCATCATCTTTTCCAGTTTGGGCACCCATCAATGACTGACAAGGCACCCCCAAATCAGAGGAGCCACACCAGCGGTGGCCATGCTGGACTAGCCCGAGGGGTTGGGGGTGGTGGCATGTGACGCCGCTGCTGCCAGCCAATATTACCATTGGGGATTTGGCCGCAAGCACACAGCGGGAGGAAGCAGTATAAGAGCTTCCAGGTCCTGTCCATTCCAGATCACGCCGGGCCCTGCCCATAAATGGGGGTATAGAGCGGGGAAGTGGTCTTTTGTCCGTTTGGCCACTCAGCAAACAGGACGTTGCTGGTCCCCCAACCTGGGTACCAGTATTACGCTTCTTTGTGTTTCTCTTCTTCCCAGGAGTGGAGAAGCCAGGGCATTTCCCTGAATTTTTTTGTTTTGTCTTCTTTGTTTTGCACGCCAATGCGGATTACTGCCAGCACGCTCCACTACAAGCTCTGCAACCACAGTTTGGAAAGTCCCTCCGGGAGCTGCATGGGCTTGAGTGCTGTGTCTCGCCCTATCTGAGTCCCATTGTGGTATTCCTGCACTCGGTGGTGGCTCTGGTGAAAACGTTGGGCTGTAGGAGGTAAGGAGGGCATGGGGGGATTGCATGTTAGTATTAATCGGGTGCCTTGCTTATTGAAAGGGGTAATGTGAGGGTTGGTGCTTAAGGCCCTAGATTCTCAATCTGAAGGTTAGTGATTCGAGGCTTAGTGTCTCAATGGGCAGGTGCATTGTTAAAAGATTTAGGCTGGGTAGCTATTGCTGGCCAGCGTTAGGCACGATATACATGAAAGGCACTCAGCCTATCAGTTCACAAGTAGTTAAGAGAGGCATGCTTTTGACTTGTCTGTGGGACAGGTGCACGCACTGTGGGAGTGTTGGATGTGTTGGTCCACCCCAGTGTTTACACGGGTAGCAATTTGAATAGCACTATTGTGTTTTATTTCTTTTGTGGTGCTGCCCCTCCCAATGCAGAATGTCAGATTGATTTACATCGCAAGTACTCATTGAATATTGACAACACGTCATGTGTGTGTAAATTAATGGACGAGATGTTAGATGAGGATGTTAGACGAGATGGTGAGGGTTACAAAGGCAGGGAGACACATGGCCTTCATGTCTTGCTGGGCTGTAACAGAGCAATTGCATTGTGTGGGCTGCAGGTGACATGGGGATCTCTGTGTTGAGGGCAGTAGCCCACTTGTGAAGGCAAGCAGGGAAACCTGCTTGTAGAGTGCACTGTTCCTGTGGGGAAAAGAAACCCTTTCCCAATGCTACAACAACATATTACTAGTAATCAGTACTGTACACAAATGTTCACATACACATTTAGTGTTTTATTCTAGCATATCTGTATGACGTATCTTATATTCTTTCAAAATATCTTTTTGTACAAACAATAAATGAAAATTGGTCTTTTCACAGTTCATGAGTTGAAGACCATATGTTTTGCTGACTCGTCTCTTGGTCGGATGTGGAAACAGGATTATTAATCACTCATAAAACTGTTGATTCACTTTTCACACGACATGGTGCCCAATGCATTTCGGGACCAGGAGGTACCCTTCATCAGGGGAAAATCCTAAAATATATACAAACAATCGATCAATGTGAGATTAAGGTGCAGAATAATATAACAGAAGTTAACAATCAAATGGTAGTTCACAGACACTTCAGGGGGAAGAGGGGGGTAACCCGGTATTCATAAATTCATGCAATTGTGCATCTATCTGTAGTAGTACATAGAATGGAACACGAGGTAAATGCGGAAAACATATCATTCATCAGTACATGTGATGGTACAATGTTATTTAAACATACCAACGATGTGAATAGATGTGTCTCCCAAGTTTTTATCAATGTGCACCTACTTTTAATACATTGCTATAAAAACCTAAACATCTGAAACGTACGAAAAAGTACCATAGAATCAGAAGTAACTTTGAAAATAAATGACCCTGTACATAATGCACAACTGAGCACTATTAATCTACCTCTAATATCAACCCATTACGATCATCATGCCGTCACATACCTATGTGGTGCTATGTCGCTGAGAGACAATGTCCTATACTCTCAAGTGAAACCCCTAGGTTAATCTAGGAGCCTGTGGGCTGTAAATCTAGGGAAAAATGGACATAAAAGGTGCTGTTGTCGTAGGAATATTACTGAAAATTGTACACTATGACGTGTTAATAATATTTAAATCACCTGAATCGTTCTGATCCTCCTAATACTGGTAAGTTACTTGAAGGTACCCACAATAATCCAATAAAAGAAGGGAGGAGAATCTTTCAGGAACCAACTACATAAACGAAAACAGTAACGGGATTTAGATGAAAAATCACGATTATAAGGTGGACCCTGTTCCCTACCATGTACTTAGAGTTAACGAGAAATTGCATACCTTCGTCAGTTTCTAGGAGTCACCGATGACAATCTGAGGATACCATTTAACTTTAAGGAATAACTCGTCCAGACTACTAGTCTGTAAAAATAAATGCCAATATGTCACTTAAGTCCTGAGCATGAACGCCCAAACAAGACTATTGTAAATAGTATAGAAGAAAGGGAATGTACCTTAATAGTTGCTAGCTGGTAGCGTGCAGAGAGTTTGCACGTTGATAGACAATTGCAGTATGCGGTTATGTAATCGTGCCGTTGCCAAATCTATTGGGGACATAAATGTAAACTTGTCTTAGAGTTTACCAAACTAACGGGGAAAAACGTGAAAAAATAATCTAGTCCATAACTGGAATAAAGTCAACAAGAGAGTCTTTCTATTGATTCTTAAAATGATATACCTGTATGCTTGGAGTGTAGCCCTGTCTGGAAGTCTACTCGTCAGGTGAAACCGATTTACCGCGCAGGGATACCATACAACAATTTAAAGAGTTCCTTTGGACCCGCCCTAGAGGAGTGAACTCTGGGAAATGTAGTCACTACACCAGATATAGTTTATGGCATAGAACTCAAATGTATGACTGCAAGGGTATCATTTAAAGTTGTAAGCTGTCTCTAAAACTGGACATGTCGATTCAAATTTCGAAACTGGTGCACAGGAAGATGAACTAAGAAATGATAACATTATTAGGATTCATCCTAATTTCTCAGAAGTTTGCCACGGCGTTTCTGAAGGGGGACTCCTAACATTAAATAGTCTAACATTTTTACTAGACGGGGCAATCCATAGATTAGTGACTCGCCTGGAAACCTTTTGTGAAAAGAAATGTACAGTGGTGAAAACGTCCTTAAACAGAATAGAAACAGAAAAATACACATTATATAGCAATGCATCATCCGAATGACAAAGGGTAAGGCTAGCTGTGCATCAATAGAACATTAATACAATAAAGTTTTCCTAAAGAATCCTAATAATATTATCATTTCTTAGTTCATCTTCCCGTGCACCAGTTTCAAAATTTGAATCGACATGTCCTGTTTTAGAGACAGCTTACAACTTTAAATGATACCCTTGCAGTCATACATTTGAGTTCTATGCCATAAACTATATCTGGTGTAGTGACTACATTTCCCAGAGTTCACTCCTCTAGGGCGGGTCCAAAGGAACTCTTTAAATTGTTGTATGGTATCCCTGCGCGGTAAATCGGTTTCACCTGACGAGTAGATTTCCAGACAGGGCTACGCTCCAAGCATACAGGTATATCATTTTAAGAATCAATAGAAAGACTCTCTTGTTGACTTTATTCCAGTTATGGACTAGATTATTTTTTCACGTTTTTCCCCGTTAGTTTGGTAAACTCTAAGACAAGTTTACATTTATGTCCCCAATAGATTTGGCAACGGCACGATTACATAACCGCATACTGCAATTGTCTATCAACGTGCAAACTCTCTGCACGCTACCAGCTAGCAACTATTAAGGTACATTCCCTTTCTTCTATACTATTTACAATAGTCTTGTTTGGGCGTTCATGCTCAGGACTTAAGTGACATATTGGCATTTATTTTTACAGACTAGTAGTCTGGACGAGTTATTCCTTAAAGTTAAATGGTATCCTCAGATTGTCATCGGTGACTCCTAGAAACTGACGAAGGTATGCAATTTCTCGTTAACTCTAAGTACATGGTAGGGAACAGGGTCCACCTTATAATCGTGATTTTTCATCTAAATCCCGTTACTGTTTTCGTTTATGTAGTTGGTTCCTGAAAGATTCTCCTCCCTTCTTTTATTGGATTATTGTGGGTACCTTCAAGTAACTTACCAGTATTAGGAGGATCATAACGATTCAGGTGATTTAAATATTATTAACACGTCATTGTGTACAATTTTCAGTAATATTCCTACGACAACAGCACCTTTTATGTCCATTTTTCCCTAGATTTACAGCCCACAGGCTCCTAGATTAACCTAGGGGTTTCACTTGAGAGTATAGGACATTGTCTCTCAGCGACATAGCACCACATAGGTATGTGACGGCATGATGATCGTAATGGGTTGATATTAGAGGTAGATTAATAGTGCTCAGTTGTGCATTATGTACAGGGTCATTTATTCATTTATTTTCAAAGTTACTTCTGATTGTATGGTACTTTTTCGTACGTTTCAGATGTTTATGTTTTTATAGCAATGTATTAAAAGTAGGTGCACATTGATAAAAACTTGGGAGACACATCTATTCACATCGTTGGTATGTTTAAATAACATTGTACCATCACATGTACTGATGAATGATATGTTTTCTGCATTTACCTTGTGTTCCATTCTATGTACTACTACAGATAGATGTACAATTGCATGAATTTATGAATACCGGGTTACCCCCCTCTTCCCCCTGAAGTGTCTGTGAACTACCATTTGATTGTTAACTTCTGTTATATTATTCTGCACCTTAATCTTACATTGATCGATTGTTTGTATATATTTTAGGATTTTCCCCTGATGAAGGGTACCTCCTGGTCCCGAAATGCATTGGGCACCATGTCGTGTGAAAAGTGAATCAACAGTTTTATGAGTGATTAATAATCCTGTTTCCACATCCGACCAAGAGACGAGCCAGCAAAACATATGGTCTTCAACTTATGAACTGTGAAAAGACCAATTTTCATTTATTGTTTGTACAAAAAGATATTTTGAAAGAATATAAGATACGTCATACAGATATGCTAGAATAAAACACTAAATGTGTATGTGAACATTTGTGTACAGTACTGATTACTAGTAATATGTTGTTGTAGCATTGGGAAAGGGTTTCTTTTCCCCACAGGAACAGTGCACTCTACAAGCAGGTTTCCCTGCTTGCCTTCATGAGTATAGCCCCAGTTTGTGTCAGCCAAACACAAATCTGTAGAGTAGCACCTTTGGATTAAATTCAGATTACATTGTGGTTATCTTTATGAGTGCTCCTCAATTCTCACTCTTTACAGTAGCCCACTTGCCCATTTACATAAAATGGATGTTTGCCCTCTGCTTGTTCCATTGTGTGCTTTGTAGGAGACATATTGACACACTGTGCTGCTTTGATTTAAGTCTGGAACTGGACAAGACAAAGATCTCTTTCGCTGGTGCATGTGCTGACCTCCAGAGTTGTCTTTTCAATATTATTATTCCCTGAGATTTACTGTGCACACAGAGTTCTCTGCAGTGGGTGTCTTGATCCCATGGGATTTTTTAGAATGCAGACTTTGCAACCAGGTGAGCAGAGCAGATTACTGCTGGGCATGCTTTGTCTCCAGCTCCCCAGTTAGGGTCCCACAAATTCCTCTGGGAGCTGCACGGGTTTGAGAGCCATTTCTCACCCGAACTGAGAGCCATTTTGGGACTTCTACACGTTTTTCTGGGGTAACACAGCACCCATGCTTTTTCTTGGGTGCTGAGGCTTCAGCTATGCCCTGCCTCAAGAGAAAGATATGCCTCATAAATCAGAATGCTTGGCATTTCTCCATCTTTTTATCACTGTGTTTTCTATAGACACAAAATGCATTCTGGCAGCACAATACCCAAGTGTCACTCAGATAGATTAAAGAGCAAAGTGTAAAATTAATTAATCACCTGGATGGTGGATTAGTTAAGGAGGTCGTGGGCCTCGAGAGGGTGCAGTTTCTTGGTAGTGAGCAATTGTGCAAGCCACGCCTTGGCTAAGAGATTTACTGGTAGTACGTGCCAAAGCTAGAATCCTAGAAAGGAGGTGTTAATGCTTCCCAAATATTTTACTTCCTGCGTTTTAGAGGGCTGATCAAGATTAATTTTAGAATCAGAGTGTCAATGTTGGCCGATATATCTTACAGTAGCTGGGCAGTTGGTTTAGGGTCAAGTAAGAAATCTTGCCCTTTCAAACCAAGTTTTAACATTACATTTTTCATGTCTAAACATTTCAGCCAACAGTTGATAAATTACTTGTTTATAACACTGGTTTGTGGTAAGGGCCGAAGCTGAGATTAGAACCCAGGTCTATTGGTTCCAAGACCCAGCGCCTCCTTTGGATCTTCAAAAGTGTTGCAACATGGTTATCATAATTTGTATTGTAGTTCAAATGCACTCTAATTTTGTAAGCACTGTAAAGTGACGGCCCAAGGTCTTATCTTGTTTGCACAAATAGTTTTCTACTTCTTAAAACTCACTATTTCTGCCCTTGGGTCTTTAATTGCTCCATCTTGAGAATGTGTAAAACCCCTAGGAATCTGCTTCCTTCCATGCTGAACTAAAAGTGAATTCTACCTTATCTGTAGATTTTTTTCAAAGTAGTCTTTTTTTCAACCATATCGGTAACCCTGGGCGAAGTACTAAGCTGCGCTCGCGTAGTTTGCGAAGTTTGTGCTACTTCGCGCTACGCAAATTGCACTTAGCACAGTGCAAACACGCATAGCGTAGTGGTCATTTTTTGCTTGTTCACGGTCCTCAATGTCAAGTTGGCGACCGCGAGCGAGCAAAATGACATACCGGCGAGACTTTTTCCTTGTTCACGATCAGCAACATCAAGTTGCAGAGCGTGGAAAATAAACCTCCCGACGAGATTCTCAACGCAGGGAGGTCAGGTATCTCATTGCGAGTGGTCACGTTTGCTCACGATGAGAAACTACCAGTCCGCGTTGAGAACTCTGCCGCTCAAGTAGAAATCTACTCGAGCGGCAGAAGATGACCGCTTGCACTGTGCAAGATGCGGTTTGCACTGATTGCACAGTGTGGACAAGCATCTAGCACTGTGCAATCAGTGCGAACAGCATTTTGCACAGTGCACTACGCAGATCGCATAGCTACGCGTAGCTACGTGTAGCGCTACTACGCCAACTACGCCCAGGGTTACATATCGGTTTCTCAGTCTGTCCATGTGACCTCAAGTTGTATTGATCTTCCTGGCTCATATCCGATAATCCAAAATGTCCAATCAATATTTTTGATGGAGTAGTAGCGTGTGATTTTACCTTTTAAGAATGTCCTTACTCTGCCTGCTATTTATTTCTTTTATCTTTCTTCTCACTTTAGGCTTGACTTTGTTACATTTTCTTGCAACTTTATCCTTCAGTATTAGTAAAATGTTTATGTATATTAATGTTTTTTTCACTAATCATTATACAGGTTTTCGTTCAATGCGCTGTTGGAGCTCATAAAATGACTCAAGCACGCATTGCCTGATTCTGGTCACTGTATCTGCTTTCCAGCCCTGTTTATGGCGTGCCATGGGCTTGCCCAATGCATTATCTGAGTGAGTGGAAACATTGTGTGTGTCAGGTCAAACATGTTCTACGGTTTCTTTTTGCATAAGTAAATCAAAATCTGAAAGTCTCTTGACAATAAAGGCTGTTGCTGATTAGCAGCCTTGATGGCAAAGGTAAGATTTGGCAGTGTGGGTGGTTGTTGTGTAGCAGACTTGAAGGAAGGCTATTTCTGTTGACAGGCTGGATCTAGGACACCAAATTAGTTAGTAGACTGGATGGTGAAGCCCAGACTGTTTTGGTTAGCCAGCTAACCAAAACAGTGAAGTGATAGTGAAGGCTGTTTTGATATACTGTTGGGATGGGCGAGATTGTACACTCGTTGTTAGTGAATTTGTGACTGGGAAACAAGTCATTAGGGAGGGGAGCATCCATTAAGTATCCACGAAATCCGCACATTTGAGAATTGTTTTTTTTTGCGTGTCCACGGGGCTTTTTGCGTGTTCGCGGGATTTTTTCAGCGAGGCTACCGCAAGGTTACCCATGCAGTCGTACATGGGCTAGTTGCATGCTCGCGTTGTGCAATTGCGTGTTCGCGTGCTCGCGGACAAAAAGTCTCGCGACCAAGCAAAAGAATCCGCAAGCTTGACAAATTCGCGCGATTTGCGGAACGCGAATTTGTCAAAAATTCGCAAATTCCGCGAGCGGAACGGATTTTACACCCATGCTTAGCATCCATCAGATGAGAGCTCTCTGAAGTCACTTTTAAGCTTGGCACAATTGTGGTGCAAAACAGGGAGTCGCTTATAAGTATGTTCTTCCTCTGTTTGGTTGGACACGAAGAGAAGCTAACTTTAAGCCAAATAAGGAGTTGCATGCAGCGAAGACTTCTACTTGTTTCACCAGAAATTATTTTTCCCATTTTTAAGTATAGGCTTAGGGTGGGAGAAATGAGCACTCAGGCTCCCATGTTCTATGAGGTAATTTCCTTTTAGAGCCTTCAATCGTAATCCTGCCTTGGTCGTCAAAGGGGGAAGGTATTGGCACATGCCTCCACAGTGTGTAAGGGTGTTGTGAACATTGCAGCAAAAATAGCTGTCTGCACTTTCTCTTCTTATTTTTCTCCCATACTGGTGGCCATCACGGTTTTGGCTATAAGCAGTTTTCCCCAACCAGGTTGTTATATCCTGGCCAGACACCATGTCTAGTGTAAAAGTATTAATCGACAAGCAGACAAGTGAAAGATGGTGATTAGTCTGCTAAAGGGATTGTGTTACTGTGGGGAAAGTTGAATGTCAATTTTAAATCCGAACATGTACCTGTACAGACCAATACAGCGGCTGTTTTTATCTGGTTTTTAAGATGCAGGTCGCCATATTCCACCGCCCATGGTGCAGAGGACTTCCAGACCTCGCGGCCTTTGCACCGTCACTGGAACTATGGCAGTTTTATGCCACAGGTTATGAGACCCCATGACAGCTAGCTAGCGCCCTGTACAAGGCATGCCTATGAGGGGGCATTGGTTGAACATACTGTGAGTTTCAGGAGTGTGCGGAGTGGGGGACTAGTTGAGTGGCATACGCCAGATGCCATATAGGTTGTACGACTGTACAAGGCAGGCAATTACTTTGTATGCCTTTGCCACGCAGTTTTTTAGCATGCGTGTTTTTACTGCGAATATGCATTTAAAATGTATGCCAATATCACACATTGTTTTTAGTTTAAAAACAATGTATTTGTGAGTGGAGACCCCCACCCCGCCAACTTACCTTAAATGCTTAGTACTGGCATGCGTTGTAAATGCATATTCACTGTAAAAATGTGCGTGCTAAAAAAAAATGCATGGTAAAGGCACATCAAGGTGAAAACCTTGTTACAAAGGCTGTTTCCCCATAGCTGCAATTTTCATTCTTACAAAAACATTGGGGAGGGCAAATATGGGGACAAAAAGCTTCCCTGGTTGTTATGTCCACCTTGAGGGCATTTGGTGGAGCACTGGGTGGAAACATGGGGGATACAAATGGGGTTGGCCGTGAACTGATATTCAAGGGCCAAATCACTACCTGGTTCAGTCTTGTTTTTTCTCCAGCAGAGCTGCACCAAGAGAGCCGAAGCAGTGAGGTGGTAGCAGTAGCCGCAGCGGTCTAAGCGGTCTTAGCTTTTCTGAAAAACGCCGACAGCCGGCCGGGCATACTAAATCAATCTTCAATCTCTGAGGGCCTTGAAATTGGCCGAGTGGCATTCCCTGACCAGCGTGAGCACCGAAACACCTGCCTGACCAGCCATACCTGCTTCCATAACTGCTTCTGTGTTACCGGTGTCCGTGTCCAGCTCTGTATTGCCCCCTATAGTGCTTCAGGCGTGTTTGCCTTGCTGCTCTTTTACAGGTGTGTGCCGTCCAGTTTACCACGGTTTACTGCATTCTCACTGCTCCAGCTTCAGAGGCTGGGAGGCGGCAGGCTGCCTCAGATCACTGCGGGGACGGCTATAGCCGTCTATGCACTGTTTGTCTCCGGCTGATTGTGCTTTGGCTGGCTGCCTGCTGCCAGTTTGACTGACGTGATTGACGGACATGATTCCATCGTGTTCCATTGTTGTCTGGATCTCTTTTCTGCTTCTTCGTTAGCGTCTGAGCCTGAGCACCCTCTGCAAGAGTCAGCGATAGACAGATAAGTGCTTTGTGCTTGGAGCACAGGTTCGGTACTCCTGATTCCAATTTAAATTACTTTTATAATTTGATTTGACTTTTTGACTCTGACATAGAGTCGACTCGCTTGCTTGCTTGCTTAAACCAACCTTCAGCCTGAAAAAATCGTGAAAATGGTGAAATTGTGACTATATCCAGGAATTGTGGCGTGACGTGACCTGACTTGATTAATCACAATCACAAATAGTGATCTTGGAAAGGACTAAGAGGTCTCTCTGTTGCAGTATTTTTGTCATCGACTTATCTGTGTTCGTATTTTCTCAGTATCACCTCTTGGAGGGGGGTGTACTTTTTCTGAGAATGGCTTACCAGTTGTGGTTAACCATTTGCTAATATAGCAAGACAGCATTCCTGCAGGCACGATCTATGTTTTAGGTCACTATTCTGGTACCTACTAGAGTCTACAAGAGTCTACTAATTAGACATCTCATATTAAGGATGAGATCTGGTAAGGTGCGGTGTAAGGCCCAAAAAAGAGACTGCTCTGGGAAATCTTTCAGCAAAAAGGAAGCCACAAATCCAACTGGCCAGGTCCGTTGTCAACGTTGATCCCCTCCATCAGAGGAATCAAAGTGCCTCTTATGCCCCGACCTAGATTTGGACGTGAGCATGTACCTTCAGCTTGAAAATATCCCAAAGGTTAAAACTACCTCAGATCGCACCGAGTGCTTACAATCAGGCCAGGTTGGCGACAAAGATAGGTGTAATGAAGATAAAAAGTTGATGGATCATCACAACTCATCATAAATTACAGATTACTTTCGACCAACAAATAAGCATGATAAAACACAACAATTAAATAAGAATGTCAAATGTCAACCAGAAGGGATTGCCGTTACTTGCCTAATTCAGACCTCTCCACCATCCAACTCAGTGTCTCTTCCAATTGAGCAGTCAAATGAGCATCCATCAAGTAGATCTCCTGTGTATGCCCCGGAGGAACTGGTTGATACAGGCCCAGCATCGAAAGGTACTGATGGCTGGGCACCTACCTTCTTTGTTTTCCCTGAGTTTAAACAATATTGCGAAGAGGATTCTTTACCCCCTACAGTGTCCGATGAGGGGCCTAATACAATCTCACAGGTAGTAACCATAGAAGATGAGAGAAATAAAAGGGCATGGATAGTGACTCCAGGAGAAAATCCATCGAATCTGTGGGCCGCTATCCTGAACTCTATGCAAGCAACAGTATTGGCTCTAACTCACCATTCAAACAAAATGGATATTCAGGTGGATTTGCTGAACACGATGGCTGTATTTGTGTCCGAAATTGATGAGAAACTTGAAAAACTAAACACATTAGTCACAAGGGCCCAATCAAACAATTTATATGACTTTCAAGTCTGTTCCTGTAAGGAGGTAGTCGAGAAACTCGTGCAACTTCCAGTTATAATGCAAGCCATACTAGGTGAAGTTAAAAACAACCTAGGCCCCAAGTTTCGGCTTAGCACTCTATTGAATGAGGTAATGCCGAGTCCTAAGAACATAAATACTTGGAGCGGATTGGTCTCCACTGAACGGCTACCAGAGGAAGAAGCTGTGGATATAGTGGAGATTAGCCCCAAAACTTTGTCCGGTGTTCTACATGAAACATCTGGGGACGTCAGCATAAAAATTATTGCTTCGAACCAACCACGATAAACCAAAAGGGAATGGAAATGTACAAGAAAAAGAAGGAATAAAATCTGCTCAGGCAATTTAGAGCGCTTCCTTCCCCCCAAACTCCATACCAGAATGATCAGGATTGTCTAGGGACAACCCAAATGGGCCCGATGTCTCAGGGTGCCATTGTGGCCTCATCTCAAGATGTTGTTCACAACAAGGTAGCATCCTTTAAAAATCTAAGGTCATCTCATTCTTCATCTAACGGACCCTCACTGTTACACAGCCTTCAACCAGAGGGAACACTTAGAGCCCACCATGTCAGCCGGGAGGACAAGATATCACCCACAGAGAAGACGCAAGGGAAAGAACGCTTGATTGAAACATCAACCATACCACCCCAAAGTGAACAGCCTCTCCTGGTACCCCAGCTGCAGGCAGAAACTGTTGGTAGTCAACAAATCTTAAAAAGCAGTGTTGGTCCTGATGAACTTTTTGGTATACATAACTTGGGTCAGATGCTGCAGTGGATCCCAGAATTTAAATCAAGGTGTTCTCAAGATATATTAAATCATTCAAACATCCTCAAAATGCTCATAGCCGTGCCGGGCCTGGCCCATGTAAAGTCGGATGACATCTTTTCAATGAAGTTTCTGCCGGCAAGAAGACGCCAGCTTGCGGATCCCACTTTAATTACCTTCTCATCCTCCGTGCTTCTGGCTGTGATTCTGGAAAAGAAAAAGCACCTAAAGGCCTGGGGCATCGAAGTAACAGCATATCATGGAGATAGATATCCCCACATATTGCTTGCAGGGCCATCATCAAGTGAGCAACCGGGGCCCACTGTGTCCATACTAAGAGGAGCTGGGGGAAGGACCTCCCCTGCGGTCCATCACAAATCAGACTCAGATCCCACTAAAATGTCTTTTAGAGTAACAAACGACATAAACACTGAGCGGCCCTTGAAGACTGGTGACAACAAACAAGCAACAATCATCTTGGAGTTGGTTACCGCAGGGGTTGTCTCGAGACCGGAGCGCCAAAGACTGATGCCAGGGAAGTCCACCAAAAATGATTCAGAGTAGCCTGAAAGTGTGCACTTGGAACATTAACGGCTCACAGACAAAGGTTTCAGACCCAGATTTCACAGAATTCCTGTGAACATTTGATATCTTAATGTTCCAGGAAACTTGGGTGCAGACGTCTATCCCTCTCATTGGCTACAAGGAATACAAGAAATTTGCTGAAAGAAAGAGTGCCTGTGGGAGGGCAAACGGTGGTCTGGCAATCTATATAAATACAAATATAATTTTTGAAATGGTAGAAGTGTATGTAGACGATCCACATATGCTGGTAATAAATCTGGAAGGTCAGGCTAGTAACTATAAAGAATCGATTATCATTGCAAATTTATACATCAACCCAAAGCAGAAAGTTACATCTTCCAGGAGAATAGCAGCTCATGTATCCCAGTTAAAAGATATCCACAATAAGGCTCAATGGCTAGTTTCCGGTGACCTTAACCTCAACCTTTTTCATTTTTCCTCGGAAGAACATAGTGACTTAGAAGGCCCCCTCCCAGAGCAAGCAAAGCCATCAATCTTAAGTAGGGACAACTCAGGTGAAGAACTCATAAGCCTACGAACTATTGGGCCTGGTGGTACTAAATGGCCTTAATCCACCTTGTTGGTCAAGGGTTTGTGGTGACACGGTCTCAATTATAGACTATACCCTTGTTTCAGTGCCCCTTTACAATCAGGTCTGTGATTATAGGATATGCCATTGTGTGGAAAGTGATCACAACCCTCAGGTAATCAGTGTGAACACATCCCTGAGCAAACTTGAGACTTTTCGTATTTTGTTGGGTGAAACACACTCAGAAAATCTGAAACGCCTGAAGTGGAGCCCTGACTCCATTAAGTCATTAGCGCAGGATGGGGTCACAAGTCTACAGGACCTAGCCCAATGTGAGCTCAATCCAATAGCGACTTGGGAGACCTCCGCTAATAATATGACCAAAACCCAAAGTGAGAAGAGTCACAAGAAGGGAACTCGACGTGATCACAGCAAATCATCAATTCTACCTGTTCACATTCGGAGCATGAGAAAGGAAACAGGCAGACTCTTTTGGCAAGCATGCCAAAATCCGGGAGACCCATACCTACTGCAATAGCTCCCTAATGAAAGACGGTGGCTAAAAAAAGACATCTGGAAGTACAAACAAGCAAAACAGGAAACACTATGGGCCCCGTTACACAATGCCTCCAAAACACACGACTCAAAAAGATGTTGGTATATTATTAATTGGAACGAGAAAGGCCCTGCAGCTGCAAATAATGCCAATATCAGTGATACAGACTGGGTATATTATTTAAAGTCACATTTCAAGAGCGATTTGAATCATCCTGCTAGTACATCCTGCCCCAATAAAACCATTGTGGTACAGCGGAAAATTACAGCAGCCGAAGTAGAGATGGTCATCAAAAAGTCCCGGGCCGACTGTGCCCCCGGTGCAAGCGGGCTAACACAGGCCTTATTCAAACATCTTTCCCAAAAATGGGCATTTTCCTAGCATCGATTTTCAATTTTATTTTGGAAAACAATGTTATTCCTGATAGCTGGAGGGGCTCCATCTTTCATGCCATTTTTTAAAAAGGCCTGGATTGTTCACCTAATAACTGTGGGCTAATAGCGCCGATGGATGTCGAGTTAAACATATTTTTCAACGCTAATACTCCGCGATTTGGAACTTTGGGCGCATGGTAATGGAAGAATTCCCTTTTGTACCACTTTGTTCGCCATAAGTTGGCAGGGTATGTTCAGACGTGAGTCCCTTGCTCACTTTGCCACTGGATTCAAGCAAACCGGGCTGAAGATGGCTGAAATTACAGAAACCGGTCCTCGGAAGATTGTTTCCGGTCCAGGGAAGGCATGGCTTGGCAGTTCGGGCTGGACTGTTCCCATGAGGCACAGGGTCAGACTGATTTGCATATGGCCATGTCTGAACTGGGGTGGCAGAGAGGGCTAAAGAACGGTAATGGATTAAACCCAGATCTGTTGACTGGGTGTAAGTGTTTGATTTGTTCAGATGCTCCGTCCATCACCACCCCCTTTTGTACCACTTCCAAAGGGGCCAAGGCACTTTAACTAATCTTATGGCCCTGAGTCTAATCAGGAACAGAGCGAAAGAAACCAGGGCACCCCTTTACTTGTGCTTTGTTGACTTTAATGCAGCTTTTAATGGTGTCCCTAGGGACAAATTATGGGCTAAGCATCAGCAATGGGGCATCCCATCGAGCATCCTTCAAGTAATTAGGCTAGTATACTCCAACACCTGGGCCAAAATCAAAATTGGAGACTGCTCTTGCGTATCAAGGAAGGTCCAAACATCCTTAGGCGTAAAACAGGGTCGTGCCTTAGCCCCCTTCCTTTTTATCTTATTTTTGGCAGATCTTTCCACTGAGCTTGACGAACAGATGGCCCACGCTCTGTCTGTTGGAGGTAAACAATTGTCACATATCCTCTATGCAGATGACCTGGTGTTGTTCAGGAACATGCGAATAGGACTCCAAAGGCTGCTCAACACTCTGGGAAAATACACCGAAAAGAATGGCCAGGAAATACATTTTTCAAAAACAAGTGTGATGGTGTGCAATCGTCCTTTCAAGATAAATCAAAAATGGTCTATTAACGGAAACAAAATTGAGGAGGTCAAACTCTACATATACCTGGGAGTGAAAATAGATGCAAATTCCTCCTTTGTTTCCCAGAATAAGGCTATTTGAGCAGAAGTGCAGGCCCTTAATTATGGATTCTCGTCACTGGCCAGATCTATTAAAGGTCACGATCTAAAGCCCATGGGATCAGTTTTGAAAGCTAAACTGTTGCCAATCCTTGCATATGGAATGGAGATTATGTTGGGCGATGATGCTCATTTGTTAGAAAAACTGATGATAAGAGCCTATAAACAAATCTTTAGGCTCCCCAAGTCGGCTTTACCCGGCGCAAATCCGGCTAGAATTTCTGCTCACAAACGAGACACTCGCTAGGCCAGCATTGTTTGTAAAGCTTTGTTATAACTTGCGAGCAGCAGCGGAAAACACTCTGGCAAATCTAGGCTGGATTGAAATTAACTTCTGAAGGGGCAATTGTGCTTACAAGTCATTTTTAGAGAACAGTATTACGACGGTTGAACAGGGTGACCTTTGGAATTCTAAAATCTCGGGGCAAACCTTTAAGAAGCTTGTAAATAAATCTACAAAACTGCAAAGTTGGATGGCAGACAAAGAAACCCTGTCAAAACTTTGCCATGGGTGGCTGGTGTTGAAATCGTATTCCTCTCTAAAAGAATCAGCCTTGTTATCTGCACCTTACCACTGAAAGATCAAACTGTCATTTTTGGCCCTAAGGTTTGGAGAAATGCCCACTCTAGACCTTATACCAAAATGGAGGATATCCATTCAAAGTGAAGACCAGTCCTGCCGTCTACGCCACCAGGGACCTGAATCTCTGCTTCACATTGTCTGTGTTTGTCCTGCTTTGATGGTTCAACGAAGAGGTTTATTAAGGCAGGAGTTCCTTGAACGGGGAATTAGGTCATGCAGGCATGCACTGGTGGAGTCCATGGACCCAATCAACACCATGTTGAACATTAGACTGACTCAGTTATTGATCTATTTTAAGAATATGATCAGTTAACAGGATATGTGATGTGTAATCTGAAAGTGGTTCCTGAATGTAATTTTATATTGTAATAACTCTGAAATGTTTAATCTTAACCGAGCATGCCCAGTAACTGTGAAGAACGGGCTGCTAGGGACTGAAGCTAGTAGTTCCCTATACTGTTAGACTCAGATAACTACTTTACATATTTCTGTATTTTTAATGATATGAATTCTTGCAAAATTGTGTTTAATAGTGGGTCTCACAGTCCATTTGGCACCGTATTCATACTTCTCTTAGTCGCGCTTATAGGCATTTTTAACTACATATATTAATTTCCTTAAGGGACTTTTTTATTTATGCAGAAAGCTTGCTTTTTTAGACATCAAGGTAACGAACGATTCCTGTTTAGTCACTTTTTATCTAACATAGATTAGTGTTTGGTATCCCGATTAAAAACTCTAGGAAGGAAAGTTAAGAAAGCAAAGGGTATTTAGCATGAAGAGTTGAGGTCATATTAGTTGTATGACATACCCACATTTTTCTCTATTTTTTTCTTAACCGTGTGATATTGTTTATGGTTTTAATTGACTGATAAACTAAATGTACTACTTACTTACTCCCTGGTGGCCAGCAGCACCTGTTTTATAGATAAACCAGATGAGATGGGGAGATAACATCCTGTGGCATAGGTGCCAGTTAATGCATGCTGCCCCCTGAGGGAATTTGGAGGTTTCTTTGGGCCATACGATCTCAGAGGAATGTATTTGGTCCCACTTTTTGGTGCAGGAGGATCGGGCACCTCTCTGGGTGCCATTTCATTAGAGGGCTTAGCTGTGCCCTGGGGTCTTCTGGTGTGGACCCTTCTGAATATGGTTTTCATTCCCTCAGAGTTAGGTCTGCCACCACTGCAGCAGAGATGGGGCTTGTGGTGAAAATGGAGTGGCAAGGAGAGATTGGATGGCTACAAGTGCTATGAGTGATTGTTACTGCTCTAAGTGTCTGCCCCTAATCTCTCATCCCCCTTTTTTCATAGCAGCATTAGGCAGCAGAGTTTGGCCGCAGGATATGTCTGTACCTCCTGTCTATGTGGAAGCACACGTGCTGGTGACGGACTGAGTGTATGTAAGTTGCTAAGGTTTTCAAATACGCAGGTGGGTATGTGGCCAGGGTAAAGGAAGTGAGATGTCACCTAGCTGTTTGTGGTCAAGGGGTCTATGTTTATCACCTTGGTGAATTGTATTGGATAATCTCTTGCCCTGGGGGTATACACACAGAGGTTATTCAAGGTTCTCCAAAAGAAACTCGCTCAGTCAGGCATCTCTTGGTCCCACATATTCTCGAGGTTACAATGGAGAGGGGATGAGTTGGTCAGGGCCCTCAATCACTTTATCAAGCAGACTAATAAGAAGGTTGATAAGCTGTTTAGATCACCAAGATTGAAGGTTATACCACATGGATGCATTAGAAACGCTTCTGTGCCCAGGGTGCAGTTCATTTCTCTAAAGTCTAAAATTAGATATTTCTTGAGAGTGTACTCCCTTGATTGATCCATCAGCCACTTGGACCCTGACATCTTGGGGGGAGGCCAGATAATAGGTGAAACATGCTAGCCTGTGGCGGGTGAGATCATGATTGGTGGGGCACTTCGGATCCATAGAAGGCATCCTTTTTCCTGGGGTAGGTGGGACAGAGGTCTCACAAGGCTCTTGTTAGACCTGGCACCATTGGCGTGGGTCTCCCTTCCATTTTTGCTGTTGCCTCATGTGTTTTTCTGTTGTTAGATGCTTTGGGCACTGTGTCACTGCTGTCCAGTGCCACAGTGCAAGTACTCCCTACTGTAAATCGATGTATGGATTAGTGGTTCCATGATTGGATATTTGGTTTACTTGCCAGACCCTAGTACAGTGCACTGAGTGTGCCCAGGGCGTGTAAATCCAAATGCTGTTAGTGAGCTTGCAGCACTGGTTGTGCCACCCACAGACGCGGCTTTGTAAAACGTGTCTAAGGTCTGTCATTGCAGAGCCTGCGCGCAGTCTGGTACTATCATGCTGACTGGGCAAGTGCACCCACTTGCCAGTCCCTAAACCTTCCCTTTTCTTCATATTAGTCACCCCTATGGAAGGCCAAAGGGCAGGGTGCATTGTAAGTATAAGGTAGGACAAGCCCTGATGTGTGTGGCATGTCCTAATAGTGAATTACAGCCATTTTCGGTTTTCACTATTGCAAGGCTACCTGTTCTCCATAGGCTAGCATGGGCTGCTGGATTGTTACATGTTTATAATCCTAGCAGACTCAGAGAACATGGTAGAAATTCGAGTTTAGTATGCCTGGGCTCAGAATAATAAAATACATCTTTTAGGAAAGTTTAATATTCTGTGTTTGCAAATACCACTTTTAGAAAGTAGTTATTTGCTTGTCTAACCATTTGAGCCTGCCTCTGCGAGGTTGTGTATTCCTTGTCTGGGTTAGTGTGTGACAGGGCTGGGGAATTCCAAGAGACAGGCTGAGGCAGCCCGGTGGTGAATAGGGAGATCTGCATATAGATGGGAGGGAGGAGTTGCACCTGGGACCTGAAAAGGACTGTGCCCGTCCCCCCACAGTGCTGGCTCCACCCCCTGTGGTGTGTCTGATGTCTCTGCCCTGTACACTGAAAGAAGAGGAGGAAGACTGTCAACAAAGTGCTCCAGGTCTGTACTTGCCTACCACAATGCTGGCTCAACCTCCTGTGGGGCGTCTGGTGTGCCTGCCCTGTGCTGTGAAAGGGAAGGACAAGTCTTGTAATCAGAGTGCTTCAGAACTGGCTTGAACTGGGCATAGGCCCCTCTCCCCTCAGAGAACAAAGGATTTTGGTGTATAAGTATTGGGACCCTGATCCCATGAAATTAGATCACTTCTGGACTTACAAGACAAAACCTCGGCTGAGGAGAAGGAACCTGAAGAAACTGAGGAGACTATTCCCAAGCTGAAGTGCTGCTTGGGGGATTGGCCTACACTGGTTGCCTTGCTGCCAAAGGGAGGAGAAAGAACTTTGGACCTTTCTTTCAACTTGTGCAAAGATCCCCAAGGGCTTGGAAGAGAGCTTGCCCCCTGACCAAAGTCCCAGGACCAGTGCACTTCACCAGCCTTTGTGAATTGCTGCTGGAAACAAGTGGCTACAGAGGTAGGGAGCTGTGACCGGCTCTCACGACCGGCCTGGTGTCCTGTAGGTACCGCACCAAGTAACGTCCACCTCGAACAACGCAAGCTCTGCGCTCACCGACTCTGTCAATGAGCCGTAGCCTGTAGCGCGACTGGAAGGACACCGCGACGTGCAACGCCTCGCTACACCGAATCGAACTGGTCTGACCGACGCGGTCACTGCTGCTGACTTCGAGTCCTGTGACCGCACTGGAGTTGGGCACCGCCTCGCACTTGCAACGTTGTCCGGACTGACCGACACCAGCTCCCGAACTCGGCTCGAACGCCGCACTCTAAAGCTGGAAGCTCCACAATGAGCAACGTTCACCCCAAACAACGCAAGCTCTGAGCTCACCGACGCCGTCAACGAGCCGTAGCCAGCACCGTGACGGAAGAGACACCATGACCTGCAATGCTTTCTTTTTCTACACCGCAACAAACACCGGAACTGACTCGCACATCCGTGCCGGCCGCCTCAAGGAAAAGGTACTGTGTTTGAGTCTGTCGACATTTGAGTGGGCCGGACAAGGCTACTGACTCACACGCAACTTTGATTTACCCCTTTTTAACCAGAACTCTTGAAATTTAATAGTACTGTGGATTCTTTTTGTCATTAATTGGTCTTGTGATAATTCTATATAAAGTATACTTATTTTTTATATAAAGCTTGTGTGGTGTCCATTTGTATTGTTGTCACAAAGGTAACTGTATGTTGTCACAAATGCTTAACTTACATCGCTTCTGAACTAGCCTTGACTGCTCGCGCCACGCAGCCTAGAGGGTGAGCAGGGGTTATTTTAAGAGGGTAATTCCCTTGCCCTGACTAGAGGAGAGGGTTCCTGCTTGTCACAAGACAAGTACCTACCTGTGCCAACCAGAGACCCCCAATTCTAACAGCCCTCCAGTGGGTGATTGCAGCAAGTTGGCTAGAGGTGCCGCACAGTCATGTGGGCACCAAGCTAGCACAGGCCTTTGGGGGAATAATGAGTGTGTAGTGGGTGCACGAGGTAGGAAACCTAGCAGGCAGTTGGGCCCCTTGTACAAGCTTACTTCAGGAGTGGCCCTCACCAGTCATGATCTCACTTGTAGGCTCAACACTGGATATGCAGGCACAAGGATAGATATGGTTACGCATTTTCTATGTATTAGAGTCTATGATTAGGTCAGCCATCCATAAAAATTGTAATTAATACTGTGAGTTATTTCATGGTGTTTCTGCATATAATATTTGTGAAGTGGTAGTGAAATTGAGTACATTTGTTATGTTATTTGTTTGTTATCATAATGAATATGCCCCTGGGTTTACAGTCCCTAACACAAAAGTTTAAAAAAAGTGTGGTGTGAGCTGTCTTAAGTAATGGGAGATGATGGAGATACAGGTGGGAGAATCCGTTATCATTCATGGAAGCCACTGGATCTTTGTGATACCTGGCCATATGCCAAGGTGGACCACAATCGGAGGAGCTGTGCCAACTGCGGTCATGCTGGACTGGCCAAGGGGGTGGCGGCATGTGACCACCAGCCAGCACTGTCGTCGGTCATTGGGCCTCAGGCACACGGTGACCCAGAAGATGTCTGAGTGCATCCAGGTCACGTTCATTCCAGTTCACTCTGGGCTCTGCCCATAAAATGGGTTACAGAGTGGCGAAACCGGGTCTTGTCCACTCGCCGCTCTGCATAAAGGATGTCCCTGGCCCCTCGTCCGGGGTCCCAGGATTACTCTTCTTTGACCTACCTACCATCCCCTTAGACAGCAGATTGCTCTGTGGTTTAATTTTTTTACTGTCCCATGTCTTCATTTCTTTTCTCTTCCAGCTTTACATTATTTAAGTTGGTGTTTGGTTATCTATTTTACGCTTCATTTGCATTAACTTTTCTTTTGCAGCTCTTTTGAGTGTTTTGATGTATTTATTGTTGTATCCTTGTATCAGCGGGTGAATTCATGGTTGGTGGGGCACTTCAGGCACATAGAAGGCATCGTGTTTTTTGAGATAGGAGGGACAGTAGTCTCACGGGGTCCTCCAAGGGGTGCTTGCAGCAAGTCAGCAAGGGGCTGCTGGGTACGGTGGTGTGGGAGTGTTCGCTGCCAACAGGCCCTTACACCCAATCACCCCATGGGTGCCAAGCTAGCTCAGGCCTTTGGGTGGATAATGAGAATGTAGGGGTGGATGAGGTAGGTAACCCAGCAGGCAGACGTGTCCCCTGCACAAGTTTACTCTGGGGAGAGACGTAAGGAGGTCGGCCCTTCTACTTAGGGAGAGGGTCTCATAGGTTGACCAGTCATGATCTCACTTGTAGACTCAACACTGGATACACAGGGGCAAGGCTAGATATGGTTAGGAATTTTCTATGTATTATAGTCAATATTAAGGTCAGCCATCCATCAAAATTGTAATTAATACTGTGCGTCATTTTATGGTGTTTCTACGTATCATTTTTGGAAAGTGATTTTTATATTGAGGTCATTTTTTCAGTGATTTGTTTGTTATCATAATGAATATGTACGGGGGTTTACGACCCCTAACCCAAAAGTTTTAAAACTGTGGTGTGAGCTGTCTTTAGTAATGTGGCATGATGGAGGTACAGGTGGGACGATCCATGGTCATTCAAGGTGGGGCTGGACCTCTGCAATACCTGGCCATATATGCCACCCACAGATCTTAGTATTACACGTCTATAGTTGTCTGTTTGAAACTGTGATCTCAACATTCTAAACAAGCCTTTATTGCATTCCCCTCTAACACCTATGACGCAGTTCCAGGGAGTCCATCAGGTGCCAAAAGAGTTCCATCTTTTCTAACTAGCAAGACACTACACTAAGGATATCGGGAGCGCATATGACCAAAACTAAAGTAAATTATATCCCTACAAATCATATCAGCAGTCAGAGATTAACATGTTTAATGTACTCAGAGAGAGGTGGCAGACATACAAGAACTGCATCAACCCTTCATGCATCACGAGTAAGTGCTTGATAATGTTATATATGAAATAGCTAGTTTCACGAGACCCCTGAAAGACCATAACACAGACCTGAATACTTCAGGGAAAAGTAGAATAATTCAGACAAGAAACAAGAAAAAAATTAATATTACATAAGTTTTCCAAGCAAATAATAATACTTGATTAAATTCCCTCAAACCTGTAAACCATGTAAAAAAGAGCTATAGATTATTTTCAATAATATATTTTCAGGAGTAAACATCCTAGCTGTAAACACAGAGGAAGTGGCTGAACAACTGCATCATGCTTATCCCTTGAGCAGCACATCTATTCAAAGACTGGGAAATAGAATCAGGACAGGTTTTGAGTGAACACAACCACCCAGTCAAGGTTTGGATCACCACCATTATTTAAGGTGAGGAAAGATAAAAAATAGAAATACATTCATTATATTTTGACTCAAAGTTAGGAAGAATGATAGCAAATAAAATAATACGTGTACCAATAAATAAGAAAAGTAATGTAAAATAGTTCTATTTACCTAGTAGGTCATTCGTTCAAAACTAGCATGTGCATGTGGAATAATTGCAAAATAAGATGATCAGTTTATCTCTGGTGGAGTCAACGATTAGTTCCTTTATAGAAATGCTGTTCCTGTTCCAAGTGAATGTAATGGGAAGTTGCAATATGGTTTAATTGGACTTGTCCTGTAAGTGAAAAGAATCTAGGGGAGTTGCTGCCCACACTGTAACTGTTATATGTGTGAAGAGAGATTGCTTTGATCTAGCCTGTGCTGTGGGACTGATATAATGTGCTGTACAGGTGACCTGCAGTACTGGCCTACAGTGTTGGGCAGCTGTGATTTGCAGGCTGGTGTGGCCTACAGTTCTGCAGCAGTGGTGGCTATATGTGATCTGCACTGGCGGCTTGCAGAGACAGTAATGGTCTATACATGCTATTTTCCCTATAGATGTTGAACACCGTTAGCGTTACAGTAAAAGGGTGCTGTGGTTGGAAGAAATAATGTGTTTTACCCCTCAGTGCCTAAGATTGGTAAGGCGCTTTGTACTTGGGGACCAGATACACTTCTGTGCAGAAAGTATGGTGAGTTTATTAACGTTAAGTGCAATTAAAGTGCAAACCATGATTTGAATAGAAGAGGTGTGAATTACAGTTTGCTATGCTAACCATAAATGGACAATTTATTGGCGGGGGGTTTGGTTTAGTTTAATAGCCATAACATTCCTTAGTTCTGTTTTTTTTAAATGAAAGAATTAAAAACTGTGCTTACAGAATTTACCACTGTAACCAAGTTCGAAAGATAGGTTTTACAAGTGCTTGATAAGAGCACAGGACAATCGTAAAAGAAAAAAGAAAGAAGATAGTTTAAAGGAAAACAAGCTTGGGAATAAATAAAAAGTACCAAGCTCAGTATAAAAAAGAAATGGGGGTTAAGTCATCAGTCCTTTGATTAGGGGCTTGACCTGATAGGGTGAAGAATAGTTTGGGGTCACCACCTATATGCAGGACAGAGCTTGTGCTCTCCACCCATGATGGGAACACAGCTTGTGGCTCTGCATTGAAATGCTAATGTTCCTTTAGAAAAGAAATTGTTGAAAATAGACGGTTACAAGGTATAACAAAAATGTATACTTTTATTGTGAAAAAACATTTAAAATGTGCTAAAAAAACAATGATCAAGTGACGTTATGACACCAAAAAAAAGCCTAAAGAACCCTGAAAATCACCAGTTATGGTCTTTACATGAAACATAATCACCCCACTAGCACGGCTCAGGGTCTCACACATGACGTCACGGATGAAGGCATCATAAAAGACATCATCAGTAATAGTACTGATGACATTTCAGGTGAAATCATTGAATACATCATTGCCATTATCTTTTCATATAGTAGGAAATGGCTCCATAATCAAGTCATTATTAGGGATGTGCGAAATTGATGTCATTTGGTTTTGCTTAATTATATGAAATATCGGGTTTGCATCAATTTTTGATGCATGGCCACATTTTCCGCTCAGTTGCAGCAGACAACAGATGCTTATGCTCTGGGTGTGTACACTGTTTCCCCACTCCTGTGCTATAATTTTGTTGCAAATGTGGGCTTATTCACACATTGTGGGATAATTACATAATTTGAGGAATATGGTGTAACAAGCACAATGTGAGATTCCCCAAATTAGGCAAATTAAACCAGTGAAATGTAAATTTCTCCAGGACCTAATCTATAAGTACATGTCCAACCATATTTTAATCACAGGTTAAGAGCTTGTATCATTCTACAGCAAAAATAACCTTTTCAGTTGTACAAAGGGTCAAACCCGATTGCAATTTGCGATTTCTACCTGGTAGAAATTGCAAATTGTGACCGCTATTCAGGAATCACAAATAGGGATGTGAATCAGGCATTTAGGCAGTTCTATTACCATCAAATTGAAGTCACTGCTAGCTATGTGCAAAAAAATAAATAAATGCATTGACATTTTTTGATTTTTTTTAAAAAATTCGCATCCATTGCACGGCACGGTTTGCTTACGGACAAGACGTATGGAGTGGTTTCGTACCTGGAAACGATTTGGTCAGTGATTTCCGTCTTGCTTGCATTGTAGTTGCTCGCTCGTACAGCTGTACGAGTCGGGCAGAAAACATGCATCCAGGTCATACTTTTTCTGGCCGGATCATGTTCGGTGCACTTCCGAGCGAAATCAGAATCGGGCCCAAAGTGTTGCTTCAACGTTATAGATTTCACTCCAATGAACTGCTGTAGAGACTTGCTGTAACACAAAAACTGTGTTAGAGGGGAAATGTGCTGGACCATTATTACAATGACCCTCTCCTAGGATTCCACTAACAGGAATTGACATATTACTATGGAATTGATGTAGCTGTCTAAGTGTAAGCCTCCCCCAAATAAAGAGATGACTATCTCCTTAGTTCCCACTTAACAGGAATTGGCATACTTATATAATATTGTGGTCTTATCTCGGTCATAAGATAAAGTGTTTACACTGCACCTTTCCAGATAATTTCCTAATTAAGTCCTGCGTCATTAGTCTTGAGGGATAGAAATCAGAATATCCTTGGCGAGGTTTAACTTTTTTTAATATTAGCCATTTTAAATCATGCTGTGTGTGTGTTTTAATTCCACACAATTTTGGACTAATGACGTTTGAACTTTTTTCATCCTGATTGCAGAATTGTATAAAAAACACAGCAAGACTAGGGTCAGAGCTATTCTCTACCTGCACACTAGTCCACTCTGTATAGTCTTTTGTCAGATTCTCAAAACCCTCTGCGTATAGGTCGAGGGTGTGACCCGTAAACACCCCCTAAATGATGATACAAATCATCACATACAATAAGAAAAAACACAGTGACCCGCACAAGGGAAATTATCAACTTTAGAGCCCTGAAGAAGTCACGTTTGTGACGAAACGCGTTGGCAGCTAGCAATTTCCTGAATTTCACAATTTTCTTGAATAAAAAGTTTTCCAATACTACTTTCAAGATTTGGACTTCGCCTTTTTCTGGAAAGCGTTTATGTTATATATTTGAAAAATACGGTTGCATTATTTGGCAAAAATTACAATTTGTATATAATTTCCCTTGTGCGGGTCACTGTGTTTTTTCTGATTGCAGAATTGTGTTCGCTGTATCAAATTTTGAACTCTAGCCGAATTTCTCCTACCTAACCCAGTCTGGGTGGGCAAAGAATTATATATTCAATGTTCTGGCTCCTGCAGTTGTTCATTTCTTTCAGGGATATCATATATACGTCATGCACCCATTTCTCTAACACTACAGCTGTGCTATATGTATGCCATGTACCACAGCAATGGTTACCTTTCACAGGGGTGCCTCCTATAATGGTACTCAGATGCCATTTCCAACCCGACTTCTGTTTGAGAAGAGTAAGTACTAATTTGCCTTACAAGTTGCCATTCCTTCTAAAAGGATGCTGATGTCACTCTATTTTAGAGTTATCTTAATGTTAAGGATCTTCTAGTTATTCTCAAAGATCTTCCTTAACTGATTGTTCATATTGGAGTGATTGGTAATTACACATTCATCTTTCCTCTTTCTTTTTGTCACTGAGGAGAGCTTCCCAATCGGAATACTTAACCCTAGTGAAGGCTTCCCTTACTAAGCATTTGGGGTATCCTCTCTTATTTTTTTCAGTTCTTCACAATTTTACAGGTAGTCCTCCATTCTGGAGCAATTTCATCTTATTCTTAGGAATTTACAAAGTTGCTATGAAAGCTAGCAAACTGTAGGAAGGGTGGGGAATTTCTGGATTTATTAAATATGTCTAGGTTAAGCTAGTGTTAAGTAAGTAAGTAATTCTTAATTGCATGATTACGCTAGTGGAAGTTATAACGTTTTCCAAGTGTATGCTACATGCAATGTACATATGAACATTGAACAAAAGCTTTGTGCTCGGTGATGTCATTTGAGGTGCCATCAGTGATGTCATATGTGATGTCACTGACCATGTCATGAGTGATGTAATATGTGAGGTTATAAGCAGTGCACTGAGTGGGAATAAGTTAGTTAGCTTAGGTAAATATAACTTAATTTTTCCTCATCGTCATCTGTCGAAATCCCCCCACCCGGACCCACCCGGCCACGCTTCCACACTGCTCTTATCTGCATTTGCCGTGGCTGGTGTGAGTGCGATCATGTGTATCTCAGATGGTGTGTGAATGAGTGAGTGAGAATCTCATTGGGTGTTTTTGTGGATGCTTGAGTGTCTGAGTGGGCCTGTGAGTAGGTGAATGAGTGTCTGAGTGGGTGTGCGAGTGTCTGAGGTGCTCTGTGATTGGGTACATGAGTACCTGAGTGAGCTCCTCTTGTTTTCTGCCCATTTTCTGCCTTTTTCTGCTCACTTATGACTTTTATTTTTCCTCTTTCTACTTGTTGCTGACCTTTATTTTTCCTCTTTCTGCTATGCCTTGGCAGAGCTTGCAGAGTTTCACTTCATGGAGTTATCAAAAAACTCCTCCAGGTTCCACAGAGTTCCGTGAGCTGACAGAATATTGCTCCACCATGCCTGATTAAGTCCCCTTAGAAGCTGAGAGTAGTTAGGGGTTAAGTACCCCTCCTGTTACCACCAGTAATTACCCAACAGCATGATTGCTGAGACCTCATGGGAGGCCCCACCCTCTTTCTCAAGCACTCTGCAAAGGGGTCTCTTGGTGCACTACTGTTTAGGGGATGTAGTTCCATTGGCTGCTGATGGTAGTTGGGGTCAAGAACTCCTGTTTTAACCACAGAAAGTCCCCCACAATGGGATTGCTGAGATCTAATTGGAGGACCTGCCCTCTTCTTCAACCACTCTGCAAACACACCTCCTGGTGCACTACTGGTTTGGGAATGAACTCCCCTTGGTTTCTGAAGGCCGTTGGGGGCCACAAACCCCTATTTTTGCCACAAGTAAGTCCAACCGAGAAGGATTGTTGAGATCTCATGGGATGCCCTGCCTCCTTTCTCAAACACTCAGCAAACATGCCTCCTGGTGCACTACCGGTTGGGGATGAACTCTCCCGGGCTGCTGACGATTGTTCGGGGCCAATAACCCCTATTGTTTTCAGAAGTAAGCCCCGCATAGCAGGATTCGTGAAACCTCATCAGAGACTTAACCCCCTTCCTAACCACCACTCTGCAATCATGCCTCCAGGTGCACTACTAGTGGGGGTATGAACTACCCATGGCTGCTGAGGGTGGTTGGGGGTCTGGAACCCCTGTTTTTACCACAGTAAGTCCCCTAGAGCAGAATTGCTGCAATTTAATTGGAGGACCCGCCCTCTTCTTCTACCACTCTGCAAACACACTTCATGGTGCACTACTCGTTCAGGGGTAAACTCTCCTTTGGGTGCTGAGGGTCCTTGAGAGTCAAGAACCCCTATTATTGCCACAAGTAAGTCTCCCATAGCGGGATTGCTTAGAGCTTGTTGGAGACCCTGCCCCATTCTCAACCACTCTGCAAAAAAGGGCATCCAGGCGCACTACTGGTTGGGAGATGAAGTCCCCTTGGCTGCATAATGTTGCCTGAGTGGGTTCTGTTCTTTTTCTCCTTGTTTTCTGCCTTTTTTCCGATCCCTTCTATCATTTGTTTGGCTCATTCTGCTAATTTCTGACCTCTATTTTGCCTCTTTATGCTCATAGCTGGCTTTTTTTTCTCATCTCTATGCTCGTTTCCAACCTTTATTCTGCCTCTTTATGCTTGTTTCTAACCTTTATTCTGCCTCTTTCTGCTTGTTTATGCCCTCTATTTTCCCTCTTGCTGCTCATTGCTGACCTTTATTTTGCCTATTTGTGCTCATTGCTGACCTTTATTCTGCCTCTTTCTGCTCATTTCTGACCTTTATTCTGCCTCCCTCTGCTTATTTCTGTACGATATTTTGCTTTCCTCCTGCTCATTGCTGACCTTTATTCTGCTTCTTTCTGTTGGTTTCTCACCTTTATTCTGCCTCTTTCTGCTCATTATCAACCTTTATTTTGCCTCTTTTTGCTCGTTTCTCCCCTTTATTTTGCCTCTTTCTGCACGTTTATGACCTTTATTTTGCCTCTTTCTGCTGGTTTATGACCTTTATTCTGCCTCTTGCGGCTCCCTTCTGATGTATGTTTTGCCAGTTTCCATTTGTTTCTCACCTTTATATTGCCTCTTTTTTTTGCTGTGAATATCACAATTTTTCAGTAACATTTTTTCAGTTTAGGGGGTCAGGGTGTTCCTACCCTCCGCTCATTTCTTTTTTTAAAGATTTTTTGGGGACTCGGTTCAAGCTGAGTCCAGAGACGGATGCCAACAGTTCCTGGTAGAAGTGTCGTAAGCCAATCAGACTTCTGCATTTCCATCATTTTTCACCATTATTCACGAATGACCCACGGCCACATATATCCCTATCTTGATTCTCTTATATTTCTCAATAACTGCTGAATGGATTTATACCAAATAACTGAAAGCGTGATCTGAGTAACCAAATCACACTTTCTGCCAAATTTGTTGTAATTCTATCTAGTGGTTTGGTCTCAACTCAAGCATCTACGGGAAAACACACTCCCCCCCCCCTTTTTTTCTCATGATAAAAAATAAAGACATTCTCTCTAAGACCCCAAACACATCACAGGCCAACTACTAGCTACATTCACCTTTAAACATCTAATTGCAAAAACATAAATAGCCACCAGCTACACCCTTCCTGCCTATAGAAGATACCAAGCATCTAAATACCTGAACAGTCAACAACCACACATGATGAGAAACCCATCCTCTTACAAGACAACCTAAGCAATGATAAACAAGTCCTACTATTTTTTACAACAGATAATTTACTAAAACTAAGCCATTCTCAAACATGGATGATGCCACCACACTACCAGGGTGACATGGCAGAGGCCTATAGACACAAGAGATGACAATGACTGGACAGAGGCCCTTGAAGCCCTCTGTGGGGCAGTAATTACATCCTATCTTTACCAGATCTAGATAAATTATTTACACTGGACACCGGTTGTTGTGCATGGGTGTAATAATTAGCTCCTCCTTATGTCTTTGGTGTGGGGTAGAGGTAGGCACCTTCCCGCACACTATGTGAAGTTGCCTGGCATTGACGCGCTTCTGGTAGGGTGGTGAAGCCACGTCTTGGGGAAGTCCTCTCCTCTCCTGGGAGATCCCACTAGACCCTAAACTGATCCTTGTATCATAGCACATAGTGAATAGGAGGCAATCAGTAAAAAAACAAACTTGTGTTCCTAGGTTTAACACTTATAAAAAGAGATATTGCCAGATTGTGGAATGCTGATTCCTTGCCAACATTAGGGACCGGGAAGAAAGGGATGGGTCATATTATGGGGTTGGAGGGAGCTGTGTTTCTGGCTAGGGTTTACCCCCAATACCCAAGGATATGGAGGCACTGGGCCGACTATAGAGGTATAGTTTTGGCCCTGGTTCACATTGTGGAGTCCCACCTGGTAAATGAAGTTCTACATTATGCTGACAAGAAATGAGGAAATGAGATGGGGTCCAATGATGTACTTCACTGAAGGCTTTATTGATGATATATGGGATGGGGGGTCGGAGATTGGCTGTGCACGTTCTTGTGTTCTTATTGTTCATGGGAATATATCCTATGATTTTCTGTATCTGTATGTAGGCCATTGTGGCCGAGATATATTGTTAAAACCGAATACAATTTGTTATGAAAAAAAACATGGGTGATGGATGGGACCCTCATAATGTACCCCAGACCATTTACGCAGACATGGTACGTATCAAAACACAAATATGCCATTCACATATGCCCTATTATCTAATAAAGAAAGTAGCACTTACTACAAACTATTATCCCCATACAAGGTTGTTACTACCATGTAATCAAAGCATAAGGAGACATCTCTAATAATCTGCACTAAGTGTGGAATATGCTACACTGAATTTGCCTCTGAAATTGAAAAAAGCTGTTTGCGCAAACTGATGTCCCTGGCACAGAGGTAACTAACCACTAAAATCTCATTATATAAAGTATATATAAAACAAACACAAACTGAGCCCCCTAAAGGATTAGTTTGAACACTTGGGTTGGCAGACTACATTGCTCTAGACACAGGCACTAACCCAAATTCCAAATAGCATGGTGGAATGTCTATGACTACACCATGGCACAGGACACCAAAACAAACAATGTGCTTGAAGGATGGCACAATGCCTTCCACTCCACACTAGTTACAAAAAAAGGGTTAACCCATTAAAGCCATTAGGACCTAGGTAGAGAACAGTACAGTAGAGAATTAGTTCCAGTATAACAATTGTTAAGAACAACCAAAATGAAAACACATTAGGCATTAATACACTAACACACTATAGATATATGGAACAATGTTCTTTAATCACATTGAACCTCTTTGGATGCTTATAAATCAGCAAATGAATCAGCAAAAATGACTCATAATGTAGTACCAAACAAGTGCCCCACCTAAGGGGAGAAAAGGAAGGAGAGAAGTTATTGTGCATCAAGTGAGGGTTGGTAAAGTGTGGAGGGAAAGTGATGACATTCTATTCATCACACAAATATTTACAGTGATGAACAATACATAGCCATGATTTAGAGTACTATATCACAGTGAAAAAACACTGTTGATCAAACTGGCATGTGACAATGACACAGTCGATGTTTTAACACCCATGAAACAATGTAGACTGCTGGTCCTTACAATGGGGTCTTCCCCAGGACAGAGAATAGGGCACCATAAACCACCCTGAACTGGATGGTATTGACGTTGTAGTTGGGCCCGTAGGCTCCAAGAAACAGAGAGTGGATAAATGGCACTTCGGGCATTCAATGTGAAAGTGATCCCTGTGAAACATCAATTACACAAGGGAATGTTACTGTCTAATCTTAAGTCCACAGGAGAAAACAGTTCCATTCATGCTGTTGCCAAATGTAATTACGTTGAGCATGATCGCAACTGCAGTGTAATTGCTGAATTTCTCAATTTGAAGTTTGTGAGAAGCATCCGTCTCTTGTCAGGATCGTTGCGATCGTGCTCATCCTAATTAGCATCAGTTATGTCACTGACCATGTCATGAGCGATGTAATATGTGACGTCATCAGCAGTGCAGTGCATTGCGGGGCACAAGTTATAGTTAGCTCAACTAACTATAACGTCCAAAATTCTCTGGTTTTGTACGAGTAAAATGTCAGACTAACTATAATGTCCTTGAAACCTGTGTTTTTTCAGAGAATTTCTAAGGTTTCTTAAATGCTACTTACTAACAACAACGTCACTGAAACCTATGTTTTTTTCAGTGAATTTCCAAGGTTTTTTAACATGCTAATTACTAACTGTAACGTCCCTGAAACTATGTTTTTTCAGTGAATTTCTAAGGTTTTTTAAATGCTAATTTATAACTATAACATAGTAGTTGTGTTTGCAGAGTGGTGGAGAAACGGGGCTGGGCCTCTGACCAGCGCACAGGAATTCCACTGCGTAGGACATACAGGAGGTACCAGGAGGGCTTCTTAGCCCCCAAAGTCCCTCTGGAGTAAAGTGGACTTCATTCCCCAACCCGTATTGTGCCAGGAGGCGTGCTTGCAGAGTGGTGAAGAAAGGGGGACGTGACCTCCAAAGACCTCTTAACAATGCCACTGTGTGGGACTTACTGGAGGTAACAGGAGGGGTAGTTGTCCAACAAGAACATCCTTGGGAGCCAACTACCCCTCCGATTATCTCCAGTAGGCCACACACAGCAGCATTGGTAAGTTCTCAAAGAAGGTCACACCCCCTTTTCCCACCAGCCTGCAAAAGCACTCCCTGGCACGCTCTTGGATGGGGATTAAAGTCCCCTTCAATGCTGGGGGCCCTGGAAGCCAACTAGCCTACCCGTCACCTCCAATAAGCCCCAGATAGTGGGATTGCTGAGACGTAAACACAGACCATGCCCCCTTTCTCCACCACTCTGCAAACACAGCCTCCTGGCGGGCTATTAGTTGGTAATAAAGCCCCCTTGCCTCCTGAGGGTCCCTGGGGGCCAACTAGCCATCCTGTTATCTCTAGTAAGCCCCACACAGCTGGATTTCTGGGAGTGGTCTGAGGCCTTGCCCCCTTTTTACATCACTCTGCAAACGTGCCTCCTGGTGCACTGCTGCTCAGGGGATGAAGTCTACTTTAGTCCTGAATTCCTCAGGACACAAGAGGTCCTCATCACCCAACTATCAGTGCGCCAAGAGGCGTGTTTGCAGAGTGGTGTAAAAATGGGTGCGGCCTCGGACCACCTTTCAGCAATACCAGCGTGTGGGGATTACTGGAGGTACCTGGTGGGATAGTTGGCCCTTAAGGACCCTTAAAGTACTAGGATACTTCATCCCCCAACCCAGAATGAATAAGGAGGTGCATTTGCAGAGTGGTGTAGGGAGGGGGCTGGTCCTCCGGCGAGATGCCAGCTTTTTTTCCTTTTTTTATAGTTAGCATGGGGGCTGTGTTGCCCCCCTTCTCTCAATATTTTATGGCTTGATGAACCACCCCAAAACTTTCAAGACAGGAGTTGACCTGAGCGAACCATTCGTTTTGAACATTTTGCAAATATTCATCAAATGGCCCAAAAGAATTTGTCAATATATACATCGATAAGGAACAATGATGGTATCAGGGCTGTTGAGCACTATTTGGTTAATAGATCGTTAATATATGCGCAGCATAATAAAATGCTCATAGATATGTTGCTATTTTGCCTTGGGAATAATCTGTTCCTTTTCAAGAATCAAATGTACCAGCAGATACAGGGGGTTGCAATGGGGGCCAACTTCTCTCCCAGCTATGGATGTATATTCATGGGCTGGTGGGAGGAGCTCGTCCTCGGAAAGCAATATGAGCTCTTTTGTCAGGATAATATTACCTGGCTAAGGTTTATCAATGATTTGTTTCTTGTCTGGCAGGGTTCTGAACTAAGTGCAAGAGAATTCATTACACAAATTAATATTAATGATGTAAACCTTAATTTTACCTCAACCATCAGCAAAGCATGGGTTACATTTTATGACTTACAGGTACAGATTGTGAATAACAAGTTCACAACGTCACTATACCATAAGCCAACAGCTGGTAATACGGTGCTACTTGCATCTAGTTCACATCCCCCTCACCTTATACAAAGCATCCCGTATGGGGAAATGCTTAGAATCAGGGGCATATGTAGTGATGAGGGGGATATGCATGCCCAACAACTAGAAAGCAAAAAACGCTTTTTATCAAGAGGCTACAAAATAGGGACTATTGATGCGGCGATTCAAAAGTCAAGAAAGAGAGCTGTTACAGTACAATGCCAGGCAATTGGTGAAAGAAAATGGGATGTCGGACCCAATAATTGAACCTACAAGATTCATTTTAATGTACTCAAGAAAGGAGAAATGGCTTAGGACCATTATTAGTCAAAATTGGTCCATTGTAACGGATGATCCTGTAATAGGTGGTCTCTTACCCAAAGAACCAGCAATAACATACAGAAAGGCTCAATCAATGGGAGATGTACTAGTAAAAAGTAGCCCAGAAGATCAGGAGTCAGTGAGTTGGTTAACAACGAGGAAATGCTTTTTCAAATATTCTAGCTGCACAGCTTGCCAGTATGGCATAAACAAGACTGCCTACCAAACAGCATTTGATGGCAAAGTAAAGCCAATTGATAACACCTAACCTGCAAAACTGAGTATGCAGTGTATTTATGTGAGTGCAGCTGTAATTTAAAGTACATAGGAAGCACTAAACTAGCTGTGCACAAAAGGATACTGCAACATATAAGGGCAATCTTTAACCATCATGCTAGTTATCTGGTTGCAATGCATTTCTAGGAATACCACAATAGTAATCTTAAGAACCTGAAATACTATGTAATGGATGCTGTTCCGGCCCGGAAAAGAGGAGGAAATCGAGAGGTTAAGTTAAGGCATCAGGAGACAAGCTATATATTAGAGCTAGATACGATGCATCCAGGGGGACAAAATGCAAGTGAGGATATGTACACATATCTGTAAATTACCAGCTCATTGCATTTTGGAATCAGGATTGATCAAGGCCCTTAGTCTGGTTTAGGTGTATGAAGTAGGATTGGGAGCAACAAGCATCAAAGTAAACAAATACTAATTACAGGACTGTTCTTAGATAGTTTTGTATCTTGATATATTTTTATCTTGATATTCTTATCTCAATACTTTTATTTTGATCTGCTTAAGGAAACCTTTTGAGTCTGTGTAGCTGTGTAGAGGTGATCTCATGTACATTTGTTTCAAGGAAATCAAACATGAATGTGTAATATATTGTGTATTTTCTGTGGGATTTAATCTTTTTTGGACCCCACTACCTGAGCGCTATAACTTACTTATGCACTTTGAAAATTGATGCAGATAGGCCACAAGACATTATGTGATAATATAGGCAACTGCGTTAATTTAACATGCAGCCCGTAGCACTAAAGTTTCTTGTTTTGCACAGTAACCTGTTTCAGGTTGAAAGAGGGTGTTGAAGACTTACTCACTTTAGGTATTTTTTAAGATTTTGCCAATTTGCACATGAAATAATACAATGTATATAGGAGGATGGAGGCATTTAAGCTGTTGTTTTACGTATTTTTCAAACAGGTTATATCTTGATTTATCAGGTTTTGTATACAGCAAGTATACAACGAATTATGTGCATTAGTGGTAAAATCACGATTGATATGCAAAAGAAAGTGAACAGTAGGTCTGAGGGCACGTTTTGTATATACATTCAGGTATGAGGAAAAGGACAACATACAACATGACATCAATGTTTACATGTTAATCATCAAATTTAGGGGTGGCCTAAAATGCTAATTTGCCCAAAAATCATTTTGTAATTAATGTCTTTATACAAAATGATCACTTTATAATAGTATACTTTTATTCAATTGTGCAATTGACTGACTGACTGAATTATTTTTAAAGCGTGCTTATGCCGAGGCGTCTTGGCGCTGTAGAACAGAAGAAAATACAGATAACAATTAGAGCATAGAGAAGAGCCAGGTTTTTAGCGCCTTCTTGAAACTAGTTCTGTTCCTGTCAGAGCGCAGCATGATGGGCATGGTGTTCCATAATTTCGATGCCTGGAAGGAAAAGGATTTGCCGCCCCATCGGGCTCTCTTTATTCTGGGCAAACAAATTAGATCTTGGCTGCCAGATCTTAATGTGCGCGAAGGCACATAGCGAGGAAAGAGATTAGTGAGATCCTCTGATCCTTTTCCATTGAGAGATTTATGGACCAGACAGAGGGCTTTAAATTGAACTCTACGCCTAACCGGGCGCCAATGAAGTTCCCATATGGCTTGGGATGTCGGGTGGCGTTTGGGAAGGTTGAGTAAGACTCTAGCTGCTGCATTTGGAATTGACTGGAGTTTTGCAAGCTGTTTCTCCCCCGTGCCTAGATATAGTGCATTACAGTAGTCTACACGTGACATTATTAAGGCTCCCATCACTGTTTTCCTCAGAGTAAAAGGGATGTATGGTAGGATTTTCCGGAGAACCTTGATAGTATAGAAGCAGGCCGATGTGACCTGACTGATCTGCACTGCACAGGTAAGTTCCTTGTCCATCATGAAGCCAAGGTTTCTAACCTTTTTTTCTGGGACTGGGCATGTGCCAGCTTCTGGAGGCCACCAAAGGTGACTCCAGATAGATGGTTTTTGGCCAAACTCAATCACTTCCATTTTCTCCGTATTGACTTTTAAGAAGTTTTCACTCATCCAGCTCTTAACGTCTAGAAGACAGTTTCTAAAACGTTCTTCTGTGGCTTCCACCGTCTGAAAAAGTGACACTACTACTTGTGTGTCATCGGTATAAGACACTAAACGCAGACCATGCGATTTTATTAGTGCTGCAAGAGGAGTTACATACAGATTGAATAGCGTGGGAGAGAGCGCTGACCCATGGGGCAAGCCGCACGGGAGGGAAAATTCTCCGGATTGGAGACCTCCCCAGTGAATTTGCTGCAGTCGGGCATCTAAGAAAGACTTGAGTAGGGTTAAGGCCGTGTCCGTAATGCCTAACGTTCCAAGTCTGTTCAATAGGACCCCATGATTAACAATATCAAATGCTGCTGTTAGGTCTAATAGAATCAGGGCAGCTCTTCCACCATCATCCATAGTCCTCCGGATATCCTCTGTTGCCATAATTAATGCGGATTCCGTAGAGTGACAGGACCCGAATCCATGTTGCGTGGAGTCTAGTAGGTTGTTATGATCTATGTATTGCATGAGCTCCCGATTCATGGCTCTTTCAAGAATTTTTGGCCGATAAGGGAAGACAAGATATCGGCCGATAGTGCTTAGGTTCCATAGGGTCCAGGGACTCTTTTTTAAGGATGGGTCTTATACATGCTTTCTTCCAACTGAGAGGGAATACACCAGAGCTTATGACCTCATTCAGCAGAGGGTTCAGAATAGAGCTGATTATCTCGGGTACCAAATGTAGTATGTACGGAGGGCAAGGGTCCAAAGGTGATCCGATTTTGTTTGAGTTAGCAGGCTCGCCACCTGTGTTTCATCTAAATGTGGGAAATGTGAGAATTTGTTAGTGTCTGGTAATGTGTCCTCTCTGTGGCTCATTGATGTTCTAATGGATGAAATATGGAGATCATCATAGACCGCCTGGACTTTTTGCTGGAAGAACAGTGCTAAATTTTCCACAAAGTTCTGATCTGGGGCACATATGGTATCACGGGGACTCTTAGCTAGATGTGCGACAGTTTTAAATAGTTCCTTAGAGGAATTTGAGGCCTCTTGAATTTTTTTGGTAAAGAAGGCCGATTTGGCCTGTTCTATCTTTGTCTTATATTCAAGTAGGACTCTAGTATATTCTATCCTATTTTGGCAGCTATAATCAGATCTCCAGATCCGCTCATAACGTCGGCATTTAAGTTTAATAAGCTTGACGTCCGGAGAGTACCATGGTGAGGTGACTGAGCGTCTTCTAGGTTTTTTAGATTCCTCTGGGGCCAGCTCGTTTATCGCTAGGCTAATCCATGCATTAAAGTGGTTTGACCCACTGTTACTGTCATAGGTTCCAGATAATGTTTTTTTTTTAGATAGAACATTGGCAAGTTGATTCGCTTGAAGCTTTTTCCAGGGACGTGTTTTGACTGGGAAGAAGTGATTCCTATGGCGAGGAATAGAGAGATTGGTTTGTAGATTTAAGAGAATGGCTGCATGGTCGGACCATGGAAGTGGCAAAATAGATGCTATCCTGATATGGTCCATGCAATTGGACATACGCATAGTGTTTTTTCTATTTCTTCTACTTGTAATTAGAGCACTGTCACTTTAAAAATGGCGCTCAGATATGCCAGCATTGTCATGTGATAAAGCCTGGTAATGGCCAAAACGCATAATGGTGGAGAGGTGTGAGCAATAAAATATATCGGCACGAGAATTGGGTCTGCTCTCGTTATTTATCTTGCAAGAGACAGAAGTAGCGAGGATTTGTATATATATGCCCAACACGATTACCCATGTATATAACATATGTTTTAACCTTATGTCCTTTGTGTTTTAAAATGGCGCCGCTTTAGCAACAATAAGCTAGTCTGTTTGTTACATAGTCCTACCTCTGTGTCTATGCAGATGATGGTTTGGCGCGAAACAAACAGGGGATCATTTTAAATCACAGTGGCTAACTACCGTTTGACATCAGTGAGCAAGGGCACGGACGTGCCCGAAACGCGCCTGACGATATGTACCACTTTAATGCATAAATCAAAGAAGAAGTCTGACTCTGGCGGTTCTATCATTGTTGTTGTCTGCGTACCTGTCTGTGCACGAAGCACTTTGGAGGCAAGTTGGAATCCATATATATATATATATATATATATATATATATATATATATATATATATATATATATATATATATATATATATATATATATATATGTTACGCTCACAAAACCTTATCACTACGATAAGATAAGACTTCACTCCGGCAGTTACTAGGACACAGCTTTATTACAGCAAACAAACGTTTCGGCGATAGCCTTCCTCGGTGTTTCTTACCGGTACCATGCAGTTTGGAAATTTAAATGCAAGTTCGCCAGAAGTGGTAAACAACAACAAGGTACTTTTCCTTCCTTGCACCACAGTGGGCGCCATCTTGGAATGGGTTATATGTTTCCGAAAATCGGAGTATTCTCAAGACAGGAGGGTCTCAAAAGCAATAAAGCTGTGGATCGGCTTGTGTCCCTTACAGTGTGAATACCCGCTGGCAAACAAGAGTCAGGCATATAAAAACTACAAAATGGTGTTCAGCATATTTCATAACATGATTATCGAAATTCAGTTCTCTTTTTCTTAAATTATTAAGTGTACATATAATTACAAATTACGAAATATCCACCATGCAGCGAAGGCTGTCCTACCACCGAAACAATAAAGAGAGAAACACAAATACTAAGAGGCAAAGAAAAATCTCTGAAAAACACAATAATTTTCATGATCAAATTTTCAACAGAGAAACTGGAGAGAAAAGTATGATGTTAGTTGCAAACACAGTTGATACCTCCGTTCAACAGGTAGACTACTTGAGTACTAAGTACAGGAAGACCCATTCATTCAGCGATAAGTGGCATTATATCTCTTATGATCATAGCTTGATGCAGTGTATGTATATAGACATATCGTTTACATGATTGACTTATTCTCAGGTACTTAGCTTGATTGTTACTTCCCCAAGTGTACTGCCATTTCTTCCCCGCTGTTCATACCTTTCGGGTATTTGGTGGACAGATCGATAATGTACCTTGACTCAAGGCGTCGTAGCCTTCTGAGTCTGTCTCCGCCACGTGGATTATGCGGGACATGATTTATACCAAAAAACTGCAGTTTGTTACGATCTTTATTGTGATGTTCCGCGAAGTGTCGCGCCACTGGGTACGAGGGATCGACTTTGTCGATTGCCCTCAGGTGCTCCAGCACTCTCAACTTCAGTTGGTTGATGGTGCTCCCGATGTAGCGCAAGCCGCACGGGCACATGAGGCAGTACACGGCATAGGTGGTACTGCACGTGATGAATTTCTGGATTTTATTAGTTCTGCCTGCGTCTGGGATATCATAATGGAGTACCCTACGGCTATTGGCACATGCCTTGCATTTGCCACAAGGAAAGAAACCACTCATAGCTCTTAAGGTGTTAACTTGGGCAGAGGGCACCTCCAAGTGGCTATGTACCAGCATATCTCCTAGGGACCTTGCCTTGCTAAAGGTCACTAGTGGGTGTGGTGGAAGATCTTCTCTCAACACTTCATCGGTCAGTAATATATGCCATTTTTTTCGCATTAGAGCTTTGAGTTTGTCCGCCCTGAAGGAATATGGTGTAATCATCCTAAAGATATCTTTTTTGGGGATGCTACTTTCCTTGGGTTTAGCTCTAAGCAAATCGTTTCTAGGGATCTTCCGTACTTTAGTGAGAGTGCTCTGCAAAAGTGGCTCTTCATATCCTCTTGAGCGAAAGCGTGCCAGGCAGTCAGAGGCAGCCGCCTCGAATTCCCGGTCCTGGGTGCTATTCCTCTTCAACCTCAAAAGTTCCCCATATGGGATACTCTTGATTAGCTTAGGTGGATGTCCACTTTTAGCATAGAGGATGGAATTACCCGCTGTTTCCTTGCGGTACAGCGAGGTCTGGACATGGCCATCCTCAACATACACTCTGAGATCCAAGTAGTTGGCTGCCACCCCACTAATTGTGCCAGAGAGGTGAATGTTATAGATGTTATCGTTGAGAGATGTGATATACTTCTCTGCCATATCTTTGGTACCCTGCCACACGATGAATACATCATCTATGTAGCGGTACCAATGTACCACCATTCCGCTATCCTGGCCTTCCTTCGAGCTCCTGGGCACCTGCTCCTCCCACCAGCCAACGAACAAGTTCTCGTAGCTGGGAGCAAAGCAGGTGCCCATCGCCGTACCGGAGATCTGTCGATAGAAATTATCCTCAAACAGGAAAATGTTGTTAATTAAACAAAACTGTGCAAATTCCATCAACATAACGTTATGATGTGCAAAACGTATTTGGCGTTTGCCAAGATAGTGTTCGATAGCAGCCAGTCCATGATTATGGTCAATGATCGTATAAAGACTGGTGATGTCCATCACCAGGAACAGATAGTCCGGTTCCCACTTCATCGTAGCCACTTTGCTCAAGAAGTCCTTGGTGTCTTGTATGTAAGACTTCAATTCCAAGACCAGTGGAAAGATGTAATTGTCCACAAATTTAGACATATTTTCAGTCAATCCGTTAATGGAAGCTACAATTGGACGGCCCGGAGGGGAGATGTTGTCTTTATGTAGCTTGGGCAAATGATAAAAGGTTGGTACCATGGGATTATTACTACGCAAGAAGATATGTTCATCCTTACTTAGCATGGTAAGGTTATACCATTGGAGCACTAAATCATCATATTCTCTGACACTTGCATCATATTCATTTCTGGTGGTAATAGAATAGTATTTTAGGTCAGAGAGTTGTCTCAATGCTTCCTGACGGTAGTAGTCTCTTGTCATCAGCACAACGTTTCCCCCTTTGTCTGAGGGTTTTATGATGATTTTCTTGTTGTTCATTAGGTCTTTCAGTGCTCTTTCCTGTGATTCCGTGATGTTATACGATTTCATTTTGATGTCCTTTCTCTGCTTTACCAATTCCATAGTTATGGCTTCCGAAAAGGCATCAATAGCGTCCCAAGGTGATCGGGGAACGAACATAGAGGGAGGTTTAAAATGGCTCTCATCTCGCTCTTGCTGAATTCCATGTAACTCTGCCCTTTGTGCCATATACATTGTCTGTTTCAGTTCTTAGTGATTCCATAGCTTCTAAGCAAGGCATGTCATTGCCTATCAAGGCATCCGTAGCTGTCAGTCTTGTGCCTGGTCTAGATGTTGTTTTAATGTGTGGTCTCAGTTTGAAGTGTTTATGCAGTTTGAGTCTCCTGGTGAACCGGAAGAGATCAATCTTGGTTTGTGTGAACTCCAAGTTGGTGTTGGGACAAAAGGTGAGCCCTAGGCTCAATAGCTCATGTTGTTCTGTAGTAAGTGGTTGGTCCGTGAGGTTGACCACTGTCAAGTTGGTCCCCTCAGGCTGCACATTCCCATTTACTTCTTTTTGTTGCTGCGATAAGCTTGTTTCTGGGGTTTCGCTCGTCCCCTTCCTTTTCCTCTTCCTTTTGCCGCTGCCCCCTGCTCTCCGGGTTCTCCTTCTTCTTGGGGTTCTGGGGGTTTGTTCTTCCCTCCCCTCAGTCAATTCTGTCTTATCAGCTACACCTGCTGAAAGTAATAAAAGCTCAAACCTTACCAACCTTGTCATACGCATTGGCCACCTGGTGCGGCAAAGAAGCAGGGCTGTTAAACAGCCTACAAACAAAAGTATACAAGGCAGTCCTAAATCTACCAAATTTGTCGGCTCCGGCGCAGGTCCGTCTAGAATTTGGCCTTCTAAATCAGAAGTTTCGCAGTATGGGAACCTTTGTGAAACTCTGCCATAAAACACGCTTGTCGGAAGCCAATTCATTGGACAACCTGTGCTGGAAAGAAATCGAAACCCAGCAGGAACAGCAAATTTCAAACAGTTGGGGAGGCTACCTGTCTCAATCCCTAAATTGCATAGGAATTGAAGAAACTTGGGACACGAAGCCAGATAGATCCACTTTTGATAAAATTGTAAACAATGCGGTAAAATGGAAATCCTACCTCGAAGACAAGATGAATATCGCAAAAAGACGACACGGGTGGACTGTGATTAATTCATATTCTTGGATAAAATCACAGACCTACTTAGAAAGCCACTTTAACAGTTCGTTAAAACAAAGATATATAAAACATCGACTAGGTCTACAGTTCTCAAAGGACTTGCTACCAACCTGGAAAAATTGCCATACTGACCCCCATTGTCGTCTTTGTGGATACCGAAATGAAACCCTAACGCACTTACTATGTGTGTGCCCTGTACTTAAAGACCTGAGGAGACGACTTTTAAAGAACATTTTTAACAAATTGAACATTCGGACTTGTAGGCAAGCCGTAATCCAATGGCTAGATGGATCATGTCCTATGTTGGCCTGCAGGGGGGTCAAATTTATGATGAAAGCCCAATCTCTCTTACAGCAAGCTGACCTTGGAACTATACCTCCAAACTGAAACGTTTGACACTTACCTTGCCACTTGACAAACAGTTTTAATTGCCAAAATTTTAAAAAGTGTTTTATGTCTTATGATGGCCGACATGCATTTTTGTAATGATTTTTAATAATTTTATACAATAAAATTGACTTTGACTTTGACTGTCTTATCAGCTGGAACTCGATGTGAAAAGGGACGGCCCCTCTTCTTCGCTCGTTCCCACGGTCTCGTTGCTCATCACCCGATTCCTCAGCTGTAGCATCTGATTCAAAAGTCGCCACACTTGAGGTGGGGGTTGTCAGGGTTCCCTGGTTCAAAGCTTTTCTTGGCGCGTCATATTTTTTGGCGAATGTCAAGACACGGCCTTGGCGATAATCATTTTCGTCGCGCTCAAATTTTTCCTGCTTGCGCGTCATCATTTTCTGTTGGTACCTGATTAAGTGTTTTTTCATGGCTTCCTTTAATTGCAGGACCTTGGCGGTGTCTTCCTCTTGATCGATCTCCTCCTCCAAGGTCTTGATTTCTGCCAGTGCCCTGTCCCTGTCGCTCCACGCATACTTGACCAGTAGCTTGAGTATCCCCTCGCAATAATTTTGCATCTGCTCGTGCCAGTCAGTTAGCAGTTGGGGGTCCGGGTGTTCGTATGATGGAACAGTGTACACCCTTAGTCCCCTTGGCACCCGTTTCACCTCAATGTAGCTATTTAGACTCGTGGCCTCCCACCCTTTGCGGATCTCACGTTCATGAAGTCTTTCCAGTTTCAAGATTGCCTCATTTATTTTGTTATTCCTCACTCCAACATCAGTGGACGGGGCCGCCGCTGCAGATGGTATATCGCGCCTTTTAAACATATCTTGCGCAAGAGCGCGACGCTCTTCTTCGCCGAACACATCTATGCCGATGGCATGTAGGTAAGTATTAACCGGTTGCTGTGCCCGCCAGTGATCGGTGAGCCAATGCGCTGTATCCGTTTACTGCCTGGACGCTCTGCCGCAATATGCAATACCCTTAACAGTTGTCAATAAGGGAAGGGGTGTTGAAGACTCACCGGAGAGACGCGTGACACTCGCCCCAACCGGCGGTCGTAGAGTTTTCACCGCACAATATCTCCAGCGGTCCTCTCGTTGCCCCTTGCGCAGTTACAGGCGGTGATCGGGAACTTCTCAAAAAGTCGCTCCGTTTCCCACAGATATCCCGGGCACTCTGGAGCGGGTGCTGCTAGCGGGCCGTGGACCCCGCAATATTTTACGCTCACAAAACCTTATCACTATGATAAGATAAGACAGCACTCCGGCAGTTACTAGGACACAGCTTTATTACAGCAAACAAACGTTTCGGCGATAGCCTTCCTCGGTGTTTCTTACCGGTACCATGCAGTTTGGAAATTTTAATGCAAGTTCGGCATAAGTGGTAAACAACAACAAGGGACTTTCCCTTCCTTGCACCACAGTGGGCGCCATCTTGGAATGGGTTATATGTTTCCAAAAATCGGAGTATTCTCAAGACAGGAGGGTCTCAAAAGCATCTGTGTCTATGCAGATGATGGTTTGGCGCGAAACGAACAGGGGATCATTTTAAATCACAGTGGCTAACTACCGTTGGACATCAGTGAGCAAGAGCACGGACGTGCCCGAAACGCGCCTGACGATATGCACCACTTTAATGCATAAATAAAAGCATCTTCAAAGAAGAAGTCTGACTCTGGCGATTCTATCATTGTTGTTGTCTGCGTACCTGTCTGTGCACGCAGCACTTTGGAAGCAAGTTGGAATCCATATATATATATATATATATATATATATATATCGCCTACTGGCAGTCACCAGTAGGTAGTTATAGTCAGGAACTAATTTCCATAGGAAAAGCATTTTTTGTTTTGCCAATGACTTTGGTGCCGTTTGACAAATCTTCAAAACTAATTGCTCATTCGGGTAAGCACCTGTCTGGAAAGTTTAGGGGTGATTCATGAAGGGGGACGAGAAAAAAGGGGTCCCAAAACACATTTTTCCCTTAATAATTTCCATAGGAAACTTTAGACACGGCTACAGCCCGAACTTCTGAATGTAATTACACCAAGTTTGGCAGAAAGATTTCTCTTGGTCCAGAAAGCATGGTTTTCTTTAAATGCTGTAAATCTGTTCAGCAGTTTTTGAGATATTTAAAGATTTACATTTATCAATATTTGAGAATTGTGAGATCTGATTGGCTGAGGCCTTTCGAACACGAGCTTGCCTGGGATTGGCTGCCAACACTAGGAAGCCATGGCAGCCATTTTGTGACTCAGTTGAAACAAGTAAGGGGCAAAGGGGGAAAAAAGTAGAAGACGGTAGGGTAGGAACACTGTGACCTTCCTAGGGTGCTCAGGGGGTGTACGTGCGGAAGGGATAAGTGCACAGCTGTAAATTCAACATATAAGTTTTTCAGTTTGGGTGCTCCTCGGGTGGCGGCCAATGTCCCTGGGCGCCTGGTTTAACCTGAATGCTGTGTCTTCAATGGAACATTAAAGACATCCCTTTAGGCACACCTCGTTCTCCTCCATGTAAAAAAAGAGGATTCCACACTCTTCGTGTTTTTAAATTCTGTTTACGTTTATTAACGTTTTTTATTCCATACTTGTTTTGCAGTTTTTTTATATAAACATACAAATTGCGTTAAATCATTCTTCATGTTCAACTCAGCGACAAAATTCCAATTCAATCCAATGCATTTCGGGCGTATTTGTATCGCCCTTCATCAGGGAATCAACACTGTAAATTAAAGATAATGACCATCATGAGTCAATGTGCAATAAAGTCGTATTTGGTCAAATTTACTGCGTGCATCAGTGTTTCAGTAACTTCACCACAGTCACCTTATTTGCCCGTGCTACCTGTTATCCTGCTTAAATGTGTGCACTTACGTGTCGCTGTTTGTCAGCCTTGTAATTGGTCGCTGCCAACAAAAAATTCAAATAATAAAAGTCAATAACATTCCTATCGGTGTCTGATGACCTTAGCATAGATGTCGGTTCGAAACATATCTTAACATCTTACTCGCAAAACTAACCTGGTCCGTATTTTCTCGGCGTTCTTCACCCCTTTCGACTCGCCTCCATTCTAACCAGTTACTGTGGAAACCAATAAACCAATCTTCTATAGGTTGAGTCTCCGGTCAGGTGATCACGGAACTCGCCAGATATTCATGCTGTGCACTGCGCTAGCTAGCTATCAACGGGTCTCCTTGCCGGTAGTATCATTATCCCCAGATACAACAAGTAACGGGAGGTAAAAGATGAAAAATAAAAAATAATAAAGACTAATAAAGACGACCTATTTCTATTCAAACAGCTGCTACTAAAAAGGTGTTAATAGGCGGATCGAACCCCCTCCTATTCAAGTCAGTGTGTAGTATTAGCAGGTAGAGCTATAGCGTTTCATGTGGTGAACGTTGGTGAACCACAGTTATATTGCAACAAGGTATACTCATGAGTAAACAAAAAAATAATAAAAAATAAAAAATGTACATTTCGTATTCGCAGGTTTCCCTTTCGGCCCTAGGAAAACTAACCACCACCACTCACAGTCTATTTACAAATAACATGATAGTTCATTCCGTTCATTGAGCCCATTCGGGCTCTGTGTTCCCAGCTTGTGTATCCAAAAGAAAAGAAACAGACAGAAACAACCTGTTGCATTTTGCCAGCTTCCATCAGCCAAGTCTAAAAAAACATTTACCTTACTCACAAATGACTAGGGTCAAAAGAATTACATCGGACAACACGAAAGTAGATGCTACATTGGAAGACATGTCAACAAGGTTCAGGAATAGAGGTTACCCCAAAGAAATCACAGACAATGCGAAAAGGAGAGTGGATGCTATTGACAGGAAAGATTTTTTGAAACCAGCTAAAAAACATGAGGAAGCTCGAATAGTAGCGGTATCTAAATACTCAACACAAAGCCACAATTTCAAGAGAATAATAATCAAACATTGGAAAATGCTTAAACTGGAACCAGATTTCCAAAAATGTTTTGATCAAATTCCTATTTTTGCCCATACTAGAGCACAAAACTTGGGGGAAATTCTAAAACATCACCAACCTCTCACCAAAGAATACAAAGGCACAAAACCATGTCTAAGCTGTGGAAACTGCAACAGCATCATCAAAGGCAACGTAATAAACCACCCAATGAAAGGTAAAGAAATTAAACTGAGAGTAAACGCCACCTGCAACTCAAAGAACGTAATATATGCATTGAAATGTCCGTGCGGCAAACTATGTGTTGGAAAAACAGAAAGAAGTATAAAAATAAGACTCACAGAGCATAAATCTAACATTCGGATGAAAAACACAAAATCCACCGTAGCGACCCATTTCATGGAAGCGCAGCACAACATATCACAATTGAAATACATAATATTAGAGACTGTGGAAAAAAAAGAAGGAAGAGACAATACCAAATTCATGCTGCAACGTGAGAACTTTTGGATACACAAGCTGGGAACACAGAGCCCGAATGGGCTCAATGAACGGAATGAACTATCATGTTATTTGTAAATAGACTGTGAGTGGTGGTGGTTAGTTTTCCTTGGGCCGAAAGGGAAACCTGCGAATACGAAATGTACATTTTTTATTATTTTTTTGTTTACTCATGAGTATACCTTGTTGCAATATAACTGTGGTTCACCAACGTTCACCACATGAAACGCTATAGCTCTACCTGATAATACTACACACTGACTTGAATAGGAGGGGGTTCGATCCGCCTATTAACACCTTTTTAGTAGCAGCTGTTTGAATAGAAATAGGTCGTCTTTATTAGTCTTTATTATTTTTTATTTTTCATCTTTTACCTCCCGTTACTTGTTGTATCTGGGGATAATGATACTACCGGCAAGGAGACCAGTTGATAGCTAGCTAGCGCAGTGCACAGCATGAATATATGGCGAGTTCCGTGATCACCTGACCGGATACTCAACCTATAGAAGATTGGTTTATTGGTTTCCACAGTAACTGGTTAGAATGGAGGCGAGTCGAAAGGGGTGAAGAACGCCGAGAAAATACGGACCAGGTTAGTTTTGCGAGTAAGATGTTAAGATATGTTTCGAACCGACATCTATGCTAAGGTCATCAGACACCGATAGGAATGTTATTGACTTTTATTATTTGAATTTTTTGTTGGCAGCGACCAATTACAAGGCTGACAAACAGCGACACGTAAGTGCACACATTTAAGCAGGATAACAGGTAGCACGGGCAAATAAGGTGACTGTGGTGAAGTTACTGAAACACTGATGCACGCAGTAAATTTGACCAAATACGACTTTATTGCACATTGACTCATGATGGTCATTATCTTTAATTTACAGTGTTGATTCCCTGATGAAGGGCGATACAAATACGCCCGAAATGCATTGGATTGAATTGGAATTTTGTCGCTGAGTTGAACATGAAGAATGATTTAACGCAATTTGAATGTTTATATAAAAAAACTGCAAAACAAGTATGGAATAAAAAATGTTAATAAACGTAAACAGAATTTAAAAACACGAAGAGTGTGGAATCCTCTTTTTTTACATGGAGGAGAACGAGGTGTGCCTAAAGGGATGTCTTTAATGTTCCATTGAAGACACAGTGCTCAGGGGGTGTCACAGGGAGTCGAAACGCAAAGAAACATTTTCATATGTTTTAGGCGGAATTCACGTAGGGACTGAAAACCACGACGTTAAAAAGAAAAACGAAGGGCAGTGTCGAGTGCATCTTTTAATTAAGGCCCCGGTTGGGCCAGTTCCCGGGAGCTATGTATAGTCATGATGCAGGGTTTACTTCTGTCACGGGGAGCGCCACTTCCTTTGAGCAAATATAAAGAAATCGGGGTGTAGGCTTCTTTCTTCCCTCTACGCTCCGAGGAGTAGTATGTGTTTGGAGGTATATGTAAAATGTAAGTGTGGTGGGGTAAAGCTTACCCCAGACTGTCCGGGTGACACTACTTCTTTGGGCATTCATGAATTAACATGCAGGGTCTGTTGCTGACTGCCAGCCCCTGGGAGTATGACGTTTGCTGGCTTTAAATTGAATGGAGGCGCATCGTCCAATTTCCCCTGAGGAGCTTTCCATGGCTCTGGGTATCGTTATCTCTGAGGGCCGGTTCCAACAATGAGCCATGGTGCCTACGCCATGGTCATTGTAGTTTACAATGGAAAGGCAGGATCTATGCAGAGTTCCGGCTCTGTCAGAGCAAATTTTTGCTTTGCTTGATGGAAGCAAGAGGAGGGAATTTGCTCTCGCTTTTATGAAGCGAAGCAGATTTGCTTTTGGGCAAAGGGAGCTTGCATGAAGCAGCTGGCTTCGTTGAAAAGAAATGCCAGCTGCCGCAGGAGGCGGGGAGTTCACAGGGATTGCGGGGAATTGGGGCTCTTTGCCCGGTTCCCAAACATTATCTCCGGGAGATGCGGTTCCCTGGGCCTAAAATGGTCTGGCTGTAGTGGTGTAACAAAACATGCGGGGGCCCCACCGCAAGGTACGTGGAGGGACTCTCTTCTAACTCAATCAGGAGCTCTCTGGCCGGAGCATTGTGCTGAGGGGCCTCCTGGAGCCTAGGGGCCCCTCTGCATTGTTGGAGCTACATGTAAGTGCGGATGCACAGCTTCAGGTTGTTGAGAAAACGTCTGTTTCCATGATCTGTGAAGTGTACTCCATCACTTGTGTAGATGCCATCCATATCAAAACGTATGTTGTTGTTGTAGATGGACCCTATTCTATGATCTCTGGGGTATGCAGACACAGCTTTATTTACATTCTTCCTAGCTTTCTCAATCTGAGGACAGAATTGATTTGACCATTTCCACTTCTGTCTTTGGCATATATTGGAGTATACAAAAAAAAGTTTGAGGCAAAAGCAACACCAATTGTCTAAAGGTATCCTTCATGAGCATTTCCAGACCTACCCCAGTCAATGTGCCTAGGTCATTGCCACCACAGTGCACACTCATGAGGTCAGGGGGTTGGAGATTCAAAGAGGTTTTAAGAAAAGGCAAAAATTGGTGCCACTTTAATCCTCTCTGTGCAAACCATTTCATGTCCACCTTTTGTAAACATAGATCTTTGTCAATACGTCTGTGTTCAGCATACCTTTTGCACCAGAAGACATAGTTGTGTCCTACGATCCATACTAGCATTTTGAAGGTTTGGCTGAAAGGAATCAAAAGACGTCTGTAGCTCATGTAGTCCGTTGGTAGAATCAGAGATATGTTGAAAGGTGGAGAAGAAGCGTTTTTTTTTATAAAACGATAACTGATTGGGTGATGAAGAACATTGTGTAGTGGAAACTAGGGTGCATGTTACTTTCGTGAAAAAGTATGTTTCTGGTTGGTTAATAAAAACTTTTTGAAACGTATACTGCATAAGATACGTTCAAACGTGCCGAGCGTAACCTCACCTGCTACTTGCATTTGGAAGGTACTGTTCTTAACTTTAAACAATGGTGAACTTGTGACCTGCACCTGCTATAGAATGTTCCAGAAATTCTTAGGATGAAGTATGGTGAACTTATGACCTGCATGTGGCGTTCAGTGTTCCAGAAACTGTTTGGATGAAATTTGGTGAACTTATGACCTCCAGCCTTCTGTTGAATGTTGCAGAAACTGTTGGTATGGAAATTGGCAGAAAGGTGGTTGGAGGAGTAGAAATAACTGTCGTGGTATAGAGTCAAAATATCGAGTTTTTAATATCGATTAGACATAATATCGAGTAAAAAATATAGAATGGACATAATATCGACTAGACATAATATAGACTACCAAAATATCGACTAGAAAATTTTAATATCGAATAAAATGGACATAATATCGAATCAAAAATATAGAATAGACATAATATCGACTAGACATAATATAGACAACAAAAATATCGAAATTTAGGTAAGTTAACATTAATTTTAATTTTTGTGTAATATAAATCTGTAGCGGGTTGTGGGCTTATAGGGGAATAGGGTGGGAAGTAATTTAATTATAATTAATTAAATATGTTAATTTATTTTTGTTATTTATTTAGAATTAATTGTTAATTAATTATTAATTGGTAATTAATTAAAATATAATTGGTAATTAATTTTAATTGATTAATTGGTAATTATTTTAATTTTAGTAATTTATTTTCTGTAGCGGGTTGTGGGTTTATAGGGGAATAAGGTGGGAAGTAATTTAATTATAATTAATTAAATATGTTAATTAATTAATTTGTATTTATTTTGAAATAATTATTAATTAATTTTTAATTGATAAATAATTCATTCTTAATTGATAAATATTTTTAATTAATTTATTAATTAATAATTATGTGAATAATAATATTTTATTTGTAGTAGCGGGTTGTGGGTTTATAGGGGAATAGGGTGGGAAGTAATTTAATATAATTAAATAAACATGATAATTAATGAATTGGTATTTATTGTAAATAAATTGTTAATTAATGTTTAATTGGTAATTAATTAATTCTTAATTGGTAATTAAAATGTATTAATTGATTAATTTATAATTATGTGACTTAGATTAATTTATTTTCACTAGAGTAGGGCTATTAAAATTTACCCCTATGCTATCCAACGCTTTCCTTACTGTTGCACTCGCTGGAGTTGGAATAGTAATTTTTACCCAACGCTATCCAACGATTTCCCTAATGTTGCACTCTTTGGAGTGGGAATAGTAATTTTTACCCCTACTCTATGCAATGCTTTCCCTACTGTTGCACTCGCTGGAGTTGGAATAGTAATTTTTACCCCTACGCTATCCAACGCTTTCCCGACTGTTGCACTCTTTGGAGTGGGAATAGTAATTTTTACTCCTACGCTATCCAACGCTTTCCCTACTGTTGCATTCGCTGGAGTTGGAATAGTAATTTTTACCCCTACACCATCCAACGCTTTCCCTACTGTTGCACTCTCTGGAGTGGGAATAGTAATCGCTATCCAACGCTTTCCCTACTGTTGCACTCTCTGGAGTGGGAATAGTAATATTTACCCCTACACTATCCAACGCTTTCTCTACTGTTGCACTCTCTGGAGTGGGAATAGTAATTTTTACCCCTATGCTATCCAACGTCTTCCATACTGTTGCACTTTCTGGAGTGGGAATAGTAATTTTTACCACTACGCTATCCAACGCTTTCCCTACTATTGCACTCTCTGGAGTGGGAATAGTAATTTTAACCCCTACGCTATCCAACGATTTCCCTACTGTTGCACTCTCTGGAGTGGGAATAGTAATTTTTACCCCTACTCTATCCAACGCTTTCCCTACTGTTGCACTCGCTGGAGTTGGAATAGTAATTTTTACTCCTACGCTATCCAACGATTTCCCTACTGTTGCACTCTCTGGAGTGGGAATAGTAATTTTTACCCCTACTTTATCCAACGCTTTCCCTACTGTTGCACTCGCTGGAGTTGGAATAGTAATTTTTACCCCTATGCTATCCAACGCTTTCCCTACTGTTGCACTCTTTGGAGTGGGAATAGTAATTTTTACTCCTACGCTATCCAACGCTTTCCTTACTGTTGCACTCGCTGGAGTTGGAATAGTAATTTTTACCCCTACGCCATCCAACGCTTTCCCTACTGTTGCACTCTCTGGAGTGGGAATAGTAATTTTTACCCCTATGCTATCCAATGTCTTCCCTACTGTTGCACTCTCTGGAGTGGGAATAGTAATTTTTACCCCTAATCTATCCAACGCTTTCCCTACTGTTGCACTTGCTGGAGTTGGAATAGTAATTTTTACCCCTACGCTATCCAACGTCTTCCCTACTGTTGCACTCTCTGGAGTGGGAATAGTAATTTTTACCCCTACGCTATCAAACGCTTTCCCTACTGTTGCACTCTCTGGAGTGGGAATAGTAATTTTTACCCCTACGCTATCTTACGCTTTCCCTACTGTTGCACTCACTGGAGTTGGAATAGTAATTTTTACCCCAACGCTATCCAACGCTTTCCCTACTGTTGCACTCTTTGGAGTGGGAATAGTAATTTTCACCCCTACGCTATCCAACGCTTTCCCTACTGTTGCACTCTTTGGAGTGGGAATAGTAATTTTTACCCCTACGCTATCCAACGCTTTCCCTACTGTTGCACTCACTGGAGTTGGAATAGTAAATTTAAAACTTTCGCTGTCTTACGGAAAAAATATTGTTGTTAATAATATGTATGTATGTATAATGTATTTATACGGACATTAAGGCACTTGAGATGTAACTCTGTCTTTTATGTTTATGATCACATGATGTATGGAGGGGTGGCCACACTCTGGAAAATTGGGCACTATAAAAATAGTAAAAGTACAAACAAAATGTTGCATGTGAACAAGGGCTCAGGGAGCCCGAAACGCGTAATGCACTCTCTCACGGTAATGAGCAAATAAACGGAGAAATTCAGCATTTGGTCCTGTGTTCTATCTCCTGCGTTTTCCAAAGGAGTTCTTTGTGGATAAATACGGAGGTCGGCTTGCCTTCGTTCACAGACCCCTTTCCCTGAAGCGGCGTCCTGCTTTCAAGCCGAGAATTTGAAGTATTCGAGTTGGATATTTGCAGACGCTCCCTCAGCAGCCAAGCAGCCTGTCACGACGACCGGTGTGGATCCGCTGGTGGAAGCGGAGTCGGAGGTCTCCGCCAAATCGTGTGGTGAGAACGCCGCCATGGTGAGTGATAATTTGGCAGTGCAGAGGTGGGAAAGTTTCATTTCGGTGTGGACCGATTCTTTCGAAACGCTTCAAGAGACAAGAAAAGCCCAAAGCGGCTGCTGTTTTCGGAGCGCGTAAAACATCAATCAAACAATTAAGCTGCTCAAGTTTACTGTGGGAGAGGCATGTCCGCCGAGGAGTTCCGTGCAAGGGAGGAGGAAGCCGAGGGGCTATTCGACCAGATCTCTGCACCGGGGTACAATGGCAATAAGCAGCCCCCAATGAATGCATCAACTAGGGAAGAAACAAACATCGCAACACTATACAAAGAATTGGAAAAGCAAAGACGCCTAGAGATAACGAAATGGTGGGAGCATTACTCGTTGTCAAAATACATAGCAGTTGGACGGGTCCCAAGGGGGTTGCAAATATTACTTGCACCCAGCTTTAAAAATCCCAATCCTTTGATGCTCAAAGAGTGGGGAGAAAACCATCTAGCTGCCTCTATGAATTCAGTTCGAATTTTAACAAAATATGCAGCCATAGATCGGGCAGAGATTATGGTAACCATTGAGAAAATCCAAGAGGACATTGATAAAATCACGGAAACTGAAACATCGAAAAACCTGAAAGACATAATGTTGGAGAGACTGAAAAAACATGGGGATAAAATCAAAGCAAGGAAAATAAGTACATTTGCCCGGGACCAAGCAGATTATGCTAATGGCCAAATTTTCACGTTTGCACGTAAATATAATAACATGAAACGACAACAATATATGGGTAAGGGTAGTAAACAACAAATGACAACAACCACGGAAATTAATGCAAGTACAAGCATGAGTGGTAGAGACAACAATGACACGCCGAGTATAACATCAATGGAATCCAATACCCTCTCAAGTGCATCCAGAGTTTCAAGCTTAGGGTCATACACTCAGCAACAACCAGAGACAATTTTCAATATAGAGCAGGAGCTTGATTTTTTAGTTTCGGAAAGACTGTCAACACTCCGACCTCGACAAAAGAACTTAGTCGGAAACGTCGGAATTCAAGAAGACGCGAGAGACGACGGAAACAAAAACAAAAAACCGCAGCAAAAGAAGCCACAAGGTTGGCGGAAAAAGAAACAACAGTGAATAATTCCATTGTCAATCTCTCGGATGTGGTTCTGACAAAGGCAGAAGAACAACTACTGTCATTAGGCCTTAATTATTGCCCAGCACAGTCCTTCAAATATGCGCCAACCCGTGTTGACGTATTTTGTTACATACGGAAACTCAAACTCAAAAAGTTCTTTACATTACAAAAATTGAAATCTGTCACGAACACTGGTACTATGGCCACCGTCTCAGGGGCTCCTGAGATAATGGCAGCTGACGTCCCCTTATTTTTGGACTTACACGATTTAAATACGATTTCGGATTCACAATTGGCACCACAAGATGAAGAGATTTCGACTCAACGACGATTGAGCAGAATTAATTTGACACAGAAAGGTGCAGGATTGACCCCATAGAAAGGCAAGTCTGATTTTTTACCATTGATGGCTAGGGATGCAATAGACACCTTTCATGACTGTGTAATTTCAGAGGTGAAAACACTTTATAAGAAGGTTAACAGAAACAAAAGACAAGAGAACAGTCAGCAACAGGCAAACTATTTTGCTTTGATGAAAAAGCTAGATACCAATCCAAATATTGTGATAAAAACAGCGGACAAGGGTGGCAACTTGGTTCTCTGGCCAAAATCTGACTATATTGCTGAAGCTCACAGACAGCTGCATAACAGCGAATGTTACATCAAGTCTAGCAATAAGGAATATGGTCAAGCCAAGGATAATCTTTACAAGTTGCTTAATAAATGGAGAAGAGAAGGTTTAATTTCAGGGGAAGAGTTTAAATATCTGTACAAAGAATTCCCCACCCAGCCTGTCTTCTACCTTATACCTAAGATTCACAAGGGCACCTCACCACTGTCTGGGAGACCAATTGTCTCAGCAATCAACAGCATGGGTGAAAAAGTGGGCCAGTATATAGACTTTTTCTTACAAGAACCTGTAAAACTACTTCCAAGCTATGTAAGAGACACTTCTGACTTTTTAACAAAATTGGAAACGGTGGAATGGCAGGATGATATGGTGTTGATTACGCTAGATGTGGAGTCATTATACACCAGCATAGCCCATACTGACGGTCTCAACGCTGTTAAATACTTTCAGAGTCGTAGACCTGCTCATTTTTATGAACATAATAAGGCTATTTTAAGTCTGATTGAGTGGTGTCTATGCAATAACTTCTTTGCCTTTGAAAATGATGTTTGGCGGCAGTTGCGGGGTGTGGCGATGGGGGCCTGCTTCTCTCCCAGCTATGCGTGTTTACACGTAGGCTGGTGGGAGGAGCAAGTCCTCAATAGGACACACAAAATATGGGTGGATGAAAAAATAATCAAGTACCTCAGATACATTGATGATGTGTTTATTGTATGGCAAGGTGAAATGGAGGAGGCTATTACCTTTATCAATGACATCAATGTTAATCATTTGAACCTCAAATTCACATCCCATATGAGTAAGAAATAGGTAGAGTTCCTAGATGTCAAGGTATACATTGATAGTACCAATAGAATACAGACGACATTATTCAGGAAACCCACCGCAGGGAACACCACCCTACACGCTTCCAGTCTTCATCCCAGGCACACCATCCACAGCATCCCTTATGGAGAGATCCTTCGACTAAAAAGGATCTGTAGTACAAATGAAGATTATACTAACTGTGTAAGGGATCTAGAAATCAGACTAAGGGAAAGAGGTTACTCTAAGAAGATTTTTGACCAGGCCTTAAATAGAGCAAATTTGAGAACTCGAGATAGTTTATTCCCAGTCAATCCTGCCATAGAGGAATCTTCTTCCAGTGATGAAGCCAATAACAAATCATGCCCCAGGTTCATTACAGCATTCAGTGATCAGGAGAACTCAATAAGGAAAATCATTACCAAGAACTGGCCCATTATAATGTCTGACTCAGTATATATATATGTTTTAAAAATATATTTTTTTTTAAGTTACAATAAGTATTTATTAATTTTAAGTTTATTTAAGTATTTTAAGTATGTTTAAAATAGTTATATTTATTATTATAGTACTTTAAAATTACTTTTAAGATATTGTAAAAAATCGATATTTTGACTGTCTATATTTTTTCCTATCGATATTTTGGAGTCGATATTTTTGTACTTACCTGTTTGTAGATAGGAGGCCGATATTCTGGCATTCTATATTTTTACATCGATATTTTGACTGTCGATATTTTGACAGTCGATATTCTGTCAGTGATCCAACTGTCGTATTAAAATATGAAATGCAAAATGAATTAAAACTGGTAAGTTATTAAAGTTCATTTTTCAAAATGAGTAGTATGCCTAGAAAAAGTGTTCTTTAAAATTTTCAGTAGTATTATTAGAAATAGACTTCTGAATTGTTGTAAGGGTTCGGGCTGTATGGCGATGCGGCAGTGTGGGGGAGTGTCCAATCCACAAAATAAGAGAACCTGATTGGGGCGTTTTAGAAGAGAGTTTGAGAGGGGTTAATATGAGTTACCAATGGGAATGTGTTTTGCAATTTGAAATAATGAATGAAGTTTTTTTTGTTATGTACATGTATCTGTGTGGAAAGAGAGGGAAATGTTGCCATTACTGGTTATATTCTTGACGAGAGTCTAGAATTATACATTTATTGCCTAAGCAAGAAAATATTGCATGCGTTTGTGAAATTCGAAACCTGCATAACTTCAACAGAGGTTAGTTAGAAATTAATAAGGTGTGTTATATATTGTGAGTAGTGGTTAAGTCTTTGAGATGATATTTTTAAGTTTGAAAATATATTTTTGGGTAAATAACATAGTGTTACTGAGGTGTGCTGTTTCACATTTGTTACAAAATGTGCATAGAGTGTGAGTAGTTGCTGAACAAGTATCCCATATATATGTAGGAGTTTTTGAGGAAGAAGAAGAGTAGTTTGTCATGTTTAAAGGAGTCTATGGTTTTGACAGTGAGGTACATGGTTAATTTGGGTTCCGAAATGAATTTGGGCAACATAAAGAAAATGTTACACATTTGCACGTTGTTAATTGTCAAAAAATAGTGGGTAGGGGGGCAGGTTAGAAGAGGCATGTTTAATTAACTTGAGGGAAAATTAAAAAAATGAAATGTTGCGTGCAGACGTTGTTCTCGGACTTTTGACACTAGCGTGCTATATTTGTATATGTGTAGGCAACCGTCACAGTCCCTGGCCGTGCAGAATGTGCACACATTAGAAGGCCAGCAGATCGAGAGACTAAGAATGACATGTCCCTTTCTATATGTATTTCTACACGTGTTCTGCATCGGAAGATTCAATAACTTTATAACAGTGATATATATCTACTTGTATGTGCTACTAGGAAAAGATATAGCTCCATGTACGCATCCTTTCAGTGATATTGTGACACTCTCAACTGTGATATGAAAAGTGTTTCTGCTTTGCATTTAGATAGAGTCAACACTGTTAGTAGTTGCTGAGTAGTGAAGGATGAAAAGACAGATGAGGTGAAATACATGGTGGTAAAGGGATTAGTGATTATGGTACTTCGTATGAGTGTTTAGGAAGGTATTGTTGAAGTGTGCCGTATATATTTAAGTGTTTTAGTGAAATGAAGAATGTAATCTCTTATTTTGAAAGTTTTGCATGGTGTGGCGAGTAAGGTACAGGGTTGAAATAATATTGAAAATCGGCCCGGTTAATGTAAGAAAAATAGAGATGTTTGTAGATTGTGCCTTATTGGAAAATACAGGTGGGGGGTGTTTCTTTAGAAGAGATTAACCATGGGCGTAGTTCACGTAGTAACGCTACACGTAGCTACGCGAAGTGCACTTCGCACTACACGAGCTGCGAGTAGCTACGCAAACTGCATAGTCCAGTGTGCAAAATGGTGTTTGCACTGATTTCACAGTGCCAAATGCTTGTCCACACTGTGCAATCAGTGCAAACTGCATCATGCACAGTGCAAGCGGCCGTTTTCTGCCGCTCGAGTAGATTTTTACTCGAGCTGCAGCTTTCTCAACGCGGACTGGTAGTTTCTCATCACGAGGGGTCGCAAGCATGCGCGACCACTCGCAATGAAAAACCTGACATCCCATGTTGAGAATCTCGCTAGGAGGTTTTTTTCAACACTCACGATCGGCAACATGATGTTGATGATCGGGAACGAGGAAAAAGTCTAGCTGGGATGTCATTTTGTTCGCTTGCGGTTGCCAAGTTGACGTTGAGGATCACGAGCAAGCAAAAAAATTACCGCTATGCTACGCTACGTGTGTTTGCACTGTGCTATGTGCAATTCGCGTAGTGCAAAGTAGCGAAAACTTCACAAACTACGCAAGCGTAGCGTAGTACTTCACCCAGGGTTACAAGAGATATGTTTCATGAATGTGTGAGAGATAAAAAAAGAAATGGAAATGTTCGAAGCATACTTTGTGTATGAATGTGTTCACACTGGTGAAGTACATGTGAATATAAATGGAGGGAATTGTCAGGGTCTTTCCCTGAGCTGAATCTGGGTATATTAGAGGGCCGGCAGATGAAGAGTTTGCGAATCGCACGTCCTTCTTTCACCACCCCTGCCTCCCGCTCTCTAAAGGTTTGTCTCCCTTCGTTTGTAAAAGGACAGTAAGAGAGGCCCATGTACCCTGAAAAATAGTAATAAGACATTCACTGGCTTGTTGGTGGCATCTGTACAGCGCAGAGAAAGTTGCAATCGGTTTCAGTGGTACACAAGTGCAGTGTGTGATGTTGCAAGGGTTACATGGTCTTGTGTCTAAGGTACAGGGATGAATTGGGATCCAAAATCGGCCGGGGTAATGTACAAGAAATGACCTTGTGCAGATTGAAACTTGAGGAAAAATACTGGGGGGAGCCTTAACATGGACGTGCTTTATTAACTTCAGTGAGATGAATAAAATTAAATGTTTTGTGCACACTTCGTGCATTGGTTAGTGCACACTTGTAAAGCACACATGAATATATGTGGAGAAGTGTGGCTCACTGGTTAGAGGAGGCAGTCCTGGAAGCAGAGGTCAGCCAGGGACCAGGGTTCAATTCCCGGCTCGGCCGGGTCTTGAGTCCTAAAATGTCCATGGACTCGACAATTCTCGCTCCGGTGCCTACTCGATTCATAGCTTGCTTAATCTCCACAACGACCCCTCGCGGCGGGATGCCTGGCTTTCACCTTGTGGATACCCTGCCAGGGTAATCTCACAGGGGAATACCAGGACGGGTTCCCTAAGCAAGCGCTTAGAAACCGCTTGGTGATTTGCGCTATATAAATTCCTGTACATTTACATTTATATGTTAAGGTACTATCAAGCTTCCTGCTCATGCTGAACCTGCGTACATCACAGGGGCAGCAGATTGAGAGACTGGGAATGACACGTCCCTTGAGTGCCCTCCTTTCCTCCCGCTCTCTAACAGGTTTTCTCCCATCGTATGTAAACAGGTGGTAACAGAGGCCGATCATGTTGATCGTCACTGGTCTGCTGGGGGCATCTGATGGGCAGAGAGAAAGTCATAATCGATTTCTGTGTTATATAAAAAAGCCACACACAGGGGTATATTATCAAGGAAGTGTTGTAGAGAGGCGTCAGCCTTCTTGCCTGTTATATTAGATTTCGGTATCCTAATATAGGTCCAGGGAACATCGTACACTTTCCCTACATCAGCTCCCGTCATTTCATATAAAGGAGCATTATAAGGACATAACTTCAAATAAGGAAAGACTACCTTGTATGAACATATTGCTTTATAAGGTCTGCAACCTTTTCTGGACTAAACCTTTTATCTAGCTCATGACGAGGATGGGTTCTGCCCGATCGATACTGCTAAGAAGTCATCCTTAGCACATATGAATAATTAATGAGTACACTCTCCAGTAGGTACACTACACCTATTTCATCGACGCACAAGGTTTTATCCCCAAACGTCATCCTCATACTGAACAATGGGTAACACACGCACATAGACTGTATAAATACAGCACCTATTCCTATCAGTAAGCAGGAGGGACCCGAGACTTCAAGGCCGACACACTGACCAGAGACGCTGCGGCTCCGGCATGACATCGCCCCAGCTGACAGTGGTCTAACCATCCCTTGCGGAGTGTCCAACTCGAGACCAGGACGGAGTACCATACTCTCACTATTCAGGTATGGGGGTTGGACTAAATCCTAGCAGGATTCTTGGCTCTTAGATTTGAGACTATTAGGCTATTAGGCTCATTAGCTCTTTCACACCTACTCACAAGCTAGGTACACTTAGGTACGACTAGACAGGCATCTTAGGAGTACGCACTTTATTTTATAAATGCATTCTATATACATGTATAGGTTTGTGACCATTGCAAAATGGTAGAATACTATTTCTTCTCATTCACTGTACTGCCGCTCTATATCTCTGTTATGTGTTACAGTCGTAACAGCACACTTATTCTGCATGAGAAGAACTACTGTACAATAAATTCTTATTGTAAACACGTTCGACTGTGTCTTCTCTGTATCTCTCTGTGAGTAAAAACAAGCAAGCACGAGTGACTGGGTGACAAGTAATATATTGTTTCCACGAGTCTGAAGTTATTGTGTTCTAAAGTTGCACAAACTAATCTCTCTGATAACAGGAGATTCTAGTGGCACTGCGACCTAGCTAATGTGAACCATAGGCTAATATATGTGGTGGGGGTGTACACAGAGTCAGTCTGCCACCAGACCCACAGTATATGTTATCCGTAATCGTCGTAGGTCCTGCATGACAGGGTACTTTTTGGGACTACACTACATCCTTAACGCCTCTCTCCACCACTTCCGAAAGGCGAGGATGCACCATTTTAACAAGGATGTGGTGCAGCCTTGCGTTTCCCCCTGCAATGGCGCTAAGTTTCACAACTGAGCACCAACACTGGCACCCTTGCACCAGAGTGCAAGGGTGTCTGCGGGCAGGGAGGTTTGTTCATGTACAGGAAGGTGTCCTTTCCTGCACATAAACAAACCTAAAATGCCAGTTTGCAACTTACATGTGGGCTGCTTCATGCAGCACACATGTAAGTTACAAAACGGCATTTTGAAAAAAAGATTGTTTATGTACAGGAAGGGACACCTTCCTGTTCATAAACAAACCATGGCATTTTGCTTTTTCCATGTGTGCTGCACAAGGCAGCACACATGGAAAAAGCAAAAACAAGGAGAAATAAAGCATTTTTCCTCGCTTCTCCAAGTAAGACCAGGTTTTTCCAGGTCTTAATTTTGGCGCTGCCTCCTATTAATATTAATGCTGTCCTTGTTAATAGGGGGCAGCATCAAAATCAATGGATGTTGTGGTAGAACGCCCACCACAACACCCACTGCACGCCCCTTTCACGCTAAACACAGCGTGAAAGGGGGCCTTATTAACAAGTCAGAGTTAAGCCATGTATAGTGGCTTAACGCTGCCTTGTTAATAAGGCGAGGCCCCTATCACCACCACAACGTCACTGAAAGTGGTGTTGTGGTGGCGATAGGGGCTTGTTAATATACCCCACAGTTGCAACTTACATATTGCCCCACTTTACATTGCTCGACGATTGGTGTTAAGATTTAATTTTGCTGAGGTATGTCTATGCTTGAACATGTATTTTCACACAAGTTATATATTGGAAGATGCGATAGCTATAAAACACAGGTATAGATGTAGTTGTATGTTTCTTTTAAGTATGATGCCACTACGGAAAAAATGGGGAGTTAGGTCCTGGGACATGCAGTTGGTTGGACCATTATTAAATACTTATACAAAACATTACCATCTGCACATTTCTTTTGTGTCTCAAGTTTGAGCACTACAAACCAATATCCATTAAGTTTGTAGGGTACTCTTTATTCATACCTATTTTATTTCATTATTTTTCCATTATTTTCATTTTTTCCAGATTCTAAGAAAAACACTGTACATATTTACACACAAATGTACAAAACAACTCAACATATATATTCCAAAAAATTCAAAAAATCAACAATACACAGAGACAATTTCATCAACAGACATCAATTTCTGGAAAGTGTTCTGTAGTAACACCTAGTAACAAAGCTACGTCACATTACACTAAAAATGTCATCCTTTACAAGCTAATGTAGGAAAAAAGCAAAAGTTCTTAAAGCAAAGATGATTCTGAAAGACCACACATAAATTAATCAGTTTACTGGACTTCCAAGTTAATCGCTTCTAAATGTGCCGACGCGTTTCGAACCCTATAACATCAATTTTCGGGTTCTCATCAGGGCTCTGTTTTTTCTGTCTGTGAAATATACATAAAAACAACATTGTTTTAGTTCACTACTCTTCCTAATAGTTTCCCATTGTCAGCAAGGTTTTACCTGTTTGTTAGCTAGTGTCAGTCAACAGGGTCGCTTATTTTCTAAAAGAAGGGAGAGAGGAGGATACTTCCACTCTGTCACCTACAATGGAAGTGTGGAATATCATCACTATATGTAGGTGTAAATCGCTAAGTAGTCCAAATGCCAAACTCCATTTACTTGCACATACCTGCCTATTATGTCGGTTGCACGTGCGGGCTTCTTTATAATTGTGCTTTATAATTGTGCTCACACCTTTGTCTTGTTCACTTTCAGGAATTTCCTTCCTAGAAGTCACAAATAAGTTTTGAGTATCTTAACCAAATTTACAATCCCAACGCGGCCACGCTGGTCAAAGCATACGTGATTTATTCTTTGGACGGATCCTCAATAATCCTCGTGTAGTTATTCTGCCCACCTTTCCAATTTTTTCAACAAGTGGCCAATGTTTAAACAAACTCCTGGAATGAAACACAAAGCGGAGCGTTTTTACGTAAGCTACTCTCTTTTTAGATAAGTTGCATTTCGCTCGCTCACACCCACGCTATCTGCGGTGCATACCTGTTAGTGAGTTCGCGTGAGCTACCCGATCTTTGTGTTAGTCAACACTCGTTTAGCTGCATCTTTTCCCGGGGGCCATAATCTTTGCGATTTCACTGCAAAGAGTGTATGTTTTTTAGAAAAACGGGTCTGTTCACTACATATCTTACAAAAGTTCGACAATTATTGCAGCAGCAGCTTACCTACTTCGTCGACTGACCGGGACCCTCTGATTCTATCTCTGGGTGCGGCGGCCATCTTTTAGTGTCTATTTGTAGTCTCAGATTTAGTTATCATGTGTGGCGGCCATCTTTGAACATGGTCCGCCTTACATGTTTGATACAAAGGGATTACACCCATCCCTTTATTGGCGGCAGTCTGTACTTATAATCGTGAAATTTCAGACAGAGCATTGAGACCACTCATTGCACTGTCGAACTTCAAGATTAAATATGCTTCTTTTTTTATTAATGTTTTTTCAACGTCTGCAGAGCTTTGTTGTTGATTTATTGTGAACAGTACTGACCACTTGAAATCATTTTCACCATGCTGTTTTTCCAGAAAATGATCAACCATCGGAGCGATTGATACTTTATGTTTGATACGTGATTGATGTTGGGTGATACGTGTGTTCACTTGCTGATTTGTTTTACCAATATACAGTTTTGAACACGGGCACACGATTACGTACACGACATTGCGTGTTCGACAATTCGTGAACCCCGTATGTTTCCATTTTACATTTTTGTGTTGAAACTCTTTACCCTCAATTGTGTTTGCACACGAAATGCAATTACCGCACTTATGGTGCCCCTCAATTGGTTTCATGTGCCATTGTGACAATAAGTCACTTTTTATTTTGGCAAAGCGATGTCTGCTCGCACCACTTCTTGGCCAATGTTCTTATTTTTCTTATATGCGAATAGGGGACGGGGAAATGGGCATTCTAGATTTTCTAGAAGATGCCAATTTCTTAATACCATTTGCCGCAACTTGTGGGTATCTGGACCAAAGGTGGTCACACAGACCATTTGGTCTAATGCCTCCTTCCCTTTTGTTTCCAATAAACACTCACGAGGCGTATAGCGTGCCCTCTTGTAAGAGTGTTTGAGTAGTTTTTTTGGATACCCTCTATCTTGCATTTCGCAACAGAACCTTTGTGCATGTTGTTCGAAATCTGACATGTCAGTGCAATTCCTCCTTATTCGGAGTAGTTGGCCATATGGTAAATTAGCCTTTAAATTCCTTGGGTGTGCACATCGATTGTGTAGAATTGTATTTCTATCTGTTTTTTTCTTAAACAGAGAAGATTTTAAGAGTCCACCAGTGCAAGTTATTTCAACATCCAGAAATGTCATTTTGGTACAACTGGATTCGATAGAGAATTTAATATCCTGGTGTCTCGCATTTATCCACATGTGGAACTACATCAATTCGGTGTGGCTCCCCTGCCACAGGAGCCACACATCGTCGATGTAGCGGTACCATTGTTTTATGTTCTCTTCATATGGATTGTTGTTGTCGATAAATCTTTTTTTAATACTCTGCCATAAACAGCACTGCCATCTCTGGGGCATAAGGGCATCCCATCGCAGTGTCCTTTACTTGCATAAAGGACTGATCGTTAAATCTGAAGTAGTTCTTTTTTAATGCCATCTCAGCTAGCTTCAGAATTAATGTTGTTGGGACCCTGTGTGGTCTTTCTCGTGCCTCTAGGTAAAGCTCCATGACCTCTATTGCTTCGTCCTGGGGTATCTGAGTATATAAGGAAGTAACGTCCATTGTTACCGTTATTTGGCAATTCGGATCAAACTCAGTTCCCTCGACTTTCTTTAAAAAATCAGTTGTGTCTCTTAAATACGATTTCACCATGCTAATATGTGGTTTTAGAAAAAAAATCTACATATTTGGCGATTGGCTCCAAGCAGGAATCACACCCAGAGACGATGGGCCATCCTGGGGGGTCTCTCAAGTTTTTATGGATTTTCGGGAGAAAATATAAAATCGGAGTTCTCGGGAATTTTTTCACCAAGAACTCACTCTCTTTAAGGCCAACAAACCCTTCCTCTCTCCCTATCCTGATGATTTCAGTAATCATCCCTTGTATTTCCTTAACTGGATCTTCTTGTAGTTTCCTATACCAGACTGGATTTTCAACTTGAGATAATGCCTCGGCTATATATTTGTCCCTAGGCCAGAGCACTACCGCTCCGCTTTTGTCGGCTTGTTTAACCACAATTGGGGAGTCTTCTTTAAGGTTTTTAAGCGCCGCTCTTTGTCCAATGCTGATGTTTTGTTGTACATATCTTTTGCTATTCTCTAATTTGTTTATTGACGACAACATTGTTTGTTCAAAGGCATACACCTGTTTGGGAATGTTCTGGCTAGTACAAAGTTTGACCTATTTCGTAGGCCTGTTGTTTCATTGTCTAGGCTTGGTGGTTGGTTGGAAAAGAAGACCTTAAGTCTTATCTTCCGACAAAATTCAATCATTTCAAGTTTCGTTTTTGTAAAGTCGGTATAGTGACTAGGGACGAATTTGAGTCCAAGATTTAATACAGACTCCTCATATTTTGTTAGTATTTTGGAGCTTAGGTTTACTACAGTTGTTGGGCTCTTTACAATTTGTAAAAGTTCTTTCTTGTTCGCATCTCACATGGTATCTTGAACCTTGCTTTTTGTTGTGGGGCTTTCTCTAAAAAAGAGACCTGCTTTTTACTGGTATTACCTCTGGTGTCTGATCCAGATGAATCAGACGATGAGGTCTTGGAGAAAGTTTTAAATCTGTATCGGGATCTACCCTGATAGTTAGACAAAGCTCCCCTAGAGTCTGGCTGCGTATAGTATTTGTCTTTTAGAAAAGGGTATGCTTTTTCCAAAGTGAACGCCTTGGAATCTCTTTCATATTGGGCAGTTTTGTTATTGATGGTGATATCTTTAAATGTTAGAATCTCTTTCTCAGTTTTTTCCAAAAGAGCTTTGGCATCTGGAACTACCTCGCAGTTTTTAATCGCTTGGGTCAAGTCCTCAATTTCTTGAAGTTCTTTCGCACACAGTCTTTGTGCTGTTTCTATTGTGTGCACCATTAAGTCACGGCTACACTTTGTATTTATACAGCTGAATCCCATTCTGTATTCTGCGTCCTCTGTAAATATTACTGGTACATTTTTGACCTGGAGTCCCCAAGATATCGTACCTCCCACCAGATGTTTTAGGAGGAAGTGACCATGGAGCTCTGTCCTGATATGTTTCTTACTAAGTCTAACCAGTTTATCTGACTCGTTTTGCTGTTGGGCTTAGGTGCGTAATGTAATGTTGGCAAATGGGGAAGAAGCTATTAGGTTCTGTATATGGCTTTCAGTGAACGATAGAGTGTCTTTCTCAGCCATTCCAAGGGAGGACTCACGCCCACCCTCGTGTATAATTCTAACTGTTGGCAAAAATGACGAAATTCGAATGCCCTTATGACTCTCGCGGGTATTCACCAGCTCAAGACTTTTTCAAAATGGGGAGTTAGGTCCTGGGACATGCAGTTGGTTGGACCATTATTAAATACTTATACAAAACATTACCATCTGCACATTTCTTTTGTGTCTCAAGTTTGATCACTACAAACCAATATCCATTAAGTTTGTAGGGTACACTTTATTCATACCTGTTTTATTTCATTATTTTTCCATTATTTTCATTTTTTTCAGATTTTAAGAAAAACACTGTACATATTTACACACAAATATACAAAACAACTCAACATATATATTCAAAAAAATTCAAAAAATCAACAATACACAGAGACAATTTCATCAACAGACATCAATTTCTGGAAAGTGTTCTGTAGTAACACCTTGTAACAAAGCTACGTCACATTACACTAAATATTTCATCCTTTACAAGCTAATGTAGGAAAAAAGCAAAAGTTCTTAAAGCAAAGATGATTCTGAAAGACCACACATAAATTAATCAGTCTACTGGACTTCCAAGTCAATCGCTTCTAAATGTGCTGACGCGTTTCGAACCCTATAACATCAATTTTCGGGTTCTCATCAGGGCTCTGTTTTTTCTGTCTGTGAAATATACATAAAAACAACATTGTTTTAGTTCACTACTCTTCCTAATGGTTTCCCATTTGTTTGCTTTTTTTCACCAAGGTTTTACCTGTTTGTCAGCTAGTGTCAGTCAACAGGGTCGCTTATTTTCTAAAAGAGGGGAGAGAGGAGGATACTTCCACTCTGTCACCTACAATGGAAGTGTGGAATATCATCACTATATGTAGGTGTAAATCGCTAAGTAGTCCAAATGCCAAACTCCATTTACTTGCACATACCTGCCTATTATGTCGGTTGCACGTGCGAGCTTCTTTATAATTGTGCTCACACCTTTGTCTGGTTCACTTTCAGGAATTTCCTTCCTAGAAGTCACAAATAAGTTTTGAGTATCTTATCCAAATTTACAATCCCAACGCGGCCACGCTGGTCAAAGCATACCTGATTTATTCTTTGGACGGATCCTCAATAATCCTCGTGTAGTTATTCTGCCCACCTTTCCAATTTTTTCAACAAGTGGCCACTGTTTAAACAAACTCCTGGAATGAAACACAAAGTGGAGCGTTTTTACGTAAGATACTCTCTTTTTAGATAAGTTGCATTTCGCTCGCTTACACCCACGCTATTTGCGGTGCATACCTGTTAGTGAGTTCGCGTGAGCTACCCGATCTTCGTGTTAGTCAACACTCGTTTAGCTGCATCATTCTTTTCCCGGGGGCCATAATCTTTGCGATTTCACTGCAAAGAGTGTATGTTTTTTAGAAAAACGGGTCTGTCCACTACATATCTTACAAAAGTTCGACAATTATTGCAGCAGCAGCTTACCTACTTCGTCGACTGACCGGGACCCTCTGATTCTATCTCTGGGTGCGGCGGCCATCTTTTAGTGTCTATTTGTAGTCTCAGATTTAGTTATCCCTTTGTATCAAACATGTAAGGCGGACTACATTCAAAGATGGCCGCCACACATGATAACTAAACGCGTTGGCACATTTAAAAGCGATTGACTTGGAAGTCCAGTAGACTGATTAATTTATGTGTGGTCTTTCAGAATCATTTATTGTTGTACATTGCCGCCTTTGCCTGCTTGCCGATTTGTGCCTGATTGTGCCGTTTCCACTGCCCATTTCATTGCCATTAGCATTACCTGTGCCCCAATCTCGTCCTGCTTGCCTTTTGGCTTGCTGCCATTTTGTTGTTGTTGTGGTGACCCCCAGCCCGGCTCTCCGCCCCGCTCCCGCCTCCCAGCTGCTCCTCCCTCCCACTGAGAGTATAGATCCTACCCTTCGCATTAAGCGCTGTGACCGTCCTGAGCTCCTCGAAGGCGGTCGCTCCCCACGCTGCTCCCAGCCCAGACCTGATCTGGTATCGTAGCGCTGCTCGCACTGTTATTGCTGAACTCGATTTGATCAAAGCTGCTCTCTGGCCTCGAAGCATTGTCGCATTGCTCGCACTGCTATTGCTTAATTCGATTTTATCGTAGCGCTGTGCCGCTAGACTGCGCATTGATCATTTATTGTTGTACATTGCCGCCTTTGTCTGCTTGCCGATTTGTGCCTGATTGTGCCGTTTCCACTGCCCATTTCATTGCCATTAGATTACCTGTGCCCAAATCTCGCCCTGCTTGCCTTTTGGCTTGCTGCCATTTTGTTGTTGTTGTGGTGACCCCCAGCCCGGCTCTCCGCCCCGCTCCCGCCTCCCAGCTGCTCCTCCCTCGCCGCCGCCCCCTCCACCATCCACATATGACAGATGCTTTTGCGCGCAGCGGTCGCGTCCCATGCGCGCCAAAGGTGCGCCAAAGGTAAGCCCGTCTACACCCGTCCGCGCCTGGACCGCGCCCAGCACCAGACCCCTGCTCCCCGCAAATCCCATCCCACCCACATTACCTACGACGCCGCTACCCTCTCTGCCCTTAACCCCGGCCGTTCACCAAACTGCTACCAAGCCGACCCAGGACACACCCATGGACCCTTCACCTGCCACACCTGCAAGTTCGACTGCATCAGGACCCACACCAAATCCACAAACTCCAAACTGAGCTCCGACACCAACCACCTACAGTGCTTCCTGCTCAACACCCGCTCTGTCCACACTCTGGAACCTACTCGACACTACATCTCCGGACGTCGCCTTCCTTACAGAAACATGGATGAACGCCTCATCAGCCCCCGACATCGCCATAGCCATCCCGGACACCTACAAGATCATCCGAAAAGATCGCACCAACCAAACAGGAGGAGGTATCGCCATTGTCCATAAGAACACCGTCCGCATCACGACCAATTCTGACGATAACCTCGCCACCGCCGAACACCTTCACTTCCAGATCCACACCGACCCCAAAACCACACTCAGAGGCACCCTCATCTACAGACCCCCAGGACCCCGCACACAATTCAGCGAAGAAATCACTGACTTCATCAGCCCGCACGCCCTCCCATCCGAGAAATACATTCTACTGGGAGACCTCAATTTTCACCTGGAAAAGAAAAACGACAACAACACCACCACCCTCCTGGAAAACCTGGCCAATCTCGGACTCAAACAACTCGTTGACACCCCCACGCATTTTGCCGGACACACGCTTGACCCTATCTTCACCTCCAGCAAGTACATCTCCTTCGATCACACCACAGCTCTCCATTGGACGGACCACAGCTGCGTTCACTTCAACTACAAAAAGTCCACGACCCACAACCCCCCACAACCCATTCCCAGAAGAAATTGGAACAAAATAACCACCGACCAGCTCTTCACATCGCTCCACCAAAACACCCCTGCCAATTCATCGGACCCTAAACAAGCAGCCGCCAACCTCACACAGTGGATCACCCACAGCGTCGACGAACTAGCACCCTTGAAAAACCATCTAATCAAGCAAGGTAGCAAAAAAGCCCCCTGGTTCAACGATGGCCTTACAAAATCCAAGAAGCTCCGTCGTACTCTCGAGAAAACGTGGAGAAAAAACCCAACCACTGACAACCTAGCCACCTTCAAGAACGCCACCCGCAAACACCATCAACTGATCCGATCCACCAAGAAATCAGCATTCAAGGATAGACTTGACAACAATACCCATAACAGCAAGGAGCTATTCAACATCGTCAAAGAATTCACTAACCCCTCCGCCGGCACTAACGACATCACTCCTTCCCAAGATCTCTGCGACTCTCTAGCCTCGTTCTTCCACAACAAAATCGCCGAAATACATAACAGCTTTGAAAACCAGTCAGAAGACCAGTCCACTCCACCCACCTCCGAACCAAAACTGCACTCTAACAACCTTTGCGCCTGGAACCCAATCACCACCGAAGACACCATCCGCCTGATGAACTCCATCCACTCACGATCACCAACCGACCCATGTCCCCACCACATTTTCATAAAAGCAGACTCTATCATCCCACCCCATCTCCGAGACGTCATCAACTGCTCCCTCAACTCCGCTACCTTCCCGGAAAGTTGGAAACATGCCGAACTGAGCGCCCTCCTGAAGAAACCCATAGCAGACCCCACTGAACTTAAGAACTACCGCCCCATTTCGCTCCTCCCATTCCCTGCCAAAGTCATTGAGAAAGCAGTCAACAGTCAACTCGCTGCCTTCCTCGAATCCAACAAATCCCTCGACCCCTCACAGTCCGGCTTCCGAGCCAAACACAGCACCGAAACTGCCCTCATCGCTGCAACAGACGACATCCGAACACTACTGGACAACGGAGAAACAGTCGCTCTCATTCTACTTGACCTCTCCGCAGCCTTCCACACAGTCTGTCACAGCACCCTCATACAACGCCTCAGCAACGTCGGAATACAAGGAAAAGCATTGGACTGGATCATCTCGTTCCTCACCGGAAGAACACAGAGAGTCTGCCTCCCCCCTTTCAAATCAGAGTCCACCGAAGTCATCTGTGGCGTACCACAAGGATCTTCACTCAGTCCCACCCTCTTCAACGTATACATGAGCCCCCTCGCCTCCATCGTACACAACCTCAACATCATATCCTACGCAGACAACACCCAGCTGATCCTCTCCCTCACCAAAGACCCAAACACCGCCAAAACCAACTTACACGAAGGAATGAAAGAAGTAGCCAAATGGATGAAGAACAGCCGTTTAAAACTAAACTCGGACAAAACAGAAGTCCTCATCCTAGAGCCATCCCCCTCTGCCTGGCACGACTCTTGGTGGCCTCCGGCCCTCGGAACCGCACCCATACCTACGGACCATGCACGTAACCTAGGCTTCATCCTGGACTCCTCCCTCTCGATGACCAGACAAGTCAATGCCGTCTCATCATCTTGCTTCAACATCCTACGAATGCTCAAAAAAAAATTCCGCTGGATCCCCACCGAAACAAGAAAGACGGTCACCCACGCACTGGTCACAAGCTGACTGGATTATGGAAACACCCTCTACGCCGGAACCACAACCAAACTACAGAAAAAACTCCAACGCATCCAAAACGCCTCAGCCAGACTCATTTTGGACATCCCTCGGCAAGCTCACATCTCCAGCCACCTGAAAGACCTCCATTGGCTCCCTATCAACAAGAGAATAACGTTCCGTCTCCTCACCCACGCACACAAAGCCCTCTACGACCTAGGACCCGAATGCCTCAACACGGGTCTATCCTTCTACACACCCTCCCGACAACTACGATCATCCAATCAAGCCCTCGCCGCAATTCCGCGCATCCACAGATCCACCATGGGAGGAAGATCTCCTACTTAGCGGCCAAAACCTGGAATTCTCTCCCCACCCACCTCCGCCTTACACAGAACCATCTCTCCTTCAGAAAGCAACTAAAAACTTGGATATTCGATAAATAAATACACCTCCCTCCCCCAAGCGCCTTGAGACCCTCTGGGTGAGTAGTGCGCTATACAAATTTTGGAATTTGAACTTGAACTCTTTGCTTTAATAACTTATGATTTTTTCCTACATTAGCTTGTAAAGGATGAAATATTTAGTGTAATGTGACGTAGCTTTGTTACTAGGTGTTACTACAGAACACTTTCCAGAAATTGATGTCTGTTGATGAAATTGTCTATGTGTATTGTTGATTTTTTTAATTTTTTGAATATATATGTTGAGTTGTTTTGTATATTTGAGTGTAAATATGTACAGTGTTTTTCTTAGAATATGAAAATAATGGAAAAATAATGAAATAAAACAGGTATGAATAAAGTGTACCCTACAAACTTAATGGATATTGGTTTGTAGTGCTCAAACTTGAGACACAAAAGAAATGTGCAGATGGTAATGTTTTGTATAAGTACTACGGAAAAAGGCACAGGAGATGTAAGCATTCTTTTAGTAATATGGTGAGACTGTCAACTGTAACCTGGAAATGGTTTCTGGTTTGCATTAGGTTAGACTGAGATTGTTAGTAGTTGGTGGGTAGTGAACATGGAAAAGGCAAATTATGTTAAAAACATGGTTTGGAAAGGAATTAACTGTCAGTATTATATTTGTAACATACGACACAGACATGAAACATTTTTAAAACAGTATTTTAATCACATGGCGGAATGTGCAGTATTTGTGCCACAACAAAAAATAAACTGTATGATAGAATTATAATCAGTATAGTAGTGAATGGATATCTGATAAAGGGAGATGCCATCAGAAAAAAGAATAGAGAATGGACCATCTTGAGTCACTCAGCTAAAAAGAAGTGTTATCATAAAATAGAACATCTCAGAGGTTTTTCTGCAGACTATATAACTTTTAATATACATAGTAAAGCCCCAACAGCCAAGTAACCTGTTTCGTCGACTAGCTGTGTAACAACCAGGGAAACAGAGCAGAAACATCAAGAGAGCGTAACCAAGTCTGTAAAGGGGAATTCGTAAAGAAAGTCAATGTCTGAAAATCCCCAAAAAAAGGTAAAACTAAAAGAGAAAAATAAAAATAAAACAGTGTTCTTGAAGTGTAGGAATAAAAGTTTGTCAAATCGGGTTACCATGCGCACTTATGGAGATTCATCGAAGCTCAAGAAGCACCGTGATATGCAATCAGTTCCAAAATGTCATCTGCACCTCTCCACGCAAAGAGGGTCGCCATCCAATTCAGCAAGTCGAAAGAACAGATATGGTCATCGAAATCTTCTGCAAGCAGGACCATGTCAGGGAAACTTGCATGATATTCGATGATACTCTGCTGCAAGGGACTCCGTATGAGCGCATGTACTCCAGCTTCCCCTTATCGCATTATGAAATGCATCCATCAAGCGTGTGTCTCCAGAACTGTCCTGGTCATGAGCCAGCAATGGACGCAGCAACAATTCATAATCCAGGGGATCACATGAATTAGCAGAGAGACAGACATGCAGGTTGTATTCAAAAGGGCATCGGAAACAGTAAAAGACAGGTTGCACACAGGTGAAGTACACATAGCGGAAATTCAGTCTATATTTGATGCCAAATATCGCCAATGGCAAGCATTAAAAAAATTGTAGCATTCATTCATGGTATAGCTACATTTGTCGTGGATGGGGTTGAACAGAGGACAAGCTCCCATTTCGTAGTAGGAGCTAAAGAACAACTACTGCTGAAACAAGGAAGGAGCACCATGGGACCCGCCAAATGCGCTTGCATAATTAGAATGAATGAAATCCGGTATTACTATAAAAATAGTCTGAAAAGAAATAACAAGGCGGGAGTCGGATAGTTTAGAAAAATGTGGTAGGCCTTGAGTTTCAGAGTGATTAAATATCTAGGGCCAGATGTAGGTAATTCCGATTTACCTACTCTTAAATACCGAATCATACCGATTCGGTATTTAAGAGTAGGTAAATTGGAAGTAGGCAGAAGTAGGTAATTTTTCTTTTTCAATTACCGACTCTGTAAGATTCGGTATTTATCGATTCGGTAAATACCGAATCGGTATTTCCCATTGATTCCTATGGGCCTTGAAGCTCATAGGAATCAATGGGAAATACCGATTCGGTATTTACCCAATCGGTAAATACCGAATCCTGGCAGGGGGAACGGGGTGGCACTTTGACATCCTGTAGCACCCCAATTGCAGGCTTGCGTGCCATGTGGCACACAGACATGCCCTAAGGGCATGTCTGTGTGTCACATGGCATAGGTGTACATGCACAGATGTGCACGTACACTGGAATTCGGTATTTTACTACCCAATAGGATTGGGTGGTAAATACCGACTCCTAAAGGGCCTGTGGCACTCTTTGAAGTGCCAGCTACATCTGGATTTACCGAATCGGTAAATTACCGATTCGGTAAATTTACTTATTCGGTAAAATTCGGCCCCCTACATCTCAAATACCAATTACAGGTCGGTAACGGCCGAAATCGGCCCTTACCGACCGGTAATTGGCGACCTACATTTGGCCCCTAGTGTATAAATTGTGCAAAAATGTAGTGGGAGATTTCCATAGAAGACTGAGTCAATGTCAGTTGTTAGTATAGCCACCTGCTGTTTGAAGGTCTCACGAGGTAATGTGAGAGCCGTTTGTTGTTCAAACAGTAGCATTTTCTGTTAGTGTTCCCTAATACTGTATGTTTTCAAAGTAGGAATTGAAGGCCAGACCAAACTATCTTCAAGCGCATGTGGGGAAGGAGAAAAGACATTGGTGAAACATGTTACACATTGTGAAAGAGTTGCTCTGTATGGAACGCCTGCTTGTAGGTCACAGCACTTGCGGTTATTTGGAATAAGATAATTGCTTTTGGAAAGCACACTGAGCATGGGATTAACAGCAGCTACTGGAGTTTGTTTAAAAGAACAGTTTAAATTAGGGGCGGAAAGTTAGAATTTCCATTTAATTTAACTTATGTACAAACTAAAGAATATTGAACGGAACAAAGTGTGGTTCTCTGTTGCGAAAACTTACTTATCTTCATTATGACAGCAAAATTCAAAACCAAAGAATCCGCTTCATGAATAAAAGTAGTTTCAAGATAGTTAAATGTATAAATGGGGTAATGTTTTATGCAATCATGGAGGCTGTGCTATACATAGATCAATCAATCAGACATTACCAACAGAATTATGCAATAACCCCATTTTTGAACTTGATTAATGAGTGAGGTAGTACGAAAGCACTCATCGATTCCCTCTGTTACTACCCATGCATTCCCACAATGACCCAGAAATTACTCTCAAAGTCATCCTTTTACTCAGGCAGTTTCAATGCAGTGTTGTAAACACGTAGGTATTACGTTTTTACTGATATGGTTATTTAGGCAGTAGCAATGCAGTCATAGCATCAAGTAGGCAGTACTACCACACACATTAAATCAATCATGGATTACTTTTGCAGTTATGCAATGAGTGAGGGAGTACTTTTGCACCGAGGCATTCACTGAGGAACTATGGGGCATATTAACAATCCCCTATCGTCACCACAGCGTCACTTAAAGTGACATTGCGGTGCCGGTAGGGGCCTCGCCTTATTAACAAGGCAGCGTTAAGCCACTTAACGTGGCTTAACGCTGCCTTGTTAACAGGGCCCCCATTCATGCTGTGCTTATCGTGAAAGGGGTGTGCAGTGGGTATTGTGGTTGGCAATCCACCACAGCACCCATTGATTTTGATGCTGCCCCCTATTAACAAAGGCAGCATTAATAATAATAGGAGGCAGCACCAAAATTAAGACCTGGAAAAACCTGGTCTTCCTTGGCTAAATGAGGAGAAATGCTTTATATTCCATGTGGGAAAAAGCAAAATGGCATGGTTTGTTTATGTACAGCAAAGTGTCCCTTACTGTACATAAACAAACTTTCTTCAAGATGCCGCTTTGTAACTCACATGCGTGCTGCATGAAGCAGCCCACATGTGAGTTGCAAACTGGCATTTTAGGTTTGTTTATGTGCAGGAAGAGACAGCTTCCTCTACATAAACAAACCTCCCTGCTCGCAGACACCCTTGCACTCTGGTGCAAGGTTGCCAGCGTTGGTGCTAAGTTGTGAAACTTAGCGCCATCCCAGGGGGAAACGCAAGGCTGCATCCTTGTTAATATGGTGCAGTCTCGCGTTTCCAAACTGGCGGAGAGAGGTGTCAAGGCAAGAAGGCTAACGCCTCTCTCCGCCATTTCCTTGATAATATGCCTCTATGTATGCAGAGATGACATTTTTGAAGTACTATCTATGAACTTATCCATTAAGTACAATGGAAGCATTTCTCCAATTATTCTGCAATACACTGTGGCTCATAGAAACTGTGAGGCAGTATGTTATGACGGCCAGTTAACATTATTCCAGATTGTTCAGTCATGGCGCCGACAAGCCCCTAACCCCTCCGAGGTAAAATAGAATGACAGTAGTAGAATATACACGCCGCACTATATCATCTCAGGGGAGAAGGAGAATAGGGACGAGAAGAGAGCAAAAGAGAAAACAAAATGTCATCAATCAATCAGGGGTTTATGTAGTGCGTTACTCACCTGTGAGGTTCGCAAGGCTCATCAAGCATCTTACTGCGTCTTACTGCGTCAATGTTTCTCTTCTCCGGCACTCAGGAATGTAGGGTTTTTCAAGGCATTCACTGAGGTACTATCTATGCAGAGAAAGCGGTGAGGCAGTATGTTATGACGGCCACTAACCTGTATTTCAGATTGTTCAGTATTGGTGCCGACAGGCACCCCCACCCTCTGGGGTGAAACAGGGTCACAGTAGTAGTATATATATGGCCACACTATATCACCCCAGGGGAGAAGGAAAATAGGGACGAGAAGAGAGAAAAAGAGAAATGACGAAATGCCATCAAGCGTCTTATGCGAAAAAACCACACAGGGTCTTGGCTTTATACCAGCAACGCGAAGCCTAATATACCAAATCAACAACACAACTGCCAGTACTGGAAATCACTTCTAAATACTGATGTCGACCTTTATCAATGGAACATACTGGCCTGTTTTTTACTTACATCACTAGTTTATTATATTCATTTGTGACTTAGTTAAACAATATTTTTTCATAAGCAAATCATGAATCTTTGCATGTACACATATAAAACATTACATCAGAAACAACTATATACAATACAATTTACAAATTCCCAACACATCCAACTTTCACACTGGCCAATCCATTCATCATTCACTCATACTCTCATACACTTTGGTCCAAATGTCGATTTTGGATTATCTGTACATATAAATGACTCTTCATATCATGATTTCTTTTGATCAACAATATGTTTAAAAGCAGAGCCCTGCTTAAAAGATTAATCTTGCTATATTGTGGTTGACAAAAGGGACCAAAACTAGGTCGACGCGTTTCGAACCCCCAATTTGGGGGTTCTCCTCAGGACCAACAGTCTCTAAAAAACAACAAACAAACGCTAGTTTTAATGTTCATTCCAAAAAACCAAAACAAAATCAATACCAATGGCACCCCCTGTCGGTACCTTGCCACCCTACCTTCTTAATATGGCATTCAGTCACCAATGGATGTTAAGATGAAGAGGCACTATGGACAAAAACAACAACACAGCAAACATACTTAGCACGTCAGACTGGTAATGACTTTAGTCAATGAGTGTTGTGCAGAAATGGGCACTTACCTAGTTAATTTGAAAAAAGTGGTTCTAGAAAGAGAAGAGAGCATTTGTAAGATGGGGAGTCAAAGGACTGGTGAAATTGCCACCAAAATTATCGAGAAGGACAGGGTTGGAGGCAGATTACTGAATGGAAAAATTTACCTATGTCATACAGCAGTCAGTCACAGCAATGCGGCTGATAATTTATCCAAGCGGGTGTCCTTTGTTTCGCCCTGCAACATAATGAGCAAGGCTTCAGATGCAGCTTTCGAACGATAAACAGTACCGACGAAAAAAGGGCATTAAGGGATAAAAGCACGCCGGCCATGTTACCTTCGTTTTACTTGAGTCGCGCCCCTCACAATGTCGGAAGTGTGTACTTCCGTGTTCAGAGTGCCGTGGAATTAATTGGTTAACGCTGCAATCACATGCTCCAATCCCAACGCGCCAATGGGGAAGTGTTTTTTCTAAATGTAACTAAAGACGAATGGCGTTTTATTATGGCTTCGGTCTTCTTGTAAAAAGGTTTTGCAGCGTCAGGGCATTTATAATCTTGGCAACGAGGATGATCCAGCTTACTTAAAAACTCGTTTGTAACTTACAATCAAGGCCCAGAACGTAAAGGACTTGTACATTAGCAATGCTGATTGGCTTACTTGCAGAGGATGCTGAAGCTGGTTCTTCAGCCATGGACTGTATGAAACCTTAGTTGTTTATAAATGCCCGGCCACGTTGGGAGCATGAATTATGACGGCTATGTACACATCATGATAGTTAAAGTATCGATAAGCAGCTAGCTTTATGTGATCCCTTTGAAAATCTCAGAGATTTCGTTCAGCCCTGTGATTGCTGTATTATATTTCATTATTAGTAGCGCTTCACGCTGATTGAGTCTGCTTTCAGTGTCTCCACCCCTGGGGTCCTTCTCAATTTTAGAAATAATGGTCCAACGTAAATCCTCTTCTCTGTGTTTATTCAGCACCCAATGATGTACCAGAGGGGCATTTGGTGTCTCTTTCCTTATTCTGGATTTATGTTGCGTAATCCGCTGACGTGCCTCCTGAGTGGTCCTTCCTATATATAATTTAGGACACGGACATGTGATTCCATATACCACATTTTTGGTCAGGCAGTTTGTGAAAACCTCATGCTTCCAATGGATCCCATTAAAGGAAAAAACTGAACCTTCATCTGCCTGTGCGCAGCATGAGCAGTTTCCGCACTTGTGGTGACCTACTACTGGGCTGAATCCCATCATGCCTCTAATAGTTGTTTTAAGGGCAAGGGGTAGTGCAGCCCTTACGATGTGTTGCGTAACACTTTTCTCTTTTTTAAAAGCGAAAAGCAGTAGTTCTTTCAACTCGCTGTGTAGGTCCTTTACCAGATGCCAGTTTTGTGTCACCAACTTACGTACCTCATTAGCATTCGGCCCGAACGTTGTAACACACACAATCCTTTTTTGATCTGGTCGAACTTTTTTTGAAGTAAAGTTTCACGCGGAACCCACCACACAGGTTTCAATGTGTGTTTTAGTAGTTTCTTTGGGTATCCTCGAACTAATAGGCGTTGGAACAACTCATTTGCATGAAAAAAATATTCCTCCTTATTCGAACAGTTTCTTCTAATTCGAAGAAACTGCCCGAAAGGCAAGTTTTGTTTCAGGCTTCTGGGGTGATGACTCGTATAATGTAATGCCTTATTCCGGTCAGTTGTTTTCCGGAACAGTGTGGTCTCCAACGTTCCTTCTGATACATAAACCTTGACATCCAGATAGGTGATATTTGAATTAGAGGAGTCAAAGCTGAATTTAATGTCTTCCATCCGCTGATTGATCCAAGTCATGAAATCCTTCAGTTGTTCTTGTGTGCCCGACCAGATTAAAAGTATATCATCTATGTATCTCATGTACTTAGTGATGTGTTCAGCAAAAGGGTTGTTGTTATAAATGAATTTATTTTCGTAAAGGCCCATAAACAGTACCGCTAACTCCGGCGCGATGGGGCAGCCATGGCCACCCCTTTGATCTGGTAATAGAAGTCTGTATCAAACTTAAAAAAGTTTTTTTGTAGGGCAAATTTCGCCAGTTGGATGATGAACTCCGTAGGGACTCTTGTTGGACGTGCCCTTTCTTCGAAAAAAAACTGAGAGGGTGTCCAGGGCATGTTACTTGGGTATTTGCGTATATAATGAGACTATGTCCATAGTCACTAGTAATCGCCTTGTAGGATCAAATTCAACTGATGTTATTTGGTTCAAGAAATCCGTCGTGTCTTTAAGATGAGCTGGTATGTCATCAACAAAGGGTTTTATGAAGAAATCGATATACTTTGAGATAGGTTCAATCAATGACGTGCAGGCGGAAACTATTGGGCGGGCTGGGGGGTTATTTTCGTCCTTGTGTATTTTAGGGAGGACATAAAACATTGGAGTCCTTGGGTGTTTATTTTGAAGAAACGAAAATTCTTTAGGCCCTAGGATTCCTGCGTCTAATCCTTCCTGAAGGATGAAAAAGAGTTCTTTTTTCAAATCATCCGTAGGATTTTTATTAATTATCCTGTAACACCTTGGGTCGTCCAGTTGGCGTTTGACTTCCTCTTTGTATCTGTTGATGTCCCATAGTACTACTGCTCCCCCTTTGTCCACCTGTTTTATCACTAATGAGGTGTCATTTTTTTGTGAAAAGATTGCGTCCTTTTCCTCCTTTGATATGTTATATTTAACATATTGTTTCCTATTTTCTAAGGAAGCTATCCCAGAAAGTAACGTTTTCTCAAACGTGATGATTTCTTTTGGGGATTTAAAAACTGATGGACAAAAAGACGATTTATTGCGGAGTCCTGTAGTCTCCATGGTTGTTTGTTCTGGTGCGTCCTTAAAGAAGATTTTTAATCTGAGTTTGCGACAAAATTCTAAAATGTCCAATTTTATTTTCACAAAATCAGTGGGTCGCACTGGGACATACGATAATCCTTTCTTTAGGATTGATACCTCTGGAGTCGATAATATTCGGTCTGACAAATTAAACAAGGGCAATTGATCTAACTCCTGTAATATTGATGCCTGGTTCGCATCTCCCATGGTTGATAATTTTGGCGATTGCGGCCACTAAGTAAACTAAGGTTTCATACAGTCCATGGCTTCAGCATCCTCTGCAAGTAAGCCAATCAGCATTGCTAATGATTACGCCATCAGCGTGACTGTATAAGTCCTTTACGTTCTGGGCCTTGATTGTAAGTTACAAACGAGTTTTTAAGTAAGCTGGATCATCCTCGTTGCCAAGATTATAAATGCCCTGACGCTGCAAAACCTTTTTACAAGAAGACCGAAGCCATAATAAAACGCCATTCGTCTTCAGTTACATTTAGAAAAAACACTTCCCCATTGGCGCGTTGGGATTGGAGCATGTGATTGCAGCGTTAACCAAATAATTCCACGGCACTCTGAACACGGAAGTACACACTTCCGACATTGTGAGGGGCGCGACTCAAGTAAAACGAAGGTAACATGGCCGGCGTGCTTTTATCCCTTAATGCCCTTTTTTCGTCGGTACTGTTTATCGTTCGAAAGCTGCATCTGAAGCCTTGCTCATTATGTTGCAGGGCGAAACAAAGGACACCCGCTTGGATAAATTATCAGCCGCATTGCTGTGACTGACTGCTGTATGACATAGGTAAATTTTTCCATTCAGTAATCTGCCTCCAACCCTGTCCTTCTCGATAATTTTGGTGGCAATTTCGCCAGTCCTTTGACTCCCCATCTTACAAATGCTCTCTTCTCTTTCTAGAACCACTTTTTTCAAATTAACTAGGTAAGTGCCCATTTCTGCACAACACTCATTGACTAAAGTCATTACCAGTCTGACGTGCTAAGTATGTTTGTTTTGTTGTTGTTTTTGTCCATAGTGCCTCTTCATCTTAACATCCATTGGTGACTGAATGCCATATTAAGAAGGTAGGGTGGCAAGGTACCGACAGGTGGTGCCATTGGTATTGATTTTGTTTTGGTTTTTTGGAATGAACATTAAAACTAGTGTTTGTTTGTTGTTTTTTAGAGACTGTTGGTCCTGAGGAGAACCCCGCAAATTGGGGGTTCGAAACGCATTGACCTGGTTTTGGTCCCTTTTGTCAACCACAATATAGCAAGATTAATCTTTTAAGCAGGGCTCTGCTTTTAAACATATTGTTGATCAAAAGAAATCATGATATGAATAATCATTTATATGTACAAATAATCCAAAATCGACATTTGGACCAAAGTGTATGAGAGTATGAGTGAATGATGAATGGATTGGCCAGTGTGAAAGTTTGATGTGTTGGGAATTTGTAAATTGTATTGTATATAGTTGTTTCTGATGTAATGTGTTATATGTGTACATGCAAAGATTCATGATTTGTTTATGAAAAAATATTGTTTAACTAAGTCACAAATGAATATAATAAACTAGTGATGTAAGTAAAAAACAGGCCAGTATGTTCTATTCATAAAGGTCGACATCAGTATTTAGAAGTGATTTCCAGTACTGGCAGTTGAGTTGTTGATTTGATCAAGCGTCTTACTGCATCAGTGTGTCTCTTCTCAGGGACTCGGGAATGTAGAGTTTCTCAAGGCATTCACTGAGGCACTATGTATACACAGATGAATTTTTTAAAGTACTGTCTATGCACTCATCCATTCAGTGATTTACAATGGAAGTATTTCTACAATTATTCTGCCAATACACTGTGACTCATAGAAACTGTGAGGCAGTGTTATGACGGCCACTAATCTGTATTCCCGATTGTTGAGTCCTGGAACCGACAGGCCCCCAAATCCTCTGAGGAGCAATAGAGTGAAAGTAGTAGAATATACACGTTCAGACTATTTGTGGGGGAAGGAAATGGAGACGAGAAGAGAGAAAAAGAGAAATGGGGAAATGTTATCAAGCATCTTTTTGGGTCAACGTTTCTCTTATTAGGGTCTCAGGAATGTAGGATTTCACAAGGGAACTGTGTCTTCTGAATTGTGTCTCATTGTTAACAGGAGTTGGTGACGTTAGATGTAAATGCAAATAAACAAATAATGTAACAACTGAATATCAAACACGTATCGAACTTTTTAGCAGCTTTTATACAAATACCTAAAGTTTCGATATCTTGATAAGTCTCCATATCCAGATATAATAAAACGTTTTTCTCAATATTATTCTTTCAAGAAATACTTTTAGTTGCTTGTGTCCTAGAGCACAAGAAGCAATTAAAATGGTTAATTCCACCATTTGGACAAATAATCACGTATTATACATATCTACTATTCCTTAATCCAACAACTTACAAGTCCATAATCTGTTTTGTTGTCGTAAAAGAAGAATCCGACGCTGGAGAAGGGAAGCTGTATCACAGACTGGAGACAGGTAAATGACTTGTAAAAACACACACTCACCCACCCATACAGCTGTTTCCACGTGCACTCTTGAACCTATACGCCCAGTGAATGAGGCTCTCACACTTCTATGCACAGAGTCACATACCTCCCACCCACACACACACTCAGGCACCCATACAAAACTCAGGCAACCAATCAATAACCCATATAGACACTCGTGTAGCTACTCACCAACCAATGCAGCAGCTTACACAGCAATGGACAGACTGATACAGACATTCACACAGTTTAGTCACTAACCCTTGCATTCAGTAAGACACATTTAATCACTCACTTATAAAGTCAGTCACGTACCTACTAAATCCTCCATCCAGACACTTATACAACCATTCATTCTTCAATACACCTTGGCCAATATATATATATAAAACATATTTAAACTTTACAGAAACACATAGTCACTGGATGATGTCATCAGTGATGTCATCAGTGATGTTATTTGGGCGCAAGTTATAATTAGCTCAACTAACTATAACAGCGGGATTTTCATGGTTTTGTATGAGTGAACTGTCCAATTAACTATAACGTCCCTGAAACCTATGGTTTTTATTTCTGGGAAGTGTAGTTCATTTTGGACTGCTTGGAGTGAACGAACATGTGGTCTGGGGAGGGAACGCACCGTCCAATGATGATAAGGCAGGACACTTAAAAAGGCGTGGGTGGAGGTTCAACCGGTTTGTAGCAGCATCTGAGGAAGGCTAATTGCCGAAATGCATCATGCTGTGCGATCTGAATAAATGGCTCTCTGAAGGTTTCCCCGAGTGGCCTCTTTCCTTTCCAACCAGAAGGGTGTTTTGTGGTGATATATATATATATATATATATATATATATATATATATATATATATATATATATATATATATATATATATATATATATATATATATATGTATATATATGTATATATAAATATATATATATTCACTGAAAAAACCATAGGTTATAGACCATATATAGTTAGGAATTAGCATTTAAAAAACCTTATTTTACTCACACAAAACCATTGAAATTCCATATATAGTTAGTTGCACTAACTATATATCGCGCACCCGCAATCCACTGCTGATGATGTCACATATTACATCATTCATGACATGGTCAGTGACATCACTGATGACATCACTGATGACATCTCAAATGACATCACTGATGACATCTCAAATGACATCACTGATGACATCACTGATGACATCTCAAATGACATCACTGAAGACATCACTGATGACATCATCCAGTGACTGTGTGTTTCTGTAAAGTTTAAATATGTTTTACATATTGAAGAATGAGTAGATGTAGAAGTGTCTGGATGAAGGATTTAGTAGGTGCGTGACTGACTGTATGAGTGAGTGATTAAATGTGTCTCACTGAGTGCATGGGTTAGTGACTAAACTGTCTTAATTTGTGCATCATTCTGTCTGTTGTTCTGTAAACTGCTGCATGTGTTGATCAGTAGCTATATGAGTAACTATATGGGTTATTGATTGATTGTCCAAGTATTTGTATGGGAGACTGAGTGTGTGTGTGGCTGGCTGGGAGATGTGTGACTCTGTGCAGATCAATGTGTTCTTGTATCAATGATTGTATAAGAGAGTAAGTATGTGTTAGTATATGTTTGAAAATGTAAGGTACTCTATGTTTAACTGTATAGATTAGAAAATGGAAGTGTGATTGATTCTTTACAGGACTGACTAGGTGTGTGAGTAACTCAATGGATGAGTGGCAGAGTGTGAGTGTCTGTATAGGTGTATGAGAGCATATGATAGTGTTGTAAAGATGAGTGATTGTATGTATGTATGATTGTATGGGTGAATGAGTGAATGTGTGTGTAGACATAAGAATCAGTGAGGGCGTATGTAGTAACTAGTATTGGTGTGTCAATGGTTTAAAAAATTATATTCTGTATTTAACACTGGGTGTAACAGAGGTTATATTAAAGTGTGAGGAGATGCATTGTATTGTCACATGAATGATATCATCAGTGATGTGACCATTGATGTCAAATGAGATGTCATCAGTGATGTCATCAGTGATGTCATTTGAGATGTCATCAGTGATGTCATCAGTGATGTCATTTGGGATGTTATCAGTGATGTCATTTGAGATGTCATCAGTGATGTCATCAGTGATGTCATTTGAGATGTCATCAGTGATGTCATCAGTGATGTCATTTGAGATGTCATCAGTGATGTCATTTGAGATGTCATCAGTGATGTCACTGACCATGTCATGAATGATGTAATATGTGACATCATCAGCAGTGGATTGCGGGTGCGCGATATATAGTTAGTGCAACTAACTATATATGGAATTTCAATGGTTTTGTGTGAGTAAAATAAGGTTTTTTAAATGCTAATTCCTAACTATATATGGTCTATAACCTATGGTTTTTTCAGTGAATTTTCAAGGTTTTGTAAATGCTAATTCCTAACTATATATGGTCTATAACCTATGGTTTTTTCAGTGAATTTTCAAGGTTTTGTAAATGCTAATTCCTAACTATATATGGTCTATAACCTATGGTTTTTTCAGTGAATTTCAATGGTTTTTTAATAGCAAATATCATAAGCTGTCGAATGTCAAGTACGTGGTAAGTAAAAACATTTTCGTGTTTATGCACACTGATCTGCTTTGAATGCTGCCCCCCACCCCTCATTTCTATTAGGAGTACTCTCTCTTTGCAGATAGTGAAGGGTAGTTAACGCAGCCCTTTGCCCCCTTTGTAATCCGTCGTGCCTGCTTCTCTCTCCATTTGATTGATTGTTCTCTTTGGTTCATTCTCTATTTACAAACAAGCACAGAGTCGCAATACTCTGTTTAGTCTTTGCAGATAGCGAAAAATCGTGTAAAAAAACAAAAGGAATCGAGCAAAATCAGTAGGCCACTAATGGGATCTCTTTTTGACCTCGCTAAAATAGAAACATTAGGAACAACCTGTTGAAAATAGCAATGCGTATGTATATAAGCGGCGTTCATTTGTGTTCACAGTACCCCTTGTTGATTGTTTCAATCGAGCATTGAATTGTTCGAAGTTAATTCTCTTAAGGATCTTCTCTACCTGCAAACGAGGAAGAATAGGAATATTCTCTCTCCCTTTGCAGATAGTGAAGGGTAGGTAACGCAAGCCTTTAACACGTCGTACCTATTTCATTCCTCATTGATTGATTGATTGTCCGAACATTGACTGTTTGGGAATTAGTTCTTTTTGGAGGTATTCCCTGTTTGCAAATAAACGTAGGAAAATCTTTGCAAGTAGTGAAAGGGTACGTAATGCGGACCGTTCTCCCCCGTTGTAATCTGTCATGCCTATCTACTCCCCACTGATTGATGCACCTTTTTCACCCGGACCATTTACTAGAGATACGTCATCTGGCCCGACCAGAGAGCACCCCTAGTGAAAAGGACATATGCAATAATAACGAAGTGATCACTGTATCCTGTTAACAGAAACTTTACCATGAAACAACCTGGAAAGAAAAAAATAGGAAAACGAAAATCAGTAGGCCACTGATGAACATGAACTTTTATTAAACAACGAACAAAGAAACGATAACATAACGTAATGATAAAACCTATTAATGTCCTAGAAACAAGAAAACGTTAAAATATGCCAGTGGTGAGAGACCAGAAAAACAGTAAGAGAAACCAAATCACCCCTCGCTGTCCCACCGCCTGCCACGCCAAAAAAATCGATAGACTAGGGAAAATGCAAGTCAGTAGAACATCCACCCCCACTCTGGAAACTTCCAAGGTGGGGCAGGGTTCCGGCTACGCCCAGCCGGGAGCAGCCCATATAAGGCAGGTCCTGCTGCCACGCCTCGGCCAGGAGATCCTAACGTAGGGTGTAGCCGAAGGAGAGGCCGAGGCCAGCGGGACCCGGCCAGGGGATTGCCTTTACAACGCTGAACAGTTGCAGGGGGGGGGAATGTCTCCTCGACCCTCCCCTCTCTCTCCCAGTCCGGCCGCGGTGGCCCTTGAGAGTTGCAGGTAGTCCCGCCACATGCTCTTCCGGTCCGACCACCAACGGTCGGGGGGCCGAGGCCGACGGGATCCGGCTGCAGCCGATAAACCAAGAAACCCGTTCATGGGGCCAGAGCCAGGGGCGTCCGGCCGACATCCACCGGAAGCCCGGCCCGAAGACGGACGGGACACTTCTTTCTTTTATAATGGCTGCGACAACACTGGGGGGGGATGTCTTGCACATGCCTCCGACCCCCCCCTCGTCCTCATCGCCTGGTCCGGCCATAACAAATCTCAAGCGAGACGCCGTGGGGTGCACTGGGAGGGAGAGACGGTGCGAACAGGCCTCTCCCGCCTCCCCAGGTGGAGACTTCCCAGCTGCACCCTCAGCGCTCCAGGCGCCCGGAAAACGGTTCTTCCACTGTGGCCATGCTGCAACGTCTCGCCCGGCAGGGTGGAGCCCGTCCGCTCATGTGACCCCGCGATCGCCGGTAGCTGCCGAACTCTCAAAATGGCGGTCGACCTGGCAAGAGCGGGCCCAGCATAAAGAAATGGCCCGGTCACTGGTTGACTCCACCACCGTAGTCCTCCACGACCTTGAAGATTCTAGAGGAGCCGCGGGAGTCTCCGACCCCCGATGGGGAATGACTGCCATGATCGCCCGTGGAGCGACGAAACTGTATCCGCGGGACGTCGGCGCTCCCATGCTGGCGCCAGCCTCACTTTGAATTACTAGAATCCTGCAGACCTCACTTCCGGTGAAAGCACAGTGTGACCCGGTAGGAACAATTATTGCACCCCCTCCCCTTTTTGACTGATAGTTCAAACCACCGATCCTTTCCTTTGCCCTTTTAACGGAACTTTGGACTGCCTCCCCCTCTTTTACATTTTCTAGAGAAAACAAAACATTAACCACTACATTAGCATAGCAGTTGACACCAGAACTGTTTTCAAATTGAAAACTAACAACATCTTCAACAGAATCCTTTTTGTTTCTGCTGTGACCCTGCTACAGCACAGGCATTGTCCCCAGCAGTAATTCTGCAATGCCGGTAAGAATAGCTGTGGTGCCTACTGGACTCACTCACCCCCGCGGCGCCCCACGCCGTTTTTTGCTGGGCGGCAACTTACTAGACATCACTTTCGTGCCATCTAGATTTCAGCGCGTTCTGCTGCCTTGGAACTATTCGCGCAACAGACCGCTACTGACAAGAATATTTCATTATTGGTGCTGTCAATTTCAATAAATCTATTGGATAATTCAAAAGAAATTGCCACGGTCTCTTCGTTGTTTAACTGTTTTTACTGTTTTTGTTTTCTTGTATATATTTATATGTTATTAAAGTTTTATATTCCTACTACTTTGTTGGAGTGCTATATATTTTTAATGTGACACATAATTGTAAAAACTTTGATGTACAAAGAGTCATTCCTGGAATCTTCCGCTTCAGGCTCAGTCCCCTCCCCAATCACAATACAGGATGGTTTTCAGATAGTAGGAACACGTGTGGTGTGACGGATCTCATCGGGTGTGGGCCTTGATCTACTATAACTCCTTTGAAGAGGGGTGATTCTTTACAGCTGGGGCCATAAACTACATCTGCAGGGCTAGCTGATAGCCTGGACAATCGGACACAGAGAAAGAGGAGTGTCAGAGGGTGCGGTAGTGAATAGGGCGAAAGGGAGGTGTCGGGCGGGCACAGAGTGTGATTCTCAGGGAAGAGCAGCGCAGATGGGGGGAGGTTTATTGCCCATGCATAAGACAGAGAGCGGTGGTGACCAGTGCCTAGGGAAGATGCTTGCGTGGGTGAGGAGCCATGCTACGAATCGACAGCGTGCAGAGAGTGGGTCTGGTCAAGACATCTAAAATGGCTGCCGTGCACGACAAAAGTGTGGCATTTCAAAAAAGGCAAGATGGCGCAGACAATGTTTTTCAACACTTCCTCATTTCCTTCGAATCGAACGTTAACAGACGTTGGGGCATATTACCAAAGTTAAGCGATATTTATCGCTAACGATGCTTACCAACCAATTTTTTACCACTAAGCATCGTCAGAAATTATCGAAGATAAACCTTACTATTATCAAGGTTTATCGCAAATGCGATAATAAACGGCCGCAATGCATGAATATCGCTAAAAACTCAGCGATATTCATGCATTACCGAGCTAATGCTCTTAGCCATGTTATCCACCTCCCATTGGATAACATGGCTAAGAACTGCTCAGGGCAGGTGTTACTTTTTGGAGATATTCGCGCTTAGCGCGAATATCTCCAAAAGTTGGTAATAGGAGATAGATATCTTGCATGTTGTAATGCAAGTTATTGTGGTATATGGAACTCATACCATAATCTCTCAGGAAAGCAGAAACTGATCCTTTTGGGACCGCCTAAAAAGGCCTAGGGGGTGAGGAGTACTCTACTTTGCCCCCTTTTCACGTTCCGAACTATTTTATTTTACTCTCTTCTGTAATTATACAAAATAGCAGCGATAAGATGCATCGGAGACACACAGTGAGAGAAAGGAGGCCGGAGATGAAGAAGACATGTCAAATACACATTGGAGATAATATAGTGGCAGAAGGGAAGTAAATATGAGTAAACTTACCATGTAACATAAAAATGTTGCACTCTATACTATAAGTCTCATTTTATACTACAATCACTTCGCTACAACCTCATAAATTAAAAATAAAAATGAATAATGTCTCAAACAATTTTTGATTTCTAAATATAAATTTATTCTTCAGAATTTTCTAAATTTGAAAGAACTAGTAACATGTCCTCATCAGCAATGTCCTCATTAAAAGTCTCCAATGATGATTCTTGTAACTCTATGGTCTCCAAACACTCAATAAATTCTCCATCAAGAGATTGATCAAAAAAATCATTCAAGTCATCTCCTCCTTGTGACAATATTTCATTATTGGTGCTGTCAATTTCAATCAATGTAGTGGAATCATTCAAGTCATCTCCTCGTGACAATATTTCATTATTGGTGCTCTCAATTTCAATCAATGTAGTGGAATCATTCAAGTCATCTCCTCCTTGTGACAATATTTCATTATTGGTGCTGTCCATTTCAATCAATCTAATGGAATCATACAAGCCATCTCCTCCTTGTGACAATATTTCATTATTGGTGCTCTCAATTTCAATCAATGTAGTGGAATCATTCAAGTCATCTCCTTGTGACAATATTTCATTCTTGGTGCTGTCCATTTCAATCAATCTAATGGAATCATACAAGTCATGTCCTCCTTGTGACAATATTTCATTATTGGTGCTCTCAATTTCAATCAATGTGTTGGACAATTCAAAAGAAATTGCCACGGTCTCTTCATTGTGAGCCATTTTATTTTGAAATTGCTTGCTGTAAATTGCAGAAAAAAATAATCACTTTCATTTATCGTTTTTAGTAATACATAATATAAAACTAACTTTATCAAGTATTTAGTATAACAGAAGGACTGCAAATAAATAACAGAAAACATTTTTCAAATTATCTTCAAGTGTACAACATAGTTCCCCTTACAAATTAACAACTCACCTTTTTAAAAGTAGCAGAAGTGTTAGTACTGTGTAAATCAAACACCAGAAATTCACCACCAAAAATTCCTCACAAATGTACCTCAGACAGTAGTATCACAAAATGGCTGTGGTTTCCTCTCATTTGACATATATACATAACCAATTAACTTTCATCACACACAAATACAAAACCAAAGTAACATTTTAATTGGTTCTAAATTTCAACACTTTCAAATGTGTTTTCCCCATGCAATTTTCCATAGGACATTTACATACGTCTACAGCCTGAATGGCTGAACGGAATTACACCAAACTTGGCAAAATGGTACATCAAACCTAAGAGGTCAGGAAGGATCTACTATGCCCCCTTATGGTCATTTCCCCCTTCGCTTTGGCCTCCTCTTGTCTCTCAATCCTACCGAGGGACAAGATGGCGGCCGCTACGGAATGTTTGGAATGTTGACAGACGCCGGAGAACCAATCAGCTTCGCAAAGCTCCGTAACGCGAAAAGTACGCGAAGCGGAGCGCTGTTACAGATATATATCTTTTTTTGAACGTTAATTTCTCAAAATCCACTGGAGCACATATATTGAGACCTAGCAAAGGCACATCGGGCTACCAGTCCCTAATATTTTGCCAAGTTTCGTGCAAATCCATTCAGCCGTTCGATTATTATTATTTTGTTTTTTTTTTGCCCCGCGGGGCCCTTTTAAAACCTCCACATCAAACCTAGGGGGTCAGCGAGGATCTACTATGCCCCCTTATAGTTATTTCCCCCTTTGTTTTGACCTCCTCTTGTCTCTCGATCCTACCGAGAGACAAGATGGCGACCGCTACGGACTTTTTGGAATGTTGACAGACGCCGGAGAACCAATCAGCTTCGCTTCACAAAGCTCCGTTGCGCGTAAAGTACGCGTCCTGGGACGCTGCCAGGTCCGCTGTTACAGATATATATCTTTTTTTAAACGTTAATTTCTCAAAATCCACTGGAGCACATATATTGAGACCTACAAAAGGCACATCGGGCTACCAGTCCCTACAATTTTGCCAAGTTTCGTGCAAATCCATTCAGCCGTTCGGGCTAAAAGTGAGGCCAACCGCCCTATGGAAAACTCAATGTTAAAAACACGTTTTGGGACCCCCCTTTTTTCTCGGCCCCCCCCTTGACGAACCCCCCCCAAATTTTCAAGGGCTGCTCAGAAACAAAATGTGCCATTTTCCTGAAAATTTCAGCCAATTCCGTCCACAAACGCCAAAGTTATTAGACATAGAATTTTCAAAAAACCCATAGAGAAAAAATCCTAACTATATATACCTACTGGCGACCGCCAGTAGGTAATATATATATATATATATATATGTATTCACGCTCCAAGGTTGTCCACCATGTGAGTAGCACGCGAGCAGCAGCTTTATTTATGTGTAGGTGAGGACGGGGATCCGCTTGTAGACGCCGCTCCGTAATGGATCTGCCCGACGCGTTTCGAAGCTCCATCTGCTTCTCTTCAGGGGCTTTAACGGAAGCGGTGTGCGCACCCGCTACACTTCTCCAATTATATAACTCGCCCGTCGATGGGAGGCTCCAGTGAGACTTCTGGGAAGTGTAGTACGGAAAGCACACAATCAAGTCCTGTATGGACTCCACAAGTGGGCCCGTCCTCGATTCCATGTACGGCTGCTACTTCACTGCCGTGACCCCCACGTTAACGGGGTGGTGCATACTCTGCGGCTGGACTGCCGCATATAGATTCACGCTCCAAGGTTGTCCACCATGTGAGTAGCACGCGAGCAGCAGCTTTATTTATGTGTAGGTGAGGACGGGGATCCGCTTGTAGACGCCGCTCCGTAATGGATCTGCCCGACGCGTTTCGAAGCTCCATCTGCTTCTCTTCAGGGGCTTTAACGGAAGCGGTGTGCGCACCCGCTACACTTCTCCAATTATATAACTCGCCCGTCGATGGGAGGCTCCAGTGAGACTTCTGGGAAGTGTAGTACGGAAAGCACACAATCAAGTCCTGTATGGACTCCACAAGTGGGCCCGTCCTCGATTCCATGTACGGCTGCTACTTCACTGCCGTGACCCCCACGTTAACGGGGTGGTGCATACTCTGCGGCTGGACTGCCGCATATAGATTCACGCTCCAAGGTTGTCCACCATGTGAGTAGCACGCGAGCAGCAGCTTTATTTATGTGTAGGTGAGGACGGGGATCCGCTTGTAGACGCCGCTCCGTAATGGATCTGCCCGACGCGTTTCGAAGCTCCATCTGCTTCTCTTCAGGGGCTTTAACGGAAGCGGTGTGCGCACCCGCTACACTTCTCCAATTATATAACTCGCCCGTCGATGGGAGGCTCCAGTGAGACTTCTGGGAAGTGTAGTACGGAAAGCACACAATCAAGTCCTGTATGGACTCCACAAGTGGGCCCGTCCTCGATTCCATGTACGGCTGCTACTTCACTGCCGTGACCCCCACGTTAACGGGGTGGTGCATACTCTGCGGCTGGACTGCCGCATATAGATTCACGCTCCAAGGTTGTCCACCATGTGAGTAGCACGCGAGCAGCAGCTTTATTTATGTGTAGGTGAGGACGGGGATCCGCTTGTAGACGCCGCTCCGTAATGGATCTGCCCGACGCGTTTCGAAGCTCCATCTGCTTCTCTTCAGGGGCTTTAACGGAAGCGGTGTGCGCACCCGCTACACTTCTCCAATTATATAACTCGCCCGTCGATGGGAGGCTCCAGTGAGACTTCTGGGAAGTGTAGTACGGAAAGCACACAATCAAGTCCTGCATGGACTCCACAAGTGGGCCCGTCCTCGATTCCATGTACGGCTGCTACTTCACTGCCGTGACCCCCACGTTAACGGGGTGGTGCATACTCTGCGGCTGGACTGCCGCATATAGATTCACGCTCCAAGGTTGTCCACCATGTGAGTAGCACGCGAGCAGCAGCTTTATTTATGTGTAGGTGAGGACGGGGATCCGCTTGTAGACGCCGCTCCGTAATGGATCTGCCCGACGCGTTTCGAAGCTCCATCTCCAGCTCCATTAACGTGGGGGTCACGGCAGTGAAGTAGCAGCCGTACATGGAATCGAGGACGGGCCCACTTGTGGAGTCCATACAGGACTTGATTGTGTGCTTTCCGTACTACACTTCCCAGAAGTCTCACTGGAGCCTCCCATCGACGGGCGAGTTATATAATTGGAGAAGTGTAGCGGGTGCGCACACCGCTTCCGTTAAAGCCCCTGAAGAGAAGCAGATGGAGCTTCGAAACGCGTCGGGCAGATCCATTACGGAGCGGCGTCTACAAGCGGATCCCCGTCCTCACCTACACATAAATAAAGCTGCTGCTCGCGTGCTACTCACATGGTGGACAACCTTGGAGCGTGAATATATATATGTATATATATATATATATATATATATTCACTGAAAAAAACATAGGTTTCAGGGACGTTATAGTAAGTTGGCCATTTCAGTTGTACAAAACCAGAGAAATTCGGCTGTTATAGTTGAACTTACTATGACTCGTGCCCCCGCAATGCACTGCTGATGACATCACATATTACATCATTCATGACATGGTCAGTGACATCGCTGATGACATCACTGATGGTATCTCAAATGACATCACTGATGGCATCATCCAGTGACTGTGTGTTTCTGTAAAGTTTAAATATGTTTTATATATATATAAATGCCAAGGTCTATTGAAGAATGAGTGGGTGTATGAATGTCTAAATGGATGATTTAGTAGGTGCATGACTGACTGTATAAGTGAGTGATTAAACATGTCTTACTGAAAACATGGGTTTGTGACTAAACTGTGTGAATGTCTGCATCAGTCTGTCAGTTGGTGTGCAGGAGGCTGCATGGGTTGGTAAGTAGCTACATGAGTGTCTATATGGGTTATCGATTGGTTGGCTAAGTATCTGTATGGGTGCCTGAGTGTCTCTGTGGGTGGGTGGGGGGTTGTGTGACTCTGTGCATAGATGTGTGAGTAGGTGATTCACTGGGTGCTTGGGTGGAAGTGTGCATCTGTAAAGAGCTGTTTGGGTGTGTATGGGTGTGTTGGTGAGTGAACGGATGTCTCAGTGGTACATGTGTGAGTAACTACATATGTAAAAGGCAGTATATGTGAGTGTTGGAGTATATAGATGACTACATGTGAGAGTGAGTGATTGTGAGAGTGGCTGTATGGATGAGAGTGTGCTTGTGTCAGTGATTGTAGAAGCGAGTAAGTTTGTGTTAGTGTCTGTCTGAATAAGTGAGGTGGTGTGTCTGTAACCATATAGGTGACTAAATGGGGGTATGATTGATACTTTGCATGACTGACTAGGTGTGTGAGTACCTCTATGGATGAGTGGTGGTGTATGAGTGTTTGTAAAGGTCTATGAATGCATATGATAGTGCTGTATTAATGAGTGACTGCATGTATCAGTGATTTTAGGAGTAAATGAGTGGATGTGTGTATAGATCTACAAATCAGTGAGGGGGTATGTAGTAACTGGCATTGGTGTGTCTATGGTTTAGAAAATGGTAGTCTGTATTTTAGAGTGGGTGTATCAAAGGTTATATTAGGGTGCAAGGAGGTGCATCAGATTATCACATGGATGATGCCATCAGTGATATCATCTGTGATGTCATTTGAGATGTCATCATCAGTGATGTCATCAGTGATGTCACTGACCATGTCATAAATGATGTAATATGTGACGTCATCAGCAGTGCATTGGGGGGGGGTGCGAGTTATAGTTAGCTCAACTAACTATAACAGCAGAATTTCTCTGGTTTTGTATGACTGAAACGTCCAACTAACTATAATGTCCCTGAAACCTATGGTTTTTCAGTAAATTTCTAAGGTTTTTTTAATGCTAATTTCTAACTATAACGTCCCTAAAACCTATAGATTTTTCAGTGAATTTTAAAGTTTTTTTTAAAGATAATTTGTTATTATAATGTTCATTAAACCTATGGTTTTTTCAGTGATTTAAAATTATCATTCCATTCTCAACCTAGTGAAAACAGCCGATATCCCAGTTCTCCAGCAATAGCTTCCGCAAAAAAAAATCACCACAAATGAGAGCAACAACTAATGGTAATAATATGCAGAGTAGGCGTTCCCGTGCAAAAATAACACAAAAACACCACTTCCCGATATTTCCAACAAGCAGGCAAATCTGGGGTGCGATCCAAAAACAGGCAATAAGCCGCATTAGCAGTAGGAATCTAACATTTGCCTTTTACTGTTGTAAACCAGGACGACAACCTACAGTGTGAAAGGGAGCCCAGCCCAGACTCACATCTGAAGACCAACACATGTCATAAAGTTACTGATCATGCAGCTCTGATAGCCAAGAAGGCTGCAACACCCACTGCCACCAGCCTCAGGACGTCCTCCTGGAATACCCCCCTCCCTACTACCACCAAGGCAGCGCAGAACAGGACAGCAGACATTTCAAAAATAGCATGCTCCCTCAGCCACACAATACTTGAATGTTGGCAGATGTGGCAACCAAGTATGTGTGAAGGATGCAAGTCACTCATCAGTAATAATGCATACAATACCAAGTATAGCAGTGATGTGCTGGACAGACCTCACTATACAGAGCACAAACCTCTCCATGTGGACATATACTGCTGGTGCTTGTAGTGTTGTGGACAATAGACGCAACCATGTTACCTCAGTGGGTAAGATCTCAGTCATATTGCTGTGTTGTCCCACCCTGGAAGCGGAAGTGGAGTGCGCTGGTCCAACATATGCCACTCCAGTGTAGGAGTATGAATAAATAAGCTGGGACTCTGGGCGTAGTTCACTTGTGGCTGCTTCCATGACCACGGGCCTCCTTGACACAGGCCCCCTGCAGACCCAGCCGCAAAGCACCACAGACTTGTGTCTGTACAGACTACTACCTTCGAACTACACTGTGGCCAGAAGGGCTCACAATTCAGATGGAGTGTCAATTGCAGATGGCGCAGTCCAGTAGGCAACAGACATTGCTCCCAGTGCAGCCCACCCAGACCACGCATAATCGCAGGGTGCTCACACGCTGAGTGCTTCAGGTGCCACTAACTCACTGCACCACAAGTCATCGCTAGGTAGCCTTATTAAGGCAGAATTCATTAGGCAAAAGACATTGCTCCCAGTGCGGCCCGCTGGACCACGCATCATCGCAGGATCCACACACGCTGGTTCTAGTTGCTTCAGGTGCCACTAACTCAGTGCACCACTTATCATCGCTGGCTGCACACACACTGCTTTGCCAATAACTGTGCAGCTCAACTCAATGCCGCCACGGTGATGGCCCAAACCGGTGGTCCGGACACCTCATGTTTTGTGTGCCCTGCTGGACCGCAGTGTAAGCCTGAGCCATGGAACAGCGTGGGCCTACCACCACATGCGTGGCCTTACTGGTCACTCAGTTAGTGGCACCGCAAGGACTGAGCGGGTGTGCAACCTGCGATGATGATGGGTGCACTAGTATGTCCTCTGCCATGGCAAAATCAAGATGCAGCACCAAATGTAAGACTTGTCGGCTTGCGGAGCTGAGCTGCATGATGTGGAGGGTGCCCTGTCTGCGAAAAGGTGAGCAATGAGGCCTGGGTGCACAGTTGTGGGCAGATACCTCTGGGCAGTGGGAGTGGATGGGGTGTTTTAGATGTGGGAGCTTGAGGGTTCCACTAGGTCCCGGCACGTGGTTGGAGACAGAGCGGTGGTGTAAAGGTGAGCTGTGAGGGTTTTGTCCACAGTGTGGGCACTCACTGTCCCTCCTCATCTCTTCCTTTCTCTCCCTCACACTCTTTCTCTCTCTCTTCCTCTCGCACTGTTTCTCTCTTTCTCTCTCTTTTGCTCTCTCTTTCTCTCTCTCACTCTTCCTCTGTTTCTCTCCTCCTATTTTTCACACTCTTTCTCTCTCTCACTGTTTCTTTCTCTCTTTATCCTTCTCACTCTTTCTGTCCTTATCTCTGTCTTCCTCTCACTTTCTTTCTTTAACTCTCTTTTCTCCTCTCACCCTCACTGTTTCTTACTTTCTCTATGTCTTCACACTCTTTCTTTCTTTTCCTCTCCCTCTTCCTCTCTCTCACACTGTTTCTCTCTTTCTCACTCTTTCACTCTTTCTGTCTCTCTCACTCCACCTCTGTTTCTCTCTTCTTCTATTCCACACTCTTTCTCTCTCTCTCTTCCTCTCTCTCACTGTTTCTTTCTCTCTTCGTTTCGCTCACTCTTTCTCTCTTTCGCTCTGTCTTCCTCCCACTCTTTCTTTCTTTTTCTCTCTCTCTTCCACTCACTCTCACTGTTTCTCTCTTTCTCTTAGTCTTCCTCTCTTTCTTTCTTTTTCACTCTGTCTTCCTCTCACTCTTTCTTTCTCTCTCTCTCTCCTTTGATGGACACATGACACACAATCTTTTCTTGCTTTTTATCTAACAGGCTATGATTCACGAATTGATGTCCCCCCAACACGGAACGCCCGCCACTCAGTGCCACCAGAGCTGAACGTGTGTGGAACCTGCGATGATGCGTGGCTATCCTGACAATCAACACCCACTCTGAATTGTGCACTCTGCTTTACCGCGAGTACGCAGTGCCTGAGAAGGATGCTTCGGCACGTGGTGGACCCTCTTACACACACGCCAGTGGCGGAAGGTGAGCAGAGAGGCTTCTTTCCGCAGCAGCGGGCAGTCACCTCTGGGCGGTGGGAGTGGATAGTGTACAGCAGTCTGGGCGCACAAGAGCGCACAGACTCCCCTGAGCAGTGGCAGTGGATGGGGTGCAGCAGCAGCGAAACAGAGAATTACTCATGTGCAGTTGTATGTACTTTGCAATTACTAATTCTATACTATCTTTCAGATAACTAAACTTGATGGTGCACTTTGTCCCGGCACGTGGTTGGAGACACACCGGTGCAGAAGTTGAGCTGCGAAGATTTTCTCCAGTGTCAACATCTCTCTCCATCTCTTCCTTTCTCTCTCTTCCTTTCTCTCTCTCTCACACTTTCTCGCTTTCTCTCTCTCTTATTCTTTCTCTCTATTCTTCTCTCTCACTTTTACTCTCTCTCTCTTCCTCTCTCTCACACTGTTTCTCTCTCTCTTCCCCTCTCCCACTCTTCTTCTCTCTCTCTTCCTCTCTCTCACACTGTTTCTTGCTTTCTCTCTTCCTTGTATCTCACTCATTCTCTCTTTCTCTCTTTCTCTCTCTCGCTCTTTCTCTCTTTCTCTGTCTTCCTCTCTCTCTCACTCTTTCTCTCTTTCTCTGTCTTCCTCTCTCTCACTCTTTCTCTCTATCTTCCTCTCTCTCACTCTTTTTCTCTCTCTCCTCCTCTCTCTCACTATTTCTCTCTCTCTCTTCCTCTCTCTCTCTTCCTCTCTCTCACACTGTTTCTCTCTTCCTTGTATCCCACTCCTTCCCTCTTTCTCTCGCTCTCTCTCTCTCTCTCTCTCTCTCTCTCTCACTACTTCTCTCTCTCTCTTCCTCTCTCACACTGTTTCTCTCTTTCCCTCTTCCTTGTATCTCACTCTTTCTCTCTCACTCTTTCTCTCTTTCTCTGTCTTCCTCTCTCTCTCTCTTTCTTTCTCTCTCTCTTCCAATCTCTCACTCTTTCTCTCTCTCCTTTGCTGGACGCATGACGCACCATCTTATCTTTCTTTTTGTCTTGCAGGCTGTGATTCACAAATGGACTAGCGATGATACGCCATGGCTGCACATAGTTTTATTTGTTGTTGTTTTGTTGTAATAAAATGTTTTATATGTAAATCCAAACATGACTAAGATTCTTATTTGTCAACCTCACAAGCTTCTTCTTATTAACAATTGTACGACATTACCCAGTTTTTTAAGTTCCAGATTCCCTAACGTGGCTGTCACATTTGTTTTTGGGTGGTGAGGGTGAGGGCGGATAAGGAGCTGCTGCTGGAGGATTCGGAGCAGTGTTGGGTGCCCGACCTGCTTGATCGTTGCCTCCATTGCATCTGTTCTCAGAGACGGCGGGCTGGCTTGTAGATGAAGAGCTGTGAGCTGACTAGCTGGCTCATAGAGGGAGAACCGTGGCCCATCAGTTCACAGGGGGAGAGCTGCGGGCCAGCTCGCAGAGGAACACCTGCGGGCCGACTGATATAGGAAAAGGTGCGGGCAGCCGGCTACCAAAGGGGTAGCTGAGTTACAGTGATGTGGGGAGGGGGAGCGTGAAGGGGGTATCTCACAGAGAGAGACCTGCAGTATATTTCCAGTCTTGGCTTCACAGATACAACTGCGGGCCCAAGAAGTCGCACCTGAAGAGCTGCGAGCTGACAAGTGGTACGCATAGGGAGACCTGCGGGCCCAAGAAGGTAGTTGGGGGTATGTTGGTGATGTGGGAAACTGCGAGCCGACAAGTGGTTCGCAGAGGGAGACTTGCGGGCCCAAGAAGGTTGTTGGGGGTATGCTGGTGATGTGGGAAGAGGGTGCATTACCTGCTGATATGGGGAGATGCCGAGTGAAAGGGGTATCTCGCACAGACAGAGCTCCGGTATGTAATCAGAGATGCCTTGGACAGATGTCAGCTGATGGACTGTATCACAAAATGGCTTTTCAATGCTCGTTTAGTGTGACTTATGAACAGTTCGCACCCAGGCTCGCAGAGGGATAACTGCGGCCCGTGGGCTCAACTCGCAGAGGGAGAACTACAGGCCATCTGCTCCCAAAGGAACAGCAGCGTAGTAGCTCGCAGAGGTAGAGGCACAGCAGCATACTAGCTCGCAAAGGTATAGAGCTGCGAGCCGACGGACTGGCTTCTAAAGGCATAGCTGTGAAGTGGTGATGTTGGGCAGAGGGAGCGTGAAAGGGTTATCTCGCACAGACAGAGCTCTGGTATATTAAATTGCCCCGGGATCTTTCTTTTATATTTTCACTCAATATGTGGCACAAGAGGGCTGCTAGCACTTCGAGGTTTAAAGTGTTAGCAGCCAATCAGAGGACACTTCCTGGTTTGAAGTGTTAGCAGCGAATCAGAGGATAGTTCGTGCTCAGGAGTGAGGCTCCTCCAAGATATATATGTATTTTTTCCTTCTATGTCTCAAAAACTACTTAACGGATTTACACCATTTCAACAAAAGTGCGCTTTCTGGACGAAGAACTTTCTCCTTGCCAAATTTGGCATAATTCTGTTCAGCAGTTTGACCTGTAGCCTTGTCTAAAATTTACTATGTAAAATTAATTGAGAAAACACGTTTTGGGACTTCCATTTTTTCTCAGCCCCCCTTGACCAATCACCCCCCAAACTTTCAAGATAGGAGCTGATCATAAAAGAGAAACTTTTTGGAAAGATTTTTCAAATGATGCCAAAGTTATAAGCACATGGAGGGCTCCAGGAGGGGGGCCAGGCAACACCCCCCCCCAACATGAGTGAAGCCCTGGGGCTTTTTTTAGAAATGCCCCCAGAACCTAGCCCACGCAGGGGCCACATTAAAATAAAACGCGGAAACCTGTGACCCCAGCACGAATTGCGCAGATTTTTTTTAAAGCTTTTTTTTATCCTGGGGGTCCTTCTGGGACCCCCTGAGCAGGCCTAGGGGGTCAGGGTGTTTCTACCCTGCCCCCTTCTCTTGTTTTATACCTTTATGTCTGTTTTCTGATGACGTGCTTCTACCGAGTCACAAGATGGCTGCCAACACTTCCTGGTTTGGAGTGTTGGCAGCCAATCACAGTGAAGCTCGTGCTCAGGACTTAGGCTCCGCCTAGACATCAAAACTTTTATTTTTCTAATTTTTCAGGAACTAACGAACGGATTTACACCATTTGAAAAAAGCTCACTTTCTGATCCAAGCACTACCTTTTTGCCATATTTGGAGTAATTCCGTTCAGTAGTTTCGGCTGTAGCCTTGTCCAAAGTTTCCTATGGGAAATTGATTTTTTTACTCCTATTTTTTGAATTTCTCAAAAACTACTCAATGGATTTACACAATTTAATAAAAAGATCGCTTTCTGAGCCAGGCTATCCCTTTTTGCCAAATTTGGGGTAATTCTGGTTAGCAGTTCGGGCTTTAGCTCATCTCAAAATTTCCTAAGGAAATGAACATTGTGATACCCCCTTTTTTCTCAACCCCCGCTTTACGAACCACCCCCAAACTTTCAGGATAGGAGCTGACCTGGATAGTCCTTTTTTTTTAGAGAATTTCGCAAAGATTTGTCAAATGACGCCAAAGTTATTAGCAAATATATATATATATATATATATATATGTATATATATATATATATATATATATATATATAGTTTTTCAAAGGCTCTGCAAATGGAAAAGCACTCGACAGCAGGTAGGAAGAATTTCTTCATTTATTTACATTTAGATGGTGGCTTGAAAGCTATGGTTTTTTCAGTGAATTTTTAAGTTTTTTCAAATGCTAATTCTTAACTATACCTTCTCTGAAACCTATGTTTTTTTTGTGAATTTCAAAGTTTTTTTTAATGTTAATTTCTAACTATAACGTCTCTGAAACTTATAGTTTTTAAGTGAATTTCAAAGGTTTGTTAAATGCTCATTTCTAAGTGTAATAGTAATTATACCTTTTTTTTGTACTGAATTTCTATAGTTTTTTAACTGTTTATTTACAAATATGTTATGTATTAAGCAAAGTTATATGTTTTTTCTGAAAACTGCAAAAAAAATATTAAAATCAATTTTAAACTGAAATATTTGTAATTTTTTTCCTTTATTTTTGTATTTTGATAAATTGATATAAATGTTTTTTTTCAGATTTTTTTGAGGAGTTGCATACCCAAAGCATACCTACCACAGTTGGTCTGCGTATTCTACGCACCATTTTGGAAAAGTCGTGAAGGATCCGCATATGGTGAGCGCCCTGTGTTACGTGGTATGTGACTGGCCGGCGACTCCTTCTCCCGCACATTCACGACAGATACCTATTACCATACGCAACGCGTGCACAGTGGCGGGCCTCACCTGACATCATATCATGGGCCGCCTGCAAGTGCTCCAAAACGCCGCGGCGCGGCTTGTACTCAGGCTCCCTAGGAGGTCACCCTCCAAACCTGCTCTTCAAGCCCTCCATTGGCTTCCTATGGAGAAGAGGGTAGAGTTCAAAGCCCTCTCCACATGCCATCGCATTCTGAGCGGTGAAGCCCCCGAGCCGCTTCAGAGTCTGGTGTCCCACTACGAGCCCACTCGCAACTTACGGTGCTCTCAGACTGGGCTACTAAAGGTACCCAGGGTAAGGAAGGCGCGTATGGGAGGGAGATCTTTTAGATATCTCGCTCCCAGATGCTGAAATGTCCTACCTTCAGAACTGCGACTTGAACCATCTGAAATCCTGTTCAGGAAAAAGCTTAAAACCCACCTTTTCAGCAGGTAGCCTTCAGTGGGAGGGGGGGGGCAGCCACTTCACTTACCACAGCGCGGGGACACGCCAGTGGCGTCACCAGGAGCTTTACAAATGCCCAATAAATAAATAAAAAATAAAATATACGCACTGGGACGCGCTGGGTGCGCGGCTCCCGCAAAAAAAATGTATGTTTCAAAATTATATGTATGTGTCTTTAATATACATATTAGGGCAAGAGATTATCTAAGGTATTCATAAAAATAATATATTTCTACTTGTAATAAACTTATATTGTTTTTAAATATATTTTCGTGAAGTTTAGTCGGATGCCTGCTTTGTGAGCGCAGGGTGCGCAGATCCCATGTGACTTAAAAAAAAAAGATTTGACTGGTTCAGAACTTTTCCCACTGTAACTATTGAAGGACCCCACCCATTCCAATCATTCTTGTTGGAGCATCTTTACAGAGACATTTCTTTTCCTACAAGATCCCTTTTTGCTTGTTTCTTTTGGTGTTTTTAACAAAATATCAAAAAAATGGCTTCTGGACAGCAGCAACAGCCAGAGGAAGTATCTTCTGAAGAAGAATTTTTGCAGGAGGCACCACGTCCACAGAGGCAGGAATCTGTTGTGTGGAAATTCTTCACTTTTCCACCTGGAGAGAAGAAAGTAAACGCGAGAAAGGTGAAGTGCAAAATTTGTGACCGAGTCCCGTCAGGAGGCAGTGAAAAAAAACACTCTTGTGGCACTGCTTCAATGTACAAACATCTCCGGACCATACATCCTCTCAATGTTGCTCGGAGGGAATCGAGGCAAGCTGCTTTGAACCCCTCACCTGCTGTGGCAAGTACGTCTGGAGCGTCCTCATCAACATCTGCATCGGATATTAGGCCAGAATTCGCCTTTCTTGAACAGCACTGCGTGAAGTGCAATAAACTAATATGCTTCTGTGAGCAGTAGGCGGATGCAGTTTGTGCTGCAGAATGCAACCATCGTTGTTAATTGTTTGCTTGTTTGTATTTGGAATGATAAATAAATCCAAAAGTTTCCTGTTTTATTAGTTCTTTTTTTGAAAAAACACCCCAAAAAAGAAAAAAAATACAAAAGAAAAAAAAAGTCCTTATCAGAACTACCTTATCTAGTTAAAGAAAGAACTATAATTTCATGGTAATGTGTGATAGTTTGGTTGAATATATGTATAGAGCATGATTGACTGAGAGAATGCATTAATAATGTATGGTGAATTTATAGGTGAAGACTTATGAGGAAGTACTGCAGCGTGACACTGCAAGCTCTTTAGCTGCACTGTGGCACTTCTGAAGCACAGGAATGTGATGTATGTACATGAACATGTTGCAACTTTGTACTTCCCTTTGCACTGCTGCACAAACTGCAGCCATGCAGTGACACAGGCACCCTTGCACATGATGCAAGATTTCTGTGTCATGGGGAGATTGTTTTTGTGCAGGAAGTGCAGGAAGTGTCACCTTCCTGCACAAAAACAATCAGTAAAGGTATTTTCCTCTGTCAATGTATGCTGTGGAATCCAGCATGCATTGAAAGAGGAAAAAATGAGGAGAAATGAAAACAATTCCCCTCGTTGCCCCTTGCTAGACCAGCCCTAGGATGGTGCAGCATTCACACACTTCTCCAGATTCACGATTTCTCAAAAATCTGGAGATGTGTTTTGTTCTATAGGTGTTGCGTGGGAATACCCACAGCAACACCTATGGAACACCCCTTCAAAGCAAAGTGCTGTTTTTGAAGGGTCGTATTTACAGGGAGAGGAAAAGCAACGCAGGGTGGCTTTTCCTCTCCTTGTAAATATGAAGGAGTGCCTGGCCCAATCACTATGTTACAAAAAGTGACATACTGGTGGTGCAGGGTGCTTGTAAATCTGCCCATAAGTGCTTACGTATTGGCAGACTGATACAATAAGAAGATAGTGCTGGATGGGTGATTGAAGAATTGCATTAGACTTACAGGAGGTATCCTACGCTGCATGTGAACTACTTCAGTATTTAATGGAGTGGACCAATAGTATGTATCTGCTTAGAGATTTGTAGGAATTATGCACAGAATAATGTATGTGTACTTGTGTTGGTGCCTAGGTCATTTTAAAGATTACCACTAGTAACTGGAATGATGACAGTGCTGCAAAGAGAGTGAAAACTTAATTTATAAGTGCTTACGTATTGGTTTGAGTAATAGGATAAGTAGATAGTTGTAGATAAGTGATTAAAGAAATGCATGGGACAAACTGGATGATTCCTACACTGCATGAGTACTAACTGGGTATTTAGAAGAGTGTATCAATAATATGTAGCTAGTAGGAGGTCTGCTTGGATAGTGCGCAAAATATTATAGCTGTACTTGTGTTAGTAGCAAGGCCATTCCATAAGTTCTTGACTAGGAACTAGAATAATTACAGTATTACAAACAGAGTGTATAGTGAAGTTATAAGTGCTTAGGTATTGGTGGAGTAATAGGATAAGTAGATAGTGCTGGATGGGTTAATGGAGAAGTGCTTGGGACAGACAAAAGGATTCCTAGACTGCATAGGTACTAACTGGGTATTTAGAACAGTGTATTAATAGTATGTAGCTGGTTAGAGATCTGCATGCATAGTGTACAAAATATTGTACCTGCACTTGTGTTAGTGGCTAGGCCATTCCTTAAGTATATGACTAATAACTGGAGTAATTTCAGTGCTATACAGAGAGTGACTGCTAAATTTATTAGTGCTTAGGTATTGGCAGAGTGACAGGATACATAGCTAGTGCTTGATGGTTGAATGGAGAAGTGCATGGGACAGACCGAAGGATTCCTAAACAGCATAGGTACTAACTGAGTATTTAAAAGACTGTATTAATGCTATGTAGCTGATTAGAGGTTTGCATGCATAGTGCACAGAATATTGTAGCAGTACTAGTTTTACTGGCTAGGCCATTTCTTAGGTACATGACTAGTAAGTACAATAATTTCAGTGCTGCAAAGAAAGTACATGTTGAATTTAGTGCTTAGGTATTATTGCGGAGTGATAGGATATGTTGATAGTGCTGGATGAGTGAGTGAGAGATGTATTGACTTAGACCTAGGTTTACAAAATGTGCACATTAAATGGTTTTCACAGAGAGGATTAAAGTGGCACCAATTGATGCCATTGCTTACATCCTTTTTGCATCTCAAACACCGTGACCACATAATTGTGCACTGTGGAGGCAATGACCTACTCACATTGATTGGGGTAGGTCTGAAAATGCTAACGAAGGACACATTTGCAGAATTGATGTTACTTTTCCCCCGAACTGCCTTTGTCTACTCTAACATATGCCAAAGACAGAAGTGGAACTGGTCCAATCAATTTTGTCCACAGATTGAGAAAGCTAGGCAACATGTCAATAAAGCTGTTTCTGCTTATCTCAGAGATTATAGTATGGGGTCCATTTACAACAACAATCTGCATTTCAATATGGATGGCATCTACAGGAGAGATGGTGTACATTTCACAGATGAGGGAAACAGAGTCTTTCTGAACAACTTTAGACTCTGCATAGGCACTTACATGTAGATACCAAAATCTCCCAATAAACACAAGGGCTCTTTTAGAGCCACCCAAGATCCAAACATATAACCTAGATTTATAATAAAAAAATCCTACTTTTTTTGCTGGGAGTCACGCACCCAGCGCGTTCACACCAGTGGGCCACGCTGGGAGTCACGCCTCCAGCGCGTTCACACCAGGGGGCCTCACTGGGTGTCGCGACTCCATTTGTTTTTTCTAAAACAAAATGGCTCCTACCACTAATTTCTATTCACCCCGGGGATCCCGGGGCCTATACACAACGATGGGGACCATGGGGGAAGCTGCAATTCCCCCACAGTACCGCCGGCTCGCCGCGTCCTGCGACAGCCGGCATTGCTTTTCCACATGGGGTGCTGCTAACATGCAGCTCCCCTTGTGGAGAAGCAATCTGGTTTGGATTTTGGAAGAGAGAGCAGGCTTCCCTTTTCTCTCTTCCAAAATCCAAAGCAGAGTTTGCTACGGTAGGGCCCTATCATAGCAAAAAGCAGTGTCTGGGGGATGGGCACCCCGGGACACTGAAGGATGGGCACCCCGGGACACTGCAGGAGCCTGCCCTAGGGGGTGGCGGTCCCCAAAGCCATCAAAGGCTACAGGAGGGGGGCCCCTAAGCCCCCTCACAATATTTGAAAAGCCCCGGGGGTGGCGGTCCGGGGCAGCAGAGGGACTGTGTGCCCCCCGCAAATGTATTGATAAAACCTAGGGGGGTGGTGGTCCCCAGGGATTGGGGGCTTGGATGCCCCCACCCACATAAAAAATCAAATGCCCCGGGGGGTGGCAGTCCCTGGGGCTGCAGGGGGCCATGCCCCTTGCATATCTTTGTACAAAGTGCTGGGGGGTGGCGGTAACGGTAACTGCATTAATTAAACCTCAGTGGGTTGGTGCAAAGCCACGCTGAGTATCCCTGATGTCCTCTGCTGAAACATTACGACGAACTCACCAGAGATTGATGTCATGCACTACGAGAACCATAAGGCTGTGCGTGCGTGACACATGGTCGTTTTCAGCTGAATGCCATTGAGAAAGGGATACGAGTCCTGAAACCGGCCCGGCTGGCGATTTTATGGTGACTGTTCCATGACGTTCCCTGTATGCAGCTGCCTTATTAAATTGCACGGAATACCACACCAACCTGAGGCTTCTTCTATGCATGGGTAACTTTGTTGTTGGATAATTTTGCGGCTATAGCCTAGCCGCGGGAGAAGCCCTCCGCGGGAGTGCAGACCTGGGATTACACCATGACGGTGTCATCTTCCAACAGGAGGTTGGTTTCAGGAGGGCAGCCGAGTGAGGACATCAGGGATACTCAGTGTGACTTTGCACCAAGCCACTGAGGTTTAATTAATGGCGTTACCTTCTGCTGAAACATTACGACAAACTCACTGGAGATTGATGTCATGCACTATGAGAACCATAAGGCCGTGCATGTAGCCACGCCCACTGGGGCAGTTTCTTGAAGGATGAAGTGCGTGACACATCGTAGTTTACAGCTGAATACCATTGAGAAAGGGATGAGTCCTGGAACCGGTCTGGCTGGCGATTTTATGGTGACTGTTCCATGACGTTCCCTGTATGCAGCTGCCTTAAATTGCATGACATACTACACCGACCTGAGGCTTCTTCTATGCATGGCCAACTTTGTTGTTGGACCTCACACAGCTACTTCCGAACTGCAAAAAGACAAGCGGAGACCCAGGTTTGGTGCTATTTTAAGTTATTCGAAAACACCACCAGCCGCCATCACAAAGCGTTTCGGCAGATCCCTGCCTTGATCACATGACAACATTGATGTGTACCACCTCCATATTTAAAGTGACAATGCATACATAGACATGGAAAACATACTGTGTAAGGGCTCAAATGCTTTTGTTCTCTCTTTTTGCACCATAGAATTTAAATGTTATGTATAAATATATATATTTTTTAAAGGAAAAACCCTAACATGGTACTCTATGGTACGGTTAATTTCCACAAAATGTGTTTATCGATTATTTGTGAACCGATTTTTACACTTTTTGGCTCAATTGCATGATTTTTCTTCACTGACCCGTATTGTTCTTATCCATGTTAATGAGAATAATTGAAAGTGATAGTGTAGAACTCTATAATACCCTAATAAAACAATTTAAAGTGCAAAATGTGTTCAAAGTATGGCTCCCTTGCTTTACTTCCGATGTGCAAATTTACAGGTTTCAAAGTGCTACTGTGCCTATTGGAAATGTACTGTATTTATTCCACTCCTGCTGTAGTTTAATGGTCTTTGACTCAAAGTCATGACACTTTTACAGGATTATGTGCAATATTATGTACAAAAAAACAGCATGTGAAAATTGCCTCTTAGTTTCCTAAATCGGAGCTTTCAACTAGAAAAATTGAAATAGATAAATGATTGCCACAATTATAAATATGATCCTTTTAAAATCAATCATAAGTACTTAATAAATAAATCAATACATATGATAAAACATCACATAAATATATTTCATTTATCATAAAAAACTGTTCTATAAAAACCAACAATACTAAAAATATTCATAGTTAATAAAACATTTCATTTAGTAATTCATGATTCTCAAAGTGCAAAAGTAGTTGTGGACCTTGGTTATTTCTTATTACGTATTTACATTTATACTGATGATTAACAGGATTTAAGACAGTTGAACTCTTCTCAGCATAGTGCAGTATATACATATTAGCTATCTGGGTAGGGAACAGAGATTTTTTTATTCTAAACATGTGTGAAGGTCCTCGCTCATATTTAGCCCGTTCGGCTGTTTTGTATCAAGCTGCAGTATGTAGTGGGTTTCCAGATGTCTTAATTTCCCTTCCCTAGCCCTTCCTCTTCTTTGAATTGGGACAGTGTCATTGACATAATACTTCAATTCCTTTGTGTTTCCCCCATAAAATTCCTTTAAGTGACGTGCTACTGGGTAGTTCGGGTCGTTGTTAGTTATGGCCCTAATGTGTTGTAGCCCCCTTTTATGCGCTGCCAGCTTGGTGCTCCCGATATACATTAAGTTGACGCTACATTCAAGAATGTATACTACAAATTCACTTTTACAGGTTAGATGATACTTAAGCATTTGATGTTTTACACTAAAAGCTGTCAGGAATGAAGTTTTGTTACACCCATAATTACAAGCCTTACAGTTCGAACATTTAAAAAAATCCCTTCCTTGCTGTAAGCCACCCAGCTTCTTCCTTGTACTCTGGACCACTTTTAACCAGTACATCGGCCATGGATGTTGATTTCCTATATGTTATCCATGGGAATTCTGGGAGCAAACTGCCTATAATGAGATCGTCTTTGACTATGTGCCAATTGCACTGAATAATCTTGCCCAATAAGTATTGCTGTCTGCTAAAGGTCAAAATCAGTCTGGGAGGGTCTCCAGGGACTGGCAAGTTATTCTCTTGGATGTTATGTGACAGTTCCCTGTCCTGTAACAAATCTTTCCTTGCCATTAACCTGGACTTCCTGATAGCTATATCTATGATTTTAGCACTGTATCCTCGTTCAATAAAGTGCATTTTACTTTCCTGTTGGTGCTTTTCTAGATCCACTTTGCTGCTACATATCCTCCGCAATCTAAGCGTCTCCCCATCGGGGATGCTGTGAATTAAGTGTGGATGGTGTGCACTTGTTGCATGAAGCAATGTATTGCCTGCAGTTTCCTTGCGAAATAGAGAAGTACAAATGTTACCGTTGTTTATGGTAACCTTGATGTCTAGAAAAGGGACACTACAATTACTTATACAAGACGCAAATTTCAGGTTTACATCATTTACATTGATACATTTGATAAAATCCTCTGCTTCATTCACTGTCCCGTTCCAAATAATAATCATGTCATCAATGTATCTTAGACAAGATACCACCTTATCTTTATAGGTGTCTCAGTATTGCTCCCTGAGGACCAGCTCCTCCCACCAGCCCATAAACATACAGGCATAACTGGGGGAAAAGCTGACCCCCATTCCAACACCTTGAACCTGTTGGAACATTTGTTTTTTTTTAACAGGAAGAAGTTATTCTCTAATTCTATTGTGTTGAGTGAATTCAATGGGTCTTCTTGATAAAAAGTACTCTGCTGTTTTTAAACCGTCACAGTTCTTTATACAGGTGTATAGTGAAGATACATCTAAGGTAATGAGTTGATAGCCTTCTTACCACTTTATTTTACCAATTTTACATATAAAATCACCTGTATCTTGATAAAAGATTCCTAGCCTTGGACATGTTCTTGTAAAAAAAAGTCTATTTAGACAGGTTTTCTAGTGGTCCATCACAGGCTGCTATGATTGGCCTGCCCGGTGGTCTTTCCTTGTTTTTGTGAATCTTTGGTATAAAGTATATGACGGGTGTTTTGGGATGTTCTTTTTTTTTAAAGTTAAGTTCATCTAAACTCAAGAGACCCAAACTCCTCTGAGCCAGCAGTTTACTGTGTAGCTGATCTTGCATGGTTTTGTATTTGATGGGGGAACTTCTATGGTAGCATTCATTATCATTTAATTGGCTGTATGCTACTACCATATAATCTGAAAGGGGCCAAAGTACTATGTTCCCCCCTTGTCGGAGTTTCTAATCACAATTATATTTTCCTTCTTTAATTTATCCATTAGTTGTCCATACTTTCTTTCCTGATTAGTGAATTTTCTTTTGGTCATATTGGTTGCCATATTGAGGTTCTTAACTTGTGCCACTACCAATTCATTGAAGACATCTATTGAATCTCTGGCCAATATCGGAGTAAATTTTGATTTATTTTTTAACTGGGTTTCCGGTTTCCTGTTGCCCATTGCTGTTATCTCATGTGCTTCCCTTTGTGGAAATCCTTTCATATTGCTCCCACATTCCTCAGGAGGGTTGGATATTTGAGATGGTGTGGTTAGATTAACCAGCGATTGAAGGTCAGATAATAGGTTGTAATCTCCTGCTACTAGTCTCGGAGTGTCTGACCTATCTGGTGGCTGGCGCACTTCCACATTCCCTTGTGTTTGTAATTTGTGGAATTTTTTGAGTTTGAGCTTTCGGATATATTGGTAAACATCTGCCCTGGTTCGAGTATATTGGAAATTTGATTCCGGACAGTACGAGAGTCCCAAAGAGAGCAATTGCGTTTCTGCAGCAGACAAGTCTATTTTTGCCAAATTAATGATTGTGTTGTCATTTTGTTGGCTGTTCAGGGGCTTCTCATTTAATTGGCTTGTTTGTTTTTCCACGTCCCCTGACCCCGTCCGCCTCTTTTGCTCCCGGTGTTTTTTTGCGGCCCTCCTTCATTCCCTCCTCCTCCTTGTGTGTTGTTTTTTGCCGGTTGGCTCCTGGGGCAAAGGGTTTCTCTCCTGCTCTGTCTTATGTATTCCAGTTCTTCACCCATTGTAAGCCTTATTTTATTGCGTTGCTCCTCACGTCCTTCCGGGTCTGACTCACTCTCAGCAGCTGAACTTAATTCTGATATGGACGAAGCTTCTGGCTCATGGATTACTTGTATAGATCTGCTTCAATCTTGTTGGCTTTTTTTCACAGTGGCATCGCGGAATGTATCATATTTTCTAGAAAAGAAGAGTATTTGCCCATTATCATAGTCCTGTTTGTCCCGTCTAAATTTATACGTCTTACGTGCTTTTATCTTATCTTCCTCCTTTTGCAGTCTTTGCATCATTTCATCTTCTAATTTAATTTTTTGCTGTTGTGGGTCACTTAATGTTCGGATTTCACTTTTCAAGGCCTCAATTTTAGGTATTAAATCCTCCCGGTCACAGTCTGCATATATTACTAGTATCTCTACTAGTCTTCGGGACGAATCTAAGTTATATTGGGCCCATTCTGGATTAGGCGTGTCATAGCTCAATGGAGAAGTGTGGCTCAATGGTTAGAGCGGCAGACCTTGATGCAGAGGTATGGCCCGGGACCAGGGTTAAATTCCTGCCTGGGCTGGTCTCGGCAGATCTTGGGCTCATAATTCCTCGGACCTGATTTCTCGCCTCGGTGCCTACTCTAAGCATGGGTCCCACGCTGCAACTCTGGGCAATAGCTTGCTTAGTCTCCACAACGGCCCCCTACAGCGCTAGGGATGCCTGGTTGCACCCTGGGGATGCCCAGGAGTGGACATTTCATGGGGAAAAACCAGGAAGGGTTCCCTAGCGGTATGAGTACAGCGCCAGGACACTCAGGAGTATCAGTGCGCTTTACAAGTACGGCTACATTTACATTAACATAGCTAGGTGCTATCATAATTTTCAGGCCCCTAGGTATGCGCCCGACATCCAAATACTTTTTTAGGGATTTTGACTCCCACCATTTGGGGGTCTCCTGGCACATCATTTTCTTAAGTATTCTTTACTTTTCTTTTCCCCCGGCATTGCTGTTTTCACCGGCACTTGTATTAGTTGCTCTCGGCTCTAGTGCCTCGTCCGCAAACATTTCCACTGCGTCCGTTTCGCGGTCCCTCAATGTTGTGGCTGACATGGTGGCATTTTCAATATGCACATGTCACAATACAGTCCCGTTCCTTTATTATCACCGACAAGCCTGTCTTGTGTCAAGACTCTTCTAAGCACACCGCCCCACCTGCTGTTTATCCCGAAACCGTCCCGTACCTTGTTTGCCAGTTGCCGCTTGCCTCAGCTACCTCGCTCCGCTCCTCCGAGCGTCCGCTCCGGCAGCTTAAGACTCAGCTGCTTTCCGACTCACCCGCAGGACAGTGTTTCCATGTAGTAGGGGGCTCCGTGAGTTTCCACTTCCGGGTCGTTCCAGCTTGGCATCCACTCCCATGAAACCAGCAAGTCTCACAGGATACAGATGCCCGCGACTCTCCTTCTTCCAAGGAGCCAACAGTTGAGAAGGGGGTCTACGTCACTGGGGAAAGTCGTCCAGTGCCAATATGTCACAAACCTCGCACGTCACACAGCTACTTCTGAACTGCAAAAAGACGAGCGTAGATCCAGGTTTGGTGCTATTTTAATTTATTCTAAAACACCACCAGCCGCCATCACGATGCGTTTCGGCAGATCCCTGCCTTGATCACATGACAACATTGATGTGTACCACCTCCATATATAAAGTGACAATGCATACATAGACATAAACTATAACTACCTACTGGCGACTGCCAGAAGGTAAAATATATATATATATATATGCATTTTTATAGAAGGTAACAATAATTAGAAATCATATCATGGGGCTGATTACGATGTTGGTGGGTCTGACACTGACGCCGCATCGGTGTCGGACCCACAGACATCTGCCCCAGCAGTCCGTCCTCCGTATTATGATGCGGCAGGCAGAGGCATTGAGGGGAGGTACCATCCACGGTGCTTCTGAAGGGCTCAAAGAGCCAGTCTATGCATTGGAAAGACACCATAATCCCCTAATGATGGCAGCTCCACTGTCGGGATTATGATGTAATTTTCCGGCAGCCTTTCAATGTCAGCCTTTCCGATATGGAAAGGCTGCTGGAAAATGACTTTGGCAGCCCCAAGCAGAATTCCCTCCCCGCCAACCCTCCGCTAAGAGGCCCGGGGGTACCTACTATGCCTCCCCTAAACATCCCTGCACCGTGAGGCAGGCACCATGAAATGTTGCTTACTATAGGCCTTATTACAAGTTTGGCAGTCCTTCTACAGCCCTGTCACCACTGATAATCCCATGGTGCACCTGCTGGATTCTGAGTTGAATCCAGTGTGGGTGGGTGGTTCTGCAGCAGTCTCACAGCTGCGGCTGTGTCAGGCTCATATGAGAGCCTTAACAGCAGGCTGCCACTGTGACAGCGCCTGCAGCACATTCCTTACAGCATGGCATGCACCATGTCATGCATTCCACACTGTGCAGGAACAGGGGTGAAATTCCAGGGGAGCACACCATGTGCCCTGCCCACACAGGTCCAGAAGAGGAAGGGGGCACTTGCATCTCTGTCACCCTATTCATAGTGGGCTCACAGCCATGAAATGGGTGGTGGAAATGCAACATGAATATGCTTGGTGGTGCTGCAGAGGCACCACCAGCATATTCCTGCCCCTTTTCGCAGTGTCACTTCCACAGGATCCTGGATCCCGGAGGAAGTGGGCAGTCCTGTGGTAGTCTGATTATCACACACGATAAGCAGTGGGTGAACCCGCAGTGGTGGTCAGTGTTTGGACCACCAACTCGAGTACGGCAGTCCTAGTACTGCCGTACCTGGAATAAGGCCCTATATTGCAACAATATTTTCGTATCCCAATGTCTTTGAACTCAATACAAACATGCATTCCAGAATGACATATTTTCTCATAGACCAAGTTATTGTGACTCATTGAAGCTAATGGCTGTTTTCGTTCAGGAGCATGTTAACTTCAAATTGTATTATTGATGAAACATGTGTTATTAAAGTCTACGCTCAATGAGGTGGGTTTGGCTAAAGAATTGATCACCCAGACTTTGGGACCTGCAGCTGATGCTGACTGGTATAAATTGCAACAGTATTTTGAGTACACTGTGGATACATGCTGAAGTCACGGTCGAAGTGACAAGTGCCTACCCAGGCCCCCCTTTAGGTACGACCAGAGTTAATTGTATAATTTACCTCCATAATTGAAATGCATCAGTCTACAGTACTGTATCTTATGAATACTGGTCCACCTACTGACCTTTGCTAATGCAAGTAATGGGATTGCTGAGCAGTGACTATGAAGGAGCTGGGTGTGTGTTTTGTCTTGAAATTTGTATGTGAGTGAATTGAAATGTAGCAATCTCTACCCTGTCAGGACCCATTGAATGTATGCACTCTGATCATGATTTTAGCAGAAGTGATTTCCCTACAAATTGGCGATTTTAACATGAAAATATTCTCACAGTGCGGATTTGCTCATTTGTAGAAATCCTACTATTTAAAAGAATTGTGTGATACTCTTGCATGTGCAGCCAAACTGATATAATTTTCCCTACTTAAAATGTTGCAGAAGACTCTCAATCCTCACATCCACTGTTCTATTTGGAGCGGAAAATATGAAAAAAATACCTCTGCTTGGAAAAGCGGTTGCCATTTTTGTGCGTCTTCAGTTTACAGAAGAATCTCCCTCTGATTAGGGCCTTGTTGGTCCACAGGCCCGAGCTCTGCATTATTCAGATGCAGGCAGTAACACTTTGGCTTTGATGTAGAGCTCTCAACGCGAGACAATGCAAATGACATTTCCCAGCATTTTTTTCCATTAATGAACAGTACTTCAGGGAGCGTAAAGGCAAGAGGCATATAATTTCTGAACTATTTAAATTGCTAATTAGATCTGTACAGGAGGTGTATTCCTAATGCAGACAATTACTACGGCTCCTAAGTGTTTGCCTTACAGTTGCTAATTACTGCAGAAGCCAATTAATTGCTGTTGACTTTTTGTATTCTCTGGCATATCTCCAGTTAATATTTACATGTATAATGAAGACAAAATTGGCAAACACTGTGTCATTTTGTAATGAACAACTCCAGTGTCTAAACAATGAGTACATTATCTCATTTGTGCCTGAAGAGCGCCTCTGATTAGCATATGTTCTCTGCACACAACAAAGGCGTTACTTCAAAAGTGTAAAAACATTATTTAACGAACAGTAGGTAGACCGGTAGAGGTAATGGTGCTCGAGTTCTCCAGAAATACATTTCTTCACACGCAAGTAAATTCAAAAGGGAAGCAAATAAATGAATAAACACGTACTCCCACTGACACTCATTAAGAGATTCGAGAAGGAGCGGTTCTTGAAATGTGTGAGTTTGCTCCCAGCATCAAAATGAACAACAATATGTAAGAATTTATATTTTTGTCACTGCTTTGAATAATGGATAATATCCAGATCATTTGGGAGCATTCAGAAACTACTAAGCCTCCTTTCCTCCCATATAACTCATCACTAAACCTAGACAATCCAAACCATCCTATACCTGCAAACAAGCTTCTTTCAACCTTAACAGTCATGACATACAAACATCGCAACCCAACCTCTTGTCCGCTGTCCACTTCACCCTCACATAAATCAGGCAGTGGCATCATCATCATCTTTCACAGAGTATTTCAAAGTTGTTAATCATACCCATTCTGGACAATTAACATATTTTAGCTTATCTACTGTCCCTCTGGCAACATCAAAAACTTGCGGGATGACTTCAACTACGTCTCCTTACCCATCTTCATGTCTACATCATCTACATTGGCAAGTTCAAACTTCTTGACTGCCCTACTATGAAGGTTATAACACATTCCCTCATTAACTTCTCCTCCTTCTGCAGTGCTACCACACACATCCCCAAATCCGCTGACAACCTTTGAAACAATGAGTGCCTCGTTCTAACCATTACATCATGGCCAATGCCTACAACCCCTCTCTTTTGACTGTGTGCCCACCACCCTTCCACAATGCTTTCAAAACCAGTGGCGGGTCCTCAGCTAAGGTGGAGGAGCGTCTCCCCACTGCACTCGGAGCAGTGTAGAAGGTAAATTAAAATGATAACAGAAGTTATCATTTTATTTGTAGTATCTTTCAGCCAGAATAGGGCAGGGTGGGGCAGGGCTTCAATGAGGTCAAGGGAGGAGGAGTAGTTGCTGCACCTTAAATGTACATGATGGTTTGGCTGACCGTCTGGTGCTGGCCAAACAGTCATGCGCACTTTAAATGTTCTCCACTGGGCTGTAATGCATAGCCTAGGTGGAGAACATGCACAGGCTGTAAGTCCCCATCTAAGCGCAGAACCACACTGCTCAGACCAATCACGAGGCTGCTATCATGGTGACAGCAGCATCATAATTGGCTTAGGGGAGCCTGGGTGCTGTCGAGAGCCAGCAGAACAGTGAGGATAAAGAACTAATTCCTTTAAACAATACTTTCTCTTCACGTCAATACAACATAAAACTTAGATGCCTGTTTCAACAGTATTAATTCTACTCTATGACTGTCTCATCGTGTCACACCAAACAGGTCATACAGAATAACAATACCCACTTGTGTTAAAAAAACACAACATCACCAGACACGAAATCAGGATTCTCAAAAGACCTAACACTACACCCTCTCTCCCAAAACCATAGTAACTCTGAAAGCCACAACATTTCCATTCACAGAGCCATATGTGCCTACTACATCAAAGTGATCTCAAACTGACAGCTAAGGGTGTGTGGAGCTGTGAAGTCAATTAATTCTCTACTTCACTTTACTAAACAATTTACCAGCTTCACAAAATTTGAAGTTTTTCAGGCTTTTAAAAAAATATCAGCGTTAGCCTCTCCTTCTTGGAGAAGAAATCATTTAGACTGTCATAATCAATGGAAAGGAGCAATAGGCAGACTGTTGACACTTGGCGGCAGGTTCCTGTCAGAATGCACCGTACACTCCTCCTTCTGAGCCACAACTTCTCTTTGTCACAATTTCCTCTGCTTTGCGAACCTCTGTCTTTCCCAGGAAAAGTCGTTTTGTTCCAATCACATCCACACAATCCCAGCAGCTCAATCCCTGTCCACACCCACCTGGAAAAGCAAGGAAACTTTGCACACTGTGGTGAAGAATGCAAATGGCAATCTTCACAGGAAAAGCGCTAATTTTACCTCATCCTTATTAATAACAAGTATAAAGTCCTAGTCAAATAAATTAAACATTGCCATAAATACTTTAAGGCTCCCTACCACCCTTTACACTGAAAGAAACCCACAGCCCTGTTTACCAAAGAAATGCAAACAGTGTCCCTGGTATCAATTAATTCACTTTGTCTCCAGCTTTCTAAAGCATACTAGTCAATCTTCTAGGCTTGCCACAGCCCCGAAGCACTCAAAAAGTAGCACTGTAGGTTGTTGAGATGGCATACAAACCATAGGACAATCTGAATTCTATGGGACAGATGTGCTAAGAAATCATTTTAAAAAATGGCTGCAATTTGAGCACTGACTTTTTGAAAAATAATGAGTTTTTTTTAACCGATCTATGTATAAATATGTTGTTTTATGAAAACACAATTCCATATCGGTGATCATATTTAATTAACTTTTTTTTAATGCAGTTTAGTTTTATTAAAGGAAGTGGTTCTGCACTAAAGAAAACAGACATAATTTTTTACAAAGATTTTTTAGGAGTTGGCAGTGATCCCCTGGACCAGCTCCCACTCCCAAACAAACTTTTCTTCTTATTCACAAAAAGGTCCGAACCGACCCCTTCCAATTTGTGACTAGGTCAAAACCTCTTTTGATGGGCCGACACCCTTTCAATACCTTGCGACTGTAATTGTGTACACAAATCATTGATACATATTTGGAAGGGATGGTATAAACACTCATTTTGTGATTCAGTTATCAGTTACCCAATCACAAAAAGGGTTTAGTAGATTTGTAAAAGCAAACTGTTGGACTTGGCCCTTTTTGCAGGTTCACCCCTAAACGTTTTTGCATTTCTTCCTGACTTTTCTTCTGTGTAGTGTTAGTTGGTTCAGACCTCTGGGCACTTTAGCACTATGGTTCAGTGTGAAGTGTGTGCGCTCTGTGCTACATTTAGTGAGAGTTGCCTGCCCTCCCATAGGAATGCATGGGGGATTCCCTGTTCAGTGTGTGTCAGTGGTAATTCCTGTTATGAGAGGAGCAGTATGGTCAGGTCTGGTATGTCTGAAATTGTGAGGATAAATGCTGCGCAATGATGTGTGCAGATTCATTATGACTATGTGAGAAATGCCACTTTCAAAAGTTACCAAACAACTATGGGCCTTGAATCAACTCAGTGACGCAGAAGCGATAAATTTAAACAAAAAAAACCAAAAGCCAGTACTGAGACTTAATAAACTAAACCTAATTCTCCACACAAACCATAAAGTAGATTTATAGCCGTGGTTGGATTGAACCCATCAAAGTTTATTTTTATTTTCAAACTTTCTTCAAGAACATACTACAAAGTATTTCATAAATATGTGCAACAACAACACAAATTAAACGAAATATACAAAAGACATAAAGTGTCATACACCAAAAACCACTTGGACACCTCCAATCATACTTGCTGTATGTATCAACACCTCACTCAACCAACACTGTCAGTCCCAATCATACAAAAGTACACCCATACAACCTAAATCCAGACATACAACAACAACAAAGTGAATCCCAAGTCAACAGAGAAAATCTTTTCAATTGAACAAAAAACGGGTAAAACAAGGTTAAATCTATTAAACAATTGGGCCCTGTGTCCCCAACACTAGATGTATACTCTTTAACCAGCTATTAAATCACAGTTTTGGTTTGACAGGGAAAAACAAAAAGGTTGACGCGTTTCAAACCGGACCCTTTAGTCCAGTTCTCATCAGGACCAAAACGAATCTGAAAGAGGATACAAAGAAACCTCCTTAAATTCATGAACTTATTCAACATTTCATAAAAAGAGAAAGACACAACAAACGCCATGCCTGACAAAAGCCTCCTACCTTAATTTCAACGATGTACTTGAGTGAGTTCGTCAGTGAGAATAGTTTATCTGTGAAAGGACAACACAGAGCTGTAAACACAAGTTAGTCTGCCTAAAACAGAGTCCTCTGTCATTTACGTCATAATGGTGAGCGGGATCTTTCTTTACCTAATAACTTTTAAAAGTTAGCATTTCTGTGTGCTATGTGTCTGCCTGCCTGATGTGTATTGGCTGTCTGATTTTGGAGGAACAGGGCAGACTGAGCCCGACCTGGATTGAATAGAGAGATCTGCAGTTGGAGTATGGGGAGGGGTGAACCTTTGATCTGAGCAGGGCTGTGCCTGGCAAAGTGAATAATGGCTCCAACTTCCACTGTGTGACTGATGGCAGACCCCCTCTTCCTGAAATAATATTAAGATACAGTGGTCTTCAACTATTACTTTCACTCAACTGAATTAATCAATCCATAGTCAATATTGACACATAGTTATGGGATATGTCTCTCAGATCAACCCTAGACAATCAATGTACTAAATTTTGAAGGGAAACAAAAATGAAACAGCAATAATTACAAAATCAGGGGCAATTTTTATTTGTTTTCAACTATCTATATAAAAGTAGCTTTTAGGTTGCCCAAAGAGAGCGTGCAAGAAATAAGAAAAAATCAGGTGCTTAGGAAAGAGAGGAGCAGATAAAGGCATAGAAATATTCACAATATTATTTACACAATGGATCGGTTATGCAATTCACCGTCCTACAACAACCTGGTCTTCAATATCATTTTTTTTCAGATTGTTCATTAGATGGAAACATAACTTCCAAAAACTTTTTTTGCACTAGAAAATGTGTCTCATGGTCCAGGTATTAAAAAGGGAAAGAGCAATGACGTTTCGACTCGTCTTAAGGCTTAAAGGTGAGTTGGACCGTGGCCATGCGAGTCTTCATCAGGACTAGTACAATGGGCAACCCAAGGGGTAGTATTGGCCCTGAAATGAAGTAAAGATTTAAATCAAGTTGTTGCATTAGAATTGCGACCAATTTCAGTCTCGCAAATCAGAGGGCAAAACAATTATTTTTTCTTACCCTACAATGGGGATGGACCAAGTGGAGTATCTTCACTCGTTGTCCCAGGTTTTTGTTTTACCTCCTAAAGATATAATAACGTGGTGAGAGGACTATCTCTTGTTGCTACTCCAAGAAATTTCAAACCAAAAATTGTCTGAACACGTCATACCTTATCCATGATCAGTAGATAGAATAGTTCTTTTTCATGGAAAAGCAGGCCTCAATCTCTGCATATTCAGGTCTCAAGGATTGTGTTTAAAGAAAGTCCTATAAGTAAATAAGGAAACCGATCAAATTCCGGTATTCTCATACATTGTTATGTTTCAATATAGAATTTATTCATTTATAAAGTACTCTGCCATCGTGAAATTAAAATGGCATTTATTTTTGCGTTGTGAATTATGCAAAAACAGGTTTTTTAACGGTAGGTTTTGGAATATACTAGTTGCAGCAAGAACCTTACCCAAAGTAACTTTTGTATATACACATAAAATTCGTGTATCGCCCTGACCATTGGTTCGTGGGCATATATTTGCAAATACCAGTGTTCAATTCTGAAATCCACTGTAGAAACAAGAAGAACGGATCAGATTAACTGGCTCGAAATATGGTTTTTAAAAGAAAAGATCCTTAGTAGCCCCCACGACCAGCCGCGGTCAAAAGAGAGACTCACCGGAATCCAAGTCTTCCTGTTCCTACTGATTACGTTCTGAGCCGACTCGCGCTCAGACGGCGTGTTTAAACTTCCGTCAATGGGTATAGAAAGAGGACTCATAAGTCTTCATCATAACGGGGAGCTGTAATCATCGGTTATGAATTAATTTACATCACGAATAAAGACAAATGTTTAAGATTTAAAGTGTTTACAATAAAAGCATATTGCTATGTTGTCAGAAAAGATCAACCTTGCAACTCCGTCATTTTTAATGGGAGCCGTCGAATTCAATTAATAAATTTCACTATGCTGCTTTCAAGGTGCACAGACGTTTTTTATATATTCGATAAAGGCGTATTAGGTCAACAACGAGTCGCGTTTTTTGCCTCCAATATTTTGTAATGGGAGAGCGTCATATGCGTAACATTCACTCATATGTTTGGAAACCTCAAAATAGCGTGTTGGACCGACTCGTATTCAGACGCCATGTTTGGAAGTGCAATTGAAACATCCAATGGTCTTTTTTGTCTGTCACATGAAAGGTTAGATTACTATTAATCAATATATATGCACACACAATTATGATGGCTATTATTACATATTTGATACACTTTAGTACAAGTAATTCAAATTACCAGGTAATAATCAACAGTGAATATTTTGGTCACATGCAGAAATTCATACAACCAGATCTCAGTATCGTATCTTCAATTAGTGTGTGTAATATACAGCATAAGATTTCAGTAAAAAGGAGGAAAAATCACTAATAAATCTCTAATACATCACAGTAAAACAAGAGGGGGGGGAGAGATCACCCTACATACATTATTGATTGTATAACACATGATTAAAGCATCTGGAACTATACCCAAGGATCAACCAAGGAGACCCCCAGACCTGGCAATTAATTTCATTCATACCTCTAATGTTTCAAATGGGGAATAGAATACTTAAGAGGGCACAATGTACACCTTATTGATTGAATCACCTTTAGAAATAAGTAAACTTTTCATCTGGTAAGCAATTCGTGGGAGTGACAATGTAGATACTTTCATACCTTGAGGAGTGCCACCTGCCTGTTAATTTCCTCCTGTTCGTTTAGACCTTTGTTTACTGTGTTAAGGGAATATATCCATTTACATTCTCTTAGATTTAGCACATTGCCAAAGTCACCTCCCCGTGGATTAGCTTCCACCTTCTCTATGACCCACCATCGAAGACTGTCACAGTCATGTCCAAAAGTCATAAAATGTTCAACTGAAGGTGCGCCTGGTGTTTTGCATCGAATGCGACTGCAATGTTGCAGAATTCTGCATTTCACTCTTTGCGTAGTCTGGCCTATGTACATAAACCCACAGGGGCATACAATGGCATAAATAACCCCTGTGGTGTTACAGTTACTCGATTTGTTGGGAGAAGAGATCGAACCAATGTAGTAGCACACACCAGACGGTCTTCAATCAAAGGAGAGATTGAAGACCCTCTGGTGTGTGCTACTACATTCAATACAAAACGTAGTGCAATAAAGAAATCGATTAATCGTCACTGGCACCTGGTCAGTGAAGAACTGGGAGGCTTACCGCCTCCATTACACGCATTTAGGAAAGGGATGAATGTCAGGGACCACTTGGTTCGATCTCTTCTCCCAACAAATCGAGTTGTAAATCAGACCACACTCTGGGGCCTTCCACCGATCACGGGGCACACTAAATGGGGCACATGTCGGGCATGCCTTCTGACAGTGGAATGTACCACTTTCTCCCACAATGATAAAGTATACACTTTGACTTACCACAGTAACTGTAACACCACAGGGGTTATTTATGCCATCGTATGCCCCTGCAGTCGCATTCGATGCAAAACACCTGGCGCACCTTTAGTTGAACATTTTATGACTTGGACATGACTGTGACAGTCTTCGATGGTGGGTCATAGAGAAGGTGGAAGCTAATCCACGGGGAGGTGACTTTGGCAATGTGCTAAATCTAAGAGAATATAAATGGATATATTCCCTTAACACAGTAAACAAAGGTTTAAACGAACAGGAGGAAATTAACAGGCAGGTGGCACTCCTCAAGGTGTGAAAGTATCTATATTGTCACTCCCACGAATTGCTTACCAGATGAAAAGTTTACTAATTTCTAAATGTGATTCAATCAATAAGGTGTACATTGTGCCCTCTTAAGTATTCTATTCCCCGTTTGAAACATTAGAGGTATGGATGAAATTAATTGCCAGGTCTGGGGGTCTCCTTGGTTGATCCTTGGGTATAGTTCCAGATGCTTTAATCATGTGTTATACAATCAATATGTATGTAGGGTGATCTCTCCCCCCCTCTTGTTTTACTGTGATGTATTAGAGATTTATTAGTGATTTTTCCTCCTTTTTACTGAAATCTTATGCTGTATATTACACACACTAATTGAAAATACGATACTGAGATCTGGTTGTATGAATTTCTGCATGTGACAAAAATATTCACTGTTGATTATTACCTGGTAGTTTGAATTACTTGTACTAAAATGTATCAAATATGTAATAATAACCATCATAATTGTGTGTGCATATATATTGATTAATAGTAATCTAACATTTCACGTGACAGACAAAAAGGACCATTGGATGTTTCAATTGCACTTCCAAACATGGCGTCTGAATACGAGTCGGTCCAACACCCTATTTTGAGGTTTCCAAACATATGAGTGAATGTTACGCATATGACGCTCTCCCATTACAAAATATTGGAGGCAAAAAACGCGACTCGTTGTTGACCTAATACGCCTTTATCGAATATATAAAAAACGTCAGTGCACCTTGAAAGCAGCATAGTGAAATTTATTAATTGAATACGACAGCTCCCATTAAAAATGACGGATTTGCAAGGTTGATCTTTTCTGACAACATGGCAATATGCTTTTATTGTAAACACTTTAAATCTTAAACATTTGTCTTTTTCGTGATGTAAATTAATTCATAACCGATGATTACAGCTCCCCGTTATGATGAAGACTTATGAGTCCTCTTTCTATACCCATTGACGGAAGTTTAAACACGCCGTCTGAGCGCGAGTCGGCTCAGAACGTAATCAGTAGGAACAGGAAGACTTGGATTCCGGTGAGTCTCTCTTTTGACCGCGTCTGGACGTGGGGGCTACTAAGGATCTTTTCTTTTAAAAACCATAGATCGAGCCAGTTAATATGATCCGTTCTTCTTGTTTCTACAGCGGATTTCAGAATTGAACACTGGTATTTCCAAATATATGCCCACGAACCAATGGTCAGGGCGATACACGAATTTTATGTGGATATACAAAAGTTACTTTGGGTAAGGTTCTTGCTGCAACTAGTATATTCCAAAACCTACCGTTAAAAAACCTGTTTTGCATAATTCAAAACGCAAAAATAAATGCCATTTTAATTTCACGATGGCAGAGTACTTTATAAATGAATAAATGCTATATTGAAACATAACAATGTATGAGAATACCGGAATTTGATCGGTTTCCTTATTTACTTATAGGACTTTCTTTAAACACAATCCTTGAGACCTGAATATGCAGAGATTGAGGCCTGCTTTTCCATGAAAAAGAATTATTCTATCTACTGATCGTGGATAAGGAATGACGTGTTCAGACAATTTTTGGTTTGAAATTTCTTGGAGTAGCAACAAGAGATAGTCCTCTGACCACGTTATTATATCTTTAGGAGGTAAAACAAAAACCTGGGACAACGAGTGAAGATACTCCACTTGGTCCATCCCCATTGTAGGGTAAGCAAAAAATAATTGTTTTGCCCTCTGATTTGCGAGACTGAAATTGGTCTCAATTCTAATGCAAAGCTTGATTTAAATCTTTACTTCATTTCAGGGCCAATACTACCCCTTGGGTTGCCCATTGTACTAGACCTGATGGAGACTCGCATGGCCACGGTCCAACTCACCTTTAGGCCTTAAGACGAGTCGAAACGTCGACGCTCTTTCCCTTTTTAATACCTGGACCATGAGACAAATCTTCTAGTGCAAAAAAAGTTTTTGGAAGTTATGTTTCCATCTAATGAAAAATGTGAAAAAAATTGATATTGAAGGCCAGATTGTTGTAGGACGGTGAATTGCATAACCGATCCATTGTGTAAATAATATTGTGAATATTTCTATGCCTTTATCTGCTCCTCTCTTTCCTAAGAACCTGATTTTTTCTTATTTCTTGCACGCTCTCTTTGGGCAACCTAAAAGCTACTTTTATATTGATAGTTGAAAACAAATAAAAATTGCCCCTGATTTTGTAATTATTGCTGTTGCATTTTTGTTTCCCTTCAAAATTTAGTACCTTGATTGTCTAGGGTTGATCTGAGAGACATATCCCATAACTATGTGTCAATATTGACTATGGATTGATTAATTCAGTTGAGTGAAAGTAATAGTTGAAAACCACTGTATCTTAATATTGTATAATACCCAGGTCTTTGACTTTTTGGGTCACCCCATTTTTGTTAATGGTCACCCTCTTCTGAAAGGCAGGATGCTGCCTTGTAAACAAAGGACCACACCAAACTGGTTCTTACTGGATTCAGTCACTTATGACTTTTGAGAACAAAGACTTTGGTTGATATAAATATAGGGCTGTGACCCCATGAGGTTGTTCAGTTCTTGGGCCAGAATCCTGCCGGGGCGTGCTGCTGCTGGGGCCCAGGGGGGCTGCCATGAGGGCTTGCCTCCCTGGGTCCTGCATTGCCCCTTCCTCTCTAAAGACATTTTGGGACCTTTTAATTTGCATGTGTTACTTCTGGATGTCAAGTCGAACCTATGGCCATGTAACTAGAGGGAAAGGACTGTGAAACTTTCAGCTTTCTTGCTGGAGAAACTACCCAAGGGCCTGATTTAGCTTGCCTCCTGCTGTAGTCTCGGGGACATTTGACTTCACCAATGGTTCTACTGCGGGGAAGGCGGGCTGAAAGTTATCGTTATTGCTATTGTGGGCCACCGCAGCTGAGGAGCTGTGGCCGCTGAGTGCCCGCATTTGCCTGTGCTACCAAAGTCATCGTTATCGCTATTGTTGGCCGCCGCAGCTGAGGACCTGTTGCCACTGAGAGCCCGCCTTTTCCTGTGCTACCAAAGTCATCGTTATCGCTATTGTGGGCCGCTGCAGTTGAGGAGCTGTGGATACTGAAGGGCCCGCATTTGCCGTCCGACGAGAATCATCGCCATCGCTATTGTGGGCCACTGCACCTGTGGAGCTGTACCGCTAAGTGCCCGCATTGGCCGTCCTACGAGAACCATTGCAATCGCTATTGTGGCCCGCTGCAGCTGTGGGGCTGTGCCACTGAGTGCCCGCACTAGTCCCTACTTTGTGGAACTTGTTACCACCTGCATGTGCAACTGGGTGCGTGCCTTTAAGCCACGTCCCAGGATTATTGTGAGTGCATGCCATTGACCGCTACAGCTGGGAGCTGTGGGGGGAACATCCTTTACAATGAAACTTTTACAACGCGGTACCATTACCACGCAGGTTTTACAAAGAAAGTTGTTACGACTTGCGCTGGAGGGCGCTGTAGGATAGGGAATAGTTTAATTTACAATCCAACACCTTCCCTACTATCCACGGGGACTGGAGTTGGAATAGAAAATTAAACTATTCCACTATCCAGCGCCCCCCAACGCAAGTCGTTGTAACGACTTGCGTTTTAAAACCTACGTGGTAACGGTACGCGTGGTAAAAGCACGCGTTATACCATCATACATCCAGCTGTGGCCACTGCGAGGACACCCGTTATCACCATAGCTTCCTTGTGAGGTTGCGTGCCGAGCCCCTTTAAATCTCAGGTACATTGTGCACCACCGGGTTCCGTGGATCCCGGCCTCAAACTAAGCTTGTTCCACACGCTTTTTGAGTGCCTTAATTGCTTTTGAAGTAAATCTGTAACTATGTGCATTGTTGCTCCTTGAGCGCTTTTTAGCCTTGTGTTCAGTCAATATAAAGATAAGGCATTTGAGCCCCTTTAAGAAGGCCAGTTGGACAGTGGGATTGTTAGATTTATAGGGCGCCAGGCCATTACATGATTTATGTGGTGCTAGGAAATGTGCTCCCTGTATGATGATTTACGCACCCTGATTTATGCCTCTAATGTGGTTTGATGGTTATGAGGTTGTGCATACTGTGTTTATGTTTGAGTTATTTCCTACTGTGAATTGTACCTCTAACATGAGTTATGCTGGTGAGGTTGGCGCAGAAAGTATTTCAGCTAAATAGAACAAGAGTAGACCCTGCCAGGGTAGCTTTCAAGGTCCCACAGGGGGATCCTAACACTCAAACAAAAGGTGACAAGGGGTTACACATCAGAGTAGGCATTTCATCACATAGAGTCCATACACATTAGTTATAGAAAAATATATATTTTATTTTTCATTAGTCAGGCTAACGTTTTTATAAGGGGTTCAGCATAGATAATCAGAAACACATAAAACATCAAGTGATGGTGAATCTATTATACAGTGTGCCATAAGAGGCTAGTGGTAACATACATTTATTTAAATCCCGCACACTCCCACAGTCATCCACTAATAATACTCTCACTCGCAACCACTAAGAATACTATCACTCACAACCACACTCAATATAATATTTATATGCTCATACATAAACAATAGCGATGGTACATAGCAGCCTGCAGTAAAGATATCTGATAGCCACTAGAGCTAAATTTGTAATGTGGAGGCAAGACAATGTGCATGAGATGGTAGAACAAACACTACACAGTAGCCATCCAGGGGAGTCACGCGAACGCGCGTTCCGATGCTGAGCCTATTTAGGCTGCATCTTCATCAGGGCGAAGAGGATCGGGGGGCGGGGACATGAACACAATGTTTCACACTGTGGGGGGTGGGGGTGTTTTGTGGAGCTTTCGGTATCCAGAGGCCCGTAGACTCCGAGGCTCTGAGAATAACACAGTGGGGGTGCGTGTCAGGAATCAAACACGAGACCACTCACTGAATGGGGTGTGGGAAAACCGATGTTCCACGAAAAAAGTTCTTAGATGAGACTCCTATTCATTTAAATGGATCACTCGGGATCGCGATAGCTGCCCCAAGGTATCGGGGTCCGGATCTGAGGTCCCGAGGATTAGGATGGGGTCGTCTCACAAAGCGCCGCCGGGCTGGTTCCCAATCAGAGGTGAACGGTAAGGGGGGGTTTTCTTGAATGCGCGAGGAGAGAAGCGCCACAGTGGCATCGATTAAGTTCTTTACTTGGGGTACGGATAGGCTTACAAACCGTCCTGGGTCAAAGGGCGGTAACAAGGACCGCTGGGTGGCGTCCTCTGAGAAGAATCGGTAAACAGAAAGTATTTCAACCCAAAATGTGATAATGTGCATAATATGGTTTGTGTTACAGGATGATGATGAGTACAGTGTTTGCCAATAATTACTGGTTGGGGCCTACGTCTATTATATGTTCTACATTTACTATCTTTACTAAGTGATGGTTCAGACAGTGGCCCAAGTGGCCCTGTCATGTGTATATAATCCCCTGTAAATATTGCCCAGTGCCAGGTGGCACAGTGTATATTGTGTGATTACTATTCTAATGTGTTTTATGATAATACAAAAGCTATTTTTATGTAACCTTGTGTGAAATCCCTTTTGTTGTGTGCCTAGTATTTTGTTGCTGTGTGTGTGTTTTACACATTGCCTCCGGGGTAAGCCTGACTGCTCATGCCAAGCTACCAAGGGGGTGAGCAGGGGTTATCTTTAGTGTTAAACTCCCTTGCCCTGACTAGAGTGGTGGTTTCTGACTGGCTTTGGCGCAAGCCTTAGCCAACTAGAAATCCCAGCAGCAGCAGGAGCCACTGTTAGGACTCCTTAGTCACCTCTCTGCGACACATTTCATGGCAGGCTCAATGCCATGAAAGTCAGTGGAAAGCCAACTCAGAAATACTCAGCAGTGCTGCAGCGGCACTGCCAGCATATTGTGGCAACTGATCTCTGCGTGACTCCTGCAGGATCCTGGATACCCTGCGGATGCGGTTGTTTGACCTCCACTCCTGTATTATTGCCAGCAGAGTCGCAGTGTGGCAGTGGTTGGACCCCACCACGAGTACTGCAGTACTATCGGCTTGTGTGCTTGCAATAAGCCCATAAGTATAGTTTGTATCATTGCCTCCTGAAAGTCTATTATAATTTTGTGTTGGGAGTAGTTATTAGTTTTTACTTTGATGTGGTTTAAAATTTCATAGTAAGTTGCACCATGTTTGTTAGACAGCAGTGCATAAATGAGGGGTATAATAGTAGTTATATATGTGAATGGTGGAGGGCACATGTTAAACCATTCATCCATCATCCATGATTCACATTGGATTAGTTTTAGAAGCTTATTTTCAGTTGCAAATAGGATTATTCTTCTATCATTATTGTGATTGTTGTGTAGGAGGAAGATTTCATCTTTATATGTAGTGGTTAAGTATACCTGAATATGCATGTCTTGGTATTGTCTAGGAGCAGTAGGGATTTCACTTGTAGCTTTTTTAGTTTAGTATACGAGCCATTTAAATGTAAAAATAGCTAGTAGCCGACTTGCAATATGTTCAACTACTTTAGTGAGTATGTCTTTTAATTTTTTTTAGTAGTGGGCTGTTAAGAACTCTTGCCGGCCTCTTTTAAATCTTGAAGTACATGCCTTATTTCTAACGCTATTAATGTTACATTTATTTTATTAATTTTTTAAAATTATTATAATATTTATTATCTTGTAATAATGTTTGATTTCTAAAAATGTTTATTGTAAAATAATATTTGCATTGTGAATTGATATCAATCAATCAATCATTTGTAAAGCGCACTACATACCCGCAAGGGTCTCAAGGCGCTGGGGGGGGGGGGGCGCTACTGATCGAACAGCCAGGTCTTGAGTATCCTCCTGAAGGTCAGCAGGTATTGGGTCTGTCGTAGACTCAGTGGGAAGGTGTTCCATGTCTTGACGGCGAAGTGGGAGAAGGATCTCCCACCGGTGGTTGTTCTTCGGATGCGCCGGACGATGGCGAGTGAGAGATCGGCGGAGCGTAGCTGGTGGTTGGGGATGTAGAAGGAGAGCCGTCTGTTGAGGTAGGCTGGGCTGGTCTTGTGGAGTGCCTTGTGTGCATGGGTGAGGAGCTTGAAGGATATCCTCTTGTTGACGGGGAGCCAGTACAGGTTTCTCAGGTGGGGGGTGATGTGGCCGTGACGAGGTACGTCGAGGATCAGTCGTGCCGAGGTGTTTTGGATGTGTTGTAGTCGTTTGATGAGCTTGGTCGGGGCTCCCGCGTAGAGGGCGTTTCTGTAGTCAAGTCTGCTGATGACGAGGGCCTGGTTGACTGTCTTTCTTGTATCTGTCGGGATCCATCTGTAGATGTTGAGGAGCATGCGGAGGGTGTTGGAGCAGGAGCAGGAGACGGCGTTGACTTGCTTGGTCATTGTCAGTCAGTCAGTCATAAAACTTTTATTCGGTTACCATTTTTTGTAGCTATAAAAAGTACAAATTACAGAAAAAATAAAGATATAACACAGATTTAAAATCAACAACAGAAAAATGTATAATCCATTAAAAAAACAACAACATTTTTTTGTTTAAAATAACCAATTAATACTTAGGGTTACATGCATTGTGAAAATTCATAAACATGCTACAGAAAAACTCGAGAAGAGAACAAATAGAAAATTGTCAGTGATCAGAAATTACAGCGATATTTGATACATGATTTTAAAAAGCTAGCCACACACTTTGCTATATATTCAGTTTCCAAGTATTGTAATGCCAAAAATGCAGGGCGGCAGGATCTCAGACCCATTTTACGCAGCAGTGGAATTATCCAGCGTTTGCGGGGGAAATCATAGTATTTGCAAAACAGCACTATGTGAAGTGTCGACTGGGAAGATAAACCGTCACATGGGCATTTCATGATAATTGATGACCAGTCCTGCTGTCTTGGAAATGAGACTAAACAGAAAAAAGAGTTAAATCTGAACCTTGTTAAAAGATATTTTCATAAGAACTCAGATGAAAGGTTAAATAGGGTTGGATGCCTGATGCGTTTTGTATGGTTATAATCTGAGCATTCGTGGGTTTGTGCAATTCTTGGGATAGGCGCAGTGCCCTTAAATGAGATAAACATAGTTTTTTCAGGTCTTTCCTTGAAATGTCCATCAGAGTAGAAGGTTCCATGAAGTAAGAAATACAGTCCAAATCTTTGAAAACATTTCTCACATAGGTGAGCCAGGGGATTTTTGACCAGTTTGCCAGGCCCAGACAGTCCATTACAAGGGAACGAGCCGAATGGCACTGCGGCTTCCTCCAAATTCGGTGCCACAAGAGAATGGGTTGGCATTTGGTGTTATCAGTTAGATAGTCCATTCCCAACTCAATGTGGGAACCGAACGTTGGTGCGCTTTGTGGTACTGCCAATAAATATTTTACAAAGACGTTCTCAACCAGTTGTAAAGTGTCCGAGTCGGTGTAGCCCCAAACCCCTGCACCGTAGACTGCTACGCTGTGGCATTTTGCATTGTAGATTTTTAACAGTTCTGCTGGGGCTGGTTTACCCAATTTCCTCGAGAAGGAGACTAACGCCGGGGTAGCTCTTTGATAAAGTAATTTTCTACTTCTCATGGCCTGTTTCCAACATAGTTTATTGTCTATCAAGATACCCAGATATGGATACACCGTGGTACTTTCCAATTTAGCTTAATCAATATAAATTGATTTTGGTTTCTTTAAGCCATTCCCAATGTTCATTACGTATGATTTTTGAATATTCACTTTCAGGCCCAGGGATGTCATAAAATTGCAGGATTTATTAAGTTGGTTCTGCAGTTGAATAAGGGTTCTGGCTAAAATCACTGAATCGTCCGCATATAAGAGTGCAGGTATTGGACGATTTTTTATAGTTGGGAGGTCCTGGCTCCCTTCCAGCATGGCCAATTCTAGGCCGTTTGTATATAGATTGAATAGGAAGGGAGCCAGGACACACCCCTGTCTGACTCCCTTGTTGATTGGAAATGGGGAGGAAAGTTCCCCGTTCACCCCGTATCTGACACGAGCTGTCGGGCCAGAATAGAGTTCGCCGAGAAAGACAACAAGGGGAGGATCTACCCCCATTTCACTAAGGATTGTCCACAATCTGGCATGCGAAACGCAGTCAAATGCTGCGCTAAGGTCAACATACACAAGGTACAGGTTCCCTTTCTTAGCTCCAACATATTTGCCGATTAGGAGGGCTAGGTTTAATGCCTGCTCAACAGTACCCAGTCCCTCCTGGAACCCATATTGCAGGTCGGTCATGATGCTTGGTCATTGAGAGTGTTGAGTCGAGGATGATTCCTAGGTTGCGTGCGTGGTCGGTGGGTGTTGGGGCTGTCCCCAGTGCCGTCGGCCACCAGGAGTCGTCCCAGGCTCTTTAATCAATAGGTTTCCATATTATTTTGATTACTGTGACCTTTTTCAGGCAGCGCCGGGAAACCCTTGGGTAGCTGAGCACCTTATAAAAGTAAATAACATGACAAACAGAACGTAACAGGGTTGGAGCCGAGGATGAGGACCTCTGTCTTGTCTGAGTTCAGCTTCAGACGGCTGGTCTTCATCCAGTCAGCGACGGCCTTCATTCCTTTGTGGAGGTTGGCTTTGGAGGAGATGGGGTCCTTGGTGAGGGAGAGGATCAGCTGAGTGTCGTCGGCGTGGGAGATTATGTTGAGGTCATGCTATCGGGCTACCTGTGCTAGCGGGGCCATGTAAATGTTAAACAGCGTCGGGCTGAGGGAGGATCCCTGGGTACACCGCAGATGATCTCGGAGGCTTTGGAATGGAATGAGGGGAGGTGGTCGCTCTGGGTACTGCGGGAGAGGAAGAAGTTGGTCCAATCCAGAGCCTTGTCTCGAAACCCTTGTGGCATGGAGGCGTGCGTGTAGTGTGCGGTGGCAGACGATGTCGGTGGTGGCTGAGAGGTCTAGGCGGATGAGTGCTGCGGTCTCGCCGTTGTCCAGCAGGGTCCTGATGTCATCAGTGGCGGCGATGAGGGCAGTCTCAGTGCTGTGGTTGCTGTGGAACCCTGACTGAGAAGGGTCCAGGATTCTGTTTTCTTTGAGGTATCGGGTTAGCTGTCTGTTGACTGTTTTCTCAATGACCTTGGCCGGGAACGGGAGCAGAGAGATGGGCCGGAAGTTCTTGTGGTCTCTTGGGTCTGCCTTAGGTTTTTTGAGTAGGGCGTTGATCTTGAAGCGTTTCCAGATCTCTGGGCAGGTCTCGGTCTTGAGGGAGAGATTGATGACGTTGCACAGGTGGGGTGCGATAGAGCTGCTTGCTCTGTTGAAGACGTAGTGTGGGAATGGGTCTGACGGAGAGCCGGAGTGGATTGTGCGCATGGTCTTGATGGTGTCATCGATGCTCACGGCGGCCTAGGCTAGCAGGGGGTCATGGTTGATGGTGTGCCAGGGTCTGTTGTGCTGCTGTCTGTTAGGGCTGTCTGGGTGTTGAAGCTGTCGTGGATGTCTGCTATGTTAAGGTGGAAGAAGGTGGCGAGGAGTCGCACAGGGCTTGCAAAGGTGGGATGTCGTTGGTGTTGGAGCTGAGGTTGGAGAGTTCCTTCACGATGTTGAAGAGCTCCTTGCTATTGTGTGCGTTGTTGTCGAGGTGGTCTTTGAAGGAGGTCCTCTTGGCCACCCTGATGAGGTGGTGGTGGTTGCGGATGGCGTCCTTGTGTGCTGCGTGGCTGTCCGGAGTTTGTTCACTGTGCCATTTCTTCTCTAGTTTCTGGTAGGCTTGCCTGGAGGCTAGGAGTTCTAGGGTGAACCAGCTGTCCCTCTTGCTAGTGTCTCTGTTGGGGGGTTTCTTCAGTGGGCAAGGGTGTTGGAGCAGTCCTCGATCCAGCGTTTGAGGCTGTGGGCAGCGTCGTCGGTGTTTGGAGGGTTCGGTTGGTGGGCTGAGAGTGAGGTTTGCGTGTAGTTGGTCTTCGGTGATTTTGCTCCAGCAGTGGTGGGGGATCTGTTGGGTGACGTGGTGTGTGATGGGCTTCTGGAAGGTGAAGTGGATGCAGCGGTGGTCAGTCCAGAGGAGTTCGGTGGTGTGGCTGACGGAGACGTGCGGGCTTGAGGAGAAGACGGGGTCGAGTGTGTGGCCGGCAGGGTGGGTGAACGTTGTGACGAGTTGCTTCAGTCCGAGGTTATCGATCAGGGTTGTGGAGTTGTTGTCGTTGTTGTTCTCAAGGTGAAAGTTCAGGTCTCCGAGGAGGATGTATTCGGTGGAGGTCAGGGCGTGCGTGCTGATCAAGTCAGCAATGGAGTCGCTCAACGGGGGGCAGGGTCCGGGGGGTCGGTAGACGATGCTAGTCGAGACCCTGATCCTGTTCTTGTGGATGATTACGATTCCTCCTCCGACTCCGTTGGTGCGGTCTGTGCGGGTGATCTTGTAGCCATCTGGGATGGCTATGGCGATGTCAGGTGCTGAGGAGTCATTAAACCAGGTCTCTGTCAGGAAGGCGACGTCCGGGGATGTTGTGTCGAGCAGGTTCCAGAAGTCGACGGCATGCTTGCGTGCGGAGCAGGTGTTCAGTAACATGCATCGGAGGATATCGTTTTATATAGGAGTAATTTAGTTTTTTTAATGTCTAATTAAATTGTCTGTCTACTTTGTTTATTCATTGATATTTTTATACCCATCTTATTTAATAATGTAATCCCTATTTTTCATGCTAGTATTGTTATTGATAATCCCTATTTTGATATTTTGTATACTGTAAATATATTTAAAGAGTGGACAATATTTTGTGTTTCGATATTTGTGTCTTCGATATTGTTAAATTTAGATATTTTAGACACTGATAATTTTGTCAACGATATATGTGTTCTTTCGATAATGTATAGGATGCCAAAATATTATTTTGACAATATTGTGGTGAGTCAATCTAGTCAAACAAGGATCCAATTTACTGGGTTAAAAACACCAAAAAGACCTAGGAATGACACTTGACCCCAACGATGAAGTGCACGTTCTCTTAGTAGATAAATTAGTTGCAGGATGGAGAATTCACAGTAAGTTCCCGGATGTTTTTTCTGAAAATATGTCATTACTAAAAGGTTTTACACACAATTATGTTGAGGTTTAATGCCACTTCTGTATTGGACTGATTCTGCCCTATTTCCCCACTAATGATGGAACCTTTGAAGAAATAATTTGGTTCCAAAGAGACACAAGGGGTAATAAAGCAAATTTAGAGCTCAGAGTGGTCAGCCCCAATAGTAAGTGGCATAAAAAATGAGGATAGTAGCCAATGCCTTAGTATGGACCTTCGAGACTCCATAATGGGTGGCTAGACATCCCCTACCATTGCATCATGAGTGAGAAATACCAAGTCTCACTCGTGATGCAATGTATTTCAGTGTTCTCGACCTTTTATCACCATACTACCAGGTAAATCTTCATTCATCATATGTAGGTCATAAGCAGTGGAAGGCGGGGTCAAAAGTTATAGTTAGTATGCTAAATATAAGTGGTGAATTTCTGTGGGTTTTGTTAAAAACATTAATGTCGTCACTGAGAAATTCACCTAAATATAATGTTACTTTAACCTTTGATTTCTTCCAGTGAATTTCTAAGTTTCTAATACAAAAAATGAAAACAGATATGTTTTTATACCAACTATGAATTTCTAGGTTTTTTCTAAAGTAAATACATTTTTAGGATGACTGTAGGTATGGTATCATTACTTTATAATATATGTTCTGTTCAGACTTTAGTAAAAGTATTGTTACTTAATATAAAACAGGATATAGGTCACAGTTTTTCCTAAAACCTGTCTTGAAGAAGTTTATGAAAAATGCATGGAGATTTGACATTTTGGGACCCCCTTTTTTCTCAACCCCCATTGGACCGATTGCCCTGAAATTTTCCAGGAAAGAGCCGAGGTAGATGAACTTTTTTGGAGCAAATTTTGGGAAAATTCATTAAATGGAGCCAAAGTTATTAGCAAACCAAATAATGCTTCATCTAAGGAAAAGCAGGCCTAACTATAACTACCAACTGGCACCCCTCCATGCACAGTTTTCTCATTAATAACTTTATTGAAAATGTTACAATGATATTATCAATGATGTCATAGAAGATTTCATGACTGATGTGGGTAATTAGAAATGCATGGCGAGGGTGAGAGTTATAGTTACCTTAGGGCACAAGTTATAGTTTCTTGAGATAATTAGAACTATATCTGCTGAATTCTCATGGCCTTGTGTGTGTAAAATCTGCACCTAACTATAATGTCTCCTTCTTTTTTTTATGTGAATTTTCTAAGAGTTTTTAAATTCTAGTTCCTAACTGTAGCCTCCCTGTAACCTTTGGTTGTTTTCAGTGAATTTGCAGGGTTTTTCTAATGTAAAGTAATATTTAATTGCCTTATGTTAATCCAACCACTGCCACGCATGGCCAATGCCCCAAATGCAGCCAAGCCTACTACTCGCAGCAGCCAACCTGGACCAATTTTTTAGATTTTCCTGCAGACTCCTCCGTGCATTCACAGGAAAATGAAATAAAAAATGTTTGGCCCCAGCAGGGACCATGTGGGACACCAACATCCGGCCTAAGGGGTCAGGGTATTCCTACCGTGCCCCGTTGTCCTTTTTCATGTTTTTCCTTTGGACTCGTCCAAGTCTAAGTAACAAGATGCCTGCCACCACTTCCTGTTTGAAGTGGTGGCAGCAAATCTGATCTCACCATGAGAGCTGTCAGATCCACTGACCCTCCGCATCTCTAGATATTGTTTCCTGCGCTCCTGCAGGCTAGGAAACACACATTGCTCTCACCGGGCAGGAGCATGCTGAAACAACTGCTCCTACTGGGCAGGAGCAATGCCAGCTCCAGCAGAAGGCAGGGAGCCAACTGGGGCCATGGTGGCCCTGGGGCCCCCTAAAACCCCAAACTTGCTTATTGGTGGGTACCCAGGGTGGACACCAGGGCATCCACCTACAAATTATTATTAAATTAATATTATATTTATTAAATTAGTTTGTAAGGCGCACAGCTACCCGGAGGTTTCCCGGCGCCAAGGACAGAAGCGTCAGAGGTCACCTTTACTGGTTAAATAGCCAGGTCTTAAGGCTTTTACGGAAGCTAACATGATTAATTTCATGACGAAGAGAGATAGGGAGGGTGTTCCACAGAACAGGTGCCAGGTTAGAGAAGGAGTGCCCCCCCCCATGCGGACAGATTTAAATCTTGGGACTGAGTATTTGGCCAGGGAGGATGATCTAAGCGAGCGTGCTGGGAGGTATGGCTGGACTAAGGAGCCTAAAGAGTGAGGAGCAATACCGAGTTTAATTTTATGCATAAAGCACATGGCTTTAAATTTGGTTCGGTTTTCGATTCTCAGCCAGAGAAGGTCCCGAAGGGTACCTGAGATGGAAGATGTTTTCGGAACATGACATTGGAACCTTGCCGCAGCATTCTGTACCATCTGTAATCTATGGATTACTTCTTTATTGGCTCCCAGATACAGGATTTTGCCATAGTCCAGTCTCAAGACTATCAGTGCTTGAATTATTGTCCTCTGAGTTGAACTTGGCAGCATCCATATTATCTTCCTAAGCCACCTCAGGATGGTAAAACATGTGGAAGCGCTTTTTGTAGCTTGTTGTCTCGTGGAAAATTGGTCATCAATCATTATACCCAAATTGCAGGCGGATTGAACGGGCTGGGGAACTGGACCCATTTCTGGGGGCCAATGGCGGGGGCCCCACATATCTTTATTTTTTCCTATGATCTGATACTGTTTTCTCACTATTTAATTTTAGCCAATTGTTATTCGTCCAGCTGGCTATTTTGGATAGACCTGTCTGTAGCGAGGAAGTTTTAGAGGTCTTATTGGCAGAAAGAGAGAAAAGAAGCTGGGAAGCTGCGTACGAGAAAATAGACAACCCAGCTTCTTCCTCTATGGTGGCAAGTGGGCCAACATAGAGATTAAATAACACGGGGCTCAGAACCGAGCCCTGTGGAACACCGAAAGGGGATTTATAAATCTTAGAGCAGGCTGAAGTGGAGAAAACCTGGAAGGTTCTTCCAGTAAGAAAGTTCCCAATCCATTCCAGCGGCAGGCCCCCAATACCTCGTGATTGTAGAACTTTAAAGAGAGTATGGTGTGACACTGTATCAAAGAAAGCACTTAGGTCTAACAAGATAAGTGCAGCTGTTTCTCCTTTATCCAGTAATCTACGGATAGTTTCAGTGACCCACAGAAGAGTTGTTTCTGTCGAGTACTTGGCCCTGAAACCTGATTGAGATCTGTGTAAGGTCTCATTTGTTTCCACAAATTGAACTAACTGTCTATTCACATGTTTTTCTAATATTTTAGAAAAAACAGGGAGCAGAGAGATCGGTCGAAAATTAGATGGTTCTGCTGGATCTGCATTGGATTTTTTCAGTAGGGGAACTACCATCACATGTTTCCACTCTGCTGGCAAAACCACCTCTTTCAATGAGGCATTAAGTAGTTCCATTATGGGCTGTAAGGAACTATGCTATATTTTTTGAAGAATCTGAACTGGTAGTGGGTCTTTCGGCGAGCCTGATTTAAGACCGTTCAGAATCTCTTTAAAAGACATCAAGTCGAGTGGTAGCCAGTTCATAATTTTATTGTAGGGCGCCAGATCAGATGTCACCTCTGTTTTCTTATCTTCAAGGGTAGAGAGTACGGTGTTCATTTTGAGTTCCAGCTTATTAGTTGATAGTTCTGTATACATTTTTTCTACCTTCTCAATAAAAAATTTAGCCACAGTGTCACGGTTTCATTAAGTGCCTGTGGTAACTGTTGACAAGATGCTCCTGACAACTCGCCCATTAGTTTGAACAATACTTTAGCATTGCTCTGGGCAGGTAGTATGGTGTCGTAATTAAACCGTGCACGTGAGCTTTTACATAGGGAATTATAGTTTCTTTTGGCCGTTTTATAAATAGTCCTAGATTCTGAGGCGTAATCCTTATGCCATTGTCTTTCCAAGGCCTTACACTTAGATTTTTCTGCTTTTAGGTTTTCCGTGAACCAAGGGGCAGGTGGACGGTGGTTATTTAGTTTTTTCGAAGACAAAGGAAGACAGACATTTACAGAGTCCAAGATCCAGGTTGTACGGTACAAATAAAGCAGACCCTTGAGGATGGGGCCCCCAGGACCACAATAGGCTCTGGGAGGAGGTATGCATGGCATGCTCCTTTTTATTGGAATTCTTTCCAAGGATGGGGTCGCCAGAGCCAGAAGTGACTCAGGGATTGGGGCCACATGCCTCATCCCTTTAAAAAAAATACCCCAGTGGATGAAGTCCACAGAGCCTGAAGGCCAACCCTATAAAGTGCACAGCCAAAGAGGTTGGGTGTCTGCAGGGGCTTTGGATGTAGGGTGTGGTTGCAGACCAGGCACTGCTGCCAACCTTATCTCTAACCCTGGGCGAAGTTTGTGAAGTAGCGCTACGCGTAGCTATGCGAAGTGCACATTGCACTACGCGAGCTACCCGTAACGCTACGTGAACTGCGTAGTGCGCTGTTCGTGATGATTGCACAGTGCCGGATGCTTGTCCGTACTGTGCAATCATTGAAAACGGCATCTTGCACAGTACGACCTGTCTTTTACTGCCGCTTGAGTAGATTTTTACTTGAGCGGCAGCTTTCTCAACACGGACTGGTAGTTTCTCATCGCGAGCGGTCGCCAGCATACGATACCACTCGCAATGAGGCGCCTGGCCTCCCCGCGTTGAGAAGCTCGCCGGGAGGTTTATTTTCCACAGTCGCGATCGGCAACTTGATGTTGCTGATCTTGAACGAGGAAAAAGTCTCGCCGGGATGTCATTTTACTTGCTCGCAGTCGCCAACTTGATGTTGAGGACCACGAGCAAGCAAAAAATGACTGCTGCACTACGCTACGCGTGTTTGCACTGTGCTACATGCAATTCACGTAGTGCGAAGTAGCGCAAACTTTGCAAAGTAAGTGAGCGTAGCATTGTGCTTTGCCCAGGCTTACTTAACACATGCATGGTCTGTGAGGGGTTGAGTGCAGGGTGTAATTAAATAGGACATAATTACCATTTTAAAGTATACCATAACTTTAACCTTTAGCTTTTTCAGTACATTTTTTGTTTTTTTTAACCTAAAGAAATATTTTATTACCATACATAAAACCTTGCTGTGCACAGCCTTTAAGCAGCGCAGGGCTGCAAGTAGCCATGTCCAGTTGCCAGCCCTTCACAGGCAATCTGGCTGTCAGGAACTTTTTGAAACAAAAGTCTATTCCCACCCAGCAGGAGCATTTTCAAAGCAGCCAGAGATAAAGTGTAAGGGTTGGCCCGGGGCCCCAGGGCCTTTTAAAATTCAGAGAGGGGGGCTGCACAATCCCTCCCCTATAATTAAATGTTCACCTCAGAGAATAGGGTCCCCATGGCTGGCTCAGGGAGGGGATAATGTGTAGACCCTCCCCTAGATTTTAACATTTGCCCAGGAGGATAGGGTCTCCGGGGCCTTGATGAGGCTCAGAGAGGAGAGCGTGCATACCTCTCCTTCAATTTTCACAGCAACACATAGCCACAATTTTTTTTTGAAATGCTGCGATCCCTTAAGAGTCCCATGGGACTTCTATGGGATTGCAGTGTTTTTTAAAATAAACAAATTATTTTAACCCCCACAGGCCCTAGGGGGGAGAGTCTTCATACCATAACCCCAATACTATTTTTAACATGAAACTCAGAACAGTAGATTAAGACCCCAAGTCTTGACTGCAGCAGTCTTCTTCATGTTGCAGGCAGCTAATTAGAGACCTTGCTCTCACAGGATCATATCTCCCATGTTAGCAAAGTAGCCCAAGGAAATAAAAAAGCCCTGGGGCAATAAACACACTCCAATGTTTGTAAATTGGGTGCAAGGGACTTTCCTGAGAGTCCCTTGAGCTGAACAGTCCAGATATGCAAATATTTTTTTCTTAAGAAAATACAAAAAAGTAAATGCAAACAGGAAGTGACATTTACCACTGTATCTCATCAAAACCTGCTTTATATTGAAAGGTCCTATACATTGCCCCACATTTACTAAGCACTGTAGACACTATTTGAATTGCGAGTCTTCGTTCAAGCTGCTTTGTATCACCTACAAAACGATACATGGGGCAGGACCACTTTTCATGAGGAATAAAATCCACCAAAGGAACATCCACTCTAGATTGGCACCTCACTTCAAAATTCCACCATACATAAAAAAACATAGGCAGCACATTTTTCTCTGTTCTAGCAGCCAAAATATGAAACTCTTTACCCCAAACATAAATTCCATTGATGACTACCTTATCTTCAGAAGACTCCTCAAGAGTTGGCTCCTCCCTACATAACCATCATATGCAAACATAACTATACAGCATATCCCTCTGTATATAAGCATTTATTTGGACTATAGTTGTGTGCCGACATATGTGAATTGCTTTGTATCAACATGTTTAGAAAATATGTTTTAAATATATTGCTATTCGTTAGTTCTGCTAAACAAATGTACTTATTACTCATGCTACTATTATTCTATGTTTAACATGTATATAAGTGACAGCAGAAATAAATTAATCTTTTATGATATCATAACTATTTATCTTCTATTGATTCATACTGAATTACAAACAAATATGAATAAAAAACTAATTAACTTTAAATATAGCAAGACTCACTTGAAAGTCTGAGTTTAATCAATTCAATTAATTTCAACTATCTTTATTCAGATAAAAAACATATCCACAAAAGAGGCAAGCACATGCAATAAATAAATACATAATCATAAAATTGTTAAAAGCAACAACATGATTCTTTAAACAGTACAAACTATAAAGTGTAGTTAGACAGATTTCATTGAGATGCTGGCTCTAACAGCTATTTTCAGGAATGTGCCCACATGGGTTATTAGCTCATCCTTGCCCAGTACGAGGAGAGTTTTGTAAGCATCTCTAGAACCAACATAAGGTCTTTTTTTTTTTAAAGGCTTTGTATATTGTTCATAGAACTTATAAAAAAAAAATATATATAATAGGGTAAAGCCCATTACATGGACAAGGAATAAAATCAAGATTTGCTTGAAAGCCCAGAGGGAATCATAGTAGATACTTGACAGTGTCAGCTCTTAGGTGGAACAGGAGGCCACGCTCCCATCGACCCATTGGTTTAGTCAGATAGCTGGATAAGTGTTAATTGCTCTCAATATTTAAGTACACAACTATGCTAGATTTGCTGAACTGTGTGGCCAGTATTTCCTTGTTGTAGCACCCATACAGGGCTGCCCGCAACTCTTTTTTTGTTTACAGTAGCTAGATCATTCGGGTTATCAAAAGCATTTCTATAACTAATACTGCGTAAACTGAATCTTACCTCCACTGACCATGGGGTTTCCATGACCTTCTCGCATTTAAGGCAGTCAACTATAATATATCTGGTGATGATGATGATGATGATGATGATGATTGGGAATTTATACCGCGCAACTTAGCCCAAGGGCATCAAGGGGCACTTGTGAGGGACGGCACCTTGGTTTTTCATATGCTTAACCAAAATAGGGCAGGACGCACTCTAATAAAATCTTTGATATAGTGTAGCTTAAGTTCTCTGTGGCACACAAATTGAGAAAAAGAGATTGGGGGCCCAGAAGCCTGCGACAAAACCTATTCTCCTCAAGCTGAATATTATGACATTTGGCAATGCTCCAATCCTCGGCACTGTATGTATATATAGGTAGAATAGCCCCCCTCCTGGGTTGGGGCAGGCTAAGTACTGCGTCAACTGACCCATAAAACTTGGTCTTGCAGTAAGCAGTATGGTCTGTCCACAGACTGTTAGCAGCAAAAACCAAATCCAGGTAAGAAATAGTGCTGGTGCTTAATAAACTCTGGTCCCCAACCTGGGGAATGTTCAGTGCCTACTTCTGAGGTCCGCAGGTCATTATAAAAGACCTTTTAAGAGATGTACACATATCTAAAGAGGCCATAAAATCATCAAAGCCTCGCACTAAAAGACGCAGGGCTTTAAGGGTGCGGCCCATTAGGACTGCATCATCAGCGTAGAATAGGGATGGAAGTATAAGCCTGTTGATTCTTGGGACATCATTAGTGAGAGTAAATAAAAACGTATAAATTATTAATATATACAATAACAAGTAATGGGACCAGAACAAAGCCCTGCCTTACTCCTCTAAAAACACCAATATCATTGGAAACTTCCACTTTTGTATTAATTCAAATTCTAACTTTCCGATTTCGGTGTAGATAGGCTAAGAAATGCACTATTGTCTAATCCATTCCAGTTTCCAACAGGACAGACCATAACCGCGAACAGTTAACAAAATCAAATGCAGAGGTCAAATCATAAACGCCAGGTAGATTGCTGAGAATTTAGCGATTGAGTATTTCCCAATTATCAAATTTAAATTGAGGGACTGTTTTATTATGCCCCCCTTATTTCTAAAACCCAATTGGCAGGAATGTAAAATAGTGCTCTCCTCTGCCCAATCTTTGATCTTAATATATTGGACCCTACCCAGTATTTTCAACATTTGTCCATGAGAGAAATGGGCCTGTAGCAACTCGTTTGCAAGCGATCGCCCTTTTTAAAAATTGGTATGATGATGGAAGTTGGCCATTTGCTTGGCAATGGGGAGGTATTTAAATTGTTAAAAACATTAAGAAAAAGGGGGCCCAGATATCAGGATTATGTTTATTGAGGTCTATCGGCACCCCGTCTGGTCCTGTGGCCTTGCTGACTATGCTCCGAGTTATAGCTTTCTCTAATTCTGAATGAGAAATTACGATTCCCTTAGAATTTGGCAGCTCTGGCAGTTCCTTATAATGTTGTGGAGCTGCATATATTCCTGAATATGTGCCCCCTGGCCTCACTAGTAATATTATAGCTTATAAGTGAGAGAACTTGGTCCACCGCCCGCATTTCTTTTATGGTGGTCCAAAATAGTTTACCATTCTTTTGGCACGCAGTGTTAGCAAGCGAATCCCATCAGGAGATCAGTAACTCTTCCCTCCTTGATGAAATTACAAGCTTATATTTTTTCCTCAACATTTGTACTGTCTGTGAACATGGTGGGTTCCCCAACAGAGTCCTACGCAGCTGTTGGTTTGCTACTGAGCATTCATGATTAAACCATCTAGGGGTGCAAGATGAAGAGAGAATAGGTTTCATAAGCTCAGTCCTGATGGTCAAACAAAGATTAGAGAATGCAATGACCACTTCAGAATTAGGATTAGCTGGTGTCAGACAAACCTCTAACAGTGCAAGGTTCTCCCTTACCACTTCATTAAGTAACTACTCAGGGTCAGCCCCTCGACACACCAATCGGAGATTATCTGTGGAAGGTACCAAATTCCTTGTGCCACACTCTATTTCATATTCAGGCTCAGGCGTCATTTTAAAAGCCACTTTTATTGGGTTATAGTCACTATACAGTGTCACCACGACTTTGCCAAAAAAGAGAAAATCCTCTAGATTAGGGGAGATAAAAATATAATCAATTGATGTGGCGCAGCCCCTTCCTCTAAACATCAGGAGAGATATAGCATTACTTACATCGACAGTGATATCCATGACATAACTAAGAGTTTGGATTAACAGCTGTTTCATTAACTATACACCCCTGTTACCAGTTGGGGCTCTGGTCGATTTGCTACAGCCAGAATCCTTTCCTGTCAATTTAGCATTAAAATCACTGTCCAGGCAAATGCCTACTGTATAATCAAAGTTTTTGAGTTTCTTAGGGCAGTGATATAATCAAAAAGATTGATACAATTAGTATTAGGTTTATTATGGAAGTCATTATAGTACAAATAAAACAGATAAAGTGTCATGCCTCTTTTATATCTTGAAAGTTATCATTATGGGTGGGTATAATCATGGTACAACCCCCTGCAGTAATGTTCACCCATATTGCTAAACCACCAGTAGGGCGGCCTGTTTTGGGTAGTGAGGAAAGGATATTATAACACTCAAACCCTTCAAGATTGATATTTTTGGTGGCCCAAGTTTCCTGAAACATTAAGATGTCACATAGTATAATTAACTGAAGCTAATCATCTGATAATATCTTTGATTGTAGGCCAGTCATGTTCCAGCTTAATATTTTCATAACCTGGCTGTCATGTACCGGAGAACCTGCTATGACCTTTAAGAAGTGCACCAAGGTCGAATGTGATAAACATGCGGATGGCAAATCCCCCCCTATCAACAATTGAAACCAGTCAGTCATGGGCTTCAAGGTCATTCAATGCTGCAAACCTGTTCTGGTTGGATAGGGGAGGTATTCCAAACAGAATACAGCTAGCAGATGGTTTGTAGGAATATCCTCGTGGGAGAGACCAAATTTGGGTATACCTTCCAGAAGGTTATTCCTGGCTGTTCACTAGCACCCTAACCATACGAGGTCTACGAAGATTGATTACAACACATTCACCTACGATATTTTTAGGCGAGTCGCCCGCCCATTCAACTCTCCACATCATCATTATTTCATTCATCTTTAGAGTGTTAAACTGTTTATACTTAGATAACCAATTGGTACATTTATTGCATAATTCGGCCCAAGATTCCTTACTGTTGTGTCTTAGGTGGCCACTCCTGCAAACACCAACACATAAGGGCAGGCTGCTGGGGAAGACAATATGCATCTAGGTTAGTGTTAGGACTAGACACACTTGAGGTATTGTTAGGGTGTAGTTGACTTGGAATGGTGCTATAATTTTTACTTAATATTTCTAGGTGGTGGGTGGGTGTAGATGCAAGATTAAAACCAATTGCAGACCTAAGATGACCTAGCTAACTCAGCTCAGGTGGACCACCTCAACCTCCATCTAAGGTGTGTGAGTGGGTACTACTGTTGTGTGGCGTTTTAGGCTCCGAGTGAATTTTCTCGATTCATGCCCTTATATAGGTACAATTCACATTGCCCTAATATAGGCATAGAAATCAATCCCTTATTTAGACATAGCCAATGCAGACCAAATACAGGCATGGTTACTTCCATCCGTACCAAACGTCACAACGATTTCTTAAAAATCGGCTTAAGCAGTCAGGGACCTTCCCTTGCTTGAATATTGATTTGTCCAAGAACTCATGTACTTTACAAAGAACTACTATTCCCTAGGGGATCTTTCCTGCCGTTATTATGCCCGACTTTACGTCAAACTAGGCACCTTCAAGGTATAAATATGCCTTCACTTGCTCTAGCAAGACCCGGCAAGTGCTGAAGGAAGCCAACCCTCCAGCTGACGCACTGATCGAGAGGCTGCATTTCTCAGCCAGCTCTAGTGTTTCTAAGCTCCCCTTGCTGGGTGTTGGGAAATCGAGTCCCTAGACTGAGATACCAAACCTCCTTCATTCTAAACTAAGGTATGGAGCTGATTAGAACCTAAAGAAATCTTGGATAGATTCTTGGCAAAGAAAAGTAAACCTATGCTACACAATACTTAATTCTTCCGATGTACTAGACTTAGGTTGGTTACATTTGGGTAAGCATATTTTAGAAGCACCAGTTGAGTATTTTTAGTCATTGTTATTTATGTATGTATTTATATATGGTTTAGAAACCATACAATGCTCTTACAGTATTATTTTATAATGTTGTTCTCGCTGTATGCATTATACTTTGCAGTCTGCATTACGATTGTAGCAGTTCACTTTTCTTGCATGAGAAAGAAGACTGTTCAATAAAACCTTTTATTGAAAACGCCCATCTCTCTATTTCTCTGCACCTCTGTAGAAATGAAGCATGCACGATTGACTGAGTGAAATACCTATCTATTGTGTCCACAACTCTAGAGATATATTTCTTATTCTTGGGAAACAAAGTTGCCGTGTTTATGCAGTTGTCAGAAACGAATCCCTTCTTTTGAATTTGAGAAAGTTTCTAGTGACCTCTGAGCTAGCTGGCACTCACTATTAAGTTTAATATATTCGATAGAGACCTAGTCGACCCCAGTCCTACGTCTAATCTATAGGACATATTATTCCAATGTGCAGAGCCTATTGGGAATATAGGAAGTACACTACATGGCGCCCAACCTTTGGTAAGGCACTAATTTAACGCTAGATATTAAAGTAACTCAGTTGTACTTTTCTCAAATACTCCAATAGATGTCTGGAGTGGGTAAAAGGATAAAATATCCGCCATAACTGAGTAGGAAGAAAATACTATGTATTAGTTTTTGGTTTGTTCAACGTTGAAGGATACAGTGTTCCAAAATATTGTGCACCTTATCTTTGTTTCCTTAAAACTTCCTCTGCAACTTTCATTAAACAATGTCGAATAACGGCGACAACAACGCAACCGGTGGAGCTGCAGCAGATGCAGCCCTACCAGTCTTTGACGTTACAGGTTTCCAAGAGACCGATGCGGATGCTATAATCTTCCCAGAAAATTTAAGGAAAGCCATCACTATAAAACTTATATAAATGGCCTATCATCAAGAGATGGTAGGGTAGTTTTTGTGATTGAGGCACATGAATATCATCAGATAGAGGTATTCTATCCATGGATTATCTTCCCTGAAGCAAATCCAGTATCACATGTGTTTCACTTCTACAAAGAATAGGAACATCAAACGGAATACATTCCTTTCGAGGATATTTAAATTCCACTAACTTACCAAGAGCATGCGCTCTGGTTTAAAGGCACCCTACAACATCAGAATCACATTACCAGGATCGGTCCACTAAGTAGACCAGGAGCAACATGGCCGGTATTAGCCAGCTATACACCACATCCTGCCATTGAAGAAATTTCAAATGTGGAACTATTAGTTCAACTTAAACAACTAATAAAAATACACAGACAATTAATTCAATATGTAATGCGGACTCTAACAGTCCAACCTCCTATACGGATATCACAACAAACCCCTTACCAGGGGAACACAATTAAAATTACACCACAGACTATACAATCAGTCATTGGTAAATTACCAGCAAAAAGGGAACAAATTCCATTCTGGATAGCTCAAAAAATTACTCAAATCGAGGCAGTATTTCCTGATACTACCCCTCATGAGAAACACAAGATTTTAACAATCTGTTTACCAATGGGGATCGCACCACACCTGGAGGACTGCGACACTTAGGGTACAGTCTTTGCTGTAATCTACAGCAAAACACATGGTGTTCCGTCTATGGCGGTAATACCAGACGTCCTGAAACAGATTCAAAATGAATACGGGGCAGAACCTGCTTGAAATCGAGGTATGAAATTACTGAAAGATTTCAAACAGGTCTCAACAATAATATTAGCTAATAATAAAGGTAAAGCAGCATCCGTGGCGATCCGCCAAAAGTTAAGAGAATTTGATGTAACTGAGCAACCTCAGGAACTAGCCAGAACAATCGCGAAATCCTATGAAAAACTAGGTAGAGACAGTTTGGGTGGTAAACCAGTGAAATCCCAACTGACTGAAAGTATTGAAAAGGTATTTATTAAAAACACTCTCACTCTTCCTAAAAGGAAGTGGGAGAACACTAAACAAACTTCTAAAGAGAAGCGTTCTCAATCCCGAGGTAGGTCTCCTCAAAAGGAGCCCTCTGAAAGGAGGGATAACCTCAGGAACAGGGATAATTTGAGAAAACCTGATAGATATCAAGATACTGATACACGTTCCTCTCGTACCTTTCAGACCTCATCACAGAAATCGGAAAGAAGAGGATGATCAGAACACAAGGAAGAATGCGTGAAGTCCAAAGACAATCAGCACGTTCCAAAAAATAAACCAAATAGAAGGTAGCAGGTCTAAAAATAAGACATGCCGAGGATCTTGAGGACACAACACAAGAACAGGAAGTGGGCTCAGACAATGTTGGACAGCACAGCAGAAGTAACCGTAGCTCCCAAGATCTTGAAGGATCATCTGGAGACAGTGGACTTGAATGAGTACATCCAAGTTGAAACTGCTGATACCAGGGTTAGTGTCCCACACAAGTTATATGAAATAACACTACGGATGGAGGGGGATATAACTAGGAAAATAAGAGCACTATTTTGGGAGAAGCTCTCTAAGGGTTATGACATTCATCTAGCTGAACAAGACTGGCCACCTGAATTTGTCAGGGAGTGCCCACATGGGGAAGACATCATTATACCAGCCTTCTCCAATCATATTCCAATTCATAAAAAATATACTTATGCCAGGAAATGGGCAATAGCTCAGGCTCCTGCATTATATAAAAATCATGTAGGATGGGATGAGGATTCTCCTCAACATAAAATCCAGTTAAAATCTCAACCAACTGCACAGAAGCAGTGCCCAGTTAAGCAGGAAGCTAAAAGACAGGTAGGGAGATCTTAGATCAACTTGAATTGAAACATGCACCTCGTCCATGAACAATCCTTTGTTTCCTGTCTCCAAACCAGACAATACATATTGTCTTGTTTTGGATTACAGACATTTAAACTTCTGTTGCAAAACTCTTGCAGTACAAAATGCACACAGTGCAGCATTAATGAAGAACATTGTGCGTAAAAAATATAAAACTACATTAGATACTTCTAACGGTTTCTTCTGTCAAAACATTGCACCGGAAGCAGGTATTTGACCGCTTTCTCAATTATGGGGACACAGCGTCAATTCTGTAGTCTCCCTCAGCGATTCAAGAATTGTCCAGGATTATTTTCAGCCAGAGTAACAGAGGTACTACAAACCTATGATGATGAGGCATTATCATATGTCGATGATATCTATCTAACAGACGATGACTTGGATAGGCACTTGAACAGGGTGAACACCATAATACTTGACTTCGCCATCTAAAGGGTATAAATTCAATTCCAAGAAATCAAGAATTGCCCATTTAAACATACTTTTTCTAGGATACGAGTTATCAAGTGAAGGCAAAAAGCGTGGCAGCCAACTTTCTTGAGAAATGTGCGCTGCTCCAACCTCAAAAAACGCTGAAAAACTTACAGTCAATTCTAGGTTTCCCACATTTCTGAAGAACTTACATTCTAAATTACGCAGAAAGGGTTAAACCTCTCTACAAATTAATCAAACCTGATTTCAAAACAGTTAATTGGACTCAAAAACACACAGAAATTTTACGTTCGGTACAAACAGACATGTTTGTACAAACACGCGTAAACATACGCAACCTAGTGATCCGAATCATTCCAGGAAGATGCGGATTCACGTACTTAACTTTTAATGAAGGAGAAAAAGTACCTATTGCTTATAAATCACACTTGTACACACAAGCAGAAATTAAATTCACTTCTACAGAGAAAATTCTGACAGCGGTTCAAACTGCAGTAGCAAAAGACGGAGCCCTCGCAAAGGGTAAGCGCATAATGGTTATTACTCCTGTACCTGCCTTAGAGGGAGTGACAAAAGCGAGCATTCCGAATCCAAAGGCTTTAAATTCGAGATGGATACAATGGGTGAATTATTTTGCTGCAACAGACGTTGAATACATTTTTTACCCTTATTTGAAAACACAAGAATTTCCACAATACAAACTAGAATGTCCTCTGCCGACTCAGATTCTTCCTCTAGAACAGTACAGGTGTATCATTTATACAGATTGATCAGCAGAACCCTCAATAGGGGGTAAACAAGCTTATAGTGCTGCTTGCGCAATCGTTAAAGGTTGCTGGCGCGATGGTAAATTCTAACCTATGGTCACTAAAACTCAATCTCTAGCAGACTTAACAGCTCAGTGAGCTGAACTACAAAAATTCAAGATGGCGCTTGAAAATACTGATCGCGAATTCCCCACACTCAGAGTGTGTGATTCCTATTATTGCATTCAATCTTATAATGAATACTTGCAGTACTGGATTGAAAACGGTTTCAAAGATGCGAAAGGTGGCATAATCAAGCATAAGTTGCTCTGGGAACAAGTAGTTCAGTTACGAAAAATACTACAAAAGGCTCACGTAATACATACACTGAGTCATCAACGAGATGGCGTTCATGTTGCAGGGAATTCATTGGCTGATGATGCTGCGAAGGCAGCTGTGCAAACTGCTTCCGTAGCAGCAATCACTCGTTCAAAAACTAAAATAGACGGTGAAATAATGCAAGCTATCAATGCTTCAAGCAAAGACAGTGGTAAAACATTACCAAAAGCCTTTCCACTCCAATACTCGTATATAACTGATGCGAATAATGTTCTGTTTGCTCGAATCTCTGGTGTAAGGGATAGAGTAATTCCAAACATGGAACATAGATAAGGACTAATTTTAGCAGCACATGAACAGCTCGCCTCTGCACACGCAGGTGTTTCTGCCACAGTGTCATTATTAAAACAGCTATACTGTTGGCTGCCCATGAGGAAACAGACCAGAAACTATGTTTTGAAATGTGAGATCTGCCAAAAGATGAAAGTCTCTACTGTGAAACATCCTGCGCAGACGCCCTTGTTAATTTCAGATAAACCATTAACGTGCGTTTACCTGGATCACTGCGGTCCCTTGCAGAGGGATGGTGACTGTAAATATATCATGGTCGCAGTGGATTCGTGCTCAAGATTCATTTGGATGTGGCCTCAGCGCTTGGCTGACGCCTGAACTGTTATAAAAGATTTGCGAGTCTTTATCGGCACATACGCAGTCGGCACGCTACATTCTGACCAGGGTCCTGCGTTTAGCTCAAAAGCTTACAAGGAGGCCATGGCCAATCTGGGCGTTGCATTGCGATATTCTAGTCTATTCCATCCTGAGGGAAATTCCGTTGTGGAGAGAAAAAAACGGGACATAAAGCAATCTATAACAACTAAGGTACTAGGCTCAGGTGACGGGTGGGTCAATCATCTAATAAGTGTCCAACGTAGTCTTAACAATCTTCCAAGAAGTTCTCTAGGGGAAATCACTCCATATGAAATCCTTTTTGGAACTAGAATGATTGTCCAGGACCTTGATCGTCACACTTCAATTGTAGAACAAAAACCTGTTGATATCAAAGACCGTTTGGCTGTTTTGCAGGACTCTAATGAAACAAGAAAAAGTCAAAGCAACACATTGCAGAAGCCAAATGACCACTGAAGAAAAAACACCGGTCCAAGCAAGGCCTGCCTGGATTCCAAAGATTGGGGATCTAGTCAAGGAAAAGATCGCGGACAAGAAGGAATTTGGGCCTTCTTACAGACAATGTGTGGTGGTTTTTATTTTTTAATTTTTATTTTTACATGTGAATGGTGAGAATAATAAACTCTCTCTTAGGCTGGTAAAGATGAGAGCACAATGTGCTTGTTAAAATACCCCTCACACACTAAAAAAATCCTTTAGTGTCATGCTTCATCATGGGGGTCTTCCCGTCCCTCTACGGGGCGGGGCGTGCTGCGACCTGACGAACTACGCGGGAGCACTATAAATGTGACAGAGGCTATGTGACAGTGCAGGGTGAGTGATGTCAGTGAAGTTTAGGGACCTATCTATGTGTGGGTGTTAAAAAATTAAAAATTCCCTGGCTAGTAGAAAAAAATGATTTATTCACTTCTCTAGCTGGGAACATTAAGAAGGGGGTTTTGAGGTAGAGCGATTAGCTTGCTACCTGGTCTACATGTTTCATAAGCAGTCCCCTACTGCTTACTCGTCAGGACCTTCCAGTGGCCCCTACTAGAAAACGCTCGGTTTCTAAATTGGTATGCCTACAGTCCTAAAAACTAGCAGCAAAAATCAGCTGGTAGTTTTAGCTTCCGGGCATGAGCTGGCCTAGTGGAAGCAAGATAAAAATTTATCAAAAAAGTGGACCTATTGCGGTCTCTGTAAAGGAAATGGGAAATAGAGAGAGAAATACACCAGATTTATACAATTGTTTAGATAATCTGTCAATCAGCACAAGTTATTGACGGTGCTACCGGTCTCACTATACGTCCTTGTTGGCACGTTTCATAAAGAATATACTTAAAACTTTATGTACAGAGGAAAGGTGCATTCTACCATCCCCTGGTTGTTCGTTTGTACTTGGTGACCGAACATCGTGTAGCCCCATAGAATTAGGGCTGGCTTGTATCAACACACACACAATCATAACTCAATGCACACATCAGCATCTCACAGGGTTAAAATTAGAGGGACCCGATTCCTTCGAGAGGAATATTCATTTGAAAGGAATTATTCAAAACAGTCATTAGAGTCACTGTTGGACGCAAAAAAGTTTTTGATACATACTACTTTGGCACACGTTGTATGCCCCATGAGCTGACAGACGGTAGGTGTTCCCCATGGTAATCTGCAAAAAAAAGATTTAGTGTCATGATGAAGCATGACACTAAAGGATTTTTTTAGTGTGTGAGGGGTATTTTAACAAGCACATTGTGCTCTCATCTTTACCACCCTAAGAGAGAGTTTATTATTCTCACCATTCACATGTAAAAATAAAAATTAAAAAATAAAAACCACCACACATTGATAGAATCCCTATGTTTATGTATATCTATTTGGAGGGTGATTCTGTCAATACCTCTACACTTCCTCTACTGTTTTGGCCTTCTTACAGACAACCAGTACCTGTGTTAGCAATCCACGGATCGAGAACAATGTTACTGCTGCCCCTTGCTGGAAGAAAGGAGAATAGGTTTGTATCCATCAACCTGGTCAAACCACATCATGTGGCCGATCATAAGTAGTAGGCCAAGTGTTCTCCAAAGATTTGGCAGACACCCGAATCTGGCTACAATCCAAAAGGTTCAAACTGAGAAACTGATAACCTTTGAAGACTCTGCAGTACAGAATAAAGGACTATGCAACAAAGCCATGGAACTTGTGCCTCTTGAGACCCAAATAACAGTTTGTCAAGAAATGCCTGTCTACATTGAAATAGCATCTGACTATACTAATATGACGAGTGATCAAGTGGTTCCAGTGATTTCATCAAATCCTGAAGCCATCCCCACAATTGACAGAACTTCCTCTGGCTTTTTCATTAACTTTGATACGTTTTCCGAGGATCCCAGCTAAAAGAACTTTTAAAGAACAAGCAACAGAACTCTTTCATCAACTGGAAAAAACATATCTGGTTTCACCATGGGTTGAAGTATGGATTGTTTTAGGTGTACTTTTTCCTCTACTTTGGTTGACTCTGGTATTTACCTTAGGAATGCTGATCAATGGGAGATATAGTAAAAAGGACACAGCAAGTAAGAACATCAACTTACTCTTCAAACCACACAAATCATCCCATCATGAACAAAGAGACTTGTCATCAGTGAACATCACAGCCGTTCCTATACCTGGTGGTATAGCTTGGGACAGAACTGATTATGACATCGTTGGTCCTGCAGAGCTGTTGAAGATTCTACACCAATTCAAGGTTTCCTTGAGTGACTTTGTTTCACCCAGGACCTTTTCTGATGATTGGGAGACTGTTAATAATATGATGTCAGACTTAGAAATGTCTGCAAAATTTACAAATCATGAATACTTATTATTATTATTATTTAGCGATTTATAAAGCGCCTGGTGACCCGGAGGCATCCCCGCGCTAATGATACATGTGAAGGCCAGAGGGGAAAAGGGAGCTTATTTGGTGAAAAGCAAAGTTTTTAATTTTTTACGGAAGAGGAGGTGGCAGGGTTCCAGTCGCAGGCAGCGGGGGAGTGAGTTCCATCCTGCGGAAGCTTTTACTGCGAACCGTCTACCGCCGGTGCGCGCCTTCCTAAATCTCAGAACGATGGCCAAACGTTCGTTGTCCGAGCGTAGAAGTCTAGGGGCCTTGTGAGGGGTGACCATGTCTCTCAGGATAGAGGGGCCAAGCCCATTGAGGAGTTTGTGGGCAGTACACATCGCTTTGAATTCTACCCTCTGACGCACTGGAAGCCAGTGTAGGGCCTTGAGCGCTGGTCTGGCCGAGGTTCTTGAAGGAAGGCCCATAAGGAGCCGGGCTGCTGCGTTTTGAGTTCGCTGGAGTTTGGCCAGGGTGGATTCAGGGGCTCCCAGGTAGACAGCGTTGCTATAGTCTAGCCGACCGAGGATCAAACCTTGAATCAAGAGTTTCCTAGATAGGGGCGGAAGTATTGGGAGGATTTTGCGGATGGAACGCATGAGTCCGAAGCAGGTGCCAGCTGTTTTGGCTGCCTGGGTCTTCATGGACAGCTCTGGCTCAAGCCAGATTCCCAAGGTCTTGATTTCTGGTTTCGGGGTGGGCACCTCACCGAAAACGTCTGGCCAGACCGATGGGGGGATGGTGGTCCATTTCTTGCCCATGAGCATAACTTCGGTTTTCGATCCGTTGAGCTTCAGAGATGACTCGCACATCCAGTGGTGGATTTCCTGGAGGCAGTTCAACAGATTGTCCGGGTGATTGTCAAGATGAGAAAGTGAGACAACCAGTTGCGTGTCGTCCGCATAGCTCACTATCTTGATTCCGAAGGGGGAGACGACATCCTCGAGGGGGGCCATGTAGGCGTTAAACAAGGTAGGGCTTAATGACGACCCCTGGGGGACTCCACTAGTGAGGGGGAGAGGGGCTGATCGGGAATTACCGTCCCAAACCTGGAAGGAGCGACCTGATAGAAAAGATTCTATCCACGCAAGTGCCGTGTCCGCGAGTCCCGCCACGGCCAGCCGGTGGAGTAGGACACGGTGATTCACCGTGTCAAAGGCTGCACTGAGGTCCAGGAGGATCACTGCCACTGATCCTCCTGAATCCAAAATGCACCTAGCCTCCTCAATGACAGCGAGGAGGGCGGTGTCTGTGCCGTGGCCCGGGCGGAACCCAGTTTGGGACCGACGTAGAAGATTATTTGACTCAAAGAATTGGGACTTCAAAGGTTCATCAGATTATGAACAAATGTATTGTTATAATCACTATGGTCATCATTTCTGGCATAAATCTGTAAATCCTAGAAATGTATTCACTTATAATCAATGGGAACATTGTCCGACGCCACCAAAGGTTAGCTCTAAAACATTTTATGACAAATTTCCATACTTTTCAGATTTTAATGTTTCAAATTCAGAAACATTTTACTTTAAAAATGTTAATAGAACAGGAATGAAATGTATGTTGATAAATACAAAGCAAATGTATTCTGCTGCCTTTTATGCTCAGCTGTCTACTTTAGGCTTTGACTTTTGGAAAGACAATATTGAGACAAAAACTGTCTGGGGCACAAAAGAATGGCAGGTGCAGGGCTTAGAAGCTTTATTTAGAGCCTGAATTATCCCAGAACAAATAATGTTTTGGAATGACACTGTTCAACAGACATCTTGTCTTGGATTAGCTAAGATAAAAGATTTAAACAAACCGTCAATACCAACACCAACACCTGAAAGAAGTAACACTTCAGAGGGGGTGGTTGACGTAAAAACTATTTTACTTAACAACAGAACAGATCCTGAAAGGAAAAAATGGTTAATCTGGCCCACAGACACAAACAACTGTCAAGATAGATTCCTGAACAAGACACAAGGGTTCACATTCACTAGGCCAGATCCAAGATATGTCCAGAGACAACATCCAGGGATAGTAACATCATACAGTGTGGGAAAACTGTGCCTTGAGTGGCTACAAAAATCTACACTAAAGGAAGTAAAACAACACTTATCTTTACTTAAAGATGGCGTTGATTTAAGGGACTTCTTACAAGGACCTGCAAAACCGCGTCATAAACGTTTTATATACGCCGGTATCTATGCCATTTATAATGAAGCATGGAAAACAACACAAGCAGAGACTGCAGACCAAATCCGAGAAATTGATCATATTAATTTAGAGAAATCTCTCTCTGTAGTTGACAATGGGTTAACAACTCTGTCATCCAGAATGTATTCTTTGGGCAGTATAGTATCCTCTGCCATTGACATAATGGAACCGGACTTCGTCATGCTACAACATGGTCAGTCACAATTGCGTTCTATAATGCTTTTGGGCTGGACGTTGCAAAACCTTCGTTCTGGCTATGTGCCTTGGCATCTAATCAACATCTCGTCATTGTTTTCTGAATTTAACCTTACAGATAAACACATCACTTTGGCACAGAGGGGAGCAGACTATACGGTGCTGAGCACTGAAAAATTGGAAAGATTACGATTAACTGTTTCTGAGAAACCAGCAACACAATGGATAATACACGGTCCCTTCACTCTGCCTGTTGCAATTTTTCATTTTCATTATTGTTTGAAACATGTGCCAGCAGGCTTGTATGAAAGGTTATGTAAAGAATACATCAAGACATCCTGGTATTTAACATATACACACAAATGTTGGAGTGGGGGAAAAGAAGTGTTTCTTAGTGGTACGAATTGGGAAAATGCACTAAGCGGGTCACTCTTAAGTCAGGGTATTAATTTACACAGCGCCTGCGATGGTTCCTCGAACAACTAATTCTGCCACCGGCAAGGCTCTCCAGCTGCAATGATTGATCCAATTTATAGGCAGCTTTCTAATGGAAGTAAGCTTTCTAATGGAAGTTACATTATGTTGAATGATCACAGCTGCTGTGGCATGTTGCCAGGAACCCCCTATCTCGTAACTGTGTCAGCCAGGGTCACTTGCTGTATGCAAGTATTGTTTCCTAAAACTAAGACAGACGGGGAGTCGCCATTATGGCCTTCACTGAACATCTCTTCTATACGAATTGATACTTTAAGCAGAATGAAAGCCATTCTTATACAAAAAACTGTGCCACTGACCTCGGCCAAAGAGACGTATGATCTGCAGGTTGCAAGGACTTCTGCAGAGATACATGCCCTTTTATCGACAAACTGCCCTATACATTTCTCAGAAATGTTAGGTCGTATCTTAAACATGTCTGATACGAGTGGTATTGTACATGTATTTAAGACAATTTTTTATGGACTGTTAGCACCCTTTGAAGCAGTCCTAGGCATATTTCCAAACTTTGTGCACTCTGTGTTTGGCGGCCTACCTCTTGTTTTGGGGCCCATAGCTGGGATACTATGTTTGTTCCTTCTGCTCCGATATGGCAAGCCAAGTTACCATCGACACCCAGATCACCTTGGAGAACACCCTCCTGGCAATGAAGTGTCATAAGCACATGATACAAATACTGGGCTTGACTCGTTTAAGACATTTGAATAACACGTGGTTTCTATCATTCTGACCAATCTGCCAAGATTGCATCTTACCTGTTCTAAGATGCCTGCTATGTGGAGAAGAATGCGTGCTAGACATCTGTCTGACACTCCCATCAGTCCTGCCAATGGAAGTTGATGCTTTGCTTGAACCGGTATCAGCTCATGCACTGTGTTGTCCCCAGAGGCTACCAATCCCGATGACGGCATTCATTGAGATCTCACTGACGCAAAATGCAGACGGTGAGATAGTTGTAGCAACAGGCACACAGGTACCATCTACTTCGAACATTGCTAATGCGGCTGACGCTGATGGCGATGCTTCTCATCTATGTGCGGTTGATCAGCTTAACGAAGTAGTCCAACTTGCACCTATAGTAGTAGACAAATTCTTTACCAGCTTAGAAGATTTGATGTTTTCTCCAAACAATGACACTGACTTTTAAAGTTAGCACACAGTATTCTGTGAGACTCTAAATTCGACCTTCACGTTCCAAAACAAACTTCTAACTTTGGAACTCTATTTTTCTAGGATTTGATTTATTTTTTCCAAAATTGAACTTTTTTGGGGGCACAAAGTAATCTGCTTGAAGTAGAACTATTCCTAGAGAACAAGAATTCTTTGAATACTTCCAAGAGACAATATTTGACCTTGTCGACATCCAGACAATTGATATATTCTGTCATGGAATGGTCTTGACTTTTTCTTCTGTATTTAAGAGCCATTTCATAAATGTATTTTCATGATTCATTTGGATAGCTTTTTTTAAATGTAATTTATTTGCTTTGAATGAAGCATTGCTTTTAAATGTGTACAGCGCAAATACTCTTTTTGTGTACAACATTTCGAATGCATTTTTAGGTATTTTTGGGTGGTTTTTTTAACACATAATTTTTAGACACGTTTTAGGTGTTTTAGAACTTAGTAATGTCGTACATAATAAAGTGGAGTGGGTGTTGTGTGGCGTTTTAGGCTCCGAGTGAATTTTCCCGATTCATGCCCTTATATAGGTACAATTCACATTGCCCTAATATAGGCATAGAAATCAATCCCTTATTTAGACATAGTCATGCAGACCAAATACAGGTATAGCTACTTTCACCCGTACCAAACGTTACAACGATTTATTGGAAAATCGGCTTAAGCAGTCAGGGACCTTCCCTTGCTTGAATAATGATTTGTCCAAGAACTCATGTACTTTCCAAAGAACTACTATTCCCTAGGGGTTCTTTCCTGACGTTATTATGCCCGACTTTACGTCAAACTAGACACCTTCAAGGTATAAATATGCCTTCACTTACTCTAGCAAGACATGGTGGTTCGGAGCAGTTCGACTATCTACTTGCCCGACGCAGCTCGCTACATCAAGGGCCGAAGGAAGCCGACCCTCCAGCTGACGCACTGATCGAGAGGCTGCATTTCTCTCAGTGAGAATCCATCTCCAGTGTTTCCAAGCTCCCCTTGCGGGGTGTTGGGAAATTGAGTCCCTAGACTGAGATACCAGACCTCCTTCATTCTAAAATAAGGTATGGAGTTGATTAGAACCTAGAGAAATCTTGGATAGATTCTTGGCAAAGAAAACTAAACTTATGCTACACAATACTTACTTCCTCCCATGTACTAGACTTAGGTTAGGTACATTGGGGTAGACGTATTTTAGAAGAACCAGTTGAGTATTTGTAATCATTGTTATTTATGTATGTATTTATATATGGTTTAGAAACCATACAATGCTCTTACAGTATTATTTTATAATATTGTTCTCGCTGTACGCATTATACTTTGCAGTCTGCATTACGATTGTAGCAGTTCACTTTTCTTGCAAGAGAAACAAGACTGTTGAATAAAACCTTTTATTGAAAACGCCTGTCTCGCTATTTCGCTGCACCTCTGTAAAAATGAAGCATGGACGATTGACTGAGTGAAATACCTATCTATTGTTTCCATGACTCTAGAGATATATTTCTTATTCTTGGGAAACTAAGTTGTCATGTTTATGCGGTTATACGTCTAATCTATAGGATATATTATTCCAATGCGCAGAGCCTATTGGGAATATAGGAACTACACTACACTACTAAAGTAGTTGTGCGAAGCCGTAGTATTTAAGGGCGGTCGGACATCTCCCTGTATACCTTTCTTCAATGAGGTGCAGTAAGCAGACCTCCTAGGGGACAGTGATTTAAAGTAGCAACACAATCTTTGGGTGCAAAGCTATTCGAATGCCCCTCCCCCACCTTGGTGTCAGAAGTGGGCATGTTAAAAGGAGATACATGTTCACAGAATCTATTCATGATAGTTTCCAAGTTAATTAGGCGGTCCAAAAGGGGATTACGTTTTTTATCTAGTAAGTCACCAACATAGGAATGGATATCCAGGATGCCTAGTCGCTTCATGATGTACCGGTGCGTGGAGGTTTCTTTCTCTTGGTGCAGGTGTACTTTCCTAGTGTCCTTTTGTGTTCAGCCACACCAGCCACAGATGCAGAGGCGGCTACTGTAACATGTTGGGTTGAAGGTGAGCCACATTCAGGGACAAACCCATCAATTTGTGAAACAACACAAGAAGCGATGAGCGTGTGCAAGGGGGCGTTCCCATCATGTCAAGAGGTTGGTGTGGTGCCACAACCTGGCTCAATAGGTAATGCATCATACCCCAGAGACAATCTATGATCTGTAAGTTCAATTTCACCAGATACTATATTAACCACCCTCGTCAGCATACTGTCAATGGTAACAGAGGTCCGTGCAGTACTAGAAGAAGCTGAGGTAGAAGCTAACGGGCCAGTTCTTTCCCTATAATTACTCCATGCAGCAAAGAAAACTGTCACCTTGTCTTGCTGCTGTGTACTTGGCTTGAATCAAAGAGGGAGGGCCCAGCCCAGCCTCTGCCAGCCACTGGCGGGTGCAGACGGGTGCTGCTGGAGCCCAGCCACCAATTTATAAAGCGCCTCCAGGTGCGGGCGTGGCGGCATCAGTGCGCGGCTGCTGCCGTGATTCCTTCTGAGGCTTGTGGTCTTCCCCCTACAGTCTCCACAAGCCGCAAAGCTATCTAAAAGCCAGAGTGAGTTTATTAAATACAACTTAAATCTACATATAATACCTTCCATATACATATACACCTTCCATGGACTTATGTATCTTTATATTTATTACTTTGCTTCAAATTCAGCATCTCCAATGCACTACCCTATATCTCACTCTATACCTTTCGCAATATATCCTCTACCTCCACTCTGACTCATCTCAAACCTCATTCTACTTTTCTCTCCAATGCACTACCATGTTTCTCACCCTGTACCTTTCTCAATATATCCTCTACCTTCTCTCTCTCTCACTCATCCCAAACCCCATTCTAGTACTACGATCCTCAAAATAACCCTTTCTAGACTTTCCCCTCCTTTACCCCTCCATGCATCATCACATACCTCTTTTGTTTCCAAACCTCATTCTACTACTCTCTCCAGCGCACTACCCTATTTGTCACCCTAGACTTCTCACAATATATCCTCTATCCCCAACTCTCTCACTCATCCCAAACCCCATTCTACTACTATGATCCCAAAGATAACTCTTTCTAGAATCCTCCCTCCTCAACCCCTCCTTGCATCATCTCATACCGTTTTACTATTCAGATCTCCAAAACAACATTTCTAAACCCTTCCCTCTGAATTTTCCACCTCCACCTCCCCTTTACTCATCCCAAAGCTCCTCATACTGCTATGAGCTCAACTAAAAAAACATTTTAAATGCTTCCTTCTTCTATCCCTCCACTATCCTTTTCAATCCATATACCAGACTAACATGTCCATCACTCAAATTAATTTCCTAATTCCCTATACTAATTTCCCCAATAATTGTACTTGGGTTCCGGAGTAGAGTGCTACTCGCCAAAAAGTACTTCAACAGCCCATCAGTGGTAGCAAGAGCTATGTAAATGCATACCCTTCTGTCTTCTATCCCTCCACTATCCTTTTCAATCCCAATAACAGACCAACATGTCCACTGCTCTAATAATTTTCATATTTCCTTGCACTAATTCACCACTAATCCTATTTAGGTTCCAGAGTAGCGTGCTACTCACTGAAAAAGCACTTTGACACCTCGTCAGGGGTAGTAAGCGCTATATAAATGCAATTACAATAAAACATTTCACTGCTGCATAATTTCCTGAAGATATTATAATCAAGTTCTACCACTCTGATTATTTAAATGAAGACATTCTGACTGTGTTTTTATATTAAGTAACAAACATACAGGCTGACAAAACCATGTTTTTTTTATCTCGTCTTATTTATCGGCATTTCTTTATCGCAGTATACTTTTCTTTATCTCGTGCCCTTCAGGGAGTCCTACTGAAACTGAAATGTACTATCTACATTGTAGGTGTAACTGGCTTATATACGAAATGTGCGCATGGTTCTTGACGCTTTTTCCTTCCAAACCATTCAACACAAGGTGTCAAGGACTTATACAAAGAGAAAGAGAGGTTCCGAGAAAACACAGACAGAGAAAGCTGCAAAGGTTATCTTCACCTGCCGTTTTCAATTGCCCGTGATTTATGCTGGAAGATACGTTCAGAATGCTGCTGCATCAAGAGACAGATATGACCCCACAGTTCCTCTATTGATTACTGTCCTCCTAGTCCCAGGAGAAGCACTTGTCTTCTTGCACTGAAGAGGATGCTGCTAGATGCAGGGACAAGGAAACCTTCGCCGAGGCGACTATTTCTTGTGATATATGGGCATACCATTTCACCAGTTCACTCTCACAACAATCCTGTGGGTGTTTTTATTTCCCGTGTCTTTTTCAGGATGTGCCTCTGAATAATTTATATATGGGAGACACCTGCTTGGATGCTCTTCCCATTTCTTTGTGCACACTCCATCTTGTCTGCCAGGTTGCAGGCGATGATGGCATTTGCTTCCCCCATATGGCCTATTATAGCTGTGCTGATTGCACGTAGCAGAGGCCTGGGTCATTAATTCTTATCAACCCAGATGGACCACGGGGTGTCATCACATAAATAGACTACTGTAGGGCAGCTGATAGTTCAAAAAGCACCTGTCTTCAGTGACAGATGACACTTGAACCACCGGCTATGGTGGATAGTAACAAAGTAATGTTTTATTTAAGATGATGCATCTCAGCTGTACAAAATAGAAAATACTTTCAGTATCACTATTAAACACTGTTAAAGATAAGACGTGTATTCGTAACATGTGTAATGGTAAAGCGCACGTTCACGCAGAAGGGGATCTTGGCGCTAAATAACAGATGTTTATTGTTACCCAACTCAATAGTACTCATTTACAATAGAATCATTAAGTAACCAGCAGTTTATAAGAAAAGGAATGGGAAAATAGCAAAATCCAAAAGCTGAAGAAAATATGGGTATGCAATATACATTGCAAGTAGGAGATCTTTCCTTAATTTTATAGTACTGTTCACCAACTTTGATAAAAAAAATATACATATACTTCAGTTTTCCATTGAAAGGTGCTTTGTTGGACTCTGCTTGTAGAATGGGTTTGCTCGATATATTTTGCAAATAATAATTGAAGGTTAGGCTTTATTCTAGTGTAAGTCATTTTAATAGCACTATTTCTGGCCGTCTGGCAGTGGTGGAACATATGGTCTGATTATGATGGGCCTGGTAAGCCCGTGTTGGTTGCACACTCTTTTAGTGCCCAAAACATGTTTACTATCCATCTGCAGTTTTTGGGCGTTCACAGCCATAATTTGCAACCGGAAAACATGAAACAAATTGCTGGTGCAAAGGGAGCAAAACGTCAATTTATGCTCTTAGTGTCAGTTTCCACATAGGGGAAGATCTATTAACAATTTACACCACTGTAAAGTCATACAAAGTGATGCACAGTCTTGAGAAAGTATTTACTTTTGAGTGCAAAACGTTTTTGTGCTGAAAATATGTATTTACAGTAGTGTGAATAGAGGTTTGCACTACTGTGAGTCAAGGGAACAGTCCATGAGAGGTACTTGGGCATTTAAAAGCTACCACTCATGGATTTTGACACAAAGCCAGTTATTCAAAGATTGTCAGACCTGGCTTTGCATAAGAAAATAACACTTTATTGAGACAGTGTTAAACATAAAACACAACAAACTGGGAAGTCTGAAATCCAACTGGCATTTAACAAAAAAAAAAAAAATAGCAGGCAGCAAAGCAATAGATCAGAAGATAATTTTCATTTCAACAGACTAGGGTTTTCACTGGAAAATGGTCAGTTGGAGCCTAGAGCTTAAAAACATTCAATATCGACTTAGCATATATAGTTTCTCTCAATACCAGTCAATGTAACATGACCATGGGGCAAAAATGTGTTATTCTCAGAAAAAACGTATCCAATGTGCAGATGTCAGGATATTCCCCTCATGGAAGTGCAGGACACCCCATATTTTTGCTTTCCTCTGCCTCCCTTTGCTGAACCCGTTTTTGTTGGTTTTTAGGATTCTATGCACTTTTTCCCTGCTAACCAGTGCTAAAGTGTTTGTGCTCCCCTGCAGGATATGTTGCCCTAGAGACCAGCTAACTCACAGTGCTACCATAAGCCCCCCTAGCCTTGACAGGGAGTAAATAGTTTCTGGCATCCACTGAACATGACAACTCTGACCCCTCAGGGATCGTGGAAACAGATCAGAACCTTTTGCTCAGTCACTTGTGCTTACTTGTTCTCAGAGTGATATAGAGAGAATACACAGTGGGATGCTTCCCACATATTTATTGAACCAACATTATTCTTGTATAAAATACATGTGCTGCGACAATCAGTAGACAGAAGCAGATGAAGGTGATTACAAGTACTAACAGATTGTATAGTAGATACAGTTCTACCATGGTGCTAAAACAGTGTATATATGCAGGCATATGATACAAGGCAGCCTTGCGATGTGCGTATAGATTAGTGATGTTATGCACCGTGGATGAAGATAGAAGGACATTTGTACATAGTGTGAAGTAGGGTCTTGTACATGATGTTCAAGGCAACATGGTAATAATATGTGACGCTAGATGTGTAAACAAAGTAGTTTCAGAGGAACTAATCCAACATTGTGGTGCACGCAACTATGTGCCAAAGGTGTCAGCAGAAATGTTGATGTGAAAAATAGGACAATGTAAGAAATAGGCTGTTTCATTACATGGGCGTAACCCGGGCACATATACCCACTCCTCATACTAAAAGTTGATTAATAAAAGCTATCTAAAAGCCAGCAAGCAATAATGGAGCAGAGTTAAAAAACAATTTTGAAAACTACTCTTAAAATCCTCTAAAAGGAAGCTTCCATTTAAAATATTCATATAAAAGCTTTGAAGTCATGATAGTATTTGAAATCTCAAGTACTCAGAAAGCCATGGTGCCTAAAATAAATAAAGCAAAAGCTGCTTGATTCATTTTGTTTTAAAACAGGCAAATTGTTCCCCCACATGAAAAAAGGCAATTATTTATGTGTTCTGAGTGATAGACGCAAATTTTCTGTTGTCCACAACGGCAGACAACGTTCCCAGAGGTGCACCTCGAAGCATGTTTATGGAGCAAAGGTGATTCTAACCAGTTCCCGCAGCAGCCACTGAGGGAGGGACTGCATCCAGTAAGCATATCGTAGAGCGGGTGTCCATTTCACTAGGAGCCAAAGCATTTCAGGGCGGCTCAAAAAATGCATTCATCAGCAATGGAATACGCTGGGGACAACAATACCCATGGGCCTATAAGGGGTCCATTAGTACCTCAATGTCAAGTGGCGCAACCGATTGTGATCCAAGGCATAGAACCAATGCACATTCATAGTTGCAAAGCAGGGAGCAGAATTAAGGTTGTACACAGTGAAGCCAAACAGGTCTGAAAGACAAGAATCAGTGCTCATTCTGTTCTCGAAGCCGAGGAGTGCTGAAGCTCAAGGCATCGCAGCACAAGCAGTGCTGTCTCTATTACAGGTAGAAGCAGGACATCCATTGTAGAGGAGAAATATGGAAATAAGTAGTGGGACAAGGAAGAGCCCTCCAAAAACATTTCCCAATACGGTGTATGTGAAAGATGGTATAACTTAGAAAATTGTCAGAAAGGTGCTAACCAGTCCAGAGCCAATACATTTTAAAAAGTGCACTATTCCCTTTGCATCAGACGTGTTAAAGATACGGTGAACCAGCTCCCCTAGCTGCAGTGGGAGGTTAGTATGCTGTAGCGTCTGAATCTCGGAAGAGGACTTTGAACTCGGAGATCAAACGTCTCTCTGGTTGATGTTAAGGCCACATCTTTTTGAATAAGCATGGCTTTCAGTTTTCTCAGAGAATCAAAGAGTATAGTGGAAACATTTATCTAAGGTGATAGCTTTGCCTCCCGAATTGTGCGGGCCGGTGGAAACAGTACTTGTCTGCAAGAAGTGACTATGGAATTAACCGTTACCATTGAGCAATGCCCGGTTCCATTCTACAGCAACCTTAACCAGTCAGCATCAAATAGCTCCCATTCGAGAGCAGCCGGAACACCAGATGTATCGCGGCAGCCGGTGAACACTTCATATAACAGGACAAGTTTGCAACTGAAGCATTGCATACCTCATGAAGAGAAATGTCTTTGCAGACTACGGACACGCATAAAGCATCCTCACAGTCAGAACCACTAAGGAAAACTTCAGTGTCCCCATTCTTGCATCTAAACCTGAATGGTAATTCTCAGTACTCATGCACATAACCTTCCCCTAGCACTTCTTGTTTGTCTATTTGGTGGTATTGCAGACAATATTGGAATTGAAAGTCATGACCAGTAGGGTGATGTAACGGGGGGGCACTTTAGGACTCACGAGCCGTGAGGGGAACGGCATATCACCGCCAGGCATTCCGCCCCAGTGCAGGGGCAAGCAACGAGAGCCAGGACCTTTGCTGCTACCGCCGAGAGGGCAGGACCACAAGCCCCAGGTGCCCCGGTGGTCGCAGCTCTCGTGTGTCACACCAGAGTGCCCGGAGGCGCGATAAAGCAGAGGAGCGCCGAGCGCTCACGGGGGGCACTTTAGGACTCACCGAGCCGTGAGGGGAACGGCATATCACCGCCAGGCATTCCGCCCCAGTGCAGGGGCAAGCAACGAGAGCCAGGACCTTTGCTGCTACCGCCGAGAGGGCAGGACCACAAGCCCCAGGTGCCCCGGCGGTCGCAGCTCTCGTGTGTCACACCAGAGCGCCCGGAGGCGCGATAAAGCAGAGGAGCACCTCTCGCCACGCGAGTCGCGCCGGGAGCGCCCGGCCCAAGCCCGGGCAAAGGGCGGGCCCTCTGTGGCCCTCAGAGGCCAGAGGAGACCAGACCGGGCCTGTCCCCTTGGTTTTGTTTGTAAGGTAAATGTTGACATCGATTTTATGCGTATTAACATTTGAACACTCTAAAAACCCTCGCTACGGATCCTACTTCGAGACTTTACTGTTGATCTACTACCTTCATGTCATGTAAGATGGCTTCTAAGAGCTGTGGCGCGCAGAGGAGCGAGGTCACGGGGCCCATGGATTGCTATCTAGAAAGGGTAATCTTACCTATCACTCATGAACTAGATAGTTTAGAACAACGCTTGCCCAGAGATAGCGTGCTTTGCAATCACCCTGTCACACAGACAGCTGAGGTAGCATATGGATCAGCCTTGCTGGAAGAACTGAATGATTTTTGTAAGACCCAGTATGTAGCAGCAGATTATGTAACCGAGCAACTCCATGTTCTGGTCAGTCCCTTAGCAACTCCTAATGCCCCGCCCACTACGCCTTTATGATAGATGTTAACACACCTGATGCCCTCTCTCCATCTCCACTTGTAAAACTTAACAGAAATCATATAGGGCCCCTTAACATCCCACCCGCCAAAAGGAAGCGACACGGAACAACATGCATGGGGAGTGAAGCCAAACAAGGAAAATTGTGTTCAAGTTCCCTAGCAACTACTATACCTACCCCGATAGCAGCTAAGATACACAAAACTCTGGAATTTCATGCTCCTACCTCCCAGGCAATTTTACTGGACGTCATAGAACGGTTGGTTACTTCTATCATATCCCCACTGATAGTAAGAATAAATAGTTTAGGAGAAAAGCTCAGTGAAATTGAGATGTCAATTAATGCCAGTACGTCACTAATAAAGAGCATGGCAGAACTCAGCCAGCAACCTGTTCGAGCTGCCACTGTGGTGCACAAATCACCTACTCAAAGCAATAACTGTGGGAATAAATCAATAGTTGCACATAGGACAGCACGAAAAAATATAAACGTAGTTAGCCACTCCACTACACCCCAGAGGCCCAACCCCAAAGTAAGGTCGACCCTAGGCCCAACACCTCATAATGTGATAGCTGATAACCAAGGTATCATCCCTGGCAGAAGCGACCACATAAATCTACCCCCAATAGCCATCCCTTTTGTATGTCCCTCCTTTCGGGTGTCCCACCACTTAAGAAAGGAATATCTGAAACACAGCACGACTTAAGAAATAAAGTCATTTTTTGGCTAACGAAAAACAGACCCCTGCCACCTCATATTGACGGCTCGATAGTAAGTGTCAGGAGGGTGGGTTGGCTGGGATCGCTCCCTAAGGATACCAAAGGGGATCTTGTCCTGGTAAGATTTAGAAATGAACGTGTCGTCCCCTATTTACAATCCTGGCAGCCCCAATTGGGAGATGGGCCTATATCTACATGGCAATTACATGACTTTTATCCCAGGGCGTTTTTCCTCACCCCGTCAAGATCAATAGCAGAGAGCAACCATCACTTGGCCAGAAACGTATATGTACAAAATGGTTATAAAATGCTGACTTCAAATCAATTCTAGATTTTGCCCCGAATCTGGCGTGGATTACCTTACATTAATCCACACAGGGGAAGCCCCTAGCTGACTTAATGCTAACTTAACACGCTCTAAATATTAAACTCTGTAAAATGTTGTTTTCTTTTAAACGTGTAAATAACTATTTTAGCGAAATGTAATTATTATGACTGTTCTGAATAATTTGTATGCTTTTATGATTTATATTTTTTAAATCGAATAAAGCTTAATTGATTTGGGTGATGTAACCATGGATTATCCAGTCTGTGGATGGTATCTCAGCCAAGGTAAAAGGTAATTGGTCAAATTTTTCAATGTACAACATGGTATATTTTGCATCTCTGCGTGCTATTACTATCTGCCTTTCTATTAGACCATATGCAGTAAACAGACTCCTAGTATTGATGTAACACCATGGCACGTGGCTAGAATGTAACATTTGCAATGTCCAGCTTAGTATTACAATGAACCAGAGTCATGGTTGTCCATGTTGTAAAATAGACATATCTTGCTATATTATGTCAATCACAGACGATACTATGCTGCCCAGTGAATACATTCTGGAATATAATGTAGTTATACTATTGTCAACCACAGCCAAAGCGTTTTCTAAGTTAACCCTGTTGATCTCGTGCAGTCCCTCAGCAGCTTCCTGTTGAGAAATTTTCCACAACTTGTGTTATGTTTCAAACAAGAAGCGCTTTTCATGTGGGTTATGGGGACCCAACAAGAAATCCTTGAGATCCATGTCATCTGAAAGAAGGGACAAGTGTTGCTTCACCTGAGAGAGTGCTGAGGTTTTTAGCCAATCAAGGCATAACTTCCCAACACTACATGATGTCACCACCCCAGAATGTTTTGATTGTACACATCGCTGATCAGGCCTAATGATCCTAAACCCTTTGGTGTCACCCCGGCATCTAGATTGATTTAACAACCATTTGAGTCCACAGGCCAAACTAACCATCTCTTCCAATTGGGGTCTTATTAATTAAAAGAACCGTTTTGAATCATGGTATCTAGTGTATGCTCACTGTAGTGTGTGAAGTGCTCCGAGTTCTCAAAGCATGAGAATGTGAGAATACAAGGAGTGTTCAAATCCTTCATCTTAGCCATTTGAAGACGGGAAGCCTGTCACACAGTTTTATTCAGGAAAATGATTTGATGAGGTATGAGGCATGCTCTGAATAAGGTCTCAGTTCCCTGCACTTGCCATTATTTTGTCCCCAGACATATTTTGTGTCTTTGTTGTCTTTCCAAAAGTCAAAACCCTGAACAGACAGTTGGGAAATAATGGAAGCAGAGTATGTCAGCTTGGTGTTTGGTAGCGTATTTTTCTTTGCAGGTGTAGGTGAACGCCCATAATAATAAAAGGCCGGATCTGATGTGTCAAACCTGGAAAAATAAGCAAACTTTTGTGCAAATGTTTTTGAACTACCTTTTTTGGGGCATTGTTCCCTTTGGGTATAGTCATAAACAGAACATGTAATAAATGGTGACTGTCATGTTGATAGCAAAACATGTCGAAATTAGATGTTCCATCATACAGCTAATCATAAGAAAATGCAGCTGATTGCTCTAGCTCAGCAAGCGAATTGGGGACAGTTTCAATGTCCAAATCATCAAAGAATGTACTAAAGGTGATGATATAATTTAAGGAAATTTTAAACAAATATGGTATTTGTTAAAGTTCAGTTGGACCAAACACATCATACGGTACCCTGTCCCACACTATTACTTCCGGTACTGGAACTGCAGTAATATTCATCAGGGACAGGTTCCTGAGTTCACAGTGCGTTGATGCATGTGGTGTCAGTACCAAGTTCACAAGTTGTTCCGCCGAGCATTCTGGGAGATAGTGTCCATTCAGAAGCAGGAAAAAGACAGTTACCAAACCAATCCAGAGGACCAGGAAAAGTAATCCATTTGTAAAAAAGAGATGTAACCAAGGAGCAACAAAGTATGTATTTTTCAGCCAAAGATAGAAAGCTTACACTCGTAGAGAAGTCGCCATAATGCACGAAGTAGCCAGGTGTAGAACTGGGAGATGACTCGATCTGTGTCATATTCATGTACACGTCGTCAATTTTATAAAGCGAAATTTGAGTTTCAGTACTTGTTGCCTGTACAGTTTTAGTTGTTTTGACAGGAAGAAGTAGAAGCTTCATTGTTGTTTTCAGCTTCTCTTTGGAAAGGGGAATCTTCCATAGTTATTAAATCTTCCATCGGAACTTTCTAAATGGTAGTGAGAGGATCGCGGCGGCTACCTAGGAAACCGTGGGCCCTCATGTTGAGAATTGGCCACATAGTGTAGTTTTATCAGATCAATGGAGACAAACCTTTTGCCTCTGCGACTGGCAAGGGGCAGAAGAAATAAAGTTCTGGTACCTTTGATAGCTAGGACAGGTACAGGCGCTCTATAAAATGGCCCAAATTCTTTCTTGTCCATAATTCTTTCTCGTACTAGGTCCCCAATCTACGGGTCACAGGCAGTTCTTGCCGGTATGACCTTCACTTCTCCAGTGGCGGTGCGTTTTACTTAGGCACTGCTTTGAGCGCCCCCGAATTAATTGAGTTCCTGTAAAACAGTCAAATGTTCATTGATGCCAAATTGTGTTTCTGCTGCCACTGTGCTGATATGATTAAGGTCTGGTACCCAAATCCTCACACCAAAAAGTACTTCGTATTGAGTACTTCACCCTAAGGACTTTCTTGCCATGTTGTTGAGTGCCAAGTGTTTTAAGTTAGGAGGGACCTCAATAGAAAAGGTATTTAGTTTTAATTACCTAGGTCTCCTTATTGATACCAATGGGTCCTGGGAAAGTCTAATTAGTCAGAGACAGCAAAAGATGGAGGTAGCTGTTGATGCAATTATGAGGTTTGCTAAAAGACTGGGTTATAAACCAATTAGGGAGATGCTTCAACAATACACAAGTAAGTGCCTATCTCTTGGTTTGTACGGGGCAGGTATGTGGGGTTATACAGTCCCAAGAAAGTCACATATAGCAGAAAATAAGTTTTAATGTAGTCTTTTAGCATTGCCAAAATCCACCCCAAGTTTTATCACACATGCTGAGGTAGGGATGGGATTTCTTGAAGACCATGCTGGTATAGCCTCTTTATTATTATGGGTAAGACTATGGAGCACGGCCTAGGCCAGTTTTCCTAGGGAAGATCTGAGGGACTGTTTAAACCTAGATAACATGAATGCCATTCCATGGATGGCATACGTAGAAAAGGTTTTCTACACTTTGGATCTGAGAGCCCTTTTGACTCGCCAGAAGGCATAGGCCCTCAGACAAAAGGAAGAGCTAAAGTGGCTTTTGCCTCTTTTAGAGAAGAAAGTAGAATTGAAAAGTCTCTCACCTCAAGTGCTACCACAGATTTTATGGAAATTGTTAATGGTCCGTGAATTGATTGCTATTTAACCCCTTCGCTGCTAGGCCTTTCCCCTCCTGTGCTAAGCCTTTTTTTGGCTATTTGGGGTAGTGCGTGCTTAGGCCCCTGTAACTTTTTGACCACATAAGGTATCCATGCTAATTTTGCGTTCTTTTCTTCAAACATCATGGGGATTCTAAAGGTACTAGTAATCACAAAGGTCCACCTCGGAGAGGTTTATTGTGCATCCTGTTGGTATTGGAATACACATGATATGTTAAAATACCCCTCACACACCAAAAGGGCCCTTGGTGTCATGCTTCATCATCGGGGTCTTCCCGCTCGGCTACCGAACGGGGCAGTGCTGCGACAAGCGACTACGCTGGAGCACCTTTAGAGTGAAGGTGCTATGTGAGTGAGTGGGAGTGAGTGTCAGTAGGGTCAGGGGTGATATGGTGATATTAAAAAATACCTGGCCTAGTGTAAAGAAAAAGTATTTATTAGGCACTGGCTGGTATTATTAAAAAAAGTGATGTCGGAAAGATTAAGCTGGTTAGTGTGCTAGCTTTCCTGTGCGGGTCAACATGTTTCGGGGCCCCATGCCCCTTCGTCAGGACCGGGGTCAGATCCCCCTGTCACTCACTAGATGTTTTGCCACAGTGCGTGTACGTACCCTAAACTGTAAGGTAGTTACTCTTATCAATGTGTATTTATATTTTATACCGCCCTAGCTAGTACTGGTATGCTTGGTTGTATGCTAGGTTGGAAGGGGAGCAATGCCCCATGAGCCAAAACTGAACAGACGGGTAATTGGAGGTCCAATAAACCTCCAGCCTCGTGGTGCTTCCTCCTCTGTTCGTGGCTTCCGTGATTGTGATTCTAAAGGTACCCAGGGTTTGTGGATTCCCTTGGAGGGGTCCCAGAATTTAAGCAAAATAAAGTAACATTTTTGTTTTTTTCAGAAAAATGGGAAAAACGGCCTGCAAATGAAAGCCTCTGGGTTTTTCCCTGCAAATGTTATGAAAAAGGGTTTGAGGGGCTGAAATCACCATTTTCCCAGCTTTTAGGGAATGACAGTCTTTTGTCAGAGAGCTAACATTTTTCACACAGTTTTGGCAGTTTTCTGGGACATGGCCTATTTTTGCTATTATTAGTGCTTCCAACCTCCTTCCAGTTAATGGTAAAAATGAGTATAAAATCAATAATGGATCCTGGAAAGCTATACATTTTAGAAAAGTAGACAGAATTCTGAATTCAGAAAGGGGTCATTTGTCTAAATCCATGAAGATTTCTTCATAGAAACTAACAGTTAAATATTGAAAATATTGAAAATTAGTTGAGAAAAACAGCCTTTTGCGTCAATATTTTCACCTGTAACTTCCTATTATTATGACAACTCTTTAAAAGCAATATACCGTTACATTTTCTGGACCTTCCTGGTTGTGTGGATATATAGGACTTGTAGGTTCACCAAGAACCCGACGGACCCAGAGCCAAAACCTGGGCAGCAACTTGCAATGGTATTTTATTATGTACCGGGTTTAGAGCAATTATTCTTTGAAAATGTATACATGGAAAAATCGGTATGAAAGACACCTATGTATTTCTGAAATGGGTACAAATTATAGAGTTTAGAAGCAGTACATATTTGCACATTTTCAAAATTGGGAATACTCATACTAGCATGAGAATTAGAAGTCATTTTTCAAAATGACTGCTTTTTTACACAATGTCTTTCATTTGGAAGGGAGAAATGCATGAAAATTCAATAGGTAATAACAGTTGATTTACAAATCTGAATTACCCTCAGTCTCCCGATAAAAATGGTACCTCAGTTGTGTGGGTCGGCCTTGTGCCTGCGACAGGAAACGGCACAAAACACAACGTGGTCACACCTCAATATTCGTAGTGAAAAATGACCCTTTTTTGGCAGAGTGCCTAGCTGTAGTTTTTGTACCCTAGGTCTGCCGGCACCCAGGGAAACCTAGCAAACCTATACATTTTTGAAAAGCAGACACCCTGGGGAATCCAGGATGGGGTGACCTGACTGCCTCCCACCAGGTTCTGTTACCCAGAATCCCTTGCAAACCTAAACAATTGACAAAAAACACACATTTTCCTCACATTTCTGTGGTGGAAAGTTCTGGAATCTGCGTGGTTTAACACATTTCCACCCACCCCGCGTTTCCCAAAGTGTTCTGTTAAAAATGGTACCTCACTTGTGTGGGTCGACCTAGTGCCTGCAACAGGAAACGGCGCAAAACGCAACATGGTTGCACCTCAATTTCGGAGTGAAAAATGACCCTTTTTTGGCAAACTGGCTAGCTGTAGTTTTTTAAACCTAGCTCTGCTGGCGCCTAGGGAAACCTAGCCAACCTATACATTTTTGAAACCTAGACACCCAGGGAAATTCAGGAATGGGGTGTCTTGACTTTCACCCACCAGGCTTTGTTACCCAGAATCCCTTGCAAACCTAAAAAATTGACAAAAAAACCCACATTTTCTCCACAATTCTGTGGTGGAAAGTTCCGGAATCTGCGTGGATCCACACATTTCCTCCCACCCAGCGTTTCCCTAGGTCTCCCGATAAATATGGTACCTCACTTGCGTGGGTAGGTCAAGGACCCGCAACAGGCAAGGGCCCAAAACCTAATGAGGCGACATCAAAATGACCTATCACAAACCAACCTGGTTTTGCAAGGAGGTTCCCATTAGTTTTTGGCCCGGGGCTCGGGGGCCATCTAGGGAAACCTACCTAACCCACACATTTCTGGAAACTAGACACCCGGGGAAGTCCAGCGAGGTATGGCTTGTTAGGGTCCCCCATCATTCTCCTACCCAGAATCCACTGCAAACCTCAAATTGCGCTAAGAAATTGACTTTTTTTCTCACATTTCTGTGTAGTAAAGTTCTGGAATCTGGTTGGATCCTCAAATTTCCTCCCACCCAGCGTTCTCCCAGGTCTCCCAATAAAAATGGTTCCTCACTTGCGTGGGTAGGCATAGTGGCTGCAACAGGAAAAGGCCCAGATCATACGGTGTAGACTTCAAATTTACCTACAGCAAAACTAACGGTTTTGGTGGGGCACCTGAGTTTTTGGCCCTGGGCTCAGTGGTCATCTTAGGAAAGTACCAAACCTAAACATTTTTGAAAACTACTCACCCGGGGGAGTCCAATGAGGTGTGGCTTGCATGGATCCCCCAACGTTTTCCTACGTAGAATGCCATGCAAACTTCAAATTCAGAAAAAAAAAAAATATTCCACATATTTGTGTGTGGAATCACCGTGCCGGCACAAATTTCCAACCCCACAGTGTTCCCCTTAGTATCCCGAGTAAAATGATACCTCACGCTTGTGGTGGCTTAGAATTCTTGGTGCTATACTCTAAATCCCTATGTTTTGGGCTCTTCCTAGTCACAGGCCTTTGGCCCACCCACACAAGTGAGGTATCATTTTACTCGGGAGAACAAGGGGAACGCTGCCTGTCGCGGGTACTTGGGCCTCCCACACAAGTTAGGCCCCATTTTTATTGGGACTCCTGGGGGAACGCTGGGTGGGAGGAAATTTGTGTGAGCCCAGCGATGCCACACTTTCCCACACAACAATGTGTGAAAAAACTGATTTTCTCAGCTAAAATTGAGGTTTGCAAGGGATTCTGGGTAAGGAAACTTTGGGGTATCCACGCAAGCCATACCTCCTTGGAAGCCCCCAGGTGTCTAGTTTTCAGAAGTGTGTGGGTTTGATAGGTTTCCTTAGATGGCTGCCGAGCACAGGACCAAAAACCCAGGTCACTTCCCTTGCCGGAAAGCTTGAGAAAGATTTAGATTATCTGTTGGCTAAATGGAAGAACCTCCCTTTGACCATCTACGGGAGGGTCAATTTAGTAAAAATGTCTGTGCTCCCGAAGCTGACATTTATTTTCAGCGCAATACCTCTAAAACATCAGTAGAATACAGGGGAAAATTGGTAGTTTTATCTGGGGTCAGAAGAAGGCCAGGATGTCGTGGAAAAAACTGAGGAGGAAGCTCCTCAAAGGAGGTTTAGCACTCCCAGACATAAACTGGTATCTGATGGCTTTCCAATTTAAGGGAATAAGGATGTTGTTATCTTAACCTGAGCAGTCAGCATGGGGCAGAGTACTCAGGGAATTGGTTTTGGTGGAGGGTTTCATGCTGGCTTTTTGTATAAATTTGGCGCACCAAAATTTTTCAAGAGAGTCCGTCTGAAGGTGCTTTGAAATCAGCACTTTCTACCTGGTATAAAATAAGAAGCATCTGGTGCATAGAGTATTTCTCAGATTTTGCCCCAATCTGGGACTCTCCTGGGACACCACTTTGCTTGAAAGATTGCCTGGCGATACCAATTAAAAACTCAGGGATAGTTAGATGGTCAGATTTGGTTGACTCAGAGGGCATTCTTCCTTGGGAACTTTTACAAGTGAAGATAGGTCCCCAGCTCTCAAGATTTAAATACCTTCAATTAAATTCCTGGTATGAATCAGAAGCTGAAGATATCACAGGAAATTGGGAAGTAGAACAGCTGTTGCAAGATCCGAGTCCAAAGAAGAAAGAGATAGCTCTCTGGTATACACAAATTCAAGAGGCTGAGGAAGTAAAAATACCCCCCTCAGCAGCAATTTGGAACTCAACACTATTTGGCCAGAATATTGAGGAATTATATGAAACATCCCTGAGGAGTTTATATAAATATGTAAAACCGGCCTCCTTGAAAAAAAATCACTTCTTTGTAATAAACAGGCTATACTATACGCCAGCAAAAATAGAAAAATTTGCCCATGATCCTCCACCAAGCTGTCCCAGGTGTGCCCTAATCCACGCCAATGATTTCCATATTTTTTCCAATGCTCAAGGCCTGATCTCTTTTGGAAAGGCGTGGGATGACACGTTAACATCTATTTTTGACATCGGTATAGAAGTTGACCTACCTTTAGTCTTTTTTGGTATGAACTATCTAACTAAGAGGGTATGCTCACAGAATCAAAAAGCACTCCTGTTATTCTTAGTACTCTTAGCAAGAAGAGAGATCTGTATTAAATGGAAATCTACTACCCCCCCCCCCCCCCCCCAGGTAATGAAGACTGGCTTAGAGCCGCAGTTAACATGTCAAGACTTGAACAAGACACTGGAAATGAAGGCCCTCCCAACATCTGGCAACCCTTTACAAGATGGGCACAACAGAGGTTTTTGATTAACTAACCAAAGTTGTTATAATTTTTCTGGGTAATACGGTCCTATGATTACACCAATCCTCAATCACGTGAGGAAGGCCAAGGGGCCTAGACGGAAACAGTGAGCCAAGGGGCCCCCCAGAAACTAAGAGTGTGAATTGGCTTGTTAAATCTGTGAAAGTCTTGGTGAAGATGAAGACAAAAAAAAAGACAAAAAAAAGGTACACCCTGCTTCAGAAAGAGAAAAAAGACAAATATTACTGCACAGCCATCTAATCCTCAAACACCCATACATACTGGTTGGATTTGGCACGAGGGTGAGTGATGATTCAGTATATACAATTGTATTAGCAAGTCATTTCACAAAAATGAAATTCATTGCCAATAATTGAAAGTATGAGAAACTGATCCATTGACTCACAGCTCGTGAACTGTAAAGTCACGTCAAGGCACCAACCTCTTTACAGGCCATTCATACACCTTTCATACGTGTGACACATACAAAACATTCACGCCGCCAGCCGCGGACCCATCACATTACAACACTCACACCAGCAGACAGCTCCATTCAAGGGCCCATCACTTTCACACGCCCATATTCCTGACAGAAGCAACTACACAAAGTGATGGACTGCATGGAGTGGCGCTCAGCTAGCAGTGTGTGTAGTGACCAACAGAAAGTAACTACTCACACACCGCCAGCCGAGCGCCAGTCCACCCACACCACCATCCAAGCACCAGGCCATGCACACCGCCAGCCAAGCGCCACTCCATGCACAACACCAGCCAAGTGCCACTCCACCCACACCACCAGCAAAGGGCAACTCCACGCACACCGCAAGCCAAGCGCCACTCCACGCACACCGCCAGCCAAATGCCACTCCACGCACACCACAAGCCAAGCACCACTCCACGCACACCGCAAGCCATGCGCCACTCCACGCACACCGCCAGCCAAGCGCCACTCCACGCACACTGCCAGCCAAGCGCCACTCCATACACACCGCAAGCCAAGCGCCACTCCACGCACACTGCAAGCCAAGCGCCACTCCACGCACATCGCCAGCCAAGCGCCACTCCACGCACACCACCAGCCAAGTGCCAGTCCACTCACACCGCCAGCCAAGCACCAGTCTACGCACACCGCCATCACATTTTGAATTCTTTTTACAAAACAAACACAAACAAATTGCAACTAGATACAAATCTAGTAACAAAAAATCTGTAACTAAATACTTTGCACAAATGCCAACCTTAAAACAGAATACAAATTAAAAAAAATACAGACCAGGCAGATCATTTTACCACTCATGGATACTCCCAAAAATTCTTTTGTGTGTGGTAAGCTCTATAACAAGCAGGCACACACAGCCCAGGGTTAGAAGGACACCCAGGGCAGAAAAGACGAGTCTCCTTCCGCAAACCTCTTCGCCAACAGACTCTACATCTCCTAGTAGGAAAGTCTTTGTAGATGTGGGAGGAATGTAATCAGGAAAGTGGCGATCTTTCAATCGAGCCACACTCTCCACCACTCCAAATCTAGGAACACTTACTTGTTCCAAAACAACAAGGCTAGATATCACAGAGTGCTGAAACTGAAGAAATGTCAACTTGGACGCAGGAGAAAACTCCTTGAACACAATAAAAGCATTGAAAGTTGCTAAGTTGAAAAAATGGATGGCCAACTTCTTATACCAAACATATGCCTTCCAAATAGCAGTGTAAGGTTCCAACCTCTGATCTACTCTGTCAACACCACCCATGTGCTTATTGTAGTCCAGAATGCACACAGGTTTGTGCACATCAGCAACCTGACCCCATACATGCACAGGTGAAGCACTCTCATCATGGATGGTAGTCAGCATGTACACATCCCTCCTGTCCACAAATTTCACAGCTACTAGTTCTTCACTACGCAAGGAACTGCACTGACTCCTCTGAAGGTTCTTGCAAACAAGCTCTTTCGGAAAACCTTTGCGGTTAGAGCAGATTGTGCCACTTGCAAAAGTGTCCACTTTAAACAATTCCTTAAACAATTGCACTGCAGTGTAGAAGTTATCAAGGTACAAATGGTGGCCTCTGTTGAACAGTCTTCTAGCAAGATCCCACACGATTTTCTCTGACACTCCAAAAGTGGACGGACACCCAGGGGGGTCAATAGTGGAATCTCTACCAGTGTACACACGAACATTAAAATCATATCCTGTCTTACTCTCAGACAACATATACTGTTTAATTCCATAGTGTGCCCTCTTGCTAGGGATGTACTGCCTAAAAACCAAACGACCCTTGAACAAAACCAAAGACTCATCAATAGATATTTCTTTCCCTGGAATATACATCTCTGAAAAACGATCAACAAAGTGATCAAGAACAGGCCGAATCTTAAAAAGACGGTCACAGTCAGGGTGACTACGTGGCAACGCCAATGAATTATCCACAAAATGCAACATGCATAGCAAAAGTAAATACCGATCACGAGTCATAACTGCTGGAAATATGGCTGTTGCCATGAAGGGATTGGAAGACCAATATGAAGCCAGGTTCGGCTTCTTTAACAAACCCATCAATAAAGTCAAACCCAAAAACTTCCAGATTTGTGGGAGTCCACCTTGTAGCTCTAGAGTGGGGCCTAAGTTTGTCACTGTTGTCCCTCAAAAACTGTTCAGGATACAGATTAGTCTGCTCAACAATCTCACCCAAAAATACATCATCCATAAATAACTGAAAATACTATATGGGCAAAATATGTTCACAATCCACTCTACACCCTGCATCACCGCTAAAGGAAGGCAATACCGGCTTCACCATGTTAGGATCAACCCAGAGTCCAGCACTTCCAGTTGGAAGTCTAGCAGCCTCAGGCTGCAATCCAGATGCCTCTTGCACCATTGGCACAGCAGTATCCTCCTCTAAAACAGGCCCTTCATCTGCACTGAGAGAACCTTCATCATCCGATGATTCCATGTGGAGAGAAAACTCACTGCCAGAATCTTCCCCTCCCTCCTCTACCTCAGACGCACTGTCAGTGTCATAATCCGGCTCAGAGGAAGATTCAAGAAGCATACCTACCACTTGCTGAGCAGTCATTCTACGGCTAGCCATAATGATTACTAATAAAGGTAACTTGACACACAAGTCAACAACAACAATCACTATGTAAAATAAGCAATGAACAAAATTCACCTTTATAAAAAATACCTATACACTGCAAAACAATACCACTCACTTGCCAGAAGCCACTAAACTCACCACCAAGTAGTCTGCACGGACACAGTATGGATCAACAATATCCCACTAAAAATGAAAGAGAAAAAAAATAGACATAAGACAATGCAAAACACATCACAAAGATTTTCATGCACAAAACACTAACTAAATGCCTCTATGACACCACTTACAAAAAATAAGTCATACATTGCAATATTAATCATTTGGAGTACATACAATAAAACAGTTTTTCTTACCTAAAAAATGCAACGACACAAAACTGCAGATCAACCACTGTTGAAACCGCAAACAGGAATCAAAAGCTTTAGACTAGATTTAAAAAGAAGAAAAAAACATTAGAATCACATATACAAAAGATTCACCAGTACAACCTGCCAAACTAAGGGGTAAGTGGGCCTAACAGTATAACATCAATAGGGGAGCAACCCTTGCCATTCGAGGCCACCCCCACCAAGTCAAAAAAAAGACCAAAAAAAAGGTACACCCTGCTTCAGAAAGAGAAAAAAGACAAATATTACTGCACAGCCATCTAATCCTCAAGCACCCATACATACTGGTTGGATTTGGCACGAGGGTGAGTGATGATTCAGTATATACAATTGTATTAGCAAGTCATTTCACAAAAATGAAATGCATTGCCAATAATTGAAAGTATGAGAAACTGAACCATTGACTCACAGCTCGTGAACTGTAAAGTCACGTCAAGGCACCAACCTCTTTACAGGCCATTCATACACCTTTCATACGTGTGACACATACAAAACATTCACGCCGCCAGCCGCGGACCCATCACATTACAACACTCACACCAGCAGACAGCTCCATTCAAGGGCCCATCACTTTCACACGCCCATATTCCTGACAGAAGCAACTACACAAAGTGATGGACTGCATGGAGTGGCGCTCAGCTAGCAGTGTGTGTAGTGACCAACAGAAAGTAACTACTCACACACCGCCAGCCGAGCGCCAGTCCACCCACACCACCATCCAAGCACCAGGCCATGCACACCGCCAGCCAAGCGCCACTCCATGCACAACACCAGCCAAGTGCCACTCCACCCACACCACCAGCAAAGGGCAACTCCACGCACACCGCAAGCCAAGCGCCACTCCACGCACACCGCCAGCCAAATGCCACTCCACGCACACCACAAGCCAAGCGCCACTCCACGCACACCGCAAGCCATGCGCCACTCCACGCACACCGCCAGCCAAGCGCCACTCCACGCACACTGCCTGCCAAGCGCCACTCCATACACACCGCAAGCCAAGCGCCACTCCACGCACACTGCCAGCCAAGCGCCACTCCATACACACCGCAAGCCAAGCGCCACTCCACGCACATCGCCAGCCAAGCGCCACTCCACGCACACCACCAGCCAAGTGCCAGTCCACTCACACCGCCAGCCAAGCACCAGTCTACGCACACCGCCATCACATTTTGAATTTTTTTTACAAAACAAACACAAACAAATTGCAACTAGATACAAATCTAGTAACACAAAATCTGTAACTAAATACTTTGCACAAATGCCAACCTTAAAACAGAACACAAATTAAAAAAAATACAGACCAGGCAGTTCATTTTACCACTCATGGATACTCCCAAAAATTCTTTTGTGTGTGGTAAGCTCTATAACAAGCAGGCACACACAGCCCAGGGTTAGAAGGACACCCAGGGCAGAAAAGACGAGTCTCCTTCCGCAAACCTCTTCGCCAACAGACTCTACATCTCCTAGTAGGAAAGTCTTTGTAGATGTGGGAGGAATGTAATCAGGAAAGTGGCGATCTTTCAATCGAGCCACACTCTCCACCACTCCAAATCTAGGAACACTTACTTGTTCCAAAACAACAAGGCTAGATATCACAGAGTGCTGAAACTGAAGAAATGTCAACTTGGACGCAGGAGAAAACTCCTTGAACACAATAAAAGCATTGAAAGTTGCTAAGTTAAAAAAATGGATGGCCAACTTCTTATACCAAACATATGCCTTCCGAATAGCAGTGTAAGGTTCCAACCTCTGATCTACTCTGTCAACACCACCCATGTGCTTATTGTAGTCCAGAATGCACACAGGTTTGTGCACATCAGCAACCTGACCCCATACATGCACAGGTGAAGCACTCTCATCATGGATGGTAGTCAGCATGTACACATCCCTCCTGTCCACAAATTTCACAGCTACTAGTTCTTCACTACGCAAGGAACTGCACTGACTCCTCTGAAGGTTCTTGCAAACAAGCTCTTTCGGAAAACCTTTGCGGTTAGAGCAGATTGTGCCACTTGCAAAAGTGTCCACTTTAAACAATTCCTTAAACAATTGCACTGCAGTGTAGAAGTTATCAAGGTACAAATGGTAGCCTCTGTTAAACAGTCTTCTAGCAAGATCCCACACGATTTTCTCTGACACTCCAAAAGTGGACGGACACCCAGGGGGGTCAATAGTGGAATCTCTACCAGTGTACACACGAACATTAAAAACATATCCTGTCTTACTCTCAGACAACATATACAGTTTAATTCCATAGTGTGCCCTCTTGCTAGGGATGTACTGCCTAAAAACCAAACGACCCTTGAACAAAACCAAAGACTCATCAATAGATATTTCTTTCCCTGGAATATACATCTCTGAAAAACGATCAACAAAGTGATCAAGAACAGGCCGAATCTTAAAAAGATGGTCACAGTCAGGGTGACTACGTGGCAACGCCAATGAATTATCCACAAAATGCAACATGCATAGCAAAAGTAAATACCGATCACGAGTCATAACTGCTGGAAATATGGCTGTTGCCATGAAGGGATTGGAAGACCAATATGAAGCCAGGTTCGTCTTCTTTAACAAACCCATCAATAAAGTCAAACCCAAAAACTTCCAGATTTGTGGGAGTCCACCTTGTAGCTCTAGAGTGGGGCCTAAGTTTGTCACTGTTGTCCCTCAAAAACTGTTCAGGATACAGATTAGTCTGCTCAACAATCTCACCCAAAAATACATCATCCATAAATAACTGAAAATACTATATGGGCAAAATATGTTCACAATCCACTCTACACCCTGCATCACCGCTAAAGGAAGGCAATACCGGCTTCACCATGTTAGGATCAACCCAGAGTCCAGCACTTCCAGTTGGAAGTCTAGCAGCCTCAGGCTGCAATCCAGATGCCTCTTGCACCATTGGCACAGCAGTATCCTCCTCTAAAACAGGCCCTTCATCTGCACTGAGAGAACCTTCATCATCCGATGATTCCATGTGGAGAGAAAACTCACTGCCAGAATCTTCCCCTCCCTCCTCTACCTCAGACGCACTGTCAGTGTCATAATCCGGCTCAGAGGAAGATTCAAGAAGCATACCTACCACTTGCTGAGCAGTCATTCTACGGCTAGCCATAATGATTACTAATAAAGGTAACTTGACACACAAGTCAACAACAACAATCACTATGTAAAATAAGCAATGAACAAAATTCACCTTTATAAAACATACCTATACACTGCAAAACAATACCACTCACTTGCCAGAAGCCGCTAAACTCACCACCAAGTAGTCTGCACGGACACAGTATGGATCAACAATATCCCACTAAAAATGAAAGAGAAAAAAAATAGACATAAGACAATGCAAAACACATCACAAAGATTTTCATGCACAAAACACTAACTAAATGCCTCTATGACACCACTTACAAAAAATAAGTCATACATTGCAATATTAATCATTTGGAGTACATACAATAAAACAGTTTTTCTTACCTAAAAAATGCAACGACACAAAACTGCAGATCAACCACTGTTGAAACCGCAAACAGGAATCAAAAGCTTTAGACTAGATTTAAAAAGAAGAAAAAAACATTAGACTCACATATACAAAAGATTCACCAGTACAACCTGCCAAACTAAGGGGTAAGTGGGCCTAACAGTATAACATCAATAGGGGAGCAACCCTTGCCATTCGAGGCCACCCCCACCAAGTCAAAAATTAAAAAAAATCTGGTGTCTACTGGCTTCTGCCCCTTTTGGGAACAGATGTGACTAAACACATGCTGCTACTCTGCCACTCAAAGAGGGCTTAAAAGGCCACACTCATCCCATGTCCAAGGGGGCGGATCCCCAACATAAAAATAAACCCTGGTGCCCTAGTGGCCCTACAAAAAAAACCAGCAGAATTGCCCTTTAAGGTGATACCAAAGGGGATGATGGACGGATGATAATTGACGGAGCACATGAGCAAATCTAACACTCACCCCCAGTCAACTGATCTTGATTTAATCCATCATCATTGTTTAGCTCACTTCACCAACCCAGATATGGCTTGGCAGTTCGGGCTGGACTGCTCCCATGAGGCATAGGGTCAGACTAATTTGCATATGGCCATGTCTGAACTGGGGTGCTGCAGTGAGCTACAACCTAACATCATGGGCATACCAAAATGGCAAGGCAAAATATTTGTACCAAAAAAGGGTAGTGACCTTTGCCCAAAGGGCCACTCCCCACTACATTTACACAATTGGCACAGTGTGTCAAATAAATAATTAAAACTTTTAATTTGCCCCCCCAAGGGGGGCAAACAAAGCAAAAAGGATGGCCCCCAAAACAAAAACAAACAATGTGGGTTTCCAAAAAAGGCCAAGGGGAGTGACCCTTGCCCAAGAGGCCACTCCCCAGCACATCCAAAAATTTAAAATGAATTTGCCCCAAGAGGGGAGCGACCCTTGTCTTAGGTGGTCGCTCCCCTACACAAAAAAACATTGTGGGCTACCCAAAATGGCCCCCAAGGGGAGTGACCCTTGCCGAAGTGGCCACTCCCCAGCACATCCTGTTTAATTTCTAAAAATTTGACCCCCCCCGGGGGCAGCCAAAGGCTTACAAAATGCCCCCTAAAGGGGAGCGACCCTTGTCCAAGGGGTCGCTCCCCAAAACAAAACAAAAACATTAGGGCTTCTTAAAATGGCCCCAAAAAGGAGAGTGACCCTTGCCCAAGGGGCCACTCCCCTGCTCTTGGCCCCAGTGCTACTTTTTAAAAACAAAATATTGAAATTCTGCCTCCCCGGGGTGGCAGACAACGTAAAAAATTATGCCCCCTAAAGGGGAGCAACCCTTGCCCAAGGGGTCGCTCCCCAAACCAACAAACTTTGCCTAATAACAAAAAAAAATTCTCCATGGCTTCTTTGTAAGCCAGAGAGCGCGCAAATCCTTTATAACAGTTTGAGCATCAGCAGACTGGTGCAGCCATATCCACTGGTATCTGGAGCATGAATCCACTGCCACCAATATATAATTATAAGCCCCATCTGAGTGTAAGGAGCCACAATGATCCAAATAAACAACAGCTAGAGGCTTGTCTGAAATCAATAGAGGTGTCAGTGGAGTATGTGCTACGGTGGAATGCTGACAGGTGTCACAGTTGAGGACAAAGTCTGTTAGGTAAAACCAGGCCACCAATAGTGCTGCTTCAGTAATACAACTGTAGCCGTAACCCCTATGTGTGCTGGACCCAGACCCTCATGTGCAGCTAGAATTAATCCCAAGCTGTGATCAGTGTTTGGTATTACTCTATCTCCCAATAATAGAATCTGAGCATACGGAAAGGTTTGTTTATGAATCTTGTAGGAGATAGCCTTTTGGCAGGTGGGTGTCGTTGTGGGCCGCATTGACAGTGTACATGATGTCTCAGTCTATTCTCGTAATTGAACGAGTGATTGCAGCAATGGCAGCAGTGCGAACTGTTCCCTTAGTGGCTTCATCAGCCATGGAATTCCCTTCAACGTGAATGCCAACACGTTGAAGACTCAATGTGTGGATAACATGAGGCCGAGGCAGGCATTCTTTCAGCTTTGTCACTAGTTCCCAAAGCAGCTTGTACTTGATTGTGCAACCCTTGAAATCTCGACATCCATTTTGGCCCAAATAGTGAAGATATTCATTGTAGAACTGGACGCAGTTGTATGAATCATACACTATAAATGTGGGGAATTTGTGATCCGTACATTGTAGTGCCAGTATTAGGGCTTTAAGCTCTGCCAGCTGTGTTGTACAGTCCACTAAGGGCTAAGTGTGTGTTTTTCCAGGACAGAACCTTCTGTCATGCATGCGCCCCTTTACAATTGCACATGCCGCAGAATATTGGTGTTGTGTACCTATGGCAGGCTGAGAAGATCCATCAGTATAGATGATTTAACCATATTGATCTTGAGGCATTATTAAATTTGGCAGAGGATATTCTTGTTTGTACTGCAGGATGCTTGTGTTTGTAGTGTAGAATCAAATCTATAATCTACGTATGTTGCAGTGAGAGAGTTAGCCCATTGAATCCATCATGAATGTAATGCTTTGACATTCGGAATGCTTACTTTAGTAATGGCCTCCAAGGTCAGTACTGGGGTAATGGCAATCATTCGCTTACCCTGATCTAGTGCTCTCCCTCTCTCACTACAGCAGTCTGTACCACTGTGAGAAGTTTCTCAGTGGGTGCAAAATGCATTTTAGCATTCATGTACACTTATGATTTGTAAGCAATAGGTATTGTATCACCTTCATTGAAAGTCAAATACTGTCAAATATCTGCTTTCAGGTGCTACATTCTGGTAGAAAACTAAGCATGGGTGGATTTTGCGGATCCACGATTCACGGATTTGCGTATTCACGGATCGTGGATCCGCAAAATCCGCGGATTTTGCGGATCGGCGGATTTGGGGCGGGGCTTCCATGCCAGGACCATCGTGCCAGATTGAACCCTGCCCTTCATATTTATTCAAGAAGACGCCACCGTTTTGTGCCATACCTCTACTCAACTGGAGTACTTTCTACTGGACAATCAGTAAGTGCTACCTCGTTGGGTAAATGTATAGTGCTTTTACTACACTACAGCTACCTAAAGTGCCAGAGAGTTGTCTACAGCGACCAGGTGTGTGTTACTATGCAATCGCGCCGAAGGGCGCAGGGGTCCCTTGAGTGAGCTATCATAGTGGGTAAATGGCGGGAAGACGGTGCACACCACAAGTGTGTGGACGGGGCCAAACGGACGGGGCTTCCATGCGAGTGCACATGCCTCTTGTGTGTATAAAAAGTCAGAGACCGATCAGAGCAGCAGATGAAGATACAGAAGCTCCTGGCCACAGGAACAGCACGAGGATTGCACTCGTGAAAGTCAAGGATGCAAAGGCCTCTGTCCAGCATCACAGCTGATTTTCGATGGTATATTTGGGAAGAAGGCACATCTGCCCAGCCTTGACAACGCTCACGATTGTTTTTTGGGCCGATGAATGAGTCACTGAATTTAAGCTTCAACTAGGGCACATGCTTAATTGATATCTGTAAGTGCTTGCGGTTGAGGTTTAATTTTTGTGCCAGGACCGTCGTGCCAGAATGAACCCTGCCCTTCATATTTATTCAAGAAGACGCCACCGTTTTGTGCCTGTTGTAACTAATTTACGATGGCGCCGGCAAGCTGCCAGCGCCATCCTAAAATAGTTACTAAATTAGCTTCAACAGGAAGCTCTAATAGATAAAATAAAGCAGGCGCTCGAGCATCTGCTTTATCTTATCTATTAGAGCTTCCTGTTGAAGCTAATTTAGTAACTATTTTAGGATGGCGCTGGCAGCTTGCCGGCGCCATCGTAAATTAGTTACAACAGGCCAGCAAGGCTTGAACTTTTGCCCCCGGAATCCGCCGCTCGCGGATTTGCGAATTCGCGAATTTGCGGTAAATTCACGGGAGTTCGCGGATCGCGAATTTACCGAAAATTCGCAAAATCCGCGAGCGTAACGGATTTTGCGCTCATACTTAAAGAAAGCCCTATTTGAGATGTCTATTTTTGTTTTGTATTTTTTCCGCACATTGTTATTCATTTGCGTGGCACTTCCTGCATTTTGTATTGCAAATGTGCATATAGAAGTGTTCAAATGTCTGTAGACTAAAACTACACAATATGAATAGGCCAGTTTCATAACGGTAAACAAGGAATTATTCATGGACGAGGTGCAATTTTCTATTACACCCTGGTATTCAAGCTGTTCTAAGATTTCCCTAACTTGTTTTTGGGCTTCATGTTTTATTTGGTACTGTCTCTGGGTTTGAGGGTCTGATTTTAATGGGACTTTGTGATGAGGTGACTCATCATCCCACCCAACATGGTTTCGGTATAGTGCAGAGCTAGCACTAATGCCCACTACTGCACATATAAATGTTTAACTGATTGTGGATCGAGGTCAGAGAAAGCATGTCAAATTACTGTTTCCCACATTGAGCACTCCATTACGAACTCAGGTGGCCAGTCTTTTTCAGACAAAAGATTGTTCCATCCTCAACAGCTCCCTGAGTTCAGGCAGACTCCCTCTTGAATGGAAAAACGCCCAAGTAGTACCCATACACAAAAACCTCAAGATTCAGACCACTGAGCTGACTAACTACCGCCCCATATCTCAAGCTTGTTGAAAAACACATAAACAAGCATTTGTCTGATTTCATCGAATCCTCTCACCACTTAGATGTCTCCCAGTCAGGCTTTTGGGCCAAACACAGTACCGAATTGGCTCTTATGAGGACTGAAAACATCAGAATGGCCCTAGACAATGGTCAGGCAGCAGTTCTGGTGCTGCTAAACCTGTCAGCAGCATTTGATACCATCTCACATCATATCCTACTGGAGAGGCATTAGGGTTCAGGGGCTTGCACTGAAATGGATGACCGACTTCTTAACGGATAGAACCCAGACGTCACTCTGAGGACTTACAGATCTACACCCACCAACGTGATCAAAGGGGTCCCGCAGGGCTTGTGTCTGAGTCCCACTCTTTTTAACATTTATGTCACCCCCTGGTTAAACTTATGAGAAACTTAGGGTTTAATCCCATATCATACGTAGACGATACCCAGCTCCTCCTCACCTTTGACAAAAACAGACCAGATATACAGCTCACCTTCTCCGAAGGCATGAAGGCTATTGTTGCCTGGATGCGGACCAACTTCCTCCAATTAAATGCAGAGAAATTAGAAATCATGTTGTTTGGAGGAGCAGCTATGAGCTGGTCGCCCAGCTGGTGGACCGAAGATCTGGGAAATGCCCCGTCCCCCAAGGAAGTGATCAAGAACCAAGGCATCAGGATCGATCAGAACCTTACTCTTGATGCTCATGCTAATACCACTGCGGGCACCTGCTTGTACATTCTCAGTCTACTTAGAAGGATCTTCCCCCTGCTACCCTCTTCTACAAAAAAAACGTTGATGCAAGCCCTGGTACTGAGCAGACTAGATTATTGTAACACTTAGATTATTGTAGCAGAATACGGCCACCCATCTAGTAGCAGATGCCCCAGCTAGAACATCTTCTATTCCCCTGCTCAAAAAACTCCACTGGCTCCCTGTGAGAAAGCGGGTAAAGTTTAAGATAGACTGCACTATCTTCAAGGTCCTTAATGAACAGGGCCATTCCTATCTCTCTACCAAACTAATCAAGTACACCCCCCACTTCCTCTTAGATCAGGCTCTAAATTTCTATAATTCACCCCTAGAATTAAAGTAGCACGCAGCGGCGGCAAAGCTTTCTCCCACCTTTCCCCAGCCTTCTGTAATGAGCTACCCCTTCAGCTCCGCAACTGTCAGAACCTCTCTCAATTCAGGAAGCTTCTAAAAAACCACCTTTTCTGAGCCCCTTGCTCTGGCTGAAGCCCACCGTCCTAAGCGCAGAGATACCCCTTGGTGTGATTCAGCGCTATACAAATCAATAAACTTCAAACTTCGAACCATATGTCAGGTTCTTCCAGAAGAGATCCCTGATGTTCCTGTGTATGCCCCCCTCTATTTGGAGTATTATTTTGCGTAAACGATGTGGGACACTTACCCTTGTATCTGGCATTTCCACTGTTATTTGCTCATTCAGTGCTCCTACCACCAGATAATCCATCAGGTTCTGGCAAGCTATTGTTACTTCTGCTGCGCTGTACAGCATCGTCACTGCCCACTCCCCATACAGAAGCAGAGTCCTCAGTAGCCAGGCCATGTCTTATATTAATTCCAGGTACCTTCTTCTTTTTTAATTTCAATGATGCAGTCTGAAGTGCGATGTATTTCTCTTTTCGTCTCCACACACTCTCCTGATCTTTGCAATCTCCAAATGTATGTCGGATGAATCCTGAAAGGATTGATAGGAATGTGAATCAGTATCCTGAAACTTGTCAGGCTTTTTAAAGTTATCACAGTTTCCTAAATTATATTTCTTGTCAGTGGTGTCCTGTTGAGGAGACCCACCCCATGATTTTGTCTTGCTTTATTTATTTTTTTGTTTATTGTCCCATTTCTTCTTGGAAGAATCAGGTGTATGCTTGGAGTTATCCTTTTCAAAATTATTCTTAACCTGTGGTTACCTAGGTCTGACACCCAGATAATCACATGCCTAGCATAGGTTTCTTCAATAATTTTAGGCAATCCCGGCTCCTAGTGGGCAGGAGTGAACTCCCTCAGGCATTGATGTATAGCCAATGCTGCAGCTACCCCCTTTATGTTACTTAACATAATGGCTGATGCTGCCGCAAAATTGCCCTTCAATTTTATCCCCAAGACCAGGGCAGGTGCTGTCCTGTACTCATTCTGTACTTGTTTCAGTATCGCAGGTAAAACTGCAATTGAAGGGGTGAGTTCTGGTGTACACTGCAGCGAAGACTGAAAGTGCCACGATCTGCCCCCGGGAGAGCCATCCCCATTGACAAGCAAATTGTTAATAAACTGTGATTGTCCTGCAGGCCCATATGGGGAAAATCTAGAATGGAATTTGCTCCTGACTGGTTCCCATTACAGCATTCAGTGTTTGGGGGCTGATTCCTGTACTAGCCATTTGTGTTTGTGCAGCCTGTGCAGTTCGCGCAGGGTTAACTGTTAGTGTTTTCATAATATACAGTGAGAGATTTGTATAAATCTTTACTAAGTCTTCGTATAGTGTTTGTTATTTCTGCTGCATCTAAATTAGCAAGATTAGGATGCAGTGTATAAGCAGCTAAGACTGGCCAAGCCGCTCCTTCTTTACTGAGCGGACCGGGTCTCACATTTTCTACAGTATGGCAGAGGGTGCCTTTATACCAATAAATGTGTTCTTGGAAAGTTAACAGAATTTCTATTTCTACATATGGAAAGTATTCCTCTGGTGTCTCATCTTCAATGTCAGTGGGAAACTATTTTGTGCGAGCATCCGCAGCCGGGGATGTCAGCCAAGAATAGAATACTAGGAATGGTTTGTGTGACTCGAACATAAAGGTAACGTCTCCACCCATTGCCGGGAGGCCGTATTGTAGTAATTTCGTAGTAACTGTATGTCTGCAATTTTCTGTAATATTTAGTGTAACTATTTCTTTTCCACCGGCTTCTCAGTTTACAGACATTGTAGGAAGCGATAAGGGAATTATTAAATACAATTACGGAGATAGGGTTTACATAACGTCTTTGTCACAAACTGGATACCCCCTCATGGCGATGTCAGCCTGCTGTGTGGTGAAACCTTAGCATGCAGGGACCCTCGATGTCAGCTGAAGTGCCTCCTCACCTAATCTTTTGGGATGCTCTTTATTTATAATAGAAAGCAGCCTTGCGATGTGCGTATATATTAGCTTTGTTATGAATATGTAGATAGCCCTTTCGCCCTGTGGCTGAAGATAGAGCAACTTTTGTACATAGTGCATAGTAGGGCCTTGTACATGATGTTCGAGGCATTATGATAATGTTGTGCAAAGTAACTCCATCCCCAGGACATCCCGCAATCCATCGTGTATCATCACCCAGTAATCCTGCACTTCCGTACAGTGCCATAAGATATGCATGAAAGTTCCAAGTTCTCGGCACCCCCTACTGCACTCCCCACTTTCCACTCTACCCATTCGAACCAGATGAGGACCAGTGACATATGATCTGTGGAGAGTCTTTAGCTGCACTAATCTGACCCTCATCTGTATGGCCACCACTCTTGGGGAGGAGACTGCCTCCCGCCAGTCCTCGTAATCTAATTCCACTCCATCTGCTCTCCATTATGTCTTGATAAACGTCAGCGGGTCCTCCATATTATTAATGAGTGTTTTATATATTAATGAGATGGTCTTCTCTGGGAGGTGACCGTCTACCCGGTCTTCCAGGGCGGAAGAGTCAGGGAGCGTTGTGTCTCTAGGGATGTGTGTAAGTAGGGTGTGTCGGATTTGAAGCTACCGGAAGTGTCACCTGTCATGAAGGTGGTATTGCTGCTTGAGGGAGTTAAACGTGTGGACAGTGTCTTTCCCCCAGATATCTTTGAGCTGCGTGATCCCGATGAGTTCTCACTTGTCGAATCCTATAGATTTCCACAAACTTCCCAGCTTCTCCGAGCACCATAATGGGTTGGCAAGCGTTAGCCTTCCTTCCCACCTGAGGTATCTATTGGTCACCTGCCACACCTGTACTGCGTGGGCCGTAGGTCCCGCCAGGGGAAACCTACCAGATCTAGTATAGCGCCCTAGTGAAACCACCCATGGGCACCTGCCAGCGGTCCATCGCATATCCCGGGGCCATAGGGGGTCCTTATATGACGTGATTCACCGCAGCTAACAGGAAGGCCCAATAATATTTCCGTAGGTCTGGCAACCCAATCCCTCAATCATACCATGGGAGAGTGAGCTTGGAGAAAGCTATACAGGGCTTGCCACCCCAAAGAAGCTGTCTGTGAAGGGCCTCTATTTCCCTAAATTAGGACTCCGTAACCAGGTGTATCGTGTTCTGGAGTGCGTACAAGAACCGGGGAAGGGCCATCATCTTGAAAAGCACTGCTCTCCCCAGAAGTGAGAGCGGGAGTGTCCACCATCGAGCCACATCGCCCTTAAATTGAGTCAAAGGGGTGCCTAGATTGTTGGCATATCTTAACTTCAGATCAAGCGTGACATAGATGCCGAAGTATCGGAACCCTGTTGGTTCAATTTGTATCGGGCAGGCTTCTGGGATAATCAGCGTATCGCCTCTGAGAATAAAAAGCACTGATTTGGACCAATTGATTGCAAACCTGGAGTATCTCCCGAATATGGCAAGCACGTCCAGGAAACTTATTAGGGACCCCCTAGGGTTAGTAAGGTAGAGCAGGATATCGTCCACGTAGAGTGAGATTTTGTCCTCCCATTTCATCGTCCACCGCAGACCCCGGATCGACCGGTCCCACTGGACCCACGCCACCAAGGGCTCCAACGCCAAAGCGAACAGGAGCGGGGACAAGGGGCATCCCTCTTTTGTGCCCCTCCCACGGGGAAAGTCAGCTGATTTTTCGGTTGTTTACCACCACTCTTGCGAGAGGATGAGCATAGAGTAAACACACCCAGTTAGTGAACTCAGGTCCAAAGGCCATCTTCCCCAACACTGTATGGCCACTATACCCTATCGAATGCCATAGTGGCATCCAATGACACCAGCACCGCCGGTTCCTGTATCGTTGGGGTCCTGCCTAGTACTCCGTGCAGCCTTTGCAGATTAAGAGCAGTGTTACGGCGTGGCATAAAGCCAGATTGGTCCGGGTGCACCAAAGTATTAATGACTTTGACGAGTCTCATTGCAAGCAGCTTAGCTAGGACCTTAAGTTCAGCGATCAGCAATGAGATGGGTCTATATGAGGAGCATAGCGTCTTGGGCTTGCCTGCTTTGTGGATGACCACGATATTCGCCACTCGCTGGTCATAGGGGAGCTGTCCCCTCTCTACTCTCTGCAAACATGGAGCGAACAAATGGTGCAATTCTGTTGGCGCTCAGTTTGTAAAGTTCTATGGGGATTCCGTTTGGGCCCGTGGCCCTCCTAGAGTGTACTCCCCTAATGGCCATCGCTACCTCATCATTTGTAAGTGGGGAATCTAAATATTTACGGTCGTCGTCCGATAGTGTGGGCATCTGGATATCCTTGATCACTGCCATTTTATCTGCTACCGAGTATGTTCCAGCAGAGGTGTATTCCCCGCAATAATAATTTGAGAATTTATCTGCCACGGCCTTTGGGTCTTAGTTCACGTTGGAGTCTTCTCCCTGCAACTCCGGGACCAGCCGTGATGTCCAATCTCCCTTTTCGAGCCACGAGATTTATTTGCCTTCTTTATCTCCATGTTTATAAATCCTGCTTAGAGTGTCATTGTTCTGAGCTGTAGCCCTGCTTCTGGCGAGGTCTCTATATTCGTCCTGGTACAACTTTAGCCAGTGGATGCCTTCTAGAGTAGCTGCCCTAGACACCTCTACCTCCCACCTTGTTACTTCCGCCTCTGCCTTCTCTATTTCTGCCTGTCGTTCTTTCTTTTTCCCCATGATAAGGGACAAGACCTCCCCCGCACAGTGGTGTTATATGCCTACCACAGAGTTTGCGCCGAGACCACAGACTCTCCGATTTGGCTCCGTTTCCAACTGGAGCCAAATTGGAGAGTGGTCGGAGATTCCCCTACCCAGATGTCGCACCTTCGGAATTGTAGCAGCCTGAGCCATCGGTAACAGTACATAGTCTATCCTGGAAAGGCTGTGGTGTGCGGCGGACACATGTGTATAGTGTACCCCACTCAGGTTACCGACCCTTCAGCCATCGACAAGTCCTGTTGTTTCCAAGAATTCGGATGTCAGCTCTGTGCCAATCGTAGTGTTCGGGCCGGATATCCGTCAACCTCTCCATTCACTACTGCATTAAAGTCGCCCCCATAACAAGGAGCCCCAACGCAGTGTAAGGAAAATTGCACCCAGATCTCTAACGGTGTCAGATTGTAGGCCTGATGGGACATAAATAGACATAAAAGTAACTGTCCTCCCCTCCCACTGCCCCGATATTCCAATGTAGCGGCCTCTTTGGTCCGACCACATGGCCTAAATGGAGAGGGGAAAAGAATTCTTCACCAAGATTCCAACTCCTGTAGACCCTGCGGTAAATCCAGCAGGTGCTACCAATTTATAATGCCCCCTGTGTAGGTCCATGCAACGATTACCTATAAGATGGTTCTCCTGTAGTAGTACTACGTCCGGGGAGTGCCGTCAAATTAACTGATTCACCATCCCCCTCTTGATTTTGTCCCCAAGGCCATTCACGTTCTAACCACAATGATCCCCGATCCCCTTCTAACATTTGACATTTAAACGGTATGGATGCATTACAATCATAGCTTTTTCTCCTGATGCAGAAAACGGAAAAAATTAAGAAACTACATAATTTAAACAATTTTGCACACAATACGTTGTCGAACTCAAAAATCCCCACCCGCCCCAGACCCTGTCCACCCTCCCTGCACCCCTGCATATGGCTGTCGCCCATCCCCAACTAGCAGTGTGCCTGTCGCTCTTTATCTAATCTACTAACTAACTAAATGTAGTGATGCAGAGGGAGTCTTAAACCCCGCCCCCCCCCCCTCCAGCCCACTAAACACATGCCCGGAACCCAGGATTCTCCACAGTCATAATACAAGCGCTGAGTCTAGTCAAAAGAAAACTGTGGAGCTGCCCCACTACCTGTCGTTTCAAGATTGCGTGTAAGTTCTTACGGACTTCTTCATTCCTGCTCCTGCAAGTCTTCTCCTCCACCTCGGTCTCTCCCTTCTGGCCCACTCGAATGTCTGCTGTCTAGGCAGTCCGATGCCACCTCAGGGTTGTCAAAAAACCAGGCCTTCCCTTCCACTTCTACCAGTAGATGAGCCGGGAACATCATGGCATACTTTAGTCCCTTGTCCCTGAGTTTCTTCTTTACCGGAAGAAAACTTTGTCACTGTTACTGTACCATCTGCGTGAAGTCAGGGAAAAAGGAAAACATTGCATTTTCGTATCGCAAAGGAGGCCCAGCGCGTGATGCCTGCAAAATCACGTCTCTATCTCGAAAGTTTAAAACTTTTGCAATCGTCGGGCGAGGGGGGGCCCAGGTCTGAGCCTCCCTCCTGGCACCCTGTGGGCGCGCTCAACCGTAAAAAGGTTGCTCAGTGCCTTGGGCTTGAGATGGTTAGGGACTATGTCCTCCACAAACAGATCCGGTGCAGCGCCCTCCGATTTTTTGAGGAAACCCATGGATACATATGTTGTTTCACCTAGTCCTCCCCTCATATTCATCAAGCTTCCGATCCGTCAGGTCCCTTGAGGTCTTGAGATCACGTACCTCCCATTCCAGCAGCGCCACGTCGTCGATCAGGCTGGCCGTTTTGATATCGAGCGATTTGACTTTCTCACTGGCCTTCGTTAGGTCTGCCCGTAGCAGATTGACCTCAATCGTGACAGTGTCCAGCTTGGAGTCCAAGGCTTACATCTTTTGACCCAGCGACGTCTGGACTCCATTGATCGCCGCCATCACATCCATGAGTGTTGGTTCAGTAGGAGAGCCCGGAAGGGCTCCCCCCGCCGACTGGGCCCTCTTCAGGTCCGTGGAGGAGCCCTTAGGCCTTGTGTATCGGTCCAACTTGTTGGATTGGATATGTTTCGACCCATTAGAGGATCTGGGCAAGGCCTTATCAGCTTCTGGCTTGGTCGCCAACTGACCATCCACCAGTCACCGCTCCTGGCCACTGATCATGACTATTCTCCCAGGGCTTACCGCACGTTCTCAGGCAGCCCCACGTCTCTCCGCAGCGGTGTCCCGTTCGAGATCCCGTTCGTAGACTCACTAGCTCCCGGTTCAGCACGCAGAGATATAAGCGGCCATCCCGGTGGTCCAAGCGCCAGGCCATGTCTCCCTCAGTCCGTTGACAGCCGGCCCTAATGCACAAGGGGCCAAAATCCCAATCCCAGAGGTGCATTATGTTACCTACGGTCTTTAACGCGGGGTGGCGAATTTGCAGGTTATGCCGAGCCCCCAGTTCCGGAGGCTCCACTGTATTTAGCAGTTGGTCTAAGCAGCCACGTGTCTTTGGCATCTGAGACCCGATATATGAGGGCCCGAAAACAACACCAGCAGCGCCACGACATCGACAATGCAGACACTGTCCCCCTATGCCACCGCTGTCAAAAAGCCTCACCACAGTGCCCTATCCTCGCCGGCGGGGCCAGGCATACCCAATCAGGGCCACTGTGAAGTCCAGTTGCCCAGATCACACCACAAGACTGCTCCCAGGAGCCAGATGTCCCCACTGCCACAAGTTACAGGCCACACAGACTTGTTGCTGAGAATTTCAGGTCCCCAACCCCAGGTTGATGCGCCTCAGAGCCACTGCAGCACCGGTCCTCCTGCCCACATGAGGCAGTGCAGCTTCAGGTCACAAGTCACATGGGCCGTCACTCCGCCTCTCCTCACCACTCCTGCCGGCAATGCACCCCCACTCAGCGCCCCCGCCTCTATCTTCCGATATTGTCCAGGGGAGCGTGCTCGCAGCAGGCCACTCGCGGAGCAGCGCTACTCCCCTAATCCCTTCACTGATTGCGGGTATTCCACATGGAGCAGGAATTCACAAGGAGCAGCGCGAATTACCTTCCAGCACTCCGCAGGGGCCCCCACAGCCGATGGTCAACAGGCCTCAAGTTCCGGGGCCGGATCGGCAACTTCCGGTTTCCGTCCCTGTCCTCAACGGTGCAGGCAGCGGGTCCCGCTTCCACTACAGCTCCCGGCTTCAGATGTGTGGAGGTCGCATCGCGCCAGATGACGTATCTTTGGCACCGTGTGTCACAGGCGAACCAGGGTTGCAGCGGAAGGCACCACCACCGCTTAGCCGTCAGGTGGTGGGGGCTAAAATCAGGATATATGGCAGGATTTCTCTGTTGGATGATGGGGTTGTCGGAGCCGGTCGCTCACGTGGCCATCTTGGTTCGCGCTAGGCTCCTCCACCATTAACTGCTCTTTTGAGAAACATATGAGGCAGAGTGCGTTACCATGAAGAACAGATTCAGGGAACAAGGGTATCCGAACTGGGTCATCAAAAGAGCAGTTAACAAGGTCAAACAGGTAACAAGAGACCAAACCCTTCAGGGAACTACCGGAATGCCCGAGGGGTCACAAATAGGAAAGGAAGAAGCCTCAGGGACATCTTTAACAGTAGGAAAAGTGTTGGATTGTGGAGGGAGAAAATGTACTATTCCCACTCCAGTCTGTGCAACAGTGGGGAAAAGATTGGACCCAGGAGGGCTAACAATTTACTATTCTGACTCCAGCAGATGCAACAGTAGGGAAAGTGTAGGATTGCGGATGGGTAAAATTGACTATTCCCACACTAGTCCATGCAACAGTGTCATGCCCACATGATTTCAGTAGAGCATATTCATATATGTATCAATCAGGGTTTTATAATCAATCAATCAGGGTTTTATAAAGTGCGCTACTCACTCATGAGGGTGTCAAGGAGCCAGGGAGGTCTTCTGATGTTGACTGGGAGATCATTCCAGGCCTTGCCTGTGATGTAGGAGAAGGCTCTTCCACCTGCACTGTTTCTGCGGATGTGTGTGGTTTCTGCCCGGGTGAGGTCGGCGGAGCGGAGGTTCCTTTTAGGAACATGGAAGGAGACTCTCTCGTTGAGGTATTTGGGTTCAATGTTGTGGAGGGATTTGTAGGCATGGGTCAGAAGTTTGAAGGTTACTCTCTTCTCGACGGGGAGCCAATGGAGGTCTCGCGGGTGTTGGGTCATGTGTTCATGCCGAGGAGTTCCGTGGACAAGTCTGGCTGCAGTGTTCTCGATGGTTTGGAGCTTGTGTAGGAGAGTTCTGTTGATTCCGGCATAGAGGGCGTTGCCGTAGTCCGGTCTGTTGGTTATGAGCACGTGGTTGACGGTCTTTCTGCATTCTCGGGGGATCCCTCTGAAGGTCTTGTGGATGATGATGAGACAGTTGAACCGGGTGGAGGTGACGGAGTTATCTGGTGGGCCATGCTGAGGGAGGAGTCAAGGATGATGCCGAGGTTCCATGCGTGGTCTGATGGGATGGGTGGGCTCCCGAAGACGGAGGGCCATCAGGTGTTGTCCCAAGCGGTGGTGGAGGGTCCGAGGACCTCTGTCATCTCCGAGTTGAGCTTCAGGCAGCTGTTGCTCATCCAGGCTGCGGCGTCCTTCATTCCTCCCTGTATGCAGAGTCTGGTGTCTTCGTGAGAGAGAGGATGAGATAGGTGTAATCGCTGTATGCTACTATGCTGAGCCCATGCTGTCTGACGATGGCAGCGAGGGGTCCATGTAGATGTTAAAGAGCGTTGGGCTGAGCGAGGATCCTTGGGGTACTATGCAGTTGATCTCTGTGGGTTCGGAGAAGGAGTGTGGGAGTCTGATCCTCTGGGTTCTGCCGGAGAGAAAGGATCAGATCCAGTTGAGGGCGGTTCGTTGTATCCCGGGGTTGTGGACAATAACCCACCATGTAGTAGGAATAAAACACTTTATTTGCCTTCTTGCGCCCATAATTGTCCCAAAGTATGAAGACTCTTGACTTATGTTGTATTGCCATGTACTGTGCCTTGTGCCTGCTTTTCTTTTTCTTTTCTTAGTATGTTGTCCTTTTGTAGCGATCAAAGTGTGACCCAAGTTTCGCATAAAAAGTGATCACACCCAAACACGCACCGTAGATTATCGGCGGCTTCAGAACGGAGCGGTTCCTTGTTGTTTCCTTCGCCTTCTCTGCTATTCTTGGTATTGAGGTAAACTTCTCGGATGAAAGGTGCGGTTTGGTGATTCATCTTAAGCTCCCCTGCTGATTCCTGATACCTCGGTGATCTCATCATTGGTGCCGCGCATTGTAACTTACTCGGAGCGGTCCAGAATTTCTCTTCGGCTCCCCTGCTGATTCCTGACATTGCAGTAGGCTTAATCTTTTATAGTACGCACCGCGCAGGTAGGGTTAATCTTCAATTATTTTTGGAATCCTGTTGTGGACAAAAGCAGAAAAAAGACAACTTGGGACAATCTGTAAATATAAACACATTATGCTGAATATGCGTTATTATGAATAGTGTTGAAAGACTGATATGAACAGTTACTGGAAATCAAAATAATCTCCATGAAGAACTCTGGGGCAAGTTGCATTATTAAGAATTGCAAATAACAGCGATTAACACTTTGCTTAGCCACCTCATTGATGAATAATCTTTCTGTTGATATCAAGAATATTCTGGACTACCATAGAAGTTTCTGAAGTTAGAAAAATACCAAAGTTGTTTTGTTTCACAGGTACTATTTCCTTTACTCAAAAGTATATTCTGTGGAACTGCATGTTGTTTCTCCTCTTACAGACAAGGTGTAATCAGGCAATAGTTTTTGTTCCAGATCTCCTTCCCCTCAGACCCTTCCCCAATTGGCTTCCCTTCATCTGGCCATTCTGATCCTCTGGTGTGTTGTACGCAGAGTCAGAACTGCCGCAAGGTGGGCTTCTTGAAGGTCCTGTTCCTGAGGACCTAAAAGAACAACCCTGACAAACAGTAGGGAAAGGGTTGGACTGAGTAGGGGAAACATTTATATTCCCACTACAATCTGTGAAACAGAAGAAAACCTGTTGGATTGCAAAGGTGTAAAATGTATTATTCCAACTCCAGTGGGTGCAACAGCAGGGAAAGCTTTGGATTCAGGAGGGGTACAATTTACTATTCCCATTCCACTCTGTGCAACAGTAGGGAAAGTGTTGGATTGCAGAGGGGTTAAATTCACTATTCCCACACTAGGCTGTGCACCAGTAGGAAAAATGTTCGATAGTGGAGGGGGAAAATGTTCTATTCCCAATCCAGTCTGTGCAACAGTGGGGAAAGCACTGGACTCAGGAGCGGTACAAATTACTATTCCTACTCCACTTACTGCAACAGTAGGGAAAGTGTTGGATTACGCGGAGGTAAAATTTACTATTCCCACACCAGTCTGTGCAACAGTAGGGAAGCGGTTGGACTGAGGAGGGGTAAAGTATACGATTCACACTCCAAATATGTGAAACAGTAGGGAGAGTGTTGAACTCAGGAGGGGTCAAATTTGCTATTCCTACTCCAGTCTGTGCAACAGGAAAGGAATTTTTGGGTTGCAAAGGTGTAAAAATTACTATTCAAACTCCAGTTGGTGCAAAAGTAGGGAAAGCGTTGGACTCTGGAGGGGTGTACTTTACTATTCATACTCTACTCTGTGCAACAGTAGGGTAAGTGTTGGATTGCGGGGGGTGGGAATATACTATTCCTACTCCAGTCAGTGCGGACTCAGGAGGGGTAACAATTTACTATTTCCTTGTCCAGCCGGTGCATCAATAGGGAAAGTGTTGGATTGCTGGGCAAAATTTACTAGATAAAGTGCATACCGCTCCTAGAATACTAGCTAGCCTTAAACGTTCTTTGGCACAATACCCCTGACTTTTTAAGGGATTGGTTATGAAAAACTTGGTCCCTGGCAAACTGGGGGGGCTTGGGGTGGCACTTAGCAAAGTAATTTCTACCTGCCTGCGGGTACTAAATTTAGCAGATGCTAGCAGTTATGCGTTATTTGTGGAGTGTGTGTGATGTGTGAAAAAATGCACCCCTTATTTCAAGTAATGAAGTGCATGCTATTTGTACAAAACTTCTCCTAAAAGGTTATACTAGCGTTAATCTTCCTCTAGACCAGTACGCCTAAGTTTGCTCATTTGTAAACTGCGTGTGGCTAGTGAAAGGAATGTATTCCTTATTTCAAGTAATGAGGTGCATAGAGCCTGTGCAAAATTGCTCTTAAAAGGGCTGCTAAGTCTGAATGTATCTCTGGTATCTCACAAAAAAGAGAGTTTCCCAGGGACCAGAAAGGACTGGGTCAAAAGTTATATCAAAAAAGGTTCCTTTCTGGGTACTTATTTTACCAGGTGACCATGAGGCCTATCCGTAACAATTGGCTGTATGTAACATTTACGTTTGGCAAATTCAAGAAGTTTGGACCCTTTTAAAACTGTGATAAAATGTTTTTTTATTAATTTGTGGTATTATTGTATTTTAATTTTTCTTGAATGCATACTATAAAGTGGTGACTCTGTGTTAGATAACCGTAATACGGAATTGTTAGCTATTAGATATATATTTGTACCAGAGGACCACGGTGTTAAATTATACAGTGTATTTAAAATGAATGCCTAAATATGAATTTCTATAAAATAAACTTTGAGTAAAAAGTACAAATATCCTAGTGTGGAGACTTAAATTTTGACTTCTTGAATTTGCCAAACGTAAATGTTACATACAGCCAATTGTTACGGATAGGCCTCATGGTCACCTGGTAAAATAAGTACCCAGAAAGGAACCTTTTTTGAATGTATCTCTGGCCCTGTACCTCTAAGTGTGTTCATGAATGGTTTTAAAAATGTTGCAGGTTCCAGAAGATTGGCTTTACCAATTTTTTCCTTTGGGCCGCAACCTCCAGGCATACACAAATAATATGTGCTATTTTCTCTTGCTTGTATCCGCAAAGACAACATCTTAGGTCTTCTGGTGGACTCTTCCAGGTTGGACTAAAGTCTTTAGTACCTACAAACCCAACTATCTATAACAAGAACTGCTGGTTTAAGGAAGGGGTAAATGGGCTGACGTACTCCTGGGGTCTCAGGTTTTTGTACAAGTTAATTACTGACCAAGCATGCCTTCTCTTTGAAAAGTGTTTCTGTCCTGTAGAATAGATAGAAGATAAATTGAGGAGTTGGTTACCTGATAAAAGGCAGCTTTTTCCATGATTCTAGCCTATGCATCTTGGATTCTTAGTTCCTCAATTGCTTGACCTAGGTATTCTCCCATGAGTGTTTGTGATGGTTCCTCTGCTGTTCCTCTATTTCCTTCTAACATAGATAGTTAATGGGGCCAACCTCAGAAGCACACCGTCTCCAGCGAAATATGAAAAAAGCATTAATTCTTATGTATGTTTGTTTTTTAAGCGAAATTCAACAGTGATCTAAACTGTCATTGCTGTTTTTGGTATGGAGAACACAGATTTGTAAACAGTGTGATAAGCAGTCTAGTTTCTTTTTTAGCAATTTGAATCCAAAGATAGATTAATGAATGTGCTTTTGCCTGTGTGGCAGCTAACTGATTTTAAACGGCTATTTGATGTTTCACGTTGATGTCTAGAGTGGTGGCGAACTCAGCATTTATTTCCTCTATGAACCAGGTAAATGTCTTGTACTTGGTGTCAAATTGTAATTAGGTTTCCTCAACCCAATAGTAGGCTCAAACTCAAAATCTTGACATAAACCCTGTTGTGTTATTGATGCTACTGCGCAATATTCTAATTAGAAATGAACAAAGTGAAATGATATGCCCATGAATTCACCGGGGCACTTTACCCTTGAGAAAGGCTAAGATTTCTGACTTCTCTCAGGAGAAGATACTCTTATCCTGACCCATACCCCACAGCCAGACTTTCTCATCCAAAGTGCACAGGCCGCAGGCTACACGGAATTGCATTTTCCTGCTGTAACTCAAGGATGCCCTAGACCAAGACAGCCGTGAGACAGCCCAATAGCCAATTTAGCTCACAAAATCTTGCATATATATGAGAGCTCTTCTTAGTCTTTGAGCTCTCTCAGATCCAGGAACCATGCTCCTACTTCCCCCATTGTTTTCAACAGTTTCACCAGCTCCACATTCACCAGAAACAGACATAGATGAACCAGAAGAAGACAGAGACATAACAGTCAAATGTTTTCAGAGAATCTTTTAGGGAAGAGATGAGAGAGTTGAAAGGTTATGCCCATAGGATAAGACTAAAAAAAGGAGGAGTTCCAGTACAATATAAGGTCAGGGGAGTACCCATTATCGTTAGAGATGAAGTAAAAAAGTTGCTAGAAGAAATGTTGGAAAACTTAGATTTTGTGTAAACTTGAGAAGCTTGGATCAAATTGTGATAACAGACAAATGTCCCCTTCCCAACATAAATGAATTGATCTTCAAGGGAGGATAAGTTTTCTCAAAATTTGGTTTCAAACATGCCTATTAGAAGCTTGTCCAAGATGGCGCCCATGCAGCAATGTAGCTGGGGAGCTCCTTCTCACCAAGAAGACAACTTGTCGTTTCCGGGGGCGGGGGGGGGGGGTGGCTGCCCCAAATCACAAACACCAGGAGTGGGCGGAATGCGGAGCCACTCAGGGGCATTCCTGAAGTCCTACGATGCATACTGCACCTGATTAACTAGCTGAGTGTGGCCAGCTGGCGGAGAAATAAAATGGCAGACAAAGGTCTGTAGTAGAGCTGCGCAGGAGAGAACAGCGGCACGAGCTCTCTGCCGGGAGGCCCTATCCACCTGCCTGCTCCTCCCACCAAAATAAGGACCCAAAGTTTTTAGCAAGTGCCCGCCGGAGAAAGGACATGATTCTTCCCGGCCAGAGTGACAGGTGTGGATTCTGCCTCTGGGGAGTAGCATGGCCCCATAAATAGCAAACACAATGGCAGAAGCGAGAGAGGGCAGATCAAAGAGGGGGCCGAGACCGCACATGACACAATGGCCTCCGATGGCACGATCCGCCTCTTGTGGCCCCTTCAATGAGTGATGCCACCACAGATTTGAAAGCAGGCTGCTGCCTAAGGAGGGCCACTGGCCACTGGAGTAGTCCAGCAGTGGACATAAAGACCGGGCACCCAGCAAAGGACGTGGGTGCGAAGGTGAGGAGAAGCCACGAGGGGCATTGTCACATCAAGGTGGGACCCTCCCGGGACTACATGTCCAGCCGGCGGGGATGAAGAAGTAGAGGAACCCCACAGAGCCAGAGGCTGCAACTTGCTAGTGGTCCGGCTTGGTGCCCGCATTCCGGCTTTTTGCCTGCAGATATCTGGGTTGCGGTGGACACCCCCAGGAGCGCAGGAGAAAACCTCGCAGCCAGGGCCACCTGTGATCGCACGACTGAGGTGGGAGACCTCGAGCTTTGGCAATGAATGAGAGACCGCTGGATACACTTTGGCGGGTCCCTCTGGGATCATGAGGGGCAACGCACCAAGGATAACACGCAAGACCCATGCAGATTGTGCTGTCTGGCCTGCCCAGGTGAAACTCGCTTTGGCGGTGGGGTGGACTCTCTGAGCCTTCAGTGGGGTATGGCGCAGGCAGGACTGCCACTCTAAAGGTTGGCCAGCCTAGGCATAATACATCACAAAACTACAATGACCACCCCCAGGTCTTAAAAGGACACTGCCAAAATTGTAGACCTCCTGGCCAAGGACACCACCAGAAAGACTGGGGCCACTTGGAACTCACCAGAAATAGCAGAGGCAAGCTCCTCAACAAAGCCAAATATTATTGAAGAGGCCCCCATCACACGCAGTTTCCTGGAAGCCCTCTTCGGCACGCTGCGAGACGACATAGCACTACAACATGGGGGAACTGGAGCAGAGGGTGGATTCAATAGCATGCTCCAGAGATGCTAGGGAAGAGGACCTGGAAGAATATTGCAGAGAACTACTGGAACTCAGAGACCGCAATGCTGACCTCAATTTCCTCCTCGAAGACTTGGGAAACAAGTCTCACAGATCTAAGGTCCGCATCAAAGGTGTGCCACTGCAAGCGGATGTCGGACGCTTGGAGGAATATGTCCTGTGCCTCTTTCATCTCATAGCACTGGATCTAGAAGGAAAATATCTCCAGCTAAACTGTACCCATAGGACGGGATGACCTTTGACATCCCCAGGCACTCCTCAGGATATACTCATGTGCCTCCACAGCTATAAACAAAAAGAAACAATAATGGCCGCTGTATGTGATCAAGCCCATGTTCTATTTGAAGGACATAAAATCCGCCTGTATCAAGATCTGTCAAATATCATGCTCCAGAGACATTGTGCAATGAAAAAGGTGAGAGAATTTTTGAGGGGCAGGACATCATAGATGGACGCCAGAACCACATCACCTGGGACGAGGACATAGCGTCAGAGTTTGGTCGTTTTTTGCACAATTATATGGGGCTGATGGGAAATCCCAGGAAGATTGCACTCCTTACATTGCACAGGCCCTAATAACAACACAGCTAGACCCCCATGTAACACTTCTGGAGAAGGACATAACAAAGCAGGAGGTGTTAGATGAAATAGGGAGACTCCAGCTAGAAAAGGGGCCAGGACAGGATATATTCGAAGCCGCCTTCTATGAATACTTTGCATCACTGCTGTCCCCAGTACTCGAACCGGCTGTACAGCTCATTTAGTGAGTTGGGGGTTCCTACAGAATCAATGAGCACAGTGATAATAACTGTACTGCCAAAGCCTGAAAAGGACCCTCAATACTGTGTATCCTACTGCCCCATATCCTTTCTAAATGTGGCATGAAGACTGGGTGGACATATGACGGGACTGATTGAGCCTGACCAGTCCTGCTTTATACCCGGCTGCACTTGTGGAGACAACACCAAGCTGCTTTTACACTTGCCGGATAAAACCCAGCGCTCCCAAAAGGTGATTCTATTTTTATTGATCGATGCCAAGAAGACCTTTGATCGTGTCCATTGGCCAGTCTTGCGAGCAGTACTGGAGGCAGTGGGCCTTGGCCCCAGATTCCGACAGTGTATCTGGGCAGGATATGCGGAGCTGAAAGCTATGGTTAAGGTAAACAGCGCACTGTCCCTGACCTTCCCCATCTTCATTGGGACTCACCAGGGCAGTCCTCTCTCACCACTATTACTTACGCTCTATAAGGAGCCCATGGCAGAGCACTTCCGACACAACCCACTAATAGAAGGAGTCTGGATGGGAGGCTATTACCATAAAATAGCTCTATACGCAGATAACGTGTTGCTGACTATCACAAACCCGCATCAATCATTGCTCCTGCTCCTTGAGGAACTCATGGTATTTGGAGAGATATCTGGCTTTAAGGTGAATAATGCCAAGTCCTAAGCAATTAATATCACTATCCTGAATGATTAGCAGCTACGGTTGGCATCGGACTTTCCCTTCCTGTGGGCGCAACGGGGAACTCAATATTTGGGAATTCACACACTCCCTACCAGAGATAGCTTGGTGACGCAAAACTATTCAGACTTATTAAAGAACCTCATCCAGTCCTGGCTTGGGGGTCCTATCTCCTGGTTGGGATGCATAGCAGTGATTAAAATGACTCTGTTGCCAAAAATCCTCTATCTTATGCAGGTAGTGCCGCTGGCACCACCAGCACCCATTTTAAAAAAGCAACACGTTGCCCTCAAGGCTTTCATATGGCCGACAAGTGGGCACGGATAGCGAGAGAGAGGACCTATTTGCCAATAGCTAAGGGGGTTTGAGAAAACCAAACCTGATAAGATACTAACAAGCCGCACAACTGCGCTACATGGTGGATATGCAAAAGAAACAATTGATGGACGGAATGCTGGACAATGCAAACATTCACCCCCAGTCACAAGGATCTGGGTTAAATCCATCATTCTTTTGCTCACCACACCACCCCAGTTTGGACCCAGCCATATGCAAATCAGTCTTGACCCTGTTCCTTGTGGGAACAGTCCAAGCTGAACTGCCAAGCCAGGTCCTCCCTGGACAGGAAATAAGCATCCTGGGACCGGTTTCAGGGCATCACCCTTCGTCAGGCAGGCTAGCTTGAATCCAGTGGTGTAGTGAGCATGGGACCCACGTCTGGGCATACCCTTCCCACTTAGGGCGACATATGCAAAAGAAACAATTGATTGACGGAATACTGGACAATGCAAACATTCACCCCCAGTCAATCATTCTTTTGCTCACCACACCACCCCAGTTTGGACCCAGCCATATGCAGTCTCGACCCATGGTGGAATGGCAACATCCCCTGACCGAGATGCACTGGTGCTTCCTAGATCAGGCGGTGGCTGGAATCCACATCCACAAGATTCCATGGCTCCCTCACCATCACCGTCCACCGAGTGTCTACATCTTGCCTGTGGTTAGAGCTACAATAGGGGTTTGGATAAGGTGTACTCCTCTAAGGAGCTTTCCACACAGATATCCCCACTCACACCAATTATAGGTAATCCAGACTTTCCATGGCCACACAGGAGAAAGCCTTTATACGTTGGCGAGAGGCCAACTGCAAGCGAATCAGAGACTTCTTGGACGTTAGAGGACTGTTGGACTTTAAAGGGACCCGGCAGGATTTTGGACTCCCAGACTCAGAACATTGGCATTATCTAGCAATTCGACACTGGATGACCCTTCCCGATATTAGGCCCTACGCTAGCAGATGATTGACCCTGTTTGAATGCTGTTTTTTTTCAAGAAAGGACGGCTCCGTCCTCTTGTCCGACATATACTCCTTCCTGAACACACAGACCACCCCTCTACAAACACTGGCTAGTAAAAGGTGGGAGCTAGAATGCGAACGCAGATTACAGACAAGGAATGGACAGACATCCTGCATCGCGCACGCACCTCCGCTACCAGTGCCGCCAGCAAGGAGAAACTTTTAAAATTAACCCACTACTGGTATTATACCCCAGTTCGTCTGTCCCAATGGCAAAAAGGAAGGGAGGACACATGTTGACGACATTACTCCCATTCAGGCACTTTTACTCACTTGCTATGGCACTGCCCCAAACTACACGGATATTGTAGCAAGGTCCTGGCTGACATCGATAAAATGTTCAACACTGAAATACCCGGTTTTCCAGGGTATGTTCTACTAGGACTCCCCAATAGACAAACCTACCCATTACATTCCAATAAATGGAAGGCCATTACCCTGGCACTCTGCGTGGCAAAACAGGTCCTGTTATCAAAATGGGGCACCAACACTGTCCCAACACATGCAGACTGGCTGCACAAACTTTGGGACTTATTAGGAATGGAAAAATTAACAGCGGTTATCAGTCATACCTCACCCAAGTTTGAGAAAAGATGAGGAACATGTATAAGACACCTTTCAGGAGTATACCAAGAGCTCACATGCCAAATATATTTGTGAATATTGCAGATTACACCTACCACCCCGACAGATGATTCAGGGGAAAAGAGTGAAGACCTACCTATCAATGTGAAATGAGCATGATTTGTTTATTTTGTTATTATTTATTGAAGATGTGATTCTGCCTCCCCCTCCTTCCCCCTCCTCTTTTTCATTTGCCCCTCCTGCACCCCCCAACTTTTCCACTATCTCGCTGGCCAATGGATGTAGGAGAAGGGAATTGTGAAAAATTAATACCATTTTACAATCCTAAAACATGCCTATCATCCAGTCTGCCTTCATGAAGTTTCTAAGCCTTTGACAGCACTCATAACTATGGAGGGCACTGTTAAACTTGGCATCTTTTGTCGTGTTTCCCCCGAATTTTTGCTCTCTTCCCTCCCTATTTTTGCTGGCATAGTGTTTCTGAGTACTTTTCTCACTGCTGATCAGTGGTAACGTGCAAGTGCTCCTGTGGTAAATTGTGTTATGGATTGGTGTTTCCATGATTGGCTATTTGATTTACTTGTTAGACCCTAGTAAAGTGCACTGTGTGTGCCAGGGCCTGCAAATCAAATCCCACTAGTGGGCCTGCAGCACTGATTGTACCACCCACGTGAGTAGCCATAAAAAGGCAACTCAGACCTGTCATTGCACAGTCTCTGCGCAGTTTGTAACTGCCATGTCAACTTGGCAAGTGCACCCACTTGCCAGGCCCTAAACCTTCCCTTCTCTACATGTTAACCACCCCTAAGGTAGGCCCAAGGTACCCCTGTGGGCAGGGTACAGTGTGTGTGAAAGGTAGAACATGCCCTGGTATGTGCGGCATGTCCTGATAGTGAATTACAGCCCATATTGTTTTTCACTATTGCAAGGCTACCTGTTCCCCATAGGACGGAAAGGGAAGCTTGTTTATAACATCTTATATACATAACTGGCCCTGGGAACAAGGTGGAAAAATAAAGTTTAGTATGTCTGAACTCAGAATCTAAAGATGAATCTTTTAGTGAAGATGATTTTTACATTCTGTGTTTGAAAATACCATTTTTAGAAAGTAGGTATTTTCTTGCTCAGTCATCCTGTGTGCCTCTGCTGGAATGTGGATTGCATGTCTGTGTTTTGGATAACAGAAGGCTAGGGAGCAGGAGTGACTCCAGATAGTCTAGGTAGGGTCAAGAAAGAGCTGACTAGACCTGGTCTGCAATGGGGGAATGGAGAGAAGATTTCCTTGCACATCAAAGGGCCTGGTCTACCTCTGACAATGCTGTCTCCACCTCCTGCCAGGAAATCATACCAGAGAAGGCATAACTGGTTCTGGCAGGGCACAGACATTCTCTGCCTAAGAGATCAAAGGATTTTGGGATATAAATATTGGGGCCCAGACCCCTGAACTTTAGAATTATTTTGGATAAAGAAGACTGCCAAGAACAAGAGCTGGAGAAGCTGTGAGGAGGACCTACCACTTTGCTGTGTGCCTTGCTGTGTGCTTTGCTGTGTGCTTTGCTGTGTTGGCCTGCAGTGGCTGCTTCTGTCTCTAGGGCAGTGAAAGGATTGGACTGAACCGTCTGCAATCTGCTTTGTGAGTTTCTCCAAGGGCTTGAGGTAGAGCTTGCCCCCTGTTCAAGAAGTCTCAGGACCAACATAGACTTCAAGCTCCTCTGCCCGCAGCACTGGGGACTGTGTGTTTTGTGCTGCAACAAAGGAAAAGCAACTCTACGACGTCTACGCGCCGCTGCCGACTCCGTGTTCTGATGGCACCACAGAGGGCACCGCCGCAACGCCGCACCACGACCTTGGTCTCACCAACAATGTCTCCTTACGCCCCTACCCAACCGCTGGGCACCACACTCCACACAGCCTTACTTCATGACTACACCTTGGTATCACCGACAATGCCACTCCATGCAGAAATTGATGCTGTAGCCTTCATCGTGGTACGAGGGCACTACTCGTAAAGTTACACGACGCACCGTCCTCATCCCGCACCTCAGCCTTGGCCTACCAATGCTTGCACCATCGACTCCGTCAGCCGACGACAGCGCTTCAGCAATGATGACGCCGCTGCTTGAACAGTGACCTGTTAGCACAGTGACGAGCACCACCTTCATCTTGCACAGTGACCCTGGTCTCACCGACGACACCATCTGCCGCTACCACTGAGCCGCTGCTCGTACTGCAACCTAAGGGCACCACACGCCGCACCACGTGCTCCTGATCCCAACAGAGAGGAGATCGACTTGCAACGCGTGTGACTTCAAGGGCCCCGACGACTCCTGCACCAACCTCCGAAACCGATGCCTGCAGACGCTGTGTTTTCGGAAACGCAACAATGAGGTCGCCAGCGCCCTGCATTTCTAAAAGTTACTGTTTGCGTGTCTTCCCGATACTGTAGCTGGCCTGCGATGGCGTGGTCAGCCAGAACTGTTTGGATTTGTTTGCTCACGACGCTGTGATAGCCCCGGACGGAGCTATCGACATCAAGGAACTGTTTTTAAAGCTTATTTTGACAACTGTAGATTTTTAGGTACTGTATTGTGCATTTTTATTGTTTTTGGTCTGGAAATTAAATTATATAAAAGTATTGGCTGTTTTTCTAAACTGTGTGGTGTGCTTTTGTAGTTCTTACAATGAATTACTGTGGGTTATGTCCCAATGCTTTACACACCTCCTCTAAGATAAGCCTGACTGCTCGTGCCAAGATATCAAGGGGGTGAGCAGGGGTTATTTTAGGAGTGTAACTCCCTTATCTTGACTAGGAAGAAGGGTCCCTATTTGGACAAAGGTGCAAGCCCTTGCCAACTAGAGACCCCCATTTCTAACAGCCACTTTTCAGTTTACAAGAATGCCCTTTCGTCTGTGTTCGGTAGCAAGTCTCTTCCACAGAGTTATGACTAACGTGTTTAGAGGCATGGATCATGTCATCTATTTTTAGGATGACATTTTGGTTTTTGGGGACATTGTGGAGAGTCACGATTTTGCATTAAACCAAGGTCTAGATAGAATTTCAAATACACGATTGACATTGAGGAAAGAGAAGTGTGTCTTCCTGGTAAATGAAATATAGTATTTTATGCATACCTTGTCATCTGATGGGATCAACCAAAAAAAAAGATTTGTTAGCTGCGATTAAGTTGGCACCTGCTCTCCGAGATAAGGACCAATTAAGAACTTTTTGAAGTTTAATCAAGTACTACTCCAAATTTGTGAAGAACTTTGCTCCTAAGACAGAGTGGATAAAAACCTGTTGAGAAAAGATGTGAACTGCTGTTGGGGTAATGCAAAAATGTATTGCTTTGACAATATCAAAAAATAAGTGTGTGAGTCTGGGATTTTAGTGCCATTTGACACCAAATGGAAATCTGCTGTGACTGTAGATGCGAGTGCCAGTGGAATAGGGGATGTATTATCCCAATTTCATGGTTCAACAGAAAAAACTGTTGCATTTCCATCTCATTCCTTGACATCTACAGAACACCATTATTCGGTTTTGAGAAGGAGGCATTGGGGACAGCGTGGGGAATGGAACACTTCATGACAAATATATGGGGAAGTCAAATTGTACTCTGTACTGATCACAAACCTTTGGTAAAGGTTTTGTCGCCAGGAAGTTCAGGCAAAGGTTCTTAAACCTAAAGACATTGGGGAATCCAGGGTGAGGTGACTTGTGTGACTCTACCCAAGTTTTTTTACCCAGAAGTATTTCAAACCTCAAACTTTGATGAAAAACACATGTTCTTCAATGGAATCTCTCGCAAGCCAAGGTGCTCATGAGAAGGACTGCCATTGACCCTGATTTGATCCGTTCCTATCGCGGGCACTAGGCACAGCCACACTAGTGGCCACATTTTTTTATTGGAACAAGTGGGGTAACGCTGTAGGGTAGGACTTTTGTGGATTCATCCTGAAAGTATGGAAAACAAGAGATTTTAGGCAAAGTTTATGGTTTGCAGGACATTGTTGGTAGGAAAACCTCATGAGATTCATGTAAGGCACACAACCCTAGAGTCCCCTGGGTGTGCACTTTTAAAAAAAGTCTGTGGTTGATAGGTTTCCATGGGTGGTGGCCAAGCATGTCCATAAAAAAATACCCCAGCTACCCCTCTCGTTGATCTCTCCTAGTAGCACTTTTGGGCCTTCTGTGTCATAGGCGCCTGCTGCACCCACACTATTGGGGTACCGTTCTTATTGGGTGATGTGTGGGAAGGTAAACAGTCATAATATCGATTCCAAAATATAGAATGGACATAATATCGAAGAAAAAATATAGAATGGACAAAATATCGAATGGACACAATATAGTGGTTAAAAATATCGAATTTAAGGTAAGTAATATTGATTTTCAAAATATAGTAGTCAAAATATCGAAGTATACAATATAGGCATTAAATATATCGATTTTTTAATAATATCAATTTTTTTAAAGTGTTTTGTATGTTAGTATATGTGTGAAAAGTGTATATTAATTTTTGTAATGTATATTTAATGTATTTTAAGTAATGAATTTTATGTTATTTAATTTTTGCGTAATTTAATTCTGTAGCGGGTTGTGGGTTTATAGGGGAATAGGGTGGGAAGTAATTTAATTATATTAAATTAAAAAATAATTTTTAGCAATTAGTATTAATTTTTAATTACATTTTGCTTTCTAGTTCTGTAGCGGGTAGTGGGTTTATAGGGGAATAGGGTGGGAAGTAATTTAATTGTAATTGATTAAATATTTTTATTTATTTATTGGTATTCATTTTGAATTTATTGTTATTTTTTAATTGGTAATTAATTTCTATTAATTGCCAATTAATTTGTATTAATTGATTAATTGTTAATTATGTAAATTTTCTAAATTTATTTTCTGTAGCGGGTTATGGGTTTATAGGGGAATGGGGTGGGAAGTAATTTAATTGTAATTAAGTAAATAATTTTTTTCATTTATTGGTATTGATTTTAAATTTATTGTTAATTACTTTTTAATTGGTAATAAATTTTTTTAATTGGCAATTAATTTCTATTAATTGGTAATTATTTTGTATCAATTAAATATTTGATAATTATGATAATTGTATTAATGTATTTTCTGTAGTGGGATGTGGGTTTATAGGGGAATAGGGTGAGAAGTAATGTAATTGTAATTAATTATATATTAAAAATACTTTTTGGGAGGGGCGTGGCCAAGATGGCGTCGGAGTAGGACGCTTTTCCTTACCTCTCCGGCGCCGATCCAGCAAAGCAACTAACAGCACGGCGCTAGAGGTGCGGATCGGCCCCCAATTCAGTGGCGGAGGTCGCCGACACACCTCGGAGGAGCACGGTGCCATCGGCGAGGAGAGGGAGCGCCCGGAGTCGCTACAGGGCCGGCGGAGCTTTGGGGCCTGTGGATCCCCGGTCTGGATTGGCAGGGACCGGCCCGACAGCTCGCGGAGCCCGCCGCGAGGGAGGAGGGTCCCTCCGCGCTCCGCCCCGTCCTTGAATCACCCCATACCGGCCTCCGGAGCTGCGGCGTGTTGCCAGGTACAGTGAGGGGCGGCCACGCTTATCGGTGAGCCCCGGGGGTACCTGCAGATAGCGGCCCACGGAGCGGAGGGGGCCCAGAACAACCGGAACGGGGCGGCGCCACAGTGCATGTCCTGGGGGACGGAGGAGCACCTGCGGAGCGACGGGGGCCGGGCACGACGGGGGTGCCTGGGGAGATCTGGTCCCGGTGAGTGAGCCCCCACCCTGATCGGGGGAGGAGAGGAGTGGCGCCAGGCCTGCAGACGGGGCCCGACGGGGAAAATATTGGGAGCGCTGACTGCTCCCAGTGTGGTGGCGACTTAGAGACTGCTGCGATGCATGCCCCTGACCTCCTCTAAGACTTGACGCAGTGCCACCCGTGCAGTGGGGGTGTAGCCACGCGATGACTGGCGACTGGGCATCAACTACTTTGCCTGCTCTGAGCGGCCGGTCTCGCACTACGACGTGTGGTTTGGAGGAGGTGCCGGTCAGTCACGGGAGCTGCTGATCACGACGTTGGGCCGAGTGGAAGCTGGCTGTGGGGGGTCGGCGCCAAGTTTCTGGGGTGCGCTGATTGGCGAAGACCGCCGCGGGACCACTTTATTTGCCTCTCCTATGGACGTTGATAGCGCTACGCATTCCTGATCTGTGGGCTCCGAAAAATACTGCATTGCTGGGCCTCGAGGCATCGTCTGGTGGGAGACTGCTTCGGCGCCATCTTGAAGGGGTGACTGCTGCCTGCATCGCGCCCAAGCGGGAGTGGACGGTCTGAACGGGCCCCTTGCCGCTCCGGGGTCCCATAGTGGTGCCCGCCTCTGATTCCTGGAGTGGGGGACTTCACTTTGGCCCGCGCCTATCTGGGAGATCTGAAGATGTCCACCACACTGCGTAAGGGGAAGCCGGGGAAGGATGGCACCTCTAAATCATCACAACAGCCGGCCTCTCCTGGAGCGAGTGGATCGTCTCGGCAATCTGATGATGAGCCGCCTGCCACCAAGGCCTTTATGACTGAGTTGTTCACCGCTATCAAGGAGGAGATCTCGGACCTCCGTGTTCAGTTGGCGTCGGACCTACGTGAGGTGCGGAGAGATGTGGACGGGATTGGCGAACGAGTGGCGACGTTGGAAGACCATGACCTGACTGTTGCGAATGATGTGCACCAACTCCAACAGGACGTCATCCGCCTCACTGAACAGAATCTGGACCTGCAGGCCCACACGGAGGACTTGGAAAACCGGTCTAGGAGGAACAATATCGGAATTCGTGCAGTCCCTTGGGAAGGTGAAGCTGGGGATCTACGCGGCTACGTGCAAGCCCTGTTCTTACAGATCTTGGCCGAGGACGATATGCAGGAAATAAGAATGGACAGGGTCCATAGAGTAGGTCTACCCAGGAGAGGAGGGGGGCCTCCTCCGGACATCCTCGTCTGTGTGCACGACTTCCAGGTGAAGGAACGCATCCTGCGGAAAGAAAGAGCAATCTCCTCCTTGCAATTCAGGGACCACCGTCCACAGCTCTACCAAGACCTGGCGGCGTCGATGCTGCAGAAAAGGAGGAACTTCCGCCCAGTGACTGCCTATCTTCGGGACCACAACATCCCCTACTCGTGGGGGCACCCCTTCCGCATCATATTCCGATGGCAGAACCGACTGGAACAAATCCGCTCTCTTCAGGTGGCTAAGGACCTGCTGGGTCTGGATGACGTCCCTCCCACGCAAGAGGCCAATGACCCTTCATCGCGAAGGCGGCGTCGGTCGTCCTCCTGGCACAGAGTAGGAGCATCCCCGAACCGGCGGCGACCGGACAGCGCTACCAGCTTGTTGGAACGTGGTGATGCGGTGGCCTCGGTGGCCTCCGCCACGTTGGCTGATTCTCAACAAAGCTCGAGAGCAGCGTGATCATGGACCAGTAGCAGATTGGCGCCGGAGGGGATCTGGCCCTAAGGTCTTGGGGGTGCGTTTGTACTTTTGGAGAAGACACCCCGGACCATGGCCCTGGGGGTCACCGAGTTGGTGGCCTCTCCCCATTCCCGATCCAGAGGGATTCTTGTGACCTGTCATCTTCTGGAACTGTTGAGGACATTGTTCAGGTTCAGTGCCTTCTGTTATTTTCTATTGTTGTTCTGTTTACTGAGGGGGGGTGGGGGGTGGTGGATCCTGAGCGCGAAGGCTGCGGGGGGGGGGTGTTGGGGTTTGGGAGGGGGGGGGTTGGGGTGGTGGTGGCGTCCGGAAGCTGCGTGTGCGAGGTGTTGTCTGCATTCAATGTGTTTTCTTCTAGAGTCTATTGCAGGGGGCCTCTCCCTGGAGCATTTTATGCCATGTGTGTACTTACGAGCTCCATCGTTGTTGCTGGCTACTTGAGGATGAGAGATCTGGAGTTCTTGGGTGGGCGGTATACTGCCTCCCGGGGATGGATGCTGGCTTGGTCGCTGGTAGTGGGGTGTCTCACTGATCGTCATCGATATTGGTTACTCGGCGGGACACCGGATGTGCCTGGCTATGGGAGATCTGGTAATGCTGCTCTGGTGATGAGGAGGGGGTGGAGGGGGGGCTGGCGGTGGATGCTTGGAGTTGGGCCTAGCCCGGGTGTATGTGACGCGGAGGTAACACTGGTCAGGGAGGGGGCGAGGTCCTTGTTGCCAGGCTTCCAGAGCGGAGAGTCCCAATGTTGTTATGCCTCTTAATGTAGGAACCTGGAATGTGAAAGGTCTCAACTCCCCGCAAAAGCGTCAAAAGCTCTGGAAGTACCTGTCGGATCACCATCTGGATGTAGTGGCCCTCCAGGAAACCCACCTAGCCAGGAGGGATGAACTTAGACTTCGGCACAGACAGTTTCCCCTCATTTATAGAGCATCTGCGTCCACTAAACATAGAGGGGTGGCCCTAATGTTCAAGGCGTCCCTTCACTTTCAACCTCTGGGGGTGAGTGGTGATAAGGAGGGACGATGGCTAATGGTGAAGGGGTCCTTGTATGGTCGACAATGTACATTTGTGGTTGTGTATGCCCCTAATGCTGGACAGAATGGTTTTTTACAGGAGCTGCTGGACGGGGTGGGGAACTTTGTGGAGGGGCGCTTGTTCCTCATGGGGGATTTTAACATGGTGTGGGACAAGGGCATGGACAGTTCAGGTGCGCGCCGGGCAGACTCGGGGGCCTTTTCGGTTGAAACGCAGCGACAAATAGAGGCTTTGGGTCTGGTAGACAGCTGGCGCTTCCTACACCCGCAAACTAGGGATTATACATTCTTTTCCTCTGTACATCATTCTTACTCCCTTATAGATCATATTTTTGTTAGCCAGGCGCTTCGGGGGGATACCCAATTCTCTGATATCTTCTCGATCTCGTTATCCGATCATAGCCTAGTGGTTCTCGGCTTGCAATGGCATGTTGGAGGGGACGGTTGGCGAAAGTGGTATTTCCCGGCGGCACTAACTCGGGATGAGGTGTCTTGTAAAGCACTGCGGAAGGCTATTGGAGACTTCATGGCGCTTAATCCGCCCTCTGATACCTCGGTATATGTAACCTGGGACGCGTGCAAGGCCTCCCTGCGGGGCACCTGCCTCGCCCTTAACGCCAACCTCAATAAACTTAGGAGGACGGAAAGGGAGGCCCTGGAGGCGGAGCTTGCCCTCTTGGAAAAGCGCACAAATCCAACCCGTCCAGGGTGACTCTCCGACCATTGACGGCGGTGAGGGGGAAGTTGAGGGCCCACTATAATAACAGGGCTGAGTTCACTCTCCTCCGCCTCCGCCGCGTCTCCTACTCCCAGGGGAACAAGGTGGGGCGGCACTTGGCACGGCAACTCCACGATAAACGCGAGAAGGACTACATTGGGGGTATAAGGGACCAAGCGGGCTCTATACAGCATAGTGACGCTGACAAAGCGGACCTTTTTGGCCGCTTTTACGCTGATCTTTATGCAAGTGACACCCTTGACCTGGAGGCTCAATCTGCGTTTCTGAATGATCTCCCGATACCACAGGTCTCCAAGGAGTGGAACGACTTGTTGGGTTCCCCGATCACTAGAGAGGAGGTTCTGTCCGCCATTAAGGCATTGAAACTTTACAAAGCACCGGGCCCGGACGGCTACACTGCCCTGTTTTATAAGACGTTTGCGTCAGAACTCTGCGATTACTTGGTCTCCCTCTTTAATGCCATGGCGGCGGAGGGCAGAACTTCTGACACTATGGCCGAAGCATTGATCACAGTTCTTCCCAAACCGGGAAAAGATCATACTGAATGCGCCTCTTACCGGCCGATAGCGCTCCTCAACCTGGACGCTAAACTGTACTCTTCTATACTCGCGGGGAGGTTGCAGGACTTGATGCCGGCTCTGGTGCAGCCGGACCAGTCCGGCTTTATCAAAGGACGGCAAACTCATGACAACTTGAGACGTGTGGTCCACCTGATCGAAAAGGCTACTAGATTTCGTATTCCAGCGGTTTTAATAGGCCTTGACGCGGAGAAAGCCTTTGACCGCGTCGATTGGGGCTTTTTACATCGTACCCTGGCGGCTTTTGGGTTTTCACCCCGCTTCATACGAATGCTTGAGGCTAATTATAGCAACCCTATGTCGAGAGTGTTGGTTAATGGCCACAGATCTGGGCGTTTCCATCACTCGCGTGGAACGCGTCAGGGATGCCCTCTCTCCCCACTCCTTTTCGCTTTAAGTATTGAACCCTTGGCGCTTGCGATCCGGGAACACGAACATATCCTGGGCATCCCCTTTGCCGGAGAACAGCATAAGATCTCGCTGTTTGCGGACGACGTGCTGCTCTCGCTTAGAGATCCGGAACTGTCGTTGCCTTATGTTCATACGGTGCTCTCTGACTTTGAGAGGGTGGCCGGTTTCAGAGTCAACCTTACCAAATCATATATTCTGAACTTGACTCTTCCACCTGAGGGGGTGCTTCGACTACGAGCGCTTACCCCCTTACCATGGTCAGCCTCCTCTCTGTTATATTTGGGAGTGCATCTGACGCCCACGCTAGGCGCCTTATTCTCGGCTAACTTTACACCAATGTTGACTGTGATTCGCGCTGAACTTGAGAGATGGAAAACAAAATTCATTTCTTGGCTGGGTAGGATTCACGCCCTCAAGATGGTCCTCCTCCCGAAGCTTCTGTACCTCTTCCAGGCGTTGCCCATTCCAGTGAAGTTGGACTATTTTCGTCGGCTAAAAACTCTGATGTTGAAGTATGTGTGGCAGGGTGGCAGGGCGCGACTCTCGTATGCAGTGCTTCGCCGTCCGCGAACGGAAGGAGGGGTGGGGTTCCCGGATATGAACATGTATTATAAAGCGGCGCAATTGAGGGTCCTAGTTGAATGGTCACAACAACTTTCGGAGAAGCATTGGCTCCATATGGATCGATGTGTGGCCGGGAGATCCATTTGGGACCTGGCCTGGAAACCCAAGGCTGACCGTCCCAGGAATGCGTACATTAGCACCCCTACCAGCACGGTGTTGAAGGTCTGGGATACACTTAGTGGGGACGATCGATGGACCACCTTCCCTTCTCCCTTTACCCCTATTCATTTTAATCCGGCATTTCCCCCAGCATTGTCTGACGGATCCTTTGAGGTCTGGAGAGAGGGCGGTTACCGAGTCCTTACCCACCTGTTTCATGGGGCGGCGCCTCTTACCTTTCATAACTGTATGCGAGACTATGGGGTGCCGCCCACTGAACGCTTCCGTCACCTCCAACTCTTACACTGGGCAACATCGACAGCAGTCGGGGACGCCGCCACTAGACCATTGACGAAATTTGAGGCTTTTATTCTCCGCACGTCCACGATGAAGGGGACGATTTCCTTCTTATATGGGATGTTACTCGATACTGCGGTTTCCCCCCGTCCTCGTTACATGGACCACTGGGAGGCTACCCTGGGTAGGGACATTTCTGACGGCGAATGGAGGAGCCTCTGGAGGGATGTGACGACACATAACCATTCCACGGATCTTCGAGAGGCTCACTTAAAACTGCTGTTTGACTGGTATCTATACCCCTCTAAGCTGCATCGGATCTTTCCGTCTACCTCGGATAGATGTTGGCGGGGCTGTGGTATGTTAGGGGACCTTCGCCACATTTGGTGGGACTGCCCCGCCATTCGTCCCTTTTGGTCCGAGATCCTGTCCCATATTAAAGATATACTGGTCTATCCGATTCCGAATACAATGGATTATGTCCTATTGGGGCTTAGGGATCCCTTATTGGAACATCAGACTAGGGCTGATAAGCGCATGGTATGGCTGTGTTTAGGGGCGGCCAAATTAACATTAGCGGCCGCCTGGAAGAACCCATCTGCTCCGGCCATTTCGTTGTGGCACGCGCGGCTGTGGCGACTCTTAAGTATGGAGAGAATGTCTGATATATTTCTGGGGAAATTCAAGAACTTCATGTTTACCTGGGGACCCTTGGTGAGATTCCTGTCCCGAGGTCTACCCTCTGCGGTTTGTCCCCCAGCACTTCGTGCATTACACCTATTTCAAGTTTAACCGTTCCCGTATGAGCAGTTGCGATGTATGGATGATGGCCGCCACCACCAGGGGAAGGGTGTGGGGGGGGGGGTTGGGGGGATTGAGGGCTGTTGGGGGGGTTGTTGTTTATTCTTGTTGCGACGTACCTTACATGTGGAAGTGACCTGAGTGGCACTCCTGACTACATTATGCTTTGGATTGGGGACGCCTCCTTGAGCCCATTGGACAATAGCTATGGACTTGCCGCACTCACTGAATCGGAGCTACCTGGCGAACACGAACATTGATATGGGCGGCAATGTATTGTATCTGTATGGGGGCTCTATAGCACGATTATTAGCACCCCCTGTGTGGGGAAATGTGGCGGTATGTCGCCAGTTCTATCATTTTTCTCCTCTTTTGTCCCTTCTTACTTTCTTGCTTTCTCTTTCACTCTTGAGCAAATAACAAAAATAAAAATGTTATAAAAAAATAATAATACTTTTTGTGAATTGATAATTAATTTACTGTTAATTTTTAATTGGTATTAATTTTTATTATTAATTAGTTTTTGTTATTGAAAATTAATTAGTTGTTAAATAATTATGAATAGGTTATTAATTTTTTATAACTAATATGTAGTTGTATTTCTAAATAGTTATTACATAATATTAAATTGGTTATTAATTTCAATTAATGTTTTATTGGTATTGATATTTAATTTATTTTTAATAATATATTAAATCATTACTTTCCCTACTGTTAAACTCACTGGAGTGGAAATAGTAATTTTCACCCTCCCGCTATCCAACGCTTTCCCTACTGTTGCACTCTCTGGAGTGGGAATAGTATTTTTTACCCCTACGCTATCCAACGCTTTCCCTACTGTTGCACTCTCTGGAGTGGGAATAGTAAGTTTTTACCCCTACGCTATCCAAAGCTTTCCCTACTGTTGCACTATCTGGAGTGGGAATAGTAATTTTCACACTCCCGCTATCCAACCCTTTCCCTACTGTTGCACTCTCTGGAGTGGGAATAGTATTTTTTACCCCTACGCTATCCAATGCTTTCCCTACTGTTGCACTCTCTGGAGTGGGAATAGTAATTTTTACCCCTACGCTATCCAATGCTTTCCCTACTGTTGTACTCTCTGGAGTGGAAATAGTAATTTTTACCCTTCCAATATCCAACGCTTTCCCTACTGTTGCACTCTCTGGAGTGGGAATAGTAATTTTTACCCCTACGCTATCCAACGCTTTCCCTACTGTTGCACGCTCTGGAGTTGGAATAGTAATTTTTTCCCTACCGCTATCCAACGCTTTCCCTACTGTTGCACTCTCTGGAGTGGGAATAGTAATTTTTACCCTTATGCTATCCAACGCTTTCCCTACTGTTGCACTCACTGGAGTGGGAATAGTATTTTTTACCCCTACGCTATCCAACACTTTCCCTACTGTTGCACTCTCTGGAGTGGGAATAGTAATTTTTACCCCTACGCTATCCAACACTTTCCCTACTGTTGCACTCTCTGGAGTGGGAATAGTATTTTTTACCCCTACGCTATCCAACGCTTTCCCTACTTTTGCACTCACTGGAGTGGGAATAGTATTTTTTACCCTCCCGCTATCCAACGCTTTCCCTAATGTTGCACTCTCTGGAGTGGGAATAGTAATTTTTACTCTTACGCTATCCAACTCTTTCCCTACTTTTGCACTCACTGGAGTGGGTATAGTATTTTTTACCCCTCCGCTATCCAACGCTTTCCCTACTGTTGCACTCTTTGGAGTGGGAATAGTAATTTTTACCCCTACGCTATCCAAAGCTTTCCCTACTATTGCACTCTTTGGAGTGGGAATAGTATTTTTTATTCTACGCTATCCAACGCTTTCCCTACTGTTGCACTCACTGGAGTGGGAATAGTATTTTTTACCCCTACGCTATCCAACGCTTTCCCTACTGTTGCACTCACTGGAGTGGTAATATTAAATGTTACCCTCCTGCTATCCTACGGTAAAATATTGTACATTTTTTATTAATAACTTAAATTAATTATATCTTAATTTTAAGGTTATTTGAGTATTTTTAAGTATGTTTTAGTTAATTATATTTGTTATTTCATTAATTTTAAATTACTTTTAAGACATTTTAAAAAATTCGATATTTTGACTGATTATATTTTTTACAGACTATATTTTGGATTCGATATTTTTGTACTTACCTGTTTGTAGATAGGAATTCGATATTTTGGCATTCTATATTTTGGTGACTATATTTTGGTAAGTCTATATTTTGTCATTCTATATTATGTAAGTGATCCATGTGGGAACTCAGAGTGGTATGAAATCTCAGTGTCAAAAACATTCAGTCACAGAAATTTGAAGAAAGTATGTTTTTGCCAAAGATTAAGATTTGCAAGGACTTCTGGGTAAAATTACCTACTGAGCTGCACAAGTAAAGCACCGTTGAGATCCCCTACTTGTCGAGTTTTCAAAAATGTGGGGGTTTTGTAGGTTTCTGTGGGTGGCGGAACATGCAAGCCCCAAAATCCACAGCTTCCCACATTGTGATAAGAGGGTGATTTTCACTGGAAAAATGTGATGTGTTCATGTTGCTTTTTTTGCCCTTTCCAATCATGGGCACTAGAGCCAACCACACAAATTAAGTTTCATTTTTGTGTGGAGACATGTGGAAACCCTGGGTGGTTTTTCAATTTGTGGATTGCAATGGATCAGCACAAAATGTAAATAAGAGACTGATCTTAGCCACTTATGCAAACTTTAAAGTTTTGGAGGTCATTGTGGGAAAGCGACACACCACAAGAAAACCTCTATAAAGAGATATGATCAGACATGTTGATGGTTGGTGCCTTAACAACCTTCAGAGATGAAAAAAAAGATTGACTTTGTTTTTATTACCTGCAAGTAAGCTACTCCGTCAACATTCTGAGCCTTACCAAATGTGTGCCTAGTGAACCCTCTTACTAATGGCTCCCAAAGGAGTCATATGAGGCTCGGGAAGATGTGCCTTTCATGCACCTCTAGGACACTCAATGTGCTTAATCCAACTCCTTCCTCTTTGTGGATGTGAGTTGGGGGGTGACCGATGATGCACCAGTGCTTAGATTCTTCAAACTGAGCGAGCAAAACTACTTTTGCCATGTAGCTAAACAAGCTAGGGAAAGACTGTCCCAAGGTTTCTTAAGAGCAGTCCTAAACTATGAAGGACTTTATTTTTTGGCACACAGGGTAGTCACTGAGAATGTGGTGTTTGTCCTTCCCACTGTTATATGCAATGCTATGACTGTAATGCACTTGTCATATGTCAAACTGAATTTTTACTATGTTCTGACAAATGATGAACATAGCAAGCAGGACAAAACTATGACCTGTGTAGTGTTGAGTGCAGAGTTCTATGTAATGTTTTGTGTATTTGTAAAGCACACTTTCACCCGGGATGATATTCTCCTGCTGATGCAGGAATAGTCAGGACGGATCCATGGACTCACCTGGTTGAAGCTTTGTGCGGAATTCAACAATTTTAGAGGCCACACTGATGTGTAGGGATAGGTCCTTCTAGCCTTTAGGGGCAAAGTAGCAAAAGGAGCCTGTGGAGCAAAGGTGTCTTGAAGGTTTCTCAAATCGGAGGTGGTTTTGAGGTATGCTGGGCCAGTGTTGTGTAAGGTTTTGAAAGTGTGTCAGGAGTTTGAAGAGAAAGGTGGATGTGAGCCAGTGAAGCTCCTTAAGGTGCAGAGTATGTGCATGTTGGGAGGTGGAGAGGAAGCCTGGAAGCTGTGTTTTGTATGGTTTGGAATCATCTGCTTAGTTGAGTGAGGGAGTAATTGAGTGCTGGAGTGAGTGCAGAGACGATGGAGTTGTGACCTGTAATGAAGATGAAGTGACAGCATGTGTATATCTACTGTCTTGACTATCTGCCTTCTACATATGTGATATCCCTGTGAAAGCACACCTAGCTTAAGCTTTTCCTACCTGTTCATGTCTCTTTCTCCTTCAAGGTCCGTATTAATCCTGTATACTTGCCAAGTGAACATTTACCAACCCCTTCTGTTGCTAACTATCTGAAGCTAAGGAAAATGTGTCTTTTATGCACTTTTAGCACACTCACTGTGCTGAATCCAACTCCCAGTTTGTGGATTCAAGTTTGGGTATCTGAGAATGCCTTCTGATGCCCACATTCTTCAACTGAGTGAGCCTATCTACCTTTAAAACTAAGACAAACATGCTGGGAAAGACTGCCTAAATACCCAAAGCGCACATAAAAAGCAACTAAAAACTAGGTTTTACTACACAGGGTACTCAGTGACAACGTGGCCCATGTTTTATCCACTGTTAGGTGCAGGGAGGTGACTATGATGCATTTGTCATACGATGAACAGAAAACCTACTATGTTCTGACAGCGGATAAAGGTGTTGAGCAGGCCATAAGCAAGTCCATGATGTCCTCAAGTAGTGGAAACAAAGTGTAAAGCTGCTTCTCTAGTGCAGTAGTGGCCTATGCACAGTCATTGAAAAGTATATAATAGGGTATCTGCACCTCAGTCAATTTCCCAATGCTTCACTTTTGTATGGTACAACATAAAGCAAGTTGGAAATCATAGGCCTGGCTGGGATGGGAGCTGGGTACAGTAACTACGAGGAATGTAGTCGGCAATGTGCAGATCCTTCTGCTTTGCAAGCTGCTCTACAGCAGATAAAATGGAGGCTGCTGCTTCTGTAGTAGTAAGACTTTCAATGAGGCCCAACTGAAAGTCAAGGAAAGACATTGGTGTACCTGAGATGGTTAGACGATAAACAACATAATCATTGTATATTGCCTTCTGGATCAAGTTGCTAAACAGCTTCTTAAACCAATTTGTACGACTTTTGTTGTATGGCTGAAGAATCTGGTCATTCTTATTCACTTTGTCCATGTTCTTCTTGTAATCAAGTATGCAGATGGGCGTGTTACCTTGTGCCAACTAACCCTAAACCATGATGGGGGAAGTGCTCCCATCATAGATTGTAGTGAGCACATACACATCCAGCGTATCAGAGAATTTGACTGCGAGCAGTTAGTTACAACGCAACACAGTGCAGTGGAATTTTTCGAGCTTCTTACAAACAAGCTCCCGAGGGAATCATTTACGGCGACATCAAACTCTACTGCATGCCACAGGGCCAAATTTGTACATCTCATTGAACATCTCGACTCCTGTATAGAAGTTATCCACGTAAACGTTGTAACCTTTATGAAGGAGTGGTTGGACAAGCTACCATACAATCTTTGCCATGATTCCTAGCGCTAAAGAGCAAAGAGCAGGATTTAGAGCTGAGTTCTTCCCTGTATACACTCTCAAGCTGTATACATAGCCAGTAAAGCTCTAGTACAGCATGTGCAACTTGCTCGATAAGGAGCCCTTGTGCTCAATATGTGCTGCCTGAACAGCAGCCACCTTTTCTACAGGATGAATGGCTTATCAATGGCTTTAGTCTTTCCAGGAGTGTAAATCTCTGGAAACCTAGCTGATAAATGTTTCATGACAGGCCAAATGTAGTACAACCTGTTGTAGCCTGGATGATCCGGGGGCAATTCAGCAGGATTATCATTGAAATACATCATACGCTGCAATAGCAAAAAACAATCTTGCTCATGTACGGTACGAAGATGAGTTTTACCCAAACCATGCATGTAGACCAGTAAGACTGCAAGCTTGGTTTGTGCACTATTCCCATGTTGAGCGTAAGGTCCAAAAATGTCTTCAACTCTTCAAGTGAAGTGGGAGTTCACCAGTGTGACCTAGAATGAGGCTCAAGGGTGCATCCATGCTCTCAAAAATTGTTATACACACAAATTAGTTTTTTGCATAATTTTGTTAAGGAAGTCAACATCCAAAAGAGATGAAGATGGTTAGTCATCAAAATATTTGCTGTGGCAACTTTACATCTAGGGTCTGCGGTGAAAGGGAGAGTTTGGGCAGCACTAAATTAGGGGGCTGCCAGGAAAGCAGTCCATCTGTGCTTGCCGCAGCATGTGCCTGCTGTTTGGGTTGGTGTACCCTGCTACCATTGCTCTGCTGCATGGACAGCCATGGCATTGTTTCACACAATCACTAGAAGACAAGTAATCGGATGGAGTTCCACCGACTGACAAATCACTGCCAGATTCTGCTCCATCTTCTTCTAGCTCGGATGCTGTTTCAGTATCTGATCCTGTCTCGGAACTCTCATCCAATACTCGAGTTAGGGCCTTGCGCGTCTTGCGAGTGCGCATGCGTACGTGCAAGACATACAATGTAGGAGTTTTTTCATAGAAGAAGGATGGCAAGGAGCAGGAAGGAGAGCGGCCAGGCAGAGGAGGCAGCCTTGAAGGTAAGTGCCTTCTTTTTTAATTTTCAAATAATTTGGGAGGGGGGAGGGAGCGGAGCGCAGTTCCACAGAGTTTTTTTCAAACTCATTGGAACTCAGCATAGAGGTACTACACCAGCACCGCCCACCTTTAATTTTGGTGCAAGTCGATGTCTACAGGTATTTGTAAGAATGGATTTGCATCAAAACCAAAGAGTGGATGCATGGGAACAACCATTCACCACCCAGGAAATGACACCCTAAGGCAAAGTTATTCAAGGCAGCATAACTTTTTTTTTTTACAAAGCTATGCGAATAGCCATTTGTGTCACTTTGTGACTCCCAGCATGGATTTTATACCAGATCTGCATGAAAAGGGCACACAAGTGTGGTGCAAAATCTTTTTGAATCTGGGCCTAAGTGTATTTCAGTACAATAAATAGGTCATAACTAATGCCACACCTAAAAGGTAGCCCCCATTTCAATATTGGTGCAGTTTACAACTTGGTAAGACATTCTGTATAGTTCTTTTGTGGTGTTTTGGAAAACTACACTCATTTGAAATTGCTGCAGGCAATGCTTGTGGTACAATTGGGTACAAAAGGGGGTGGTGATGGACGGAGCATCTTAACCAATCAAACACTCACACCCAGTCAAAAGATCTGGGTTTGATCCATCACCGTTCTTTAGCCCACTCTGCCACCCCAGTTCAGACATGGCCATATGCAAATCAGTCTGACCCTGTGCCTCATGGGAACAGTCCAGCCCGAACTGCCAAGCCATGCCTTCCTTGGACCGGAAACAAGCTTCCGAGGACCGGTTTCTGGCATTACAGCCGTCTTCAGCCCGGCTTGCTTGAATCCAGTGGCAAAGTGAGCAAGGGACTCACGTCTGAGCATACCCTGCCACACTTATGGCGGCCAAAGCGGTACAAAAGGGGGTGGTGATGGACGGAGCATCTGAACCAATCAAACAATCACACCCAGTCAAAAGATCTGGGTTTGATCCATCACCGTTCTTTAGCCCACTCTTCCACCCCATTTCAGACATGGCTATATGCAAATCAGTCTGACCCTGTGCCTCATGGGAACAGCCAGCCTGAACTGCCAAGCCATGCCTTCCTTGGACCGGAAACAAGCTTCTGAGGACCGGTTTCTGGCATTACAGCCGTCTTCAGCCCGGCTTGCTTGAATCCAGTGGCAAAATGAGCAAGGGACTCACGTCTGAGCATACCCTGCCACACTTATGGCGGCCAAAGCGGTACAAAAGGGGGTGGTGATGGACGGAGCATCTGAACCAATCAAACAATCACACCCAGTCAAAAGATCTGGGTTTGATCCATCACCGTTCTTTAGCCCACTCTGCCACCCCATTTCAGACATGGCTATATGCAAATCAGTCTGACCCTGTGCCTCATGGGAACAGCCAGCCCGAACTGCCAAGCCATGCCTTCCTTGGACCGGAAACAAGCTTCCGAGGACCGGTTTCTGGCATTACAGCCGTCTTCAGCCCGGCTTGCTTGAATCCAGTGGCAAAATGAGCAAGGGACTCACGTCTGAGCTTACCCTGCCACACTTATGGCGGCCAAAGCGGTACAAAAGGGGGTGGTGATGGACGGAGCATCTGAACCAATCAAACACTCAAACCCAGTCAAAAGATCTGGGTTTGATCCATCACCGTTCTTTAGCCCACTCTGCCACCCCAGTTCAGACATGGCTATATGCAAATCAGTCTCAACCTGTGCCTCATGGGAACAGTCCAGCCCGAACTGCTAAGCCATGCCTTCCCTGGACCGGAAACAAGCTTCCGAGGACCGGTTTCTGGCATTACAGCCGTCTTCAGCCCGGCTTGCTTGAATCCAGTGGCAAAGTGAGCAAGGGACTCAAAAGGGGGTACAATTGGGGACATCAACAGAAACACCTGCCTTGCCTTCATACTCCCTGGTGGTCCAGTGGATTTGGGGTATTTGTTTATTTTCCCCTGGGGAGAGGACTGCATATCTGCAACTAACCATGGGCGAATTTTGCAGATTTGTGGTCGCAAATTCGCGTGAAATCGCAAACAAATCCGCGAGTTCGTGTGACAATCTGCGAACTCGCAGATTTGCATAATGTGACCATGACAGCATGAGCACGTGTGTCTGTAACTTTGCCATTGCGCCGACAGGCGCTGAGGTCCCGCGAGTGAGCTGTCCATGATAGTGAGAAAAGGGCGGGAAGAAGTTGCATACCCTAGTGTGTGTGTGGCGGGGCCGAATGGGCGGGGCTTCTATGTGAGTTCACATGCCTCTTGTTTACAAAGGGTCGGAGACCGATCAGAGCACCAGATGAGGAGAAAGAAGCCTCCTGTTCAAAGGAAGTACAAGGGGATTGCGCTAGAGAAATTCGTGGATGCAAAGACCTCCATCAAGGATTACATCTAATTGTAGACGGTAGAAATGGGGAGGAAGCACACCTGCCTAGCCTCGACCGTGCTCACTAGTTGTTTGGGCTGATTATAATGCGTGACTGAATTTGAGCTTCAACTCGGGCACCTGCTTTATTTATGTCTGTATGTGCTTCCTGTTGAGGTTTAATATTTGTGACAGGAGCATCGTGCCAGAATGAATCCTGCCTGCATATTTATCTACGAAGATGCCACCGTGTTGATAGTATCTACTGCAAAAAAAATTAAAATCCACCTGTGAGCGGATTTGCGGATTTTTCGGCAATTTCGCGAGATTCGCGAAAGGGTGTGATGTGGTCTTCGTTCTTACCTTTTGTATCTGGCACCCGAAGGGGTAAGCTGTGACTCACCTGATTGTTATATAGGGCGGGGTCTTTATTAAGTTAATTGGGGGTGGGGTTTTGTGTGTAATAAAAGGGTTCTGATGTGGCCAGGACAACGAACAATCTATCCAGTGTGTTGGTGTGCTCACTTACTACATTACATTTCTGGCGACGAAGGTGGGATCCTATGGCTGGTCTCCCGCTTGGTCCCGGTGTGTTCGTGGAGCTGCGGCGCTCCTTTGGGGGCGTTCGTGTGCCGGCCTGTCATCTTGCCGTGCTGCTGGATCCCGGGACTCCTGAGGTGCCTTTTGGACGTACTGCGGTGTCCGGTGCGGTTTCCCCGGTTCCTGTTTGCTTCTTGCCCGCTCCGGCTGTGTTTGGGGGCATTGCCTGAGTTCCGTGGACTGCTGCGGTGGGCCGGCTGGCTCGCAGCAGTAACAGCGTGTCTGCTGTTCTTCTCAGCCTCAGCGCGACTGTCATGTCGGAGCTGTGGGTTTGCTCTGAGTGTGAGGAGGAGCGTCTCGTGGCTGGAGCGCTCTGAGGGACATCTGGAGCAGATTTTTCGGCAATACAGGGTGCTGGTACTAGCGCTTTCCCCTGATATCATTGGTATTGCTTCTAGCAGTGGACTGTTTATGCAGAATTAAATAGTAAGCACAGCATTAATGCCATTGGGGGTAATTGTGGTTGCTGTGGATATTGAGGCTGCTGAAGGTGGTGTTTTAGGTCCCTGCAATCCTTCATTTGATCTGCCGAGTGGCATTGGCACAGTGATATCCTTACATCAATATGACAACTATATATCCCCAGTAGAACACTTCCTGTTGGATGGTCCTCCGTCTGCCCAGGCGGCCCGCTGGAAAGAGTGGGTGGACCGTTTGGAGAATTACTTTGAGGCCATTGATTTGGTAGTGGAACGGAGGCGCCGATGTTGTTCCATCTTGGAGGGGCGGCGATCCATCGTTTGGGACAGTCAGTGGTGGAAGATACTCCACGTACTTATGACACCTTGAAACAAGCCCTGACTGCCCATTTTGAGCCTTTAGCAAATCCTGATTATGAACGGTTCCTGTTACGCCAGGCTAGGCAGCTGCCTGATGAATCCGTGGACATTTTCTTTGCTTGTCTACGTACTTTGGCCAGCACCTGTCGGTTGCCTGATGCTGCAGACGAAATTAGGGCCCAATTTATACAAGGCTGTAATTCTAGCAAACTTTGTGAAGCAATACTCCAGGTGCCAAATATGCCCATGGCTGACATGTTGACTCGTGGCAGATCCAAGGAGCTTTCGAAGGTTAGAGCGGCACATATGGATGCTGCCCTTCAACATGCTGTGAAGGCAGAACCGGTGAATGCTGTTTTTGTCAAACAGAAGACGCTGCACCGTGGTAAAGTGGAGCGACCCCGGACTTGTTATGGTTGTGGGGGTTTGTTTCCTCATAAAGGGACTTGTCCTGCGATTGGGAAACGGTGCTCTAATTGCAATAAAGTGAACCACTTTGCAAAGGTGTGCCATTCTGCTCCTGCCCGAGGCTCAGTTCATTCATCGTGTGCCCAGGTGTACTTGGCTGCTCCATTGTTGGCCGAAGGAGATATGGATGATGATGAAGAGATTGCACACGTTCTACATGGGAAACATCACTTACAACGAAACTTTTACAACGCACTACCATTACAACGCGGTCATTACAACGCAAACTATTACAACGCATTGCGCTGGGGGGCGCTCTAGGATAGGGAATTGGTTAATTTACTATCCAATAACCTTCCCTAGTGTCCACGGGGACTGGAGTTGGAATAGTAAATTAAACTATTCACTATCCAACACCCAAAAGCGCTATGCGTTGTAATGGTATGCGATGTAAAAACCGCGTTGTAAAGGCATGCGTTGTAAAAGCATGCGTTGTAACGTCATACATCCGTTCTACATGCCTTGCAACCTGGGGGTGCTGTACGGAGTGGGCTGCCCAAATGCTGTGTACTGGTGAACGGCCATTCGGTGCCTGCTTTGATCGATACAGGAGCGTCTATTAATGTGATTGCTGAGTTTATGATGTTGGAACTGCCAACTATTCCTGTTCTGAGTGGGACCTCTACTAAAGTATTTGCTTTTGGAGCTCCTGAACCCCTTCCATTGGCTGGTGTTTTTACTGCTGACGTTTCACATGGTTCCCATGTTGTGAAAACACTGGTCTATGTAACAAAGAGAGGTCAAGTCAATTGTACATCTCTATACCCCCAGTAGATCTCTTCATTCCTCTAATAAAAACTTTCTTGTGGTCCCTAGGTTTGTAAGGGCAAAAATGGGGCAGTAGAGTGTTTTCCATTGTGGCGCCCAGATTGTGGAACTCTCTCCCTCCTGAGCTTATGGGGCAGTCCTCTCTTTCTCTGTTCGTAAGGCCTTAAAAACCTGGCTTTTCTCTGAGGCGTACTTGTAAAGCTGACCTCTCTGACTGTGTGTTGGATGACTTGCATTAGCGCTTTGATGCCCTTGGTGCTAAGTTGCGCTTTATAAGACTTTATTCATTCATTCATTCATTCATCCATTTTTCCCTCAGAAACCCCTCCATTTATTACCTGAAGGAATCTGTGCAGGGAAAAGGTTGGCAATGGGAAGACTTGTGTTTTTAAGTTCAGTAAAACAGCATCTGCACGTCATGTCCTATTCAGAATTCAAAAAACATAATATGGCGTTACGTGAGCTAAAGAGATGATTTAAAGGCCAATGTAGGTGGCAGGAAAATTGCAGTAAAGCATATAATCGACGTATGTTATTTGAAGCTAATACTGGTGCTAATTCATTTAAAGCTCTGCAGAAAAATATAGACTTTGTATAAGAAAGAACAGAAGTGTGTTTATGATCAAAAGCCAAATTCAAACGCTATAGACAAATCTATATGAATAAAATGTAATATTGTTTTATATTACAGAAAATGACTCTGTTCATAAATATGGAAATATTTCGTTTTCTGCATCGCTTTTTCAACAGGAGCGTGGGGATTTGCACTGTATTACATTGAAAATTGCAGGCATTAACATTAAAGGTTTTTAAACCGAACAAGTAACCCATCATATAAAAAAAACATATACAGTGTGCCTGAACAGTTTGCATCTAAAGAGAAACTAGATTTTCAGTACCAAAAATACTGAATCAAAGGTATGTCACAATATTGAGTAATACAATATCACCCTCTAACATTATCGACTCCACAATATTGTCACAACAGGTTTAGATGGAAACCTACAGATCTACATATCTTAAGTCAACATTTACTTACCTAGACGCTGTAGTTGGAGTCGAAATTGTGGACTCGGTTTTACTGCATCTTGGTAGTTCAACCACAAGACTGTTACTCTACCACGTTTATCGGTGTCTTAAGAACTTTTTAGGGCCCCGGACAAGAAATGTTCTGGGGCCCCTTTTTGGAACAACTTTGCATTTTATTATCCATTTTCTGCTAATTGAAGCCCTATTTTGCCTATTGAAATATATGTTGATGGTTGAGATACTGAAATACACAAAAGTGAGCTAGAGAGAAAATTGACTTTCCCAGGTGGCCCATTGGAAGGTAGGGGCCCTGAGCAATTCTCACTTGGCCCATACCCATAAATGCCTCTGACCGATTTACATTGAAAACAATGCTTTCTTGACACATGCAACTGTGCATGAAGGCTAATTGCATCTGTTTTTGACTTCACTAGCAGACGATACAAAAGGGCACTGCTGTGCAAAACTGACGTCTTTTATGTAAGTTCATTGCTGAGAATTACAAGAGATGTTCACTGCATTTCATAATGGTTCATGTTTATTTAACATGAAAATTATGTATTCCTTTCTGTCCAAAAGCTATAATAAAGGAGCGATCTTGTGGTATATGTTCCACTGGACACAAGAGAATGAAACTGAAACTTTGTTTTCTTTTCATGAGAATTGAAGCCTAACATGTACTATCTAGTTAGTGCAGTCCTTTGTTTTCTCAGAAGCATTTGACAAAATGAATGAGATGATGCTCTTATACGTGTATAAAGTTCATGATGGTAGCTGGTTAAAGTCTATATGGCCGATTCACAGAAAGGTTTATGAGTACCGGAAGTAGTACTGCAGGAGTATCTTTTAAATACTCTTACATGCCTTTGGAAATTGGCAGAGAAACCTCCAGCTCTCTATCAGTAAAAGTGCAATGGGGGCACAGTCCTTTCTACTTGTACTAATTGCATATGAAAATTATAGTATTTCCCATTCACATAAGCAAAGATAAGCATATCTTTGCTTATGTTTGGCATTCCCTTCTCCTTCATAGGAAACAAAATATTCAAGATGTTTGCAGTCTATAGATGTTCTCTTGAATATCCTACGAACGAAAAGCTCCTGGATGCATTAGAGAGACAATCCCACAGCACTGCTTATTTAAGGCACAAAAAAGTGTTTAAAATCAAAAACTTGGATAGGAGGATTTCTTAATTTGCCTAAACTACCCCTTTTAGATGATGTTAAAACCAAAGTCTGCTTAAGAAATTATGAACACATGTCCCCGCCTGATACAGGTCTCAAGAGGCATGCTGCCTGACAGAAGACCTGGCAACAGCACACAATCTTTAGGATAGTAACAAGCCAAAGAAAAAAACACTGTACAATCTTCTTTCTCACCTATAATATTCCTTGAATTTTTCCAGGAAAAAATGTAATGCACATTCTGTATAAGCTACACAAATTCCAAAACTGTTCATATGTTTGGGTCTTAAAATGACTATCAACGAGGAAAGTTTTAATTAACTGAATGAGTCAGAGAAAATTCAGAGTTTGTTTTTGGTGGAAAAAGTGGTACACGGCACCACAGCAGGTCCAACTCCTAAGTCATCATTAAATTGGGGCCTAGATGTGAATTAGACTGGCCTAAACTCTGACTGTTATAATTGTGATGTCATGCTAGTGCTCTTTAGCTTAGAAGTTTGAAAGCAACGTTTTATTGTGATAAATAGCTTTATTAAATGAGAAGGCCTGCTCTGTAGATTGGAGTTTGTGTTGAAGTTTATTTTTGACTAAGCAAGGTTTTCGTTTTGCTAGCAGTTGTGATTACTTGCAAAAAGGTATCCAGAATACATTTTTGTAAAGTGGTTCCTATATTATGGAAGTTCATTTTCAAATGATCATTGCAAGTTAGCCTTGCTATATTTATATATACATATATAATTTTATTTAATATTTATAAAAAAAGCAAATGCATTTATTTTCCTAATACAGATATATATATATATATATATATATATATATATACATATATATATATATATATATATATATATATATATATATATATATATATATATATATATATATATATAGATAGATATATAGATATATTTTAATAGGAAAAATACAATGTCTGAGCTTTATTCGGATTATGTCTCAATAGAGTCTTCTGCCTGGAAAATGAAGGTTAATTGAGACATTGTTGAATTCCCGATGTTGCTCCTGCTCTAGGGATTCAGGCGTTTGAACTTTGGTAAAACTACAAAGAGAAGAGATAGCTCTGAAAGGTAAACCTTAAATTTATTATCCAAACCCTGATTATGCTTCGAATTGGTACCCTTATTATTTTGAGCAAATTTTACCTGAGGCGGTTGATTGACCCGATCAAGGACATGAACCAAATATGCCTGTGTTCTCTTTTTCCTTCTGACTTAATCTGACCCAAGTTATGTTCTTTCCTATATTGTCCTCTCTATCTGTGTTCTTTCGATTGCAATTTTTTACAATTCATATATCGTTGTTTGGGTGTTGCTTCTTTTGGGGAACGGCCAGAGTATTTTATTATTTTCCGATTAGCCTGCATTTTGAATTGACTTGCCTGTCTTTGAACTATGCCTTCTTTACCTTTCTATGCTTCTCTATCTATTCCATAGGGAAAACCTCAAGGTATGGAATGTAGGACTCAGTATTTTTTCCATTTTCAGAGAGTATGACAATACCTCAGATACCCACTGCTTTTGAATTAGTCATGTGGTACTCTATCTCAATCAGCAAGAAAAAAGTAAGATTTATTTGACATTCTCAAATTCTTGGGTCCTAGGATCTTGAGACAACAATTCAGCTGCACCTTGCCATTCCATCTGCATTAGTGACAGATGGATCGTTAAGTTAGTAGTAATAAAAAAAAGAAACTTTGCAGCCGAATGATGCGATGTTGCTGTATGATTCCTCAATAAATAGAATGTAGGGAAACTTCATTTTTTGATATAAAAGTCTTTGAATGAGGGTACTAAAGTCCTAGAACAGCTGTGTTACTCTACGTTTTAGTAGCATCGTTTTTTTCAAATTATAGCCTTTCTAAGAATGTGTAGTTTGGTAAAAAACAAATCAGGGTGAGACTCGGGCAGTGCGCACACCCCCCCAGGTAGTGGAGATTCTGGGCATAGAACTCGACCAGGAGTCCTAGCCCCAGCAGTCACTTTCCCAGCTACCTTCCCGAGAACCACATCGCAGACGGCAATCAAGAAATCATTTACAACAACAGATAAGCAAGCCAACAAAGACTGAAAGTAAAAAACAGAACATTCGGCCCTGCTACAACAAATCATGGAGCAACACCGATTCCCGGAGAGAGAAGCTGACTGATGTGCTACGTGAACCCATCGAGACCCGTAGAAGGAGGTGACCTGCTGCTCCCAGGACGCACCCACACCTCAGCTAACAATAGCCGGTAGCAGCAGGGGCGGTGGACCTCCTCTCTCCTCTCAAGAAAACTGAAGCGGACTACAAACGACATGGACCCTCACAACAGAACTGCAAGTTTTGCACCTGTTGGTGCTACTGTTTTATTAACTGTTATTTTTAGTACGTTAGTTAAATGTAACCATGCTCCGAAACTGGTCAAAATGTCACACTCCACTAACCTGTTAGGGAATGGGGTCCTGAGCTGCTGCACACAGAACCAAGGGGCATATTACCAACAACTAGCGATAATTTTTGTCTCTAACTTGTTTAGAGACAAAAATTATCGCCGCACATCGGCGATTTTTATCGCAGATAAACCTTGCTATTAGCAAGGTTTATTGCAAATGCGATAAAAAACGGCCGCAATGCATGAATATCGCTGAAAAGTCAGCGATATTCATGCATTATCGAGCAAATGCTCTTAGCCATGTTATCCACCTCCCATTGGATAACATGGCTAAGAACTGCTCAGGGCAGGTGTTAGCTTTTGGAGATATTCGCGCTTAGCGCGAATATCTCCAAAAGTTGGTAATAGGAGATAGCGATGTTAGCGACTGTTTCCAGTCGCTAACATCTTGGCACGCCCACTTTGCATGTCATTAGTGATAAATATCACTGACATGCAAAGTGGGGCCCATGATGGTCGCTATCTCCTATTAGCTGTCGTTAACTGGTGTTAGCGACAGCTTGGTAATAGGGAGATCATTTTATCTCCGCTTTCTTGGCTTTTAAAGCCCAAAAAGCGGAGATAAAACCCCTTGATAATATGCCCCCTAGATTGCTGTGCCACTCTCCCAGGGACATGATGCGCAGACTTAGCACTTCTAACCCAACTTAGAGCGGCCCAGTGTGACGCCTCCTACAAGACACTCACCTCCTGAAATAGGACTGGAGCAGAATGCGCTCTAGAAGGTTCGATGACCAATGCTGTTCTTCTGGTCAAGGGAAAAAAACAGGGGTAGCAATCCTAGTGGCCACACATTTTCAAGGGAAAATTCTGAGCATGCAATCTAAGATTGCAGGATGATTGGTAGCCTCACGTGTGTCCCTCCCCAAACACATTTAAGATAGCCTCCATCTATGTCCCTAACGATCACAAATAGCCATTTATATGCCAGACGATTGACACCATACTTACATCGCCTGACTCCAACCTAGTGATAGGGGGAGATTTTAACCTGGTGCCAGGCGCCTCTATAGATTGAACTCCCCAGCGGCCTGGGAATACCGGGATGTTTACCCCACAGGGATCACAGTGGCTAGCATAGGCGGGGTTGACAGATATATATCGGTCAATTCACCCAAACACTCGGTTCTACTCCTTTCTCTAAGCAGCATATCAATCCTATCCTAGAATTGACTACATCCTCATTTCCGCCTCGCTGTGTTCAAAAGTAACACAGGCTACTATTGAGGTGGCGTCCCTGTCAGATCATGCCCCCATTCAGCTGGACCTACACATCCGAACCACTCACTGGCATTGCAAATTGTGGCTTCTCAATCCTAAACTGCTATCCTATGACGCGGCGGTCAAGGAGCTGGGGACTGTCATAGCAGACTACCTCACAATTAACGATACCCCACACACCACAATAGCAACGCTCTGGGAGAGTTTAAAGGCAATAATTAGGGGCATGTACATAGCAATAGCCTCTATACTCAATAAGGAATGGGCAATGAAATGCACCAGCCTAGAGGGCACAGTGAAAGAATTAGAGGAGACCCACCAACGCACAGGCTCACATAAAACTAGACGTCAAATGACCATAGCGTGAAAACAGCTTAGAGCACTCGACATTGACACTGTGGAGTATGCATTAGTACGAACAAGACAGAAATACTACGTGGGGGTAACAAGGCAGGGAAGCTGCTGGCACACAGATTGCGAACACAGGTACACTCTACGAATGTGCAGGACCTCATAGACAGAGGCCAGAACCACATCACCAGGGACGAGGACATAGAGGCAGAGTTTGGTCATTTTTATGCACCATTATATGGGGCTGAAGGGAAATCCCAGGAAGATTGCACTCTTTACATTACACAGGCCCTAGTAACAACACTGCTAGACCCCCAGGTAACAACCCTGGAGAAGGACATACCAGAGCAGGAGGTGTTGGATGCGATAGGGAGACTCCAGCTAGAAAAGGCACAAGGACAGGATGGATTCTAGGCCGCCTTCTATAAATAGTATGCATCACTGCTGTCCCCAGTACTTTCCCTGCTGTACTTCTCATTTAATGAGTCTGGGGTGCTTACAGAATCAATGCGCACAGCGACAATAACGGTAATGCCAAGGCCCGAAAAGGACCCTCAATACTGTGCGTCCTACCACCCCATATCCCTTCTAAATGTGGATGCCAAGATATTCATGGGGATATTGGCATGCAGACTGGGTAGACATATGCAGGAACTGATTTGGCCTGACCAGTCTAGCTTTATACCTGGCCGCCCTTGCGGAGACAACACTTGCTGGATAAAACCCAGCGCTCGCAAAAGCCGACTCTATTTTTATCAATCGATGCCAAGAAGGTCTTTGATTGTGTCCATTGGCCATTCTTGCAAGGAGTACTGGAGGCAGTGGGCCTTGGCCCTAGATTCCAACAGTGTATCTGGGCTGGATATGCGCAGCCGAAAGCTATGGTAAGGTAAACAGCGCACTGTCCTCGACCTTTCCCTTCTTCAGGGGGACTCACCAGGGCTGTCCGCACTCACCACTATTATTTGCACTCTATATGGAGCCCTTGGCGGAGCGCATTCAACACCACACACTAATAGAAGGAGTCTGGATGGGATGCCAATCCCATAAAATAGCTCTATATGCAGATGACGTGCTGCTGACTATCACAAACCCACGTCAATCATTGCCCCCGCTCCTTGAGGAGCTCATAGCATTTGGTGAGGTCTCTGGCTTTAAGGTGAACAATGCCAAGTCCCAAGCAATTAATACCCTATCCCTAATGATGAGCAGCTACGGTTGGCGTCGGACTTTTCCTTCCTGTGGGTGCAAATGGGAATTCAATATTTGTGAATTCACATACTCCCTACCATAGAGATTTTGTTGATGCAAAACTATTCAGAATTATTAAAGACGGTGAGACCCCTCATCCAGTCCTGGCATGGGGGTCCAATCTCCTGGTTTGGATGCATGGCAGTGGTTAAAATAACTATTTTGCCCAAAATCCTCTATCTTCTGCAGGTAATGCCGCTGGCGCCACCAGCAACCATTAAAACAAGCATTTGCAATGCAATAGGTCTCGCATTAGGAAAGTTTGAGCTATTGGTATTGTAAATGACACATTTTTTATTTATGTTTTGTTTTTAAAAATAGCGAAATTAATAGCTTTGTCATTTACAATGTCAACAGTTATAACTTTCGCAAATGTGACACCTATAGCATTTGTAATGCAATATGTGTTGTATTGACGTGACTTACATGTATTGATATTACAAATAACAATGGCTTTTAATTTTTTTAAAATAATTAATACTTAAATAAAAGTTATTCTAATTTATAATGGCAATAGCTTAAACTTTTGTAAATAACTTTTGTGAAGATTATGTTCAGTGTATTTTATTGTGGCGAAAACCCAAGAACAGAAGTGAAATATTAGCATCTTTTTGTTACATTTGTAATAAAGCTTGAAACATTGAGAGAACATATTTGAACCAGTTGTTGTTGAATGGTTGCACAAATTGATGCTGTGGTGGCGCTGAATGATGTTGTGATGGCGAACGAGTGATGCTGTGGCATTCAGTGATGCTGAGGTAGCACATAGTGATGTTGTGCTGCCCCTGAGAGATGCTGTGGTGGTGCTGAGTGATGCTGTATGCTATGCTATGTTTTGTTTTGCTATCCTATGTTTTGTTTTGTTATGCTATGCTATGTTTTGCTATCCTATGCTATGTTTTGTTATGCTATGTGTTGCTATGCCATGCTTTGTTATGATATGCTATGTTTTGTTGTGTTTTATTATGCTATACTTTGTTTTGCTATGCTATGTTTTGTTACGCTATGCTATGTTATGTTTTGTTGTGTATGGTATGATATGCTATGTTTTGCTATGCTATTATATGTTTTGTTTTGCTATGGTTTGTTGTGTTTTGTTAGGCTATGCTATGTTTTGTTGTGTTTTGCTATGTTTTGTTATGCTATGTGTTGTTGTGTTTTGTTATGCTATGTTTTGTCATGTTATGTTTTGTATATGCTATGCTATGTTTTGTTTTGCTATCCTATGCTTTGTTTTGTTATGCTATGCTATGTTGAGTTTTGCTATCCTATGCTTTGTTTTGTTATGCTATGTTTTGTTGTGTTTTGTTATGCTATGTTTTGTTGTGTTTTGTTATGCTATGCTATGCTTTGTTATGCTATGCTATGCTTTGTTGTGTTTTATTATGCTATGCTTTGTTTTGCTATGATATGTTTTGTTATGCTATGTTTTGTTATGCTATGCTTTGTTATGCTATGCTTTGTTAGGCTATGTTTTGTTATGCTATGCTATGCTAAGCTATGTTTTGTTATGTTATGCTATGTTGTGTTTTGTTATGCTATGTTTTGTTGTGTTTTGTTATGCTCTGCTTTGCTATGCTATGTTTTCTTGTGTTTTGTTATGTTATTCTATGCTTTGCTATGCTATGTTTTGCTGTGTTTTGTTATGCTATGTGTTGTTGTGTTTTGTTATGCTTTGTTTTGTTATGTTATGTTTTGTTATGCTATGCTATGTTTTGTTTTGCTATCCTATGCTTTGTTTTGTTATGCTATGCTATGTTTAGTTTTGCTATCCTATGCTTTGTTTTGTTATGCTATGTTTTGTTGTGTTTTGTTATGCTATGCTATGTTTTGTTGTGTTTTGTTATGCTATGCTTTGTTATGCTATGCTATGCTTTGTTGTGTTTTATTATGCTATGCTTTGTTTTGCTATGCTATGTTTTGTTATGCTATGTTTTGTTATGCTATGCTTTGTTATGCTATGCTATGCTTTGTTAGGCTATGTTTTGTTATGCTATGCTATGCTAAGCTTTGTTTTGTTATGTCATGCTATGTTGTGTTTTGTTATGCTATGTTTTGTTGTGTTTTGTTATGCTATGCTTTGCTATACTATGTTTTGTTGTGTTTTGTTATGTTATGCTATGCTTTGCTATGCTATTTTGTGTTATGCTATGCTATGTTTTGTTGTGTTATGCTATGCTATGTCTCCTCCTCCTGCTACAACACCCTCCGCATGCTCCGCAGGATCTACAAGTGGATCCCGACCGAAACAAGAAGAACGGTGACACAGGCCCTAGTCAGCAGCAGACTGGACTAAGGCAACGCACTCTACGCAGGAATCCCAGCCAAACACCTACAAAGACTACAACCCATCCAAAACGCCTCCGCCCGAATAATTGTCAACGTCACCCGCCGCAGCCACATCACCCCCCACCTGAGAGACCTACACTGGCTCCCCGTAGACAAGAGGATCACCTTCAAGCTCCTCACCCACGCACACAAAGCACTCCACAACGCCGGACCGGCCTACCTTAACAGCAGACTCAGCTTCTACACCCCCACGCGCCAGCTCCGCTCCGCCAGCCTCGCCCACGCCACTGTCCCCCGCATTCAACGAACAACCTCCGGCAGCAGATCCTTCTCCTATCTCGCCACCAAGACCTGGATTACCCTCCCTACCCACATACGGCAGACCCAAGACCTACTCACCTTCAGAAGACTCCTCAAGACTTGGCTCTTCGAGCAGTAGCAGCACCCCCTCCCCTCAGCGCCTTGAGACCCTCACGGGTAAGTAGCTCGCTCTACAAGTTCTCTGATTGATTGATTGTTCTGCTATGTTTTGTTGTGTTTTGTTATGCTATGTTTTGTTATACAATGCTATGTTTTGTTTTGCTATGCTTTGTTATTTTATGCTATGCTTTGTTATGCTATGCTATGTTTAGTTGTGTTTTGTTATGGTGTGCTACGCTTTGTTGTGTTTTGCTATGCTATGTTTTGTTTTGTTATGCTATGTTTTGTTTTGCTATCCTATGCTTTGTTTTGTTATGCTATGTTTTGCTATCCTATGCTTATTTTGTTATGCTATGCTGTGTTTAGTTATGCTATGCTATGTTATGTTTTGTTATGCTATGCTATGTTTTGTTATGCTATGCTGGTGAGGGTGTGTGAGGGTGAGGGGGTGTGAAGGTGAGGGTATGTGAGGGTGTGTGAGGGTGTGTGAGGGTGAGGGGGTGTGAGGGTTGTGAGGGGGAGGGGTGTGAGGGTGAGGGGGTGTGATGGTGAGTGAGGGTGTGTGAGGGTGTGTGGTGGTGAGGGGGTTGAGGGTGAGGGGGTGTGAGGGTGTGTGAGGGGGTGTGAGGGTGAGGGGGTGTGAGGGTGAGGGGATGTGAGGGTGAGGGGGAGTGAGGGTGAGGGTGTGTGAGGGTGGGGTGGGTGAGGGTGTGAGGGTGAGGAGGGGTGAGGAGGGGTGAGGGGGTGAGGATGAGGGTGTGAGGGTGACGGGGTGAGGGTGACGATGTAACGTTATCTATGAGCAAGGAAACAAGTGTTGAGTGGGAATGGGGTGGCAGAGCCATAGGGTCCAGTCGATGACACTATGGAGCAGAGGTACAGTTAAATGGTCCTGGCTGAAGGGACACACATTTGCTTGGCTAGGACAGACGATAAGAGTGAGATGTCTAGGCAGAGCTCCTGGAGGCTTTTCAGGAGACTAGGGAGCCTCAAACTCACTCACATGCTGTGTCGAGGTGATTGCAACAAGGTACACAGTCTTAATAGTAAGGAGCCGTAAAGGACAGCTATGAAGTGGCTCAAACAGAGTGTACATCAGGTAAGTCGGGACCAGATTATGGTCAGCTTGGGGCAATACAAAGGGGGAACGTTTGTTGCAGTCCTTTAAAATAAATTACATCACAGCTAGTTACTTAAACAACGAGGGCTGTTATGACAACCTTAAGACGACTGAAGGGACCAAAAGATAATCCTTAACCAAGATCAAAGCTTTGGCAGGCAAGATACCTAAAGTATCCAAACATACACCCTCCTATCAGCTCTCGCATCCAAGCAAGTATAATGATTGCAGGTTTTAGGCCTGGCAAGACTGACAGAGGTAAAACATCAAATTTCGGTGGTTTAGGAGTTAAGTATGAATCTATTATGTACAGCGAGGGGATGTATGTCGTTACTACGCATGCTTTTACAACGCATGCCTTTACCACGCAACTTTTACAACGCAAGTCGTTACAACGACTTGTGTTGGGGGGCGCTGGATAATGAATAGTTTAATTTACTATTCCAACTGCAGTCCCCGTGGAAAGTAGGGAAGGTTTTGGATAGTAAATTAAACTATTCCCTATCCTACAGCGCCCCCCAGCACAAGTCGTTGTAACAACTTGCGTTGTAAAAGTTGCGTGTTAAAGGTAGTGCGTGGTAAAAGTTGCGTTGTAAACACTGTTTACCACAGCGAGGGGAGAACGGGGGAAATAAAGCGCGTTTGTGTTTCCCCACAACCTTTTTCACTTAGTCACTTACTTTAGTGGTAATGTGGTCTAGTGACTGACGCACCAGCGGCTTAGTTTTGTCTATGATTTGAAAGTTTAAATCCAGGCAGGGACAACTGAAACTTTAATATTTCTAAGATCATAAAAAGAGTACCGCTTTGGTGTGAAATGGAAATAGTTATGTTTTTCGTGCACTGCCGCCCCTCTTCATGTTGTAAACATTCTCATATCCTGCTACTGATAATGTAGATAGCATCCTGAAACGGTAATTATGGCGGAATAAACCGCTATATAATTTTTTTTTTTTAAATTAACCCTGTGGGGCCAAGATGATTAAATAGAATTTCATATCAGGCTTGAGTAACATACTGGCCTTTACTTTTGGGTTCTGCACTTAAACGACCAAAACGAGAAGGTTGCCAAATGCAATCAATAAAGCATGAGAGGGTGAACGAACAACTAACACCTGACATGGGGCGACTATTGCCTGTCCTCACGAGATCCCTTTCATCCAGTTCTGTTCACTCAGCTCGATTTCTGCTGTAAATGGTTCTCTACGATTGAAACCTTGTGTCCGCCGGGGGCTCCTTGTGCTGGTAAAGCGGCTAGGGTCCCCCCTTCCAACAGGCATGTTTCTCCCCTTGTCTGTGGCGCACTTCCATGTGCAGAGCCTGACTTACATCACAGCACCTTTTGTTGCTGAAAGCTATAGCTGGTGGACGGACAGTGTGAGCAGTCATGTGAAGTAGGGAGAGTCCATTTAACGAGAAAGGGGAGTCTCTAAAGTGACGCTCTGTGCTTCTTGCTACCTCTTAGCTTTCATTTCGCCAGCACTCCTTGTGCAAAGCTGGCCGTTTTGAAATATATTTTTGTCGGGGGTGTTGCGTTTTGCAAAGCCTTCCAGGAGACTGAGTCATATGTTCACCGTTAAAGTCTCCCCTGGTGCGCCCCTCTGTGGTGCAGTCCAGCCTACAGCTGGAGTGTGCCTGTTGCAGCCTCATCTAGCTATGAAAAGTTTTCGAAGGAATGTGAACTCCACCGTCCAGCGCTCGGCAGCTGGCAGGAACGTGGAGACCCGGGGGGATTCGCATTGAGGGAACAGGACCCAACCTGCCCAATGCCCACCGTGCCAAGGGACAATTCAGTGGCTCCCCTTTGAGGTGCATTAAGCAGAGATTAAGCAGGGATAACCATTATCTCAAAAAAAGCCAGGGTGGGCAGAAAAAAATTGTGGTGCGGGGAAAGAAGGAGCAGCATGGGAGTGTGTGTGAGGGAATACTGGAGGGCAGAAGTAGCAGACAAGAAAGAGGTCATGTGGGGAAAGGAGGAAGCAGAATAGAGCGCACAAGGGGCAGTGCTTGAGAGGGCAGCAGCATAAGGAGGAAGAGAGCGAACACAGAGGCGGAGCAGGCTCGGGTCACGGACGCAGAAGGTGAAGCAGAATCTTTCGGGGCGGTGCATGATGAGGTAGAGGCAGAGGCAGATGCGGGAGCTGGCGGACCGGCACTGAGGAGGCCAGGGAAACCAGTAATACCAGGAGTAAGTAGAAGCCCTCGTGAACGTGGATACTTGGCCTGAACGCCAGTCTCTCGCAGGGCGAGTGTGTCGATGTGAGTCTTGGAGATGAAGTACTCGGGGTCGCGGTGGATTTAATGGCAGAGACGCAGATGTAGGAATCGATCTCGGAGCGTCTGTCAGTGTAGACCGTTAAACTAGCAACTCGCGAGAATTTAAGGCCGCCATCTTGGGAGTGTGCCGGCAATGAGAACATTGAAAAACAATGGGGTAGACCCAGAAAGTCAACAGGACCTGGGTAGTTATATATTTATAGAAAAAGTGGTCCTAGACACAATTTGTTAAACCAGACACAATCAATGTAAGTGTTAATTATTCACACTAAGTAAGGGGTCAGATTTAATCTGAACAAACAAAAGGAGATGTATTATTAGCTAATGCTGCTATCAATGCGAAAGAACCCAACAAAACAATACCAAAACAATTTATACTGCAGTTTTATTTACATATTGATAAAAAATTTGGCAATAAGAGAATTAGAAAAAGGGGGGTGCTCAAGTGATGAGAAGGAAAGGCTGAAAGCACAGGATTTAGAATAGGTTCAGTGCAAAACAAGAATTATATTTACATTGCACAAAAGTAAAGCCTACCCCTACAAAGTATATACACACTATTATACACGGGGACTGGGAAAATGGTACAGGCTTTAGGAAATTAAAAGGGGGGCATAACCGTCGACGTTTCGACCCTGGCGCAATACGGGAAAGTTGCGACCTCTGCTACGGGTCTTCTTCAGGACAGATGGGGGCGGGGAGAGGGGAGCACCACGGCAAAGACTGTGGCGGTGTAACAAGGCCAGATCATTTGGGCGATACACCTCTGACTGATAAATTCAATTTGAAGCCAAGATGGTGATTATGGATAGGAACAATGAGGCGATATCAATCGTGCTAATATTCCTTGGCGCGTCCCTGTATATGTAATTCCAATTATTTAATCGTTTTTAGGCAGATGTGGCTCGTAGCTGCAGTCTCAGTCCGACAGGTCCCGTTTCCTACATCCGGGGCAATGAGAACAGCAGACGGGAAAAGCAAAAACGAAAGAGAACCCAGAAGACTCGGATTACACGGAAGGCTGACATAAGCACTTGGTGCAGCAATAGCGCTAGAGTCCAGTGAGACGAGGCAGCGAAAAAGTGAGTGGGGCTCAGACAACGGTGGGAGGCGGGGTAAAGTCTTTCAAGAGGTGGGCTGTCTTGTACGGTGAGTGGGGCAGGGGATGCTTAGTTGTAGGGGAGGGTGTGTGTGTGCGCGTGTGTCTGTGTGTGCCTGCGTGTGTGTGCATGCATGTGTGTGCCTGCCTGTGTGTCTGCGTGTGTGTGCATGCGCGTGTGTGTGTGTGGCTGTGTGTGTGTGCATGCACGATTGAGAGAGGCGAGAGGCTGACTTGCTGTTCACAGTTTCTGGGAAGCACGTTCACAGACCAGGATCTGCTTGTGCACTGGTCTGTACCACTTGGAAGGAAACACAACCACAATAGGTCTCACTGGCGACTGCGTCGCCAATGTGCGAGACCTAAAAAGGGACACATTGCCCTTGAGGCTTCCATGTGGGCTGGCAAGCGGGCTAGGATAGCGTGAGAGAGGACCTATCTACCAATAGCTACGGGGTTGGGCATACTGAACCTGACAAGATACTACCAAGCTGCGCAACTCGCTACATGGTGGAATGGCATTGCCGCTGATCAAGAAGCACTGCTGCTTCCTAGATAAGACTGTGGCTGGGATCCACATCTGGAAGATTCCATGGCTCCTGCGCCACCACCGTCCGGAGGGTGTCTACATCTTGCTTGTGGTTAGAGCTACAATAGGTGTTTGAATAAGGTGTACTTCTCAAAGCAGCTTTCCACACAGATATCCCCACTCACACCAATTATAGGTAATCCAGACTTTCGGCAGGCCACACAGGAAAAAGCCTTTATACGTTGGAAAGAGGCCAACTGCAAGTGAATCAGAGACTTCTTCGACGCTAGAGGACTGTTGGACTTTAAAGCGATCCGGCAGGATTTCGGACTCCCAGTCTCAGAATATTGGCATTATCTGGCAATTCGACACTGGGTGACCTTCCCGATATTAGGCCCTATGCTAGCAGACGATTAACCCTGTTTGAATGCTGGCTTTTGTCCAGGAAGGGCGACTCCCGCATCTTGTCTTACATATACTCCTTCCTGAGCGCACAGACTACCCCTCTACAAACACCGGCTTGGAAAAGGTGGGAGATAGAATGGAAACACAGATCTACAGACAAGGAATGGACAGACTTCCTACATCACGCACACACCTCCGCTACCAGTGCCTCAGGCAAGGAGACACTTTTAAAATTAGCCCACTACTGGTATTATACCCCAGCTCGTCTGGCCCAGTGGGAAAAAGAAAGGGAGGACACATGTTGGCGACATTGCACCCATTCAGGTACGTCTACTCCCTTGCTATGGCACTGCCCCAAGCTTCACAGATATTGTAGCAACGTCCTGGCTGACATTGATAAAATGTTCAACATCGAAATACAATGTTTTCCAAGCTAAGTTCTACTAGGACTCTCCAATATACAAACCTACCCATTACATTCCAATAAAGGGAAGGCCATTACCCTGGCACTCTGCACGGCAAGACAGGTCCTGTTATCAAAATGGGGCACCAACACTATCCCAACACACACAAACAGGCTGCACAAACTTTGGGACTTATTAGGAATGTAAAAATTGACAGCGGTTATCAGTTATACCAAACACAAGTTTGAGAATAGATGAGGAACATGTATAAGACACCTTTCTGGAGTATATCAAGAGCTCACATGCCCAATATATTTGCAAATAGTGCAGATTACACCCATCACCCCGACAGATGTTTCAAATATTCGTTCATTGATCAACATAATTGACTGAATTTCTTGAACCATCACAGGGAATATTTATTATCAGGGGCGGGTAGCACAGCACTAGGAGTTAGTCTACCTGCACAATAATTGCAGCAAGCTGGAAGACAAATAATGCATAAACAGCAAGTGAGAACAACCCCTGCAATAGCTATCAGGATGAGAAATATCTTTCAACCCCAGGATGTCAGTAGGCTCCAGACCCACCCTGTGAGGGACCATGAACCATTGTCTTCGTATATCTCTGAGGCCAATCTGTGTCATTTTTATATGGCAGAATATACTGTTGAAGCGCTATCAGGTATGTACATGCAGCAGCTGCTACCGATGATACGACATGTTCCACCCCCGTTAGCCAGTATGACGTCTAAAACCATCCGATTTTGAAGTGAAACAAGTCTCGTAGCTTGGAGTTTGACTGTGATATTAGTGAGTATACCCGCTGTAGTGTTAATGACTCCCTCAACTACCCTAGCAAGGCGGCGTATGTTGGGGCTATTAAACATGGGACCCTAGAATGGTACAATACCCTTCATTATATCTGTGAATCGTTGCAGAGAAGTATCTGTTTGATCAATATCATCTACATTTACCACCCTTTTAGCTCGGTGTGTGGAAAGATCCCTACGATACATCCTATGATCCCTATGGTATGTGGACAGGGCAATATAAACAAGAGGCAGGAGGAAGGAGAAATAACATTGGCTGGACCACCCCCTAGGGAGCCAAGTATAAGCATGCTCTCCACAAATAAAATACACAATTGGAGGTGTCAGTAAAGGTTGGCTATTAGTCGTATTCAGTTGATAGGTATCATTACAATGGCTCTGTCCCACAGAAACATTTCCTGAGCCTTCAACACAGAAACTCGCTGTTGCATTTATCACAGGAACGGGAATAGCTTTATCTTCATTATTATTACGTTCTTGAAAGCATCTACAATATTCAGTGACATTGAATCCTATAAAGTCTAGTACTTCTTTTTTCAGCCAAGTGACATTCTCTTGAACTGTGAAAACGTTCATACAAGCATCAGGGTGCAGGGTACCCTCCATTCCATCTTCCCCGGGTGTATAGCCCAGGTGCACCACTATATAGTCTAGAACTAGTTCATAATCGGCTTGAGTCATTTTCATTGCATCCACATAGTAGTGCATGTAAACCATAGATAATAATTGAAACCAGACCTCACAAGTACCTAAATAGGACAAAGGCATTGAGATAAGTAAATGATTCTTGTGCCTTACGGAGGGGAGCAGTCCGCATACCCAGCATTTCGTAACATTAGTAGTACTGTGCACCTGATGAAGCATTTGGATAAAAGCATTCTGAGTGTACGTTTGTCTGTACCTTTCTTTATGCTGGGCCAGCGTGATGAAGGAATGCTCAGCTGGAACGGGAGTAGTTCCCACTAAAACATGCACAGGGTGTTGTTCTTCCAAGCACCAGACTAACCCAAACAAGGTGATCATCACCACAAGAATGAGCACCACTACCCACACTCTTCTCCCAATGGACCAACTTAACCATGCAGGACCATTCTGCTGTGCCGGAGGAGCCACTAAAGGGCGCTCCTCTCTCATGTTTTAACGACCAAATGGATACATAAAGAGTATTTTTAGGAACCGTGAGCACAAATACAACCAACCAGAGGGGTATTCTTCTTTCCTGTGTCCTTTCTGAGCCTCACAGGCAGGCTCCTATTGTTCATCAAATACTCCTGCGGTGGAGCTGCACAATCACGGCCCTTACTGAAAAGCAATCTGCGACCCTTATTAAAGCAAGTTTGTCTTCTTTTGGGATAGGGCAACCTCCCTCAAGGGGCAAATACTAAGCATGAGCGTAAAATCCGTTCCGCTCTCGGATTTTGCGGATTTTCGGCAAATTCGCAATCCGCGAACTCTCGCGAACTTGCCGAAAATTCGTAAATCCGTGCGAAGCGGATTTTTTGCTTGATCGCACTTGCCAACTAGAATACTATACAATTTCGCGGGAGTAAACACTAGCGAACACTTAGATGCGGCGGGCAGCGACAATCTCGCAATTGCGAGATTGCAAAATTAGCAATTTCGCACAAGAAATCCACCAGCAGGCAGCATAAACCTTGAAAATTATGATTTTTATCAGAATAACTCCTCAGGTTGACATTTGCCTGCACTTTTATTTTGCAAGGAGTCCATTTTGGGGGGGGTGGGGTGGGAGGAAGGAAGTGCCCCACAGTCTCCAACTTGCTGTTCCTGTCCAGCAGGGTCCTCCCAGTGCTTTCTTCATGTGCTGGTCACTTTGATTTGGATCTTGACCTGGAAGGATTACTTTTTGTGGATGCTGCTGGATATTTGGATTTTGGCAAAAAAGAAAGCACTCAGCAGATGCAAAAGTTCAATCTTATCATTAGTAACCATTCCCTGTAGTGCCTGGAAGGATTACTTTTTGTGGATGCTGCTGGATATTTGGATTTTTGCAAAACTGAAAGCACTCAGCAGGTGCAAAAGTTCAATCTTATCATTAGTAACCATTCCCTGTAGTGCTTCCTGAGGGGCCCCTTCAGAGTTCAGTTGCCTACTTGTAACTATTCTATGACCCTGCTCTGACCCTCACAGCAGGCTCAGAGAATAGCTACAAGTATACAACAAAGGTCCTGTTAAAAAAATTACACTGCAACAGAAAGCAATTACAGATAAGGAAGCAGGTGCCAGCCTGGAAGTTCAAATTTAGTGACACATTAATCAGCCCCTAATTCGTTCATGTCAGTTGAGGCAGGGCAGGTGTGATTTTCCCCCCATAAATCTACAGTGATGAACAAGAGGGTGGCATGGGTGAGCCAGAGGGTGGCATGGGTGAGCCAGAGGGTGGCAGTGGTGAAACAGAGGGTGGCAGTGGTGAAACAGAGGGTGCTGTGATGAACCAGATGTAGAAACAACATGGTCGCGACCGTTGCTACCCGACAAGTAAGGTCGCGTTTGCGAACTGGTAAAAAACCCTCGAAAAATGGCAGAAACACTTGCGAACACAAAAAAAAAGGAATCCGCAAAATTTGCGCGAGTTCGCGGATTTTGCGGATGCGAATCCGTAAATACGCAATTTTGCGGATTGCCAATTCGCAAAATCCGCCCATGCTTAGCAAATACCCTCAACAATCCTGTCCAGTGTCTTGGGCAGTGCACCAGTACTCTTTCACTCTATTCTAAGATAGGCACCAGAGGTACAGCACCTATACCCTAAGCTAAAGCCCTTCCCTAACTCCTGTCTTGCCCTGCCGGTGCACTGTCCTTTCGTCGGGGGAGCAGATTGTACCAGGTTCGCCCAGGAAGTTCATCGTCAATAAACAGAGGATGAAACTCACATTCAGGTTGGCCTGGAGGCTCTGGTGATGATGCACTAAGAGCTGGAGTATCTGGGGCAGCCTTTATCTCAGAGGGGATCGCTTCAAACAGAGCCTGGTCGCTTTCCTCGTCTATCTGGGCACCTCTCAGCCATGCGTCAGAGAAGGAGACAAAACGTGGCACCAGCTTACCTTCTTGGTCAGCAATCCCATCCCGAACCCGGGCGTCCTATTGCAGTGGTAGAGTCACCCATTTGACGTGCGAGGCATGGTCCCAGTGTTTCCGGCCTTCCACCTGCAGGGCTGTTTGGGTGGCCAACAGAACCAGGGTAGGCCCCTTCCACCGCGGCTCCAGGCAACTCTTCCATTGGAAATGCTGGATCAGCACATACTCACCAGGCTGCAGTTGGTGTCCTGGCCCCAATGGTAGTGGTTGCAGTGTGTCATGAATCAGTTGATGGATAAAACAAAGATCTTTAGACAGCTGATACAGATAGCCAATCAAAAGAGGGTGCTCTATCTCGGAAAAGCTTCTGGGTCTAGGGACGTCCCAAACATTCGGAGGGCACCCAAAGACCACTTCATGAGGGGACAAGCCTGTCCTAGAATGCGCTGTTACTCTCGTAGACAATAATACTAGGGGAAGTGCATCTGGCCATTTTAATCCTGTACTCTCATGTATTTTCACAAGTTTCAGCTTGAGAGTACCATTGTACTTCTCAACAAGGCCTGCTGATTGGGAGTTGCTCTCTGCATGGAATTTTTGCATAATCTGAAAGCCCTTATACACCAATTCAATGAGCTTGGCATTGAAGTGGCTCCCATTGTCACTCCAGATCACAGGTGGCAATCCGTAGCGCCGGAAGAACTCTTATAAAAGAGCTGTGGCAGCGGCCATTGATATATTCTCTTTGACTGGGTAAGCTTCTATCCACTTACTAAACGTACAAATCACCACCAGGGCATACTTCAGATTATTTACTTGTTCCATTTTGATTAAATCCATCTGGAGAACCTCAAAAGGGAAGGAGGGCGGGGCAAAATTACCAACAGGTGTGGGGGTTCCTCTCCCAGGTTTGTGCTTCAAACAGATAATACATTCCTTCACCAATTGTACAGCAACCTTAGGGATGTTATCATTCTGCCATACTGAATCCAGTAGCTTACATATGTCTTTAGGGCTAATGTGTGCTGGGCCATAGGCCATTGTAACCACAGGAAGAGCAAAGGCATTCGGCAACAACCACCTCTGCTTTCCTGACAAGTCAGTTCAATACCCATCCTTGTCTAGGTGTCCAGTTCTCTCCTTCCACATCTCCAGCTCATCTACAGTTGCTTCACTTTGTATTTCCTTTACACTCTCCACTGTATTTTCGAACATCCCATTGTCTGGTACCCATCTAGCGGGGCCTGCCACCAACATCTGTGACATGATTGGTCTAGCTGTCTCCTTAGCTGTCTGTTCCGCAAAAGCATTGCCCCTCCCGACATCATCTGTGATGGCTTTTTGAGCATTACATTTTATAATTGCTAACTTATCAGGAAGTGTCAATGCAGGCAAAAATCTGTGTGTCAGTGGGCCATTCTGTATCCGAGATCTGTGTGGAGTTAAGAACCCTCTCTTCGCCCAGAGGCCCCCCATAATTATGGGCCACTCCAAAGGCATACTGGCTGTCGGTGTACACATTCACAGCTAGTCCCTCACTTAACTCACAGGCCCTGAAGAGGGTCACTAACTCTGCTGCTTGGGCCGATTAGTGTGGGATGCGGGATGTCTCAACTACATTATGAAATGTTGTGATTGCATAGTCTGCAGTGGTGGTGCCATCTGGTAACTTGAAGCTAGACGAAAGACATATAGTTTCCCTTGGGGTTCAGATAGGGGAACATCAGTCAGGTCTACTCGTCCCTTCGTTTCTTCTTCCGTCCGAAACAAACAATCATGGACATCATTGTCCTTTTCTTCCAAAGGGAGGGGTAGTAACGTAGCTGGGTTCAGAGTGGCACATCTTTTGATGGTTATGTGCGGCGAAAACAAAGTCAATTCATATCCATTAAGACGTGCACTAGTAAGGTGCTGTGTCTTTGTCTTGTTCAGAAGTGTATCCACAGCATGTGGTACCATTACTGTGAGATGGGAATCCAGGACGAGCCCTGCCGATTGTCTGATAGAAACTGCCACAGCCATGGTAGCTCTCAGACAGCTTGGGAGCGCTCTGGCGACGTTATCAAGCATAGCAGAAAAATAGGCGCAGGGTATCTGCGTACCATCGAAACCCTGTGTCGGAACAGAAAGCGTAACTGCAACAACTGATGGACGGAATGCTGAATGATTCAAACATTCTCCGCCAGGCAAGAGATCTGGGTTAAATCCATCGTTTTTTTGCCAATTACGCCACCCCAGTTTGGACCCAGCCATATGCAAATACATGTTGACACTGTGCCTCATGGGAACAGTCCAGACCGAACTGCCAAGCCAGGTCCTCCTCAGACCAGAAACAAGCATCGTGGGACAGTTTGTGGGGTATGTCACCCTTCATCAGCCAGGCTAGCTTGAATCCAGGGGCACAGTGAGCAAGGGACCCACGTCTGAGCATACCCATCCCACTTAGGGTAAAAAGTGTAACTGCAGCAACTGATGGACGGAATGTTGAATGATTAAAAAATTCTCTGCCAGTCAAGAGATCAGGGTTAAATCCACTGTTCTTTTGCCCACTACGCCAACCCAGTTTGGACCCAGCCATATGCAAATCAGTCTTGACCCAGTGCCTCATGGGAACAGTCCAGACCGAACTGCCAAGTCAGGTCCTCCCTGCACCAGAAACAAGCATCCTGGGACCGGTTTTGAGATATGTCACCCTTTGTCAGCCAGGCTAGCTTGAATCCCGTGGCACAGATAGCAAGAGAACCACGTCTGAGCATACCCGTCCCTCTTAGGGCAAAAAGTGTAACTGCAAAAACTGATGGACGGAATGCTGAATGATTTAAACATTCTCTGCCAGTCAAGAGATCTGGGTTAAATCCATTGTTCTTTTGCCCACTACGCCACCCCAGTTTGGACCAAGCCATATGCAAATCAGTCTTGACCCTGTGCCTCAAAAAGCGCACAACCGTCCGCCTCATGTACATAGAGCATAAAAGGCTTCTGGTAGTCAGGAGTACCAAGCACAGGAGCAGAGCAAAGCGCAACCTTTAACTGTTCAAAAGCTTATTGGCATGCAGATGTCCAAGGCAGGGATTCATTCACATATTTGGTGGTGAGGTAAAGAAGGGGTTTTGTTAATAGGGAATATTTAAGGATCCATTGCCGACAATACAATGTTATCGCAATAAACACGCGTACCTCGCGTGGGTCTTGGGAACAGACATGTTAGTAATGACAGTTATGCGTTCTGGTATTAATCTGCGTCCCTCCTTCGACAGTAGGTGACCTAAGTAGGAGATCTCCTGTTGACAATATTTAAGTTTGGAAAGTGACACCTTGTGGCCGTGACAGGCTAAATGCAATAGTAATTTTATCGTGGCTTCTTTGCAGCCATCCTCCATATCCGAGGCCACCAGGAGATCGTCAACATACTGGAGCAGCACCTTACCAGTGGGTAGTTTAAAAGAATCCAATTGACATTTCAATATTTGGCTGTAAATATACTAGGGCTTTCTGTATAGCCTTGTGGAGCACAACAGTATCTAGGGCTCCAGCCGGCTATTGGAAATCCGAAAAGATATGGCTATCTGTGTGGTTGTGTATACTGAAGAAGGCATTTTTTAAAATCTATTACAGAAAAGAATTTGGCAGATGGGGGAATCATTGTCAGAATTGAGGTAATGTCGGGAACCACAGGGTACTGGGGGACCACAATCTTATTGACCTCTCTCAGGTCAATTACAAAATCATAAACATCAGGATAAGTATCAGATGAATCGGAGGGTGCCTTTTTGAGAATAGGAATAATAGGGCTGTTACACACATTAGACACTGTCTCTTCAACTACACCAGACTTAATCAAATCCTGTCAGTTCGCCTGCTTGGGAAATTTTATACTGGGGAATACGTGGCAATTTGGCCTTGTCCTTAATCCGAATTGAGACTGGGGGTATTTGGAGTAATCCCACATCTGTGTCACCTGTAGCCCACAAAGTAGGGGGAACATCCTTGAATTCAGCGGGGATCCGGCATTCTTGGCGAGACAATGCTTGACACCAGTCACGTGACGTCCTATAGTCATATAGACACCATCCGGGAACAAGATATGGTGGCATGTAATCTTTTCAACAAATCCAACCCTAGCAAGTTTTCCCCATAATTAGACTTCAATAAGAAGGGTGAATCAACCATAAAGGGGCCAATTGTCAAAGCCAGAGGTTGTGAAATTGGGCTTACAACTGGTTTGCCTGAAAAACCCACCAATACATTTGATTGGCCAGACAGAGCTGCCCCGGGGACCAGTGACTGGGAAACAGAGCTTGTGTCAACTAAGAATTTCTCTGTGGTGCCCTGTAAGTCATCAGTAACATAAGGCCCGCGCTGATCTATAGGCACTGCAACTGGTCACCCGCCCTGTCCTTGGCTGTTCTAGCTCTGCGACAATCCAGTCACCTCATCCATGCATGATAGTACTGTCGGCTGCACGGGTCATCAAAATAATTCCCGCTCTGTCTATGAAGCAATGCGTCCCCTGCCCGCATGTCTCATCGGCCTCCTCCCCCTCGTTCATGTCCACCATACCCTCTACCCCTCGGACCCTCACTCTTTTGGGACAGCCCCGGACACTCGCTTCGCCAAAGTCCCTCCTTTTTACAATACGCACATTAGTTACTTCCAAGGTGTGCACTCAAAGCACCGCCTCTATTAGACTGCAGCAGCCGCTGGGCAAATCCTGAACCTCTCCCTCTGCCCCTCGCTACTTGTTGCAAGAACACCCGCGTCTTCAAAGACTTCCCCTTCTTCTCTACTTTCTCCTTGTCTTCATTCTCTCTGTGCTCATAGTACTGTGCCGTGCTCAAAATCACTGATGGGGAAGACATAGTCCAGGTACTTTCTGATACCTGCACCCTAACTGCAATCTTGGGAAGCAAGTTAGTAACAAATCAATTCACAAATAGTCCAACACCACCCTCCGGTGACAAATCCTGACTAATAAAGTCCCAAAACACCCTTTTGAATCTAGTAAAGAAATCTGACACACTTTCATCTTTCTTCTGAGGACACGCTGTCAACTTATTCCAATCCACTTTCTTCAGAGGAATATGGGAGTGCATGTAAGTTATAATACGTCCCGGTAAGGCTAACAGCTCCGCCTTAGGCTTGGTACCAGGTTTGTGCTCCCTATCCCACACCCTGATCTCATCCCAAGTGCCTCACAACTCCAGCGCACGATCCTGCGTATGAACCTGTCTCCATATGTCTACCGGCACTAGCAAGCCGAAAAATAATTCTATATCAGCTAAAGTCATCACTGTGGAGGAGGCCCCTTCTGTCAGTTCCTTGTAATAGGCAGTAGGGTTTTTTCGAGGGTCCATCAGCTGGCTCTTTAAGGATAGTAGTCTAGGCCTGGCCGCTGAACTCCGCTCCCCTCGCAAAGTTTATGGAGTTATGCGCACTCCGGGTTACGCGCAGATCGCGGAGTTCCCAAAAACTCTGCTTCCTCGCTCGTGTTCACCACCGCCAAGTTGGCGAGTTCCAGGGAGAAAAATCAACTTCCCAGCAAGATTTTTCCTTGTTTGTGATCGTCAACATCAAGTTGGCGAGCGCGAGCGTGTAAAATAAACCTCCTGGTGAGATTTCTCAACGCGGGGGTCAGGTTTCTCATTGCAAATGGTTGCATATGCTCGCAACGGCTGGCGCTGAGAATGCTGCCGCTCGAGTAAAAATCTACTCGAGCGGCCGAAAAGGAAAGCCTGCGCTGTGCATGGTGCCGTTTGCAATGATGGCACAGTGTGGACAAGCATTCAGCACTGTGCAATCATCGTGAACAGCATTTTTCTAGAAAACTCTGCCGCTCGCGGAGATCCGCGAAGTGAGGTGGAGATTTTTTACCCCATTCGCAGAGATTCGCGTAGCTCAAGTCCGTGAACTTCGCCCAGGGTTAGATAGGACCTCACTTCTTTTCCAGGGAGTATAGATCCACTGCTCTTGGAACTGAGCATCAACCTGCGGACGAATTATAGTATTTGTCGAGTCGCGCAAATATGGTACTTCAAGATGATAGATGGGATTGACCTCTCACATAGAGTGCTGTGCCCCTATGGTCGGAAACTTTGGAGCAATCTGCCTCAGTACCCCTCTAACGTTGTCATATTGGCAAGAAGTGGAGAAGTGTGGCTCACTGGTTAGAGGAGGCAGACCTGGAAGCAGAGGTCAGCCCGGGACCAGGGTTCAATTCCCGGCTCGGCAGGGTCTTGAGTCCTAAAATGTCCATGGACTCGACAATTCTCGCTCCGGTGCCTACTCGATTCACGGGTTCACACTCTGCGACTCTGGGCAATAGCTTGCTTAATCTCCACAACGGCCCCTCGCGGCGGGATGCCTGGCTTTCACCTTGTGGATACCCTGCCGGGGTTATCTCACAGGGGACTACCAGGACGGGTTCCCTAAGCAAGCGCTTAGAAACCGCTTGGTGATTTGCGCTATATAAATTCCTGTACATTTACATTTACAAAAACCTAATTGGGAGCCATACCCATAGCATAGACCCTGTCCCGTATGTCATATATAATCTGCGGTGCAACACCCTGAAAGCACTGTTCCCATAATCCTATTAATGTAGCTGACATGCATTTAAGAGCAAGTTGCTGTAAAAACGGCTCATACGTCTTTCATCACACTCCACACATCATCCACAGTATAAATCGCATTATGGGCCCACTGGGCCACTTGATTCGCCACCATTACTTTTTCGTCATAACCCATAGCAGAGCGTACCAACACTTTCTCCATGTGATCTCGAACTGCAGTCCAATTCCCTTCAAGCACTCCGCGCACAGGCATATCCACATTCGACAGTGTTTGAGGCGTCACACCCAAAGGAGAGAGAGTAGATGCAGAGACGGGAACCATCATGTAGGGAGACAGCGCTGTTGGGGTGAAAGGAGGGGTAGCAGTTGAAGTGGAAGGGGAGCTAGCAGCACCCGCTCCAACTACTGGCGCATGAAGGGGGAGGCAAGAGGGGACGGGGCAGAGGCAGTCAAACTGGCTGTAGAGATATCAAGATGGGCGGCACTAGGGGTCGAGGACTGGGACACTGGAACTGCGGGGTATATCCATTCAGGGGCATAAGGAGGTGGGAGGTGAGAATCCAATAACTCCTCAACTAATTTGTCACTGTCCTCTCTAGTAACATTACATTTATCAGTCTGCAAGCTAAACTTTCTATCTGCACATTCTATACTTTTCTCAACTCTTCCCCTCTCATAAGCCACAGCCTTCTGCATTATTGTCTGTGTCTGTCTTTTCCTATCCTCCTTCTCTGCTCTCATGCATCCTTGCTTTGCTTACTTCTGCCACACTCTCAAATAATCAAACATTGACTGCCTACTTTTTCTAGCAAATAATTTGTCCTGCAAAAAGTTCCATTTTTGTTTGCCAAACAATCCAGCAAACGGCCATTGCAGTTCAGCATTGTCCCTCGTATATTTATGCCATAAGGTGCTAAACATAATAGGGCCAATACCATGCTTCACATATACGTCGACATTTGGTGAACCCTCCGGAGGTGCAGGTTGGCTCTCTTCCAATCGAGCATTAGTAGAACAACATCAACATCCAAAACACCCAAACTTGCTCACACAAGGCATCTTAATATAAGACACGTACACTGTCCCCAAGGGATAAATATGAATTAAAAAATCAAACGGAGCGGTCCTCAAACCGCGTTCTGCAGTCCAAAAAACGACCCCAGATTCAAAAGACAGCCCGGGGACGGAATTGAGGTCAGGAAGACAGGCTCTGGCCCAATACCTTTTCAAGTGTTTGCCAATTACCATTTGGCCTGGCAGATTGTCCGCAAACAGTCCCAGTTCTTTTTGTGCGCCAGCCGAATTACCAATTGGCCTGGCAGGCTGTTCACGAACACTCTGTGTCTTTCTTTTTTTTCCCAAGGGTTCGCAAACCCACCAAGTACAAACCAAGACGGCCCCAAAAGACCATGCCAAGACACAGCTCATCAGCTAATGTCATCCAAGACAGTCGGAAGACGGTTTTGAAGGCACCACCGGGAGCCCGGTGTCAACTAAGCAAGGCAGTCCGCAAACTGCACCCAACACAGCCCAAGACTGTACCAATACAAGAGGACATGCCTCAGCCTCAGACCTTTTCAAAACCAAATCCAATTACCAGTCGGTCTGGCAGACTGCTCTCAGGCACTCTGTGTTCCTCAAGGGTCCACCCACCAAGTCCAAGACAAGACAGCTTGCAGACTGTATCAAGACACACAGCACGTCTGCTTGTGTCATTCAAACAAGAATGCCAGAGACTTGTCAACCAAGAATGGCGCCATTCACCAAGAACCAAATCACTCACCTGTTACACATAGGTCAAGCAAGTTATTCTCCACTGCTGACTCTCTTTACCAAACGGTCAACTCCAGGGTTTCGCCTTTAGGACCCCGGCCAAGGGACACTAGCCGAGGATCCATCCAATTGGGAAGGTGGATCAGCTGTGAGAACCAAGCTCGGTCTTGTATGTGAGGGCCCCCGATCCACCCGCCCGAACAGACACCACCCCGGGCCCCTGCGACCCGGTTATGGGTGGGGGCCCTAATCGCTGGGTCCCTGTTCAGGCACCAACTGAAGGACGTGGTCCTCTAAGGGCCCGGGGGTTATTTCCAAAACCACCTGTTATGCCTTCCCAATTGAAGAGGCTGTCAGGCAGTAGAGACTATACACTTACTTTATTAGAAGTTCTCTGCAGAGAGAGCCCCGATCAGACCTGCACCCTAAGATGGACGCCATGGGGGACTGCCTCCCCAAGGTGCACTAATGCATGATAAACCTTTCTCGAAACCTCTGCCACGCCTTTTATGGAAAAGTACTGGCCTGAGCCAGGCATGAACAAAGGAGGTACAGAGAGATGAGCTAACACCTGCCAGATGGGCGCCCTATCAGACCTCCATGGCCACTGTGCCGGGTCTCATCATCTCCTAACGGGGGAGCTGAGATACCTACATAGAAAGGAATGCAAGGAAAAAGCATCTATTCATTAGCGAGTCAGGTTCCAACCTTGAATAAGAGAAGAAATAAGAAAGGTGTACAATTTAGCTGAAGCAAGCAAGAAAGGAAAAAATAAGGCCTAGTGCACGTTCAATCCAGGGAGTGTGCTAGTGATTGCGAAGCACAAAATGGAAGCACACAGCCAACTGAACAAACATGTTGCTAGGATAACTCAGCGGGTTGCACAATGCAAATACAAGTGGCGTCTATTTAGCCACATATGCTAACCTACATAGTATGTATAAATGCACAACGGGGAGGGGAATTTTCAAACCCTACATGGAGCATGATTTCATTCTTTTGTTATTGTTTATTTAAGAAGTTTGATTCTGCCTCCCCCTACTTCCCCCTCCCCTTGTTCATTCACCCCCCTGACCTCCCCCTAACCATTCTACTACATCGCTGGCCAATGGAATTAGGCGAAGGGAACTGTGACAAATTAATTAAATGTTACAATCCTAAAACATGCCAATTATCCAGTCTGCCTCCATGAAGTTTCCAAGCCTTTGACAGCACTCATATCTATGGTGGGCACTTTTCAGTTTACAAGAATGCCCTTTTGTCTGCGTACGGCAGCAAATGTCTTCCAGAGAGTTATGACTAACGTGTTTGGAGGCATGGATAATGTCATCTATATTCAGGATGACATTTTGGTATTTGAGGACATTGTGGAGAGTCACGATTTTGCATTAAACCCGGGTTTAGGCAAAATTTCAAATTCACAATTGACATTTAGGAAAGAGAAGTGTGTCTTCCTGGCAAATGAGATTGAGTATTTTTTTCCATACCCTGTCAGCTGATGGGATCAACCGAAAAAAAGATTTGTTAGCTGCGATTAAGTTGGCACCTGCACCCCGACAAAGACCAATTAAGATCTGTTTTAGGTTTAATCGAGTACTACTCCAAATGTGTGAAGAACTTTGCTCCTAAGACAGAGTGTTTAAAAACCTGTTGAGAAAAGATGAGAGCTGCTGCTGCGGCAATGCACAAAATATTTGCTTTGACAATATCAAAAGAGAAGTGTGTGAGGCTCGGATTTTAGTACCATTTGACACCAAATGCAAATCTGCTGTGACTGTAGTTGCAAGTGTCAGTGGAATAGGGCTGTATTATCCCAATTTCATGGGTCAACAGAAAAAACAATTGCATTTCCATCTCATTCCTTGACATCTACAGAACACCATTATCCGGTTATTGAGAGAGAGACATTGGGGGCAGGGTGGGGAATGGAGCACTTCAATAGAAATATATGGGGAAGTCAAATTGTACTTGGAACTGATCACAAACCTTTGGTAAAAGTGTTGCCACCAGGAAGTTCTGTTGAAGGTTCTGCTGGTCCATCACAGCTACCAACAGTGGCATGTCACTGCTCAAGGATCACACAATAGAAAACTCAAACATTCCCATTTCTTTAAAGAACCAGGTTACAACATAAAATCTATCAAACCTGCACATTTCTTAAACCTAAAGACATAGGGGAATCCGGGGGGGGGGGTGATTTGTGTGGCTCTCCCAAATTTTCTTACTGAGAAGCCTTTCAAACATCAAACTTTGACTAAAAACACATCTTCCTCAATGGAAGCTCTCGCAAGCCAAGATGCTCATGACTAGGACTCCCATTGACCCTGATTTGATCCGTTCCTCTCAAGGGCACTAGGCCCAGCCACACAAGTGTGGCCACAATTTTTATTGGAACAAGTGGGGTAACGCTCTAGGGTAGGACTTTTGTGGATTAATTCTGAAAGTCACAGAAATGTAAGGAAAATGAGTGATTTTAGGCAACGTTTATGGTTTGCAGGACATTGTGGGTAGGAAAACGTCATGGGATTCTTGTAAGGCACACCACCATGGAGTGCCCTGGGTGTGCACATTGGTTGGTAGGTTTCCATGGGTAGTTGACAAGCATGTCCCCAAAACACCGTAGCTACCCCTCTCGTTGATCTCTCCAAGTAGCACTTTGGGGCCTTCTGTATCGTGGACGCTTGCTCCACCCACACAATTGGGGTACAGTTCTTATTGGTAGTTGTGTGGGAACTCAGAGTGGTATGAAATCTGTGGTACCCCACAGTTTCAAGAGCATTCAGTCACAGAAATGTGAAGAAAGTGTGCTGTTTGCCAAAGTTTGAGGTTTGCAATGACTTCTGGGTAAAATTACCTATTAAGGTACACAAGGAAAGCAGCTTTGGGGTCCCCTACTTGTCTAGTTTTCAGAAATGTGTGGGTTTGGTAGATTTCTCTGGGTGGTGGAACATGCAAACCCCAAATCCACAGCTTCCCACATTGCGATAACAGGGTGATTTTCACTGGAAAAATGTTGTGTGTTCATGTTGCATTTTTTGCCCTTTCCAATCATGGGCGCTAGAGCCAACCACAAAAATGAAGTTCCATTTTTGTGCAGAGACATGTGGAAATGCTGGGTGTTTTTTCAATTTGTGGATTGCAATGGATCAGCACAAAATGTAAATAAGAGACTGCTCTTAGCCATTTACTCAACCTTCAAAGTTTTGGAAGTCATTGTGGGAAAGCGAGAGGGATCAATGCAAGTTATACCACCCTGGACACCTGGGGGTGTTTGATTCTAAAAAAAAATAGGGTTTGTTACTGAGCTATCTAAGTGAAAACACCACTTACAAATGTTTTTTTTCCAGCTCCAGAAGTACTAGCTTCAAAGAACAAATGCTAATCAAGGTATCAGAATATGGAAACCAATCCTACTGAAGGTGATTCATAAACCCTTGCCAAGGCACCAACCACTTTATGGGCCACTCACACACCATTCATGCACCATACACAAGACTTTCAATCCACCAGCCACTATCCCAATCCAACACATCAGTGCACTCACATTAACAAACTGCTGACATTTAATGGCCCATCACATTCATACACCACAGGACGGAATTCCCAATCAAACCATCTCTCACCCAGTCATCAAACAACTTCCATACAAGCACACCACAAGCAAACCTCTATAAACAGATATGATCAGACATGTTGATGGTTGGTACCTCAACAACCTTTACAAATGAAAAAAATGATTGACTATGTTTTTACTACCTGCAAGTAAGCTACTCCATCGAATTTCTGAGCATTAACAAACATGTGCCTAGTGAACCCATACATATGGCTCCCATAGGAGTCATATGAGGCTCAGGAAGACGGGCCTTCCATGCGCCTTTAGGGCTCTCAATGTGCTTAATCCAACTCCTTCCTCTATGTGGATGTGAGTTGGGGGCACCCGATGATGCACCAGTGCTTAGATTCTTCAAACTGAGTGAGCAAAACTACTTTTGCCCCTTAGTTAAACAAGCTAGGGACGACTGTCCAAGGTTCCCAAAGAGCAGTCCTAAACTATGAAGGACTTTAGTTTTTGGCACACAGGGTAGTCAGTGAGAATGTGGTGTATGTCCTTTCCACTGTTATGTGCAATGCTATGACTGTAATGCACTTGTCATATAGCAATCTGAACTTCTACTATGTTCTGACAAATAATGAACATAGCAAGCAGGACAAAAATACGACACGTGTAGTGTTGGGTGCAGATTCCTATGTAATATTTTGTGTATTTGTAAAGTACACTATCACCCAGGAAGATATTCTCCTGCTGACGCAGGAATAGTCAGAATGGATCCATGGACTCATCCAGTTGAAGAACCAAGTCTTCAGCTTTGTGCGGAATTCAACAATTTTAGAGGCCACGCTGATGTGTAGGGGCAGGTCCTTCCAGCCTTTAGGAGCAAGGTAGCAACTGGTGCTGCTGCCTGCATGCAATGTGTGTGAGCAGGATCCTGTTAAGCAAAGGTGTCTGGGAGGTTTCTCAAATCTGAGGTGGTTTTGAGGTCTGCTGGACCAGTGTTTTGTAAAGTTTTGAAAGTGTGTCAGGAGTTTAAAGAGAACGGTGGATGGGAGCCAGTGAAGCTGCTTAAGGTGCAGAGTGTGTGCATGTTGGGAGATGGAGAGGCAGCCTGGATGCTGTGTTTTATATGGTTTGGAATCATCTGCTTAGTTGAGTGAGGGAGCAATATAGTTCTGGTGTGAGTGAAGAGACAATGGGGTTGTGACCTTTAATGAAGATGAAGAGACAGCATATGTACCTCTACTGCTTTACTATCTGTGTTCTACCTGTGTGATATCCCTGTGAAAGCACACCTAGCCTAAGCTTTTCCTACCTGTTCATATCTCTTTCTCCTTCAAAGTCCTTACTAATCCTGTGTACTTGCCAAGTGAACCTTTACTAATGCCTTCTGTTGCTAGCTATTTGAAGCTAAGGAAAATGTGTCTCTCATGCACCTTTATATATGAACATGTAGGGAGCGTGAACATCGCGCTCCACACCCAGATGCACTGCAGTTCAAGGATGCTAGATCCAACTTGTTATAATCCATTTGTCCATTTATATCCAAAAGTTTTTCATCTTTTACTCCTTCTCTTCAACAATGTGATCCACATATTCAACATATTGCATTTTGGGAAACTTAGCATATCCACTCGTGCCCATCCAGGCCTCTTCGTACATACGGACCCAACGCAAAAAGTAGTTCAAAGCAGTTTTTTCTTTATTCATGACCCAATGCATTTCGGGCATATCAATTGCCCTTCGTCAGGGGTAACTGCGAATCAATGAATATAAACATTCCATTAGTAATCACTTTACACAAACTGTGCACATTATACATTTTCTGCACACACACTACGTGGATTAGTTCCACTAATGCGTTTACTTTTCTTTTACAGGTCGTTTTCAATTATTAAATACAAACCAACAGTACAAACTAAGTTCTACTAAAACTTGACACCCGTGCATATTTCCTCCCTAGATTATATAAATCTGCTTAGGAGAACACTAGTCCTTTGCCTGACTCGCTCGCGCTTACCGGCTTCCCGCTTGTGCCCCCTCCCTTGTTCAGTCTGATTTCTCAACAATTACCAAAGGTTTATTCTGAAGCAACATTTTAATTTCAAATGGTCTTCCCGTGCCAAGTTCTATGAAATAAACAAGCTTTATTCACCCATCACGCATACCTGCTTAAACGTTTCTTCTCTCCGTAGCCCCGAGCTCGTCTTAAGACTAATGATTTATCCGTTACGATGTTCCCGCGTTCTCCACCCAATTTTAAAACTCATTGGACTCCACCCCCTCACATGTGTTCGCTAACTAAACTCCCATTACCACATTGTAATCCCCAAAGACTATTTTTACCATAATGCAATACAAATAAAAATGTGCAAGCGATATAGAAACAGATCAGTTTTTTGTGTGAGCTAGCTTCAGCTTCTAGTTTATACAACCATGACTCGAGTGTGTATTTCGTTTTCGCGTTGCCTCCTTAATCACTCGTTATTTTGAACTCGCTGTGAAGTAATATGTAGAATCTTCCAGACGACGAAACATTGTTTCAGAACTCATTTATCATCGGGTGCAACACCACGGGGGGCAGTAAATTTCGAGTCATGGTTGTATAAACTAGAAGCTGAAGCTAGCTCACACAAAAAACTGATCTGTTTCTATATCGCTTGCACATTTTTATTTGTATTGCATTATGGTAAAAATAGTCTTTGGAGATTACAATGTGGTAATGGGAGTTTAGTTAGCGAACACATGTGAGGGGGTGGAGTCCAATGAGTTTTAAAATTGGGTGGAGAACGCGGGAACATCGTAACGGATAAATCATTAGTCTTAAGACGAGCTCCGGGCTACGGAGAGAAGAAACGTTTAAGCAGGTATGCGTGATGGCTGAATAAAGCTTGTTTATTTAATAGAACTTGGCACGGGAAGACCATTTGAAATTAAAATGTTGCTTCAGAATAAACCTTTGGTAATTGTTGAGAAATCAGACTGAACAAGGGAGGGGGCACAAGCGGGAAGCCGGTAAGCGCGAGCGAGTCAGGCAAAGGACTAGTGTTCTCCTAAGCAGATTTATATAATCTAGGGAGGAAATATGCACGGGTGTTAAGTTTTAGTAGAACTTAGTTTGTACTGTTGGTTTGTATTTAATAATTGAAAACGACCTGTAAAAGAAAAGTAAACGCATTAGTGGAACTAATCCACGTAGTGTGTGTGCAGAAAATGTATAATGTGCACAGTTTGTGTAAAGTGATTACTAATGGAATGTTTATATTCATTGATTCGCAGTTACCCCTGACGAAGGGCAATTGATATGCCCGAAATGCATTGGGTCATGAATAAAGAAAAAACTGCTTTGAACTACTTTTTGCGTTGGGTCCGTATGTACGAAGAGGCCTGGATGGGCACGAGTGGATATGCTAAGTTTCCCAAAATGCAATATGTTGAATATGTGGATCACATTGTTGAAGAGAAGGAGTAAAAGATGAAAAATTTTGGATAAAATTGGATATAAATGGACAAATGGATTATAACAAGTTGGATCTAGCATCCTTGAACTGCAGTGCATCTGGGTGTGGAGCGCGATGTTCACGCTCCCTACATGTTCATATATATTATGGTGCATTAGGGCAATGCGTGACCCAGTTTGCACGCATCTGACACAGTCTGCAAAATGATGGATTATAATGTAAGATGATGGTGTGCACACCCCCTCATTCATTTTCATGCACCTTTAGCACACTCACTGTGCTGAATCCAACTCCTTCCAGTTTGTGGATGCAAGTTTGGGTATCTGAGAATGCCTTCTGATGCCCACATTCTTCAAATGAGTGAGCATATCTATCTTTGAAACTAAGGCAAACATGCTGGGAAAGACTGCCTAAATTCCCTAACGAGCACATAAAAAGCAACTAAAATCTTTAGGTTTTGCTACACAGGGTACTCAGTGACAACATGGCCCATGTTTCGTCCACTGTTATGTGCAGTGATGTGACTATAATGCATCTGTCATGCAATGAACAGAAAACCTAACATGTTCTGACAGCGGATAAAGGTGTTAGCAGGCCATGATTTCCTCAAATAGAGGAAACAAAGTCTAAAGCTGCTTCTATATTGAAGTAGTGGCCCATGCACAGTTATTGAAAGGTATATAGTAGGGTAGCTCCATCTCAGTCAATTTCCCAGTGCTTCACTTTTATACGGTACAACATAAAGCACGTTGGAAATCATAGGGCTGGATGAGATGGGTGCTGGGTACAGTAACTACGAGAAATGCAGTTGGCAAAGTGCAGATCATTCTTCCTTGCAAGCTGCTCTACAGCAGATAAAATGGAGGCTACTGCTTCTGTAGTAGTAAGACTTTCAATGAGGCCCAACTGAAAGTCAAGGAAAGACATTGGTGTTCCTGAGATGGTTAGACGATAAACCCCATAAGCATTGTATATTGCCTTCTGGATCAAGTGGCTAAACAACTTCTTAAACCAAGTGCAAGTTTTACGACTTGCGTTGTATGGATGAAGAATCTGGTCATTCTTATTCACTTTGCCCATGTACTTGTTGTAATCAAGTATGCAGATGGGCTTGTGAACTTTGGCTAACTAACCCTAAACCATGATGGGGGAAGTGCTCTCATGTAGTGAGCAATACACATGCCGCCTATTAGAGAATTTGGCTGCGAGCAGTTAGTTAGAATGCAACACAGTGCAGTGGAATTTTTGGAGCTTCTTAGAAACAAGCTCCAGAGGGAATCCTTTACAGCAACATTAAACTGTAGTGCATGCCACAGGGCCAGCTTCGTATATCTCATTGAACATTTCAACTCCTGCATAGAAGTTGTCCACATAAACGTTGTAACCTTTATGAAGAAGTGGTTGGACAAGTTCCAGTACAATCTTTGCCATGATTCCTAGCTCTAAAGAGCAAACATAAGGATTTAGAACCGAGTTCTTCCCTCTATACACTCTCAAGCTGTATACATAGCCAGTAAAGCTCTAGTACAGCATGTGCAACTTGATGCGATAAGGAGCCCTTGTGCTCAATATGTTCTGCCTGAAAAGCAGCCACCCTTTGTAGGGATCAATGGTTATCAATGGCTTTATTCTTTCCAGGAGTGTAAATCTCTGGAAACCTAGCTGATAAATGTTCCATGACAGGCCAAATGTAGTACAACCTGTTGTAGTCCTGATGGTCCGAGGGCAATTCAGCAGAATTATCATTGAAATACAGCATACGCTGCAATAGCAAAAATATTTGTTTCTCATGTACGGTGCGAAGACTAGTTTTACCCAAACCATGCTAGTAGACCAGTAAAACTGCAAGCTTGGTTTGTGCACTATTCCCATTTTGAGCGTAAGGTCCAAAAATTTCTTCAACTCCTCACAGAATCACTGGAAGACAAGTGATCAGATGGAGTTCCACCGACTGACAAATCACTACCAGATTGTGCTCCATCTTCTTCTAGCTCAGATGCTGTCTCAGTATCTGATCCTGCCTCAGAACTCTCCTCCAATACTAGAGTTAGAGCCTGATCAGCAGTCATCCACAAGACTTCTTCTCTGTTGGTTGCCTAAATCTGTCTAAAACATGCCTAAACCTTCCTTCAAAAACACAGTGTCCTAAATAGAAGGCAGAAGTATGGTACATAATCAGTGTACATCTGTAAGATGTGTGTGACAAAGCATAAAACCAAAAAAGCACTTAGCTCGTCGATGCTGCAGTGTGATGAACTCTTCTGAAGAACTTCTCTAAAGACACTAAAGAAGACACAAAATACCAAATTATTACTTCAGCTTGTCATGTTTGCGATCACACAACATACTTCATGGCACAAGTGGTGTAGCATAGCAAGCAAATGTGGTGCACTGCATCATCTCGGGAGAACAAAACTGCACTAGATCTTACAAGACATGGTAGAGTTGTGTTTTCTCCATGCACGGATGCACGGAGAGCTGTCTTGCGCCTAAGCAAGTACCCTTGTGCCACAGTGCAAGAATGTCTGCAGATGGGCAGGATAGTTTTGAGCAAGAAGGTACCAGTCCCTTCATAAAAACTACCATTTGAGGCTTTTTCATCTCTGTATTTTTGTAGCAAAAGGCAGCACGCAGGCAAACAGAAATTAATGAGAAGTAACATATTTGTCCATTTCATGCCAGCCTCAAGCAGCTGCAGAATTTTGGTTAACCCCGGGCGGGTTACTCCGCTCCGCCAGCAGAGGTTGCGGATTTTTTTTTTTTTTTTTTTTTTCCAAAACCTTTATTGCACTTAGCATATTACACAGCGGATCGCCTACAACCCCATGGGCCGGCCGCTATATCGTGTAAGTTAGACATGATTCAAATTTGCAATGTAATGAGGAAAGCAACATTGTTGTCAAGTGTCCAGTAGAGCATATTACACAGTAAAAGTGCATTCGATACAGAATTATCAACGTTAGAAGTGGTTTTGGTGGCATTTTGTCTTTTTTAAAAAACAACAAACTCCAAACCTAAAACAGTAGGAATGATAGTACGATCCGATTTAGGTCAACGCAGTTCCTCTCGGGAGAGGTATAGTCCCTCCCCTTGCTCCAGTGTGCTAGTGCCCCAGTTCACCCCCCGTTTCCGTCCACCCTCCTCCCCATTCAGCATGTCGAAAGAGGGGACGCATGCAATAGCCCCGCTCGCTTTCCTGCCCATCCACTGCAACCCAGGTCACCCCCCCTCTTCCTCATCGCCAGAGTCCTCTGGTTCGTCGTCTTCTAAAGGATCACAAATGTCCCCCCTGTAACCATTCCATTTCAGCCATACTTTGTTCCATTTCCTCGGGCAGGCTCGACCGGAGTACACCGCCCTCTCGGTCACCATCACCGCATCCATGTGTAGACACCATTGGGATTTGGACGGGAGGTCTGCCACCCCCCATCGCTGTGCTATGTCACGCTTTGCCATCATTAACCCCACCGTGACCCAGAGTCGTTCATACCTAGACAGGTCAGTGGGTTCCCAAATGTTAAGTAAGCACCTCCGCGGGTCGGGCAGCAGGGACCGATTCAGTGTTTGGGAGATCGTACGTAGTATTTGTTTCCAATATTCCTGTATCCTGGGACATTCCCATATAGTGTGGAAAAAGGTGCACTCCTCCCCACACCCACGGAGGCAATATGGATGTGGCGCCCTATGTATGCGGTGTAGCATGTACCTCGTGTAATAAACCCTGTGCAGAACCTTGAACTGCACTAGGCGCATACGCGCTGAGATGCCCACCTCTTTGGGGGAGCCAAGAGCTGCATTCCATTCATGTTCATCCATGTCCCCTACGTCCTCTTCCCATTTCCCTTTGAGTTGGAGTGTTGGATCCGGGGAGTTATTAAGCAATTTACGGTACGTGAGCGACGTCGCCCTTTCTAGCATGCAGTCAGTGAGGAGGCGGTCCTCCAGAGGCGAGGATTCGGGCAGAGATGTGTCGGGGGGTAGGGCCGCGAGCAATGCATGTCGTATTTGAATGTATCTATAAAGCTCCCTGTCACCCAAACCATACAATTCTTTTAAGCGGTCGAAGGGTATCACAGTATTCCTCTCCCATAAGTCACCCACCGTGGAAATGCCTATCGTGTCCCAGTGCTCAAAACCCTTAGTGTTCCTCATATTACCTAGTGCCCGCGAGTCCCATAGCGGAGTCAACCTGGTGAGCCTCCCCTTCCAACCCAGTGCCGCTGTCGCCGTGTGCCATATTTGAACAGTTAATTTAGTGGGGCCCACTAAGGCCCGTACCTTACGGCGGTCGTACAACGGACCCAGCAAGGTATCCATGCCCAACTGATCTCTATCCAACTGGAAGGCAGGTTCGGTATGCGGGGCGTGAATCCATTGGTTTATTGGCTTCAGGTGTGCAGCCCAGTAGTACAACTTAAGATTTGGCAGTGCAATACCTCCATCGTACCAATCCCTATGCAGCTTCGATTGCGCCACGCGCGCAGGGAGGTTACCCCACAGAAGGGTCGAGACTAGAGCAGCTACTTTCTGGAAGAATCGTGGTGTCACGGGATAGGGTGTATTTTCGAGGACATACAAGAAACGCGGCAGTGCCATCATCTTATAGAGCGCTGCCCTGCCCAAGAGTGTCAGCGGCAGGTCAGACCAGAATTTGACATCTCGTTTCAGCCTGTCCAGGTGGGGTTTCAAGTTTTTATCTACAAATTCAACCGGATCTCTGGTGACGTGGATCCCTAGGTAGTTAAAGGAAGAACCCGCCTGCTTCAGCGGGCACGTGTCGGACAGAGTCGGGGCCGGGCCCCGCAAGACGTACAGCTCAGATTTGGTCCAGTTCAACGCATAGCCAGAAACGCTGCCATACGTATCACAGATATTTAGCAACGCCGGCACCCCATCCACAGGGTCTGTCAGGTAAAGCAGCATATCATCTGCATATAATGACAGACGGTCTTCCCATCCCCCCCTCCACCTTATGCCCTTGAGAAGCGGTGAGGTTCTCAGAAGGGTCGCAAGAGGTTCCAAAGAGATTGCAAACAGCAGGGGCGAAAGAGGGCACCCCTGTCGTGTGCCCCTCCCCAACGGAAATGTACGTGATATATGGCCGTTAGCCACCACCTGTGCCACCGGGTCGGTGTACAGTAGTTTGACCCATGCAATGAAGCGAGGGCCGAATCCCAAACGGCTCAATGTTTCAAACAGGTATTCCCACTCTACCAGATCAAAAGCCATTTTGGCGTCCAGGGCCAAAATCACTGCTGGCGTGTCGATAGTGTCCGCCCTAGCCAATATCCCGTGTAACCGCCGTAGATTTAGTGAGGTGTTTCTATGTGGCATAAATCCGGACTGGTCCGGATGTATAATTGATGACAGATGGGGCAGGAGCCTTTGTGCCAGGAGTTTAGCCAATATCTTCGCTTCGGCGTTAAGTAAGGAGATAGGCCGATAGGAGGAACACTCATCCGGCGGTTTGCCGGGTTTGGGGATGGCCACGATGGTCGCCGCCCGCTGGTCTGGCGGGAGGAGACCCCCCTCCAGACAATCCGCATACATCCCTAACAGATGCACACTGAGGGTCTCAGGCAATGCTTGGTACCATTCAATGGGTATGCCATTTGGGCCCATTGCTTTTCCCGGATGTAGAGCCTTAATCGCCATCTGGATTTCATCGACAGTAATGTCTGCCTCCAGCTCATCTGAGGCCTCCTGTGACAACGTCTGGACCTCTATCGGAGCCAAGAGGGCCCTGGCCCTTTCAGCGGTGACCACACACTCCGGGGTGTATACTCGCTCAAAATGGGTCGCCAGCAACTCTGTGATTTGCCGCGGATCCGTATGTATCACCCCTCTCTCATCTTTCAGACTTTGGATTCCCCTAAAGCTGCCCTCTCGCCTATCAAGCCACGCCAGCATTTTTCCAGCTTTTTCTCCCACCTCATAAATTCTATTACGAGTGTCGGCTAAGTGACCCTTCACCAGCTGACGCAAGTGATCAGCATACAATTGTTGCTGGAGGGTGAGGGCGTGAAGGCCGGCGGGAGAGGGGTTATTCTCATGGGTTTCGGTTTGTTCCAGCAGCGCCACCTCCAGCTCGTCCAGTTCCCGCGACAGCTGCCTTCTATGCCCCGTGATGGAGTTGATTGCTTGCCCTCTTAGAACCGTTTTGTAGGCTTCCCAGAGCACTGCCGGGGAGTGCACCGACTGTATGTTTTCAAGGAAGTACTGCTTCGTTGTGTTTGTAAGAGCCTTACGGACCTGTGGGACCTTGAGGTATGTAGCACTAATGGGGTAAATGCGTTTTCGTGCACTAGTCTGTGAGGAGAGTGACAACGTGAGTGGTGAGTGGTCGGAAATCCCCCTCGGGTGAATCCCCATTGCATCAACATAGCGGAGGCCCTCCCCCAGTGATAGGAAGTAGTCAATGCGCGACAGGCTGCCATGCACCGTAGAGTGGAAAGTGTATTGTTGCGCGCTGGGGTGTAAGTGTCTCCAGATGTCAGTCAAACCCATGGATGCCGCGAAGCGCCGGAAGTAGGAGTCCCCCCTCTGTGGAGCAGGCGCGGGGTGTTTGTCCAATTGCGCGTCCATGACAGCATTAAAATCTCCCCCTAGAATGATCTCACCCTCGGGGAGAGTCAAAAGGAATTCTCCCAGATTCGGGAGGTGGACCGACTGCAAAGCTGGTGGAATATATACAGACACCACATTGAAGAGTCTCCCCTCCCATTGCCCATGCAAGGCCGCGAAGCATCCCTGGTCATCGGTCTTCGTCGACAAGGGAAGGAATCGGGAGTTCTTTTGTACTAATATACCAGACCCCCTGGATCCCGACGTAAACTCAGAGTGAACCCACATTTTATAGCCACGTCTATCCAGGGCTTTCGCCGCCCCCCCTACCAAATGGGTCTCTTGCAGCAGGGCCAAGGCTGGTCGCAGGCGCTTAATTGCAGTCAGTACCAACCCCCGTTTAACCTTGTCACCCAAGCCTCTCACATTCCAGGACATTAAACATAAGGGAGGGCAATGTGAGTCAGTGGACCCCACGTCCACTACCGGGCCAGTATTATCAGCCATCAGTGCTTAGAGTGTTCGGGGTGTATCGGTTGAAAGGCTGAATCGCATTCATGGCCGTGCCCCTGCACAGCAAAGAAGAAGGGAACATTACGGGGGCATAGTATCGCTGTCTTTCCCCAGCAACATGCACTGGCGCACACAAGGGTTAAAGCAGTGACCCCGACCGCTTGCACACATTCCTAACAGTAACAAAAACAGTTCAGAACAATCCCCCCTCCCTGCCCCCCTGCCAAACGGACTTCGAACTGCCCGCCACCCCAACCAAGCAGAGTGCTTTACCCTTCCCATAACCAGAGTACTTGCGTGTAGGGGGGAGAGTGTCTCCCCGGGCTGGCGGCCTCCCTGTAGGCTGTCGGGGCGGCCATGCCAGAGTCTACGTGCAGCAGTTCAAACAGCAATTCACATCGGGAGTCAGTAATCTTTAGTGATGCAGAGTTCGGGGTAGGAGTCATTCGGCCCCACCTCCTCCTTCAAATCCATGGGACGGAGACCGCTCCAGTCTTTCTCCTCGACCAGACGTCTGGGAGTCCGTTCTGCTGCCACCCCTACGATCGTGATCCGGCCTATGCGTCTTGCGTTGTCTCCCAACAGTGTGCCAGCCCTCCAGCCAGTCCCGGGCCGTTTCAGGGTTATCGAAAAACCACACCTTTTTGTCCGCGACCACTCGAAGTTTAGCCGGGAATAACATGGAGTACGGCAGTTCCTTCTCTCTCAGGGTCTTTTTCACTTCTAGGAACGTTCTCCTCCGTCTGGCCACTTCCGCCGTGTAATCCGGAAAGAAAGCAATCTTCGAGTTTTGTATTTGTATGGCCGGCGCCACCCTTGCGGCCTGCAGAATGGCGTCCCGGTCGCGGAAATTGAACAACCTGGCCAGTATTGGACGCGGCGTGCCTCCCGTCTTGGGCTTTCCTCCCGGAACTCGATGGGCCCTTTCAACCGAAAAGAAGTTCGAGAGCCCCTTAGGTTGTAGCCGGGTCTTGACTAAGTCCTCCACATAGAGGTCTAGTGCCCCCGTGTCTTCCGATTCCGGCACACCTAAAATACGGACATTGTTACGTCTGGAACGGCCTTCCTGGTCATCCAACTTGTCTGTAAGCAGCTTGTTATCCGCCTGCAGTCGTTCCACCGCCGTCTGTAATTCGGACACATCCTCGACCAGCGACTTGGTGACCACTTCAACCTGTTTGACCCTTTCGTTCATCCTTTGGAGATCCGCCCGTATCAGGGTGACTTCAGTCGCCGTGGCACCCACCGTCGCCTGCACCTGGGCCAGCGCCGCCAGGACGTCATCAAGCGTGGCTTTCTTTGCACCATCCGTCTCTGCCACTTTACCAGCCGACATTCGTTGCTCCTGGGGCGGTGACTGTCTGTTGTATGCAAACTTGTCCAGTTTGGCTTGGGCGGAAGCGTTTTTTGGGCCCCTGTGTGTCATGGCGTAGGCTGGTCCCGCCAAAAAAGGGGGGGGGGAGGGGTGCCTTCGGTCGCGCCGGTCCGCGCAGGTGGACACACAATGAAGTCGAGGACGTCCCCTCGCAAGTACACACCAGGGGGGGGGGGTTGTCGCCCCTGCCGACGCCACTCCTCGGCTATTTGCCGGTTGTGCTCCGAATCTGCACCCCAGCTGCACTCCGGATTATGGCCTCATGGTGGGCCTCGTGGATCGCCCCTCCTCAGTGCCTCTGCTGTGCAATGGTGTCCGGTCCCCCGCCCTGTCAATGGAACTGTTAGCAGGGGTCCTACCGGCGCCCTCGATGAAGTGGCTGCACCCGATACACTTGGCCCCCTCTCTGCTGGCTCCGCGAAGATTAACTGGCCGGTACCCGGCCCTGCCGCATCTTGTTGGGGGCAGCGGGAAAGCGATGTCTCCGAGGCGCTGTCTGTACCTCCGGGTGAAACGCGTGGGCCCGGGCAGGACAAGGGCTGCAGTCGAGCGTCCCCAGGGCCCGACGGCACTGGATGGGGCTCCGTGGGTGCTCGGATCGACTCACCCAGCGCACCGGCACTTCCGGCCTCCCCTCCTCCGGCTCCAGGCCACTTCCGGTCGGTTGCCGGCGTTCTGTGGCTCCGCGGCTGCAGCGCTGCAGGCAGGCCCGGCTCCTCCTCTACGTGCAGTCGGTGATTCCGCTCCCGGCGAAGCCTCTGCCGCTCCCAAAATTTCGGCAATGGTAGCCGCACGGTCTCTGGGTCTGGTCCGCCCCACCCAGCTGGTGAGGAAAGGATATGTGACGTGGATTGATGCGGGAAGCCGCTTCTTCCCGGGAGCCTCCCTAAGCCGCGGCCGCCATCATCGGCTGCTAGCCACGCCCCCGAGTTTGCGGATTTTTGCCTACTCGTGCTCCGTCGCGGACGTGGGGTTTAGGCAAAACTCCTCTCCGTGGCAGAGTGAAGTTAGCCAACCCCTCCACACTCCCAAATTACTTAAAAAGTAAAAAAGAAGACACTTACTATCGTGGCTGCCTCCTCCTTTGCCTAGTTGCTCCCCTTCCTGCTCCTTGCTGTCCTTCTTCTATGAAAAACCCTACGTTGTACATCTTGCGCGTGCACATGCTTACGCGCAAGACATACAACGTAGGAGTTTTTTCATAGAAGGACAGTGAGGAGCAGGAAGGAGAGCTGCCAAGCAGAGGAGGAGGCAACCATGCAGGTAAGTGCCTTCTTTTTTAATTTTTAATTAATTTGGTAGGGGGGATGGGGCGGAGCGGAGTTCCACAGAGTTTTTTTCAAACTCCATGGAAGTTTGCGTAGAGGTACTACTCCAGCTCCGCCCACCCTAAATTTTGGTGCAAGTCCATGTCTACAGGTCTTTGTAGACATGGATTTGCATCAAAGCCAAAGAGTAGATGCCTGGGAACACCCATTCACCTCCCAGGAAATGACTCCCTAAGACAAAGATATGCAAGGCAGCATAACTTTTTTTTTACAAAGCTATGCAAATAGTCTTTTGTGCCAGTTTGTAACTCCCAACATGGATTTTACACCAGATCTGAGTGAAAAGGTCACACAAGCGTGGTGCAAAATCTTTGTGAATCTGGGCCTAAATGTATTTTAGTACAATAAATAGGTCACAGCTAATGCCACACCTAAAAGTTAGCCCCCATTTCAATATTTATACAGTTTACAAAAAGACAACACTGATTTGAAATTGCTGCAGGCAATGTTTGTGGTACTATTGGGAACATCAATAGAAAACACATTCCTTGCCTTCATACTCTCTGGTGGTCCAGTGGATTTGGGATATTTTTTTATTTTCCCCTTGGGAGAGGATTGCATGCCTGCAACAATGAGGGCAGGTCAGTATGCTAGTAGTGCCAATCTCCTGTAAATTTCTATATTTTTTAATCCACTGGGGGTGCCATAGTGCCCACGTGGGAACATATATTTGAATTTATTTTTGCCCCCAATAAGGTGGCAGCCAATATGCAACAAGTGGCAACCCCCAAGTATAATGGCTGCCATTTGCTTTCCCCTGGGTGAGCAATAGTGTCTTACTCAGGGGCAAGATCATACCGCCCCCTTGGGTAAACACACATGTATAAATATTAATATGCCTCCTCCTGGACGGTCGGGGTGGTCCTTGCGAGTGATTTAGTAGCCGTCAGTGATGGAGATGGTGATGTCCGGTCCGGAACAGAGGTTGGTCCTGGAAGGCGATGTGGCATCCAGGGATCATGGCGAGGAGGGTGCTTGGTGCTGAGCGCATTCCAGGGGCAGACGGACACAGACGGGCTTGCCTATGGCTTGCCTTTGGCATGGAAGACGTCCATTACAATGCAGGCATTACATTGTAATGCCTTTACAACGCAGATGCCTTTATATATCATTCCATTACAACGCATTGTGAGGTCAGTAATGGGATATTTATAAGTTTTAGGGCAGGTATGGGTTTTGAGTGTCAGAGATGAAATTTGCGGTTTATTATGGGGTAAAATGTGAAACTTGGGGGGTGTTTTTTGGGTCAATTATGAAAATTGGGGTGTGCATTTGGGTCAAATTTGATTTATAGGGTGTGTTTTGGGTGCTCAAAGATGAATTTTAGGGTTCAGGGTTTGCTTTGGGGTGCAAGGGTTAGTTTTAGGGTTGCACTAATAGTACTATTTACATCTCCGCTATCCAACACCTTCCCTACTGTTGCAATATGCCTAGTACTAGTATGCATTGTAATGGAATGCGATGTAACTTCATATATACCTTTGCACACCAGTGGTACGCCCGCTGCACATAGCCACACAGCGGCTGCCATTGAGAAGTGTTGCGGGGGAGACTGGACAGCTAGGATGTGGGAAATGTTGGAAAGGACACTGGATGGGGCATGGACACGGGGGTGTGTGTGAGCGGGTGTTCTAAATATTTAAATGAGAGAAATCTTACCTCGAAGCTGGGTCCTGTGTCTTCATTGCTCTTGCTCCAGCTCTCCTGAGTCTGCATCCCAGAACAGGAAAGGCAGCCAGGCTCCTTCCCCTAAGCCAATCACAACACTGCAATGTGGCATTGAGATTGGTAATTGGCGCAAGAACAAGGCGTTAAGCCAGGGGCTGGTGGGGTGGGCATGTTTTCCATGCAGGCTGTAATGACAGTGTGCATGACTACTTCGGGTGGCCAGAGTGAGCCAACCAAATAGTCATTGCACACTTAAGTGAGCATGCCACTTCACCCCTGCCCTGCTCCATGAGTGGAGCAGCCCTACCCACACTCCCATCCACAAAGGAAATATAGCACAATTACATCAGGAAGTTATAATCATGTGATCATTTTTCCTCTTCTTGCACTGCTTGAAAGCAGCGGATGACGCTTTTCTGCCATAGCAGATGAGCCGCCACTGGGGTTGTTTCATCTACAAGTGCTAGACCTGGGTGACTCGACCCACCTTCTCCTTACCTGGACATTGACACCATGGCGCTATTCGCTGCACTCTCTCCAAATTTGTGACTCAGCCAGCAGGAGCCTCAGCCAGGAAGGATTTTGCAAGCCAGGGTAAAGCAGTCGCCGCCATATCCGCTGGTCAACCTCCCAATGCAGTTGATGCAGCAGGGCCCCCTTAGGCATGAAGTTGCAGAGCTCCAGCCACACAAGTTCAGCACAGCTCAGGGGCCTCACCCTCCACAGCGTCCGGCCAGCACAACATCATCTTGCCTGTGATACAGAGAGGTGCCACCCACCATTGGTAGTCCCTTCCATGCACCCAGTGTGGTGATGGATTGGATTATGCGATATAGACTCCCCTACGTTGGTGCGAAGGAATGCCTCTACCATTCACAGCTCCAAGGGGCTCAAGGCGGTCCTCTCACAAAGGTCAGCAATGTGTCTCCATGTGACCTGCCAGACTTCACCACCAGATACGGGTGATCAGCGTGCCTCAATGTCTACCGCCACGACTCATCGACTCCCCAGCTCCTCCACATACCACTCCAGGCTCCAGACGCAGGTCCAGCGAGGCATTCTGGCTCCAGACGCAGGTCCAGCGAGGCATCCAGACTCCAGATGCAGGTCCAGCAAGGCATCCAGGCTCCAGGCGCAGGTCCAGCGAGGCATCCAGGCTCCAGGCACAGGTCCAGTGAGGCATCCAGGCTCTAGGCTCAGGTCCTGCGAGGCATCCAGGCTCTCATCCTGGTCATCCTGGATGTTGGGTGGCTTGAGGGGGTTGTTGATGTGTGCTACACTTGGCCCTGGCTGCTCCATTCTGCATTTCATTGTATTTTTGTGCCTATTTTCTATTGGAGGTCAACTGATAGGCTATTTTCTCCAATAGAGGCAAAAAAACTCACATTGGGCTCACTAACGTGCATTTTTTGCCGCTAATGGGCCTTTCGTTGGTTTTCCCCCGCTAACGCCGGAATTCCTATCGCCATCACGCTAATGATAGCGGCAGTTTTCGCCGCTGATCCCTGAAGCTATCATCATGTAGTGACGGCTTGTAAATACGTCGCTAACATGGCACTAATTTTCAGCTGTACAAGGTGGTAAGAAAACTGCCGCTAACTAATGTTAGCAATAGTTTTTGCCAGTCCTCGTACATATGGCCCTGTGTCTGAACAGTTGTCATCTAAAAAGAGAAACTATATTTTCAATGGAAAAAATTCTGAATCAAAGGCTGTATGTCACAATATTGAGTACAACAATATCACACTCTAACATTATGGACTCCACAAAATTGGCACAATACATTTTGATAGAATACTATAGATCTACATATCTTAAGTCAACATTTAATTACTTACACTCTGTAGTGGGAGTCAAAACTGTTGACTCGATTTATTGCAGGTCGATAGTTCAACCACAAGGCTCTGACCCTCCCACCTTTACCTGTGTCATCTTAAGAATGTTGTGGGTCCTGGACAAGAAATAATTTGGCAGCCCCAGTTTAGACCAACTTTGAATTTTATTATCCATTGTCTGCAAATTCGAGCCCTATTTTGCCTACTAAATTATGTTTTGAAGGTTGAGATACCAAAATGTATAAACAGAGCATCAAAAAGCATTCACCTGCTGCTTCTTCGTTGCTCCAGTTGAGATTGGTGACGTCAGCGCACCTTGCAGCGTGCTAACGTCACAGGTGGGTGGAGGGTGTGGGTGCTGAAGTGGAGGTGATTCTGCTTTGCCCCGACACCACTATTGAAAACAGAAAACCTCAGGTGCCAGGACCAAAGGTTCCTTTAAAGCCCTCACTAGTGTTGGCCAATGGCAAGACGCACTACAGAGGAAATGCAGTCATTGGCCGTTAGCCGACACCCGCACCTAATGGGTCAATGTCTGCTACTTTTATAAACATTGCTCAGTTTGAAACACATCGGGGGGCAGCAGCTGCTATGTGGTCATAACTGAATTTTATTTTTAATTCAAGCAGCAGTGTGCAAAAGAAGCCCTGCTGCCTGAAATATACATAAGTGACCTATGTAGGTCCAGTTCATATACGTGAGTCTTCCACTGCTTTTCTGCTACATATCAGCACTTCACAACACAGACCCATTATTTGTTGTTGGGTTGTCGCACACCAGTTGGAGTGGTGCTAGGGATGAGCATCACACGGGGTAGTGACAGGAACCTCAGAGCAGGCTATGCAAGTAATGCAACTAACATGCTGCTCGTTCATAAGGCATGCTGGGGGCTACTGCACGACTACTCCAATACAGCACTAGACATTTGGGCCTCTGGGTCTATGAGATAAAGCACTGTAGTAGTCAATAAATGTGAGGCAGTGGGACCTATCCTGAATTTTGTGCATATTAATGATGGGCTTAATTAAAATGTGCTAAAACATTCATTATTGATGCCTATAACTCTAACTAATAGATAGCTATAAAGAAATGACGATCCTCAAGAATATCCTGGGCTATGTTGTCATCATCTTGGTATTTATAACATGCTTTAATGCCACACTACATGTATAGTGCACTGTATTTCATGATATTTATGATGTACATATATTTGGACAGCCTTGCTATTTCAAAATGGTCAAGCTTAATACAGCATACAAATGTGCATGAAGATAATCTGAAATGAGGAGCAGACTTGATACTTAGGTCCTGATTCCGAGGGCAAATCCAAATGTCAAGTCCAAAGGGGCTTGCACTATTTCTGAATCAAAATCACGCTACAATCGGCATATTGTCTTTTTTTCCCGCAGAAACCCCTCCAGTTATTACCTGTAGGAATCTGTGCAGGGAAAAGGTTGGCAATGGGAAGACTTGTGTTTTTAGGTTCAGTAAAACAGAATCTGGACGTCATTTCCTATTCAGAATTCAAAAAACATAATATGGCGTTACGTAAGCTAAAGAGATGATTTAAAGGCCAATGTAGGTGGCAGGAAAATTGCAGTAAAGCATATAATCGGCGCATGTCATTTGAAGCTAATACTGGTGATAATTCATTTAAAGCTCTGCAGAAAAATATAGACTTTGTGTAAGAAAGAACAGAAGTGTGTTTATGATCAAAAGCCAAATTCAAACGCTATAGACAAATCTATATGAATACAATGTAATATTGTTTTATATTACAGAAAATGACTCTGTTCATAAATATGGAAATATTTCATTTTCTGCATCGCTTTTTCAACAGGAGTGTGGGAATTTGCACTGTATTACATTGAGAATTGTAGGCAATAACATTAAAGGTTTTTAAAGCGAACAAGTAAGCCATCATATAGAAAAAAATATACAGTGTGCCTGAACAGTTTGCATCATAAAGAAAAACTAGATTTTCAGTACCAAAAATAGTGAATCAAAGGTTGTATGTCACAATATTGAGTAATACAATATCACCCTCTAACATTATCGACTCCACAATATTGTCACAACAGGTTTAGATGGAAACCTACAGATCTACATATCTTAAGTCAACATTTACTTACCTAGACGCTGTAGTTGGAGTCGAAATTGTGGACTCGGTTTTATTGCATCTTGGTAGTTCAACCACAAGACTGTTACTCTACCACGTTTATCAGTGTCTTAAGAACTTTTTAGGGCCCCGGACAAGAAATATTCTGGGGCCCCTTTTTGGAACAACTTTGTATTTTAATATCCATTTTCTGCTAATTCAAGTCCTATTTTGCCTATTGAAATATATGTAGATGGTTGAGATACCGAAATACACAAAAGTGAGCTAGAGAGAAAATTGACTTTCCCAGATGGCTCATTGGAAGGTAGGGGCCCTGAGCAATTCTCACTTGGCCCATACCCATAAATGCCTCTGACCGATTTACATGTAAACAATGCTTTCTTGACACATGCAACTGTGCATGAAGGCTAATTGCATCTGTTTTTGACTTCACTAGCAGACGATACAAAAGGGCACTGCTGTGCAAAACTGACGTCTTTTATGTAAGTTCATTGCTGACAATTACAAGAGATGTTCACTGCATTTCATAATGGTTCATGTTTATTTTACATGACCATTATGTATTCCTTTCTGTCCAATAGATATAACTTTATTATAGCTATTGGACAGAAAGGAATACGAGGAGCGATCTTCTGGCATGTGTTCCACTGGACACATGAGAATGAAACTGTTCTTTTCATTAGAATTGAAGCCTGGCACCAGTCCGCCTGATCAGGATGATTCTCAGGTACTTGCCGGATTACCAGAAAACGTTTTACTTACTGTAGGTCAGATGCATTCTATTGCTACAGACTTTGCTCCTATAATGTTATCCCCGGAACTGATCCTTGAAGCTAAGCACCCAGAAATGGGCACACCAACAGAGGCTGTCCCCTCGGATACCTTAATGTCTAATGACCTTATATATGCTGCTGAGTCAATACCTTTAACCCCACCTATGTTATCAGCCCCTCTCGGATCTTTAATATCTGTAAAAACTACTGGATTAACATCAATGGGAGAGCAGGGATCTGCTAACTCATCTTTTGACATTATCCTGCAAACATTGACGAACCATCGGAAAGAAGCTCAAGAACATTTTCTGTTGTTACGGGATGATAACACTAAATTACAGAGCAGTTTACAGGACATTACCCTTAAGATTGGGGGGCTTTCTCAAGAAATAGATGAGTTACAGCAGCGGGTGGGCAAGGTGGAAGAGGGATCGACACGAACAGAATCAGTTATTAGCCAGCATGATGCCCAGCTTATAGCTCTACAATTAAAAGTTGAGGATTTTGGAAAATCGTCAACGACGATCCAATCTGAGACCCTTTGGTATACCAGAGGGGGCCGAGGGGGCGGATCCTAGGGCATTTGTCGTGACCTTACTCCAGAAGGCTTTTACAGACCTGTCTGATTGGAATTGGGACTCCCAACTTCAGAGAGCACATAGGTTACCTTTAGTTTTGAGGAATAAACAGAGCAAATTCCCCCGGCCTTTCCTTATCCATTTTGGGAATTTCCTTTTAAGACAGGCAGTCTCTTTAAAAGCTAGACCAAACACTCCTGTCATTGTAGGAAATTGGTCCTTCTTTGTTAAATCGGATCTTAGCAAGGCCACCATGGATAGACGCTGGCAATTGCGTAAATTAATTGATCCGTTTAAATCCTTGGGCGCCCAAGTGTTTTTACAGGAGCCGGCTCGCCTAAAAGTTATCAAAGGAGGACATACATTTCATTTTGCGGATGTAAAGGAAGCCAAGAGGGTATTAAGCACATTTTCTTGAACTAAATAGCTAGAAAGCAAGGGAAAAATGTATTGCTCTGGCTTATATACTCTCTTAGAGGTTCCCTCTCTTCTTTTTTTTTTTTCTTTTTTTTTAAGGTTGTCTCTCTTTTTTCTTTTTTAATTGTTTAGGAAAGCTGGTCAAGGGTAGGTCGAGCCGATGCTGCTTCTCCAGTTAGCTGCCAATACTTCGGCAGCAGGAACTGGGGGGGTGCTCCATCTTGAGGGAGGGGAGGGAGCTGGGTGTGAGGGGGGTGGGACGTGGGGTGGGGTCGTGGGGGGGCAGGGTGGTGGGGCTTACTTTGGAAAAAGGCTCTCAGGATGGAAGTTTTTTTTTTAAATGATTGAGGGAGGATTGTATGAAGGAATATTACAGAATGAAAAGATTAATTTGATTCCTAATTTTACATGTCACTACTATTAAAATGCCTAGCATGGAATGTTGCCGGACTTAACAATAAAAGCAAAAGACATCTGGTTAGGGAAGAACTAGCACTGTATAAACCTCATCTTGCCTTTTTATCAGAAACTCATACTGCTTATAAGGATAAAAAGATTTTGGGACAGTTGGGATATGAGGTTATAATCTGCTCTAATTATAATGCTTCTATAAGGGGGGGTCGCTATTCTTAACGACACTTGTTTCAAGACTGAAATTTTTAAATCCATATATGACAAGAGGGGCCGGTGGGCTATTACTCAATTAATAATATAGAAACGTAAATTTGTTTTTTGTGTGTTTTACGGATCTAATACTGATGAAGCCTTTATCTTTGACCAACTGAATATAGAACTGCTGGGATGGGAGGGAGAATTAGTGATGATGGGTGATTTTAATTGCATTATGAATTATCAACTTGATACTACCAGGCGAGATGCCTTTCAACGTATGCGACGAACTCTGGCTGCAATCCTCGAAATAGGACGCATCCACGATATTAAGGACGTCTGGCGTAGTATTTATCCTGATGCACCTTGTTATACATACTATTCGGCCCCTCATAGACTCTGTTCACGCATTGATATGGTTTGGTCATCAAACACTCTTTTGAATTCTTGTTTTATAGAACTTCTCCCTCGTGTCACATCAGATCATAACCCTATCCTATTCTCATTTAATATTGAGCACAGCCATCCTACACCTCGGGCATTTTCTTTCCCTAGACACTTGTTTACTAATACTTTATTTATAACTCAACTTAAGGCACATATTTGAGACTTCATTGAGCTCAACATTAATTCTACCACATGTATTACAGTGTGGGATGCCTGTAAGGCAAGTATACGGGGGTTCACTCAGCAATTTCTTTTTAGACAGAATTTCGAATCTCTGGAAAGGGACAAATTGCTGATCAATGAGATCCTATCGGCTGAGCGTATGTTGGCTGAGGCACTTAGGTTATGCTCGCCTAATGCCTTTGAATTAGGATTACAACTAGGGAGGTTAAAAACGACTCTTAAGACTATTTTTGGGGAAAAAAAGCAGCATAAAACTGAATAAATATCATATCACTCATTATGAGAGTGGGGACAAAATTGGGAAACTATTAGCCTATAAGATGGCGGATGAGAAAGCTAACACCCGGATCAAAAAACTGATTGGCCCAAATAATACTATATACGAAGAACCATCACAGATATTGGATCAATTCTCTAAATTTTATCAGAAATTATACACCTCTGAAATTTACCCGACATCGACCTGCATTCAGGATTATTTATCCGATAACACTCCAGGTAACTTAGATCTACCCGAGCTACACCAGCTATCTGATCATATTAACCAGTTAGAGATTAGGCAGGCAATTTGTGCTTTGCCTTCTGGAAAAGCGTCTGGGGAAGACGCTATACCCCTTGAAATTTATAAGATCTGTATTGAAGAAATATTACTTCTCTTTCATCAAGTTGTTAACTTTATTGGTGATAACGGAAAAGCGCCCAGGTCTTGGAACGTTTTTTAAAGAAAGATAAGCCAGCAGAGGACTGTGGTTCATACCGTCCTATTTCGTTAGTTAACGCTGACGCTAAGGTTTTTGCCAAAGTTTTGGCTACTCGTTTGGCTCCGCTCATCCCTAAAATAGTCAACCCGCAACAACATGGGTTTGTAACAGGCAGAGACACTACGGCTCATATTAATATGGCCATTATTGCTTTTGATATTGCAGAGACAGAACCCACCCCGCTCGGTATGATTTTGCAGGATGCAGAAAAGGCTTTTGACCGAGTGGGGTGGCATTACCTATGGCAAGTAAAGACTAAATTCGACTTTAGTGGAAAATTCTTAAGCTGGATGCAGTCATTGTATGATAACCCAACCGCGAAAGTATGCTATGCGGGTCTGACTTCTTCTAGTTTCTCCATATCACGGGGCACTCGTCAGGGGTGCCCTCTGTCACCGCTTTTGTTTGCTTTATCCATGGAACCTTTTCTTTATGCTTTACAGTCACAATCTGATATCATTCCCTTTAAGCGGGGTCCTCATTTATTGAAGATTACGGCATATGCCGATGACATAGCCATATTTTCTACGGATGTTTTTAAGGCATTGAAGGGAATCATTGGTGAAGCAAGCAGATTCGGAGATGTCTCTGGCAACAAACTAAACTTAAACAAAACCCAAATTATCGCCAATTACAAACCGCAACAGTAATATCTGGACTATGTAAGACAGCTACATACTTAGGGGTAAGAATCTCAGCCAAAATTAAAGATATAATAACAATCAATTATGATGCTCTCGTTAAAACTACGATAATGACGCTAAAAAAATGGCATAAAATTCCCCTTAATATTATAGGTAAGATCAATCTGATCAAAATGAAAATACTACCTAAATTTCTTTATTTATTTCGCTCTATCCCTCTGTCATTGAGTAATTCTTTTTTCAAGAAGCTGGACGGAATTTTTAGCAGCTTCATCTGGGGTTATCGTAAAGCACGGCGGTCTATGGAGCTGCTTAAGGCTGCCCCTGAGGACGGTGGGCTGAATTTCCCAGACATTAAGTTATATTTTTGGGCAACTTTCTTAGGACGCTTGCAGGGCTTACTTGGTACTGATAATAAACCTTTTTTTTTATCTTCATGCTAACCACAGACTCTAATTTATTTTTGTTAAGGACTAACGACCCTAATTATTTCAAAAGAGTGAAATTTAAGACGGTTAAGGATTTATTCAAAATCTGGCGCAACATTTTGGTTTTTTGTCACACTTCCTTTTATCATCATAAACTCTTATTATGGGGAAATCCTGGTCTTCCTGGAATATTCAATGATGGGGGAACTAATAGTCGGGGCATATGTGGTATAAAAACACTTGGGGACTTATATGGGGCTCAGGGTTTTTTGAGTTTTGAGTCACTAAAGGTTATATATAAGGTCACGGAACTAATGAGGTTTAAATATATACAGATGTATGATTTTTTTATTCGGAAAATGAAACTTTTTGATTTATCGGACTCAGATATCTGGGATTATCTGTATTCTGAAAAGAATAAATCTCTAATTAGCATTGGATATAAAGGATTCGGGATGTATAAGGTAGCTGACTGCTCCAAGCTAGCGGTAAAGTGGAGCCAAATGTTGGGGACTAATATTACCCCGATTATGAATAGTCAATCTCTTCGGAATAGCAATAGCTCCACTTCTTCTTCTAGCTTGAGGCTAGAGCAATTTAAAACTACTTGTATGCTGTATCACACTCCCGAAAAGATCTCTAAATGGTCAATAAATGTCTTATATACTGAACGAACTAAATGCCCCAAGTGCGCTTTGGCCGCAGCGAATCTGGAACATATGTTATTTTCGTGCCCTAAGTTATCTGAATTTTGGACGGCCTTAGACAAAATAATGAAACAAAAATTAACATATCCCCCATCTCTCACGGCATCTTTAATCTTACTGGATATTTGCTCTGTTAATATGCCCCAACAAACCTTAATCACGATTATGTTGTCATGTGCTAAGCTAATAATTGCCCGTGCATGGATTTCTCCCATTCCTCCATATATCATGGAATGGTGGTCTCTTCTTAACGAAATTTATGTGATGGAATATGCTCTGGCCAAACAAAGAGGCATAAAATCGTTAATGAAATTTGAGAAAATGTGGGACTCCTTTTTGTAAGTGGAATCTTCTAAGTGTCCTAATTGTTGTTATCATCTGTAACATCTGATTTTGATATTTGGCTTCTGTGTTCGGATTTATATGTATGAACTTTGTACCAAAAGTGACTTTTATTCTGTATCCCTCTTCTTGTGTTAATTCTTTTTTTGTTATGTGTATCTTCTGATCCATGAGATGCAATAAAAAAGAAAAAAAAAAAAGAGAGAGAGAATTGAAGCCTAACATGTACGATCTAGTTAGTGCAGTCCTTTGTTTTCTCAGAAACATTTGACAAAATGAATTAGATAATTCTCTTATAAGTATATAAAATTCATGATGGTAGCTGGTTAAAGTCTATATGGCCGATTCACAGAAAGTTTATGAGTACAAGAAGTAGTACTGCAGGAGTATCTTTTAAATACTCTTACATGCCTTTGGAAATGGCAGAGAAACCTCCAGCTTCCTATCAGTAAAAGTGCAATGAGGGCACAGTCCTTTCTGCTTGTACTAAATGCAAATAAAAATTATAGTATTTCCCATTCACATAAGCAAAGACCCCTAGTACAGGAGACCATTGTTTGGCATTCCCTTCTCCTTCATTGAAAACAAAAAATATAATTCAAGATGTTTGTAATCTATATTTGTTGTCTTGAATATTCTTCGAAAGAAAAACTCCTGGATGCATCAGAGAGACAATCCTACAGCTCTCCTTATTTAGGGTACAAAAGTGTGTTTTAAATCAAACACTTGGATAGGAGGATTTCTTAATTTGCCTAAACCACCCCTTTTAGATGATGTTAAAACCAAAGTCTGCTTAAGAAATTATGAGCACATGTCCCCGCTTGATACAGGTCTCAAGGGGTCTGCTGCCTGACAGAAGACCCGGCAACATCACAAAATCTTTAGGATTGTAACAAACCAAAGAGAAATGCACTGTACAATCTTCTTTTTACCTATAATAATCCTTGAATTGTTCCTGGAAAAAATGGAATGCACATACTGTATAAGCTACACAACTTCCAAAACTGTTCATAGGTTTGGGTCTTAAAATGGCTATCAGCGAGGAAAGTTTTAATTAACTGAATGAGTCAGAGAAAATTCAGAGTTTGTTTCAGGTGGAAAAAGTGGTACACGGCACCACAGCAGGTCCTGGAAAAAATGGAATGCACATACTGTATAAGCTACACAACTTCCAAAACTGTTCATAGGTTTGGGTCTTAAAATGGCTATCAGCGAGGAAAGTTTTAATTAACTGAATGAGTCAGAGAAAATTCAGAGTTTGTTTCAGGTGGAAAAAGTGGTACACGGCACCACAGCAGGTCCAACTCCAAGTCATTATTAAATTGGGGCCTAGATGTGAATTAGACTGGCCTAAACTCTGACTGTTATAATTGTGATGTCATGCTAGTGCTCTTTAGCTTAGAAGTTTGAAAGCAACGTTTTATTGTGATGAATAGCTTTATTAAATGAGAAGGTCTGCTCTGTAGATTGGAGTTTGTGTAGAAGTTTGTTTTTGACTAAACGAGGTTTTCCTTTTGCTTGCAGTTGTGATTACTTGCAAAAAGGTTTCCAGAAGACATTTTTGTAAAGTGGTTCCTATATTATGGAAGTTAATTTTCAAATGATCATTGCAAGTTAGTCTTGCTATATTTATATATACATATATAATTTTATATAATATTTTTTTTAAAACAAATGCATTTATTTTCCTAATACAGATATTCATATATTTTTTAATAGGAAAATACAATGTCTGCACTTTAATCTGATTATGTCTCAATAGACTCTTCTGCCTGGAAAATGAAGGTTAAATGAGACATTGTTGCATTGCCGATGTTGCTCCTGCTCTAGGCATTCAGGCGTTTGAACTTTGGGAAAATTACAAAGGGAAGAGATAGTTCTGAAAGGTAAACCTTAAATTTATTCTCCAAACCCTGACTGTGCATCGAATTGGTACCCTTATTATTTTGAGCAAACTTTACCTGAGGCGGTAGATTGACCCGAGCAAGGTCATGAACCAAATATGCCTGGGTTCTCTTTTTCCTTCTGCCTTAATCTGGCCCAAGTTATGTTCTTTCCTATATTGTCCTCTCTATCTGTGTCCTTTCTATTAAAATGTTTACAATTCATATATCGTTGTTTGGGTGTTGCTTCTTTTTGGGAACGGCCAGAGTATTTTATTATTTTCTAATTAGCCTGCATTTTGAATTGACTTGCCTGTCTTTGAACATTGCCTTCGTTACCTTTTTATGCCTCTCTATCTATTCCATAGGGAAAACCTCAAGGTGTGGAATGCAGGCCTCAGTAGTTTTTTTCCATTTTCAGAGGCTATGACAATTCCCCAGATACCCACTGCTTTTGAATTCATCATGTGGCACTCTATCTCAATCAGCAAGAAAAATTAAAGATTTATTTGACAGTCTAAAATTCTTGGGTCCTAGGATCTTGAGACAACAATTCAGCTGCGCCTTGCCATTCCATCTGGTTTAGTGTCAGATGGATCGTTAAGTTAGTAGTAATAAAAAAAAGAAACTTTTCAGCTGAATAATGCGATGTTGCTGTATGAATCCTCAATACATAGATTGTAGGGAAACTCAATTTTTTGATATAAAAGTCTTTGAATGAGGGGACTAAAATCCTAGAACAGCTGTGTCACTCTACGTTTTAGTAGCATCGTTTTTTTCAAATTATAGGCTTTCTAAAAATGTGTAGTTGGTAAAAAACAAATCTTGAAATGTACCTCAATTAAATGACTGGTATTTTAAAAGGTATCCGAAAATGATAGTAAAATCGTTTGAGCTACAGGAACCTGCATTCTTTTTGGGTTGCAGTAAGTATGCGTCCAAGTAAAGTCTTTAAAAGCAATATGCAAATACATATTAATGGAATCAATATAGGATGGATTAAGGCACGGGAGCCAACTTCCACATTTTTTAGTGTGGTCTGAGCAATAAAACACACCCTTTGACGTCCGTGACATCACCAGAAGTAGCATCATGGGTAGTTATACGGCACTGATGAAGGAACTGAACAGGTATAAAACAAGTTGTAAACCCTTAGGATGAATAAACAAAGATTATACAAATTCACTGCTCATAAATATGTCACAGAAGGTCTAAGCTGCTGTTATCTCATCCCTTACACAAATCCACAACTTATTTGCGCATCGCATTTCCTACATCCAATTTCTCTAACTTGTATTTATGTTCCAACACACAGTTCTGATTTTATATTTAAATGCTGAGTATGTTTAATCAGAAAATTGCTGATAAGTATATTTAGAATTGTTTTAATATGAAGCCCTTCATTTTTACAACAAATGGTTTCTTGAGCACACTTGAAAGAAGTACTGTATTGTATCTTTTTTTCGCAAATACATTTATTGGTTTTTTGAAATGTATAATCAAGCAACAAACGAAAACCTGCAGTAATGACCCCCTCGCCCCCCCACCCTCGAGACCCCCCCCCCCACTTGACAGGAAAAATGTTTTACTCTAGGTACCACAAATAATTATATCACTTGCACTGTCAGAAATTTCAACCTCATTATTGCCTTCTCTTGACCACTGTCCGTGAGAGGGCCATCACCCAATCCCACTGCTACTCCTTTTTATTACCTCATGGTACACTCCCCCATGCCTTCTTAAACTTCCTAGCCACAGCCCTCATATACTATGTTTGCCTGGCTTCAGCAGACATCCAACTCCAGAGCCCAATTTTGAAATCGTGGGCTCACAGCATTCCCCCACTTCTGTGCAATCTCTCGTTTTACTAAGAGAAACCTCAAATTCCCCAGGATTTTCTGATAGAAGTTGAGATCTGAGGAACCGCACACCCCCAACAACATCAAAAGAGTCTAAAATGCAATTGGCACTCTTATTGTTGTTTCCAAATGAACTTTCATGGCCTCCTAAAACATGCGGTTCCTCAGGCACTCCCATAGTGAATGCAGGAAAGATCCTCTCTGGCCACAGGCATGCAGACATTCATCGCTCTCTGCCCTACCGATCATCTGCAGAAGTGCCCTAATGTAGTATATTCTATGAAGGATTTAAATTGAACTAAACAGAATTGTGCCTGTGGAAGGATGCGGCTGACGTGACCCACGCACGCTGCCGTAGTGGCTCCTGGTTCGTCTCTGCCCGCCCACGAAGGGATACGGCTCGCATGCCCACCGCAAAACTGATCCCTGCAACCCTACCATGCTGCTGCTTCTTCTGCTTTTAAGCATTCTGCCTGCTGTTTGCTAATCGCGGTGGTGTTGAAGCTGGGCTATGAGGGAGCGCGAGGAAGCTTGAAGCTTGACGTTGAAAGCCAATGTCAAAGAGACGTGGTCTGGCTGCCAGACGCCGTTGGGCTCTGCCAAGGATCACGGAGATGCAGAGATGCAGGCGCAGAGATGCGGTAAGCAGAGGGCGATGTGGCAGCACGGAAAATCGGGGATTTGTGGACCTCACAGCCTGCTAATACTGCTGACTGGTAGGACCGATTTGGAATCTATGACAAAATATCGACTACAAAAATATCTACCTACCAAAATATCGCAACAAAAATATAGATGGCAATAATATCGAGATCCTATCTCTAACAAGGTAAGTACAAAAATATCGAAAAAAATATATTGATGTCAAAAATATAGTTTTTTTAGAAAATATCGTTTTATTTTAATAAAAAAACATTGTAATATTAACAAAATAATATTTATATATGTAATAAACATAGTTAAAATATATTATAATATTAATAAATAATGTAATAAAACTAATAATAATAAAGATATAATACATAGTATATACTTCAGTAATGATAACTGTAAATTAATTATTTTAATAACTTATAAATAAATCAAAATATAATAAATTACAAATAAATTTATATACATACAATAATAATATAAATAACAATAAATAACAATGTAAAACTAATTTTAAAAAAAATACATTTTGGATAGCGTACGGGTAAAAATTACTATTCCCACTCCAGAGAGTGCAACAGTAGGGAAAGTGTTGGATAGCGTAGGGGTAACGATTACTATTCCCACTCCAGAGAGTGCAACAGTAGGGAAAGTGTTGGATAGCGTAGGGTAAACATTACTATTCCCACTCCAGAGAGTGCAACAGTAGGGAAAGTGTTGGATAGCGTAGGGGTAACAATTACTATTCCCACTCCTGAGAGTGCAACAGTAGGGAAAGTGTTGGATAGCGTAGGGGTAAAAATTACTATTCCCACTCCAGAGAGTGCAACAGTAGGGAAAGTGTTGGATAGCGTAGGGTAAACATTACTATTCCCACTCCAGAGAGTGCAACAGTAGGGAAAGTGTTGGATAGCGTAGGGGTAACAATTACTATTCCCACTCCTGAGAGTGCAACAGTAGGGAAAGTGTTGGATAGCGTAGGGGTAAAAATTACTATTCCCACTCCAGAGAGTGCAACAGTAGGGAAAGTGTTGGATTGCGTAGGGGTAAAAATTACTATTCCCACTCCAGAGAGTGCAACAGTAAGGAAAATGTTGGATAGCGTAGGGGTAACAATTACTATTCCAACTCCAGAGAGTGCAACAGTAGGGAAAGTGTTGGATAGCGTAGGGGTAAAAATAACAAACTTATAAATAAATCTATTTTTTTAAATAATAAAAATATTAACTATTAAGTAAATATAAACCATTTACAAATACTAATACATAATTATTAAAAACATAATTAGCAAAATATTTTTAACCAAAACAATTAATAAAAAATACCATATAATAATATTTAATTACCAATTAATAATTAATTATCAATTATATAATTAACAAAAAAATTAAGTAAAGAACATTATTACTTAATTACATTTAAATTACTTACCACCCTATTCTCCTATAAACCCACAACCCGCTACAGAAAATATTTATCAATTAATTAAAATTAATTACCAATTAATTAAAAATAATTACCAATTATTTAAAATTAATTTATAATTCCTAATAATTAATAATTAATTTAACATAATTAAATTACTTCCCACTCTATTCCCCTATAAACCCACAACCCGTTACAGAACATATTTATCAATTAATTCAAATTAATTACCAATTAATTAAAATTAATTTATAATTCCTACTAATTAATAATTAATTTAACATAATTAAAGTACTTCCCACCCTATTCCCCTACAAACCCACAACCAGCTACAGAACATATTTATCAATTAATCAATTAATTAAAATTAATTACCAATTAATTACATTTAATTTATAATTCCTACTAATTAATAATTAATTTAACATAATTAAATTACTTCCCACCCTATTTCCCTATAAACCCACAACCCGCCACAGTACTAAAATACAAAATTTAATTAAATTACATAAAAATAAATTAAAAACATAATAAATACATAATAATATACAAAATAAATTAAAACATCGATATTAGTAACATCGAAATTATTAACATCGATATTACTGACATCAATATTTCAAACTTCGATATTACTAATATCGATATTAAATCTATCGATATTACTTACCTTCTATATTATGTCCCTTCGATATTTAAAATTCGATATAATTGTATATCGATATTTAAATATCGATATTTTGTCTGCATACCACTGATTTGATTAGCTTTCAAGTTAGGAGCTCCCAGGATATTCCACGCTCCATGCCCACAAGACCATGTTGTCTCAAGATGATAAAGATATCAAGGGGAAATAAGGGGACTTTCAATACCCTTTATGCGGGAGCTGTATCTTTGTAACCTTATATACCCTCCCAGAAGTATCACCCAGACAAAGAATGATTAGGTACACTTAAGTATCCTCTGACCATTCTGGGCATTCTGCCACCAGCTGCAGAGGGAGAGAAAGCTCCTACACAGCCTGTGTTTGTTCATGTACAGGCACACCAGCGCCGAGAGCGACTGAGCCCAGAAATATGCCGAATAAGCAGACCAAAGTCGGCGATGGTGCAGGAAAGGACTTTTTAAAATCCTCTGGCCAATCTAGTCAATCACCACTAACATCTATGCCGGCCCCTAAGGGAATCCGTAGGGGGCAAAGAAATGCCCAGAAGAGAATGGAATTAAAGGCCAAAGCACTGGCATCATCTGAGAAAACTAAGTAGTCCGGACAAAGCATCGCTGATGAACTCTCAGAGGAAGAGGAAACTCTATCTGAGCACTCAGTAAACGCAAGTAGTTTCGCTCTAGGCGGCGAAGAAGGGGATGATGAAGGACAGGAAGAAGGTGACCTTACAGGAGCAGATACAGATGAAGATGCCAACAACTGGGTAAGCTCTAAGCAGTATCCTCTGTTCAGCAAGCCTCTCGCTGCACGGAGTAAGATGAATAGCTCTCCTTTTGTAAATAAGGAGGACCAGAGAACCGAAGAGCAAATAGTCCAAATAGGCCAACTGCAGCAACAGGACGTGCAACAGTGAAACGTGCAACAGTCTCAAGATGGTCACGGTCAAGGTCAAAGGTCTGAGCCTGTTTCTACTCTGCCAGGGCAAGTAGTCCAGACCCTAATGTCAGATCCTTCAGATATTCTTGAGGTCTAATTATCCTCACAGATAACGCAAAAGACAGACAGCAATATGCAATAGGGGATGGGAGCTTTGGCAGAGTCGGATTTAGAATCTACAACTGAAGCAGAAGCAGATAAAGAAATAGATCTAGATCTTCCCCTGTCAAGAGTTTACAAAAACTCAAAAACAAAAACCAAGGAGGGTCCCTCAATAAAGGAAATGCTAACAATTATCCTGCAGGAATTAAGAGACTTTAAAGTATCACAAGCTCTTGAAATTTCACAGCTACATGATAGACTAACTAAACTTTAGGAAAATTTAAGTAATCTACCTAAAAGGATCACCGAAGTAGAGACTCGAGTATTAGCTCTAGAGGATAATGTCACGGTTATGCAAAAGGATCTTTGTACATTAAATAAGAGTAAGTACTTGATAGATTCAAAGATTCAATACCTTGAAAATTATAACAGGCGGTCGAATCTACGCCATGTTGGTGTACCGGAGGGCCAGGAGAATACGGATGTGGTAAAATGGACTAAGTCTTTATTCAAGAAAGCAATTCCAGAGCTGCAAGGGGATCTTACAATTACCAGAGCCCACAGGGTTCCCGCACATAAACTTTTAAAAACTAAATATCCATGCACAATTGTAATGAATTTCGCTGACCACACAATCAAGGAAAAAATCTTAACTGCAGCATTACTAAAGAGATCATTTTCAACCGCCGAGATCAACAATTTTAAAATCTTCTCTGATATGTCAGCTGCGTCAGCCCATAGACGGAAGGACTTTGTTAAAATGATTGACTCCTTTAAGGCCATAGGAGCACAGGCTATGATTGTACAACAGTCTAAACTAAAAGTCCTAGCCAAAGGAAAATTTCTTATTTTCACGGACGTATCAGAAGACCAAAATTTCATGAAGGAACTAAAGGCTGCATAAGAAAAAGAGACTTGCTAGTTATAAAGTGGTTTTGTATTATAACAGGTTTTATTTAAGAAAGGGCCATGGGTTATTCTCAAAGTAACCAGGGGGGCTATGAGGGGAATCAGGAGTCGCAAAAGGATGCAACAGGATGGCATCTAGTACAAATAGGGAGAAGGAGGGAACAGTGGGACTAGTTGGGACTTCCCTCCCTCTGAAGGTGAGGTGGGGGGATGGGGGTGGGGGTGAAGCAGTTGGAAAAAGAAAGTTCATAGGTGAAATCATAATGTTTCAGAATAAGTTTGAAGAGAAGTTATGCATGAACGGTCAACAGTTTGTAGACCATATGATTTCAGTTAAGATGAAAATGCACATGAAGCACTTTGATATTCTAATTTGTTTGGATGTAAGTCACACTGTCACACACTAAACACTCCCTAGATGTTGTTGAGTATGATGTTGCTGCATTGCACATTATATATTGCACATTGCACTTTAAACCTGACTAATACATGGAAGAGCGGAGGGGGGAATTTTAATGTCTGTTTCACTTATTTATTGATTATTGTAGGTTGCTCATTGTATATTTTGCACAATTGGCACAATTTGCACCATAAAACATTAGTTTAATATTTGCGTGATTTGCACAATAGGAATGGTTTGTTCACTAGTTGTCAATACAGCCTGCTTCTTTCCTATCAGGAAAAAGATATCAGATCATTTTTAAGGACTCTTTAACCTGCCTACTGTTATTAGGAAAATAACTCTTTGGATGTTATTTAGAGTCATTGTTTGCATGCACAAATTTGCACATCCAGCACAAGCTGAACTTTGGTCATTATTATAGGCTGCTAAATGTATATTTTGCACAAATTGACATAATTTGCACTATAGTACATTGGTCTTATTTGCGTGATTTGCACAATAGGAATGGTTATTACACTAGTTGGCAATACAGCCTGCTTCTTTCCCCATTAGGAAGAAAAGACCAGGTCATTATCAAGAAACTTTTTGGCCTGTCTACTGTTATCCGGAAAAGATATCTTTGGCTATTATTCAGAGTTATTGTTTACATGCGGAACTTTGTACATGAAATGAAATGAAATGAAGTAACATTTATAAAGCGCATGGTTATCCGGAGGCATCCCAGCGCTAGGGTCAAACCGCAATAGACTAAGGCAATCAGAAAGAGCCAGGTCTTAAGCCTCTTATGGAAGATGGAGTGGTCTGATTCTTTACGCAGATGCAGCAGCAAGGTATTCCAAAGTTTGGAATTTAGCACAAGTCGCACTTTAGTTAGTATCGGTTGTGGTAGGTGGCCTAAGCAAATTAGTTCTTTCTGCTTTTAAAGACCTATGATTAATAGGAATAAATTAACAATTTTGGGCCCGATGTAGGTCGGTCGGTAACGGCCGAAAATCGGTATTTTCGCCCGTTACCGACCGGTATCGAGGTTTCGGGATGTAGGAGTCCCAAAAACGCCAGATTCGGTAAAAATACTGAATCGGAAACTGTACCGTGTTGGTAGTATACCGAATCGGAAAATAAACCGATTCGGCAAATATACCGATTCGTTAACCAAATAGAATCGTTAAAAATTAGGGAATCGGAAAATTCACCGAATCGGTACTATACCGAATCGGAAAAAACAGAATCGGGAAAATTTCCGAATCGGCAATGTGATCGATTCGGTAAAAGTACCGATTCTGTAGAATACCGATTCTACTGAAAATTGAGATGTAGGAAAGCTCTGAAATACCGATTTTGCCTCAAAATCGGTATTTAAGAATCGGTATTTACCATAGATTTGAATCAGGTGGTAACCAGGTGCAACCTATAAAAAAGGACCCAAAATGCATTTCTGCTTGCACCATGGCAGCTTTCTATGTCATAGCAAGACGGCTACGGCTACAGCAGGATGGAGAGAGGGAATGGCAGAGAGAGGAGCAAGTGTATAGAGAGCGTCTCACCCTGTCCATGCAGACAGATGCAGAGATCTTACAGAGGTACAGGCTGGACCCAGAGACCATCTTACAGCTCATTAGGGACCTCCAACCCCTGTTGCAGCACCCCACCCCAAGGGCACACGCAATCCCAGTGCACGTGCAGGTGCTATGCAGCATACACCTGCTTGCGTCTGGCAGCTTTCAAAGTGCAGTAGCTGCGGTAGGAGGGGTGAGCCAGAGCTGCCTGTCCCGGTTCTTCCACAAGTTCCTAGACGCCATGATTGAACGGATGGACCAATACATTTCCTTCCCTGCAACCCATGCTGAACTGGTACAGACAAAAGCAGACTTCTACCAGATGGCAGGATTCCCCCACATCATTGGCTGCATAGATGGCACACACATTCCGATTTGTCCCCCTGCTGACACGGAATACATATACCGAAATCGGAAATCATCACTGACGTGGTAGCAAAATTTCCAGGGAGTACCCATGACTCCTATATCTTTCAAAATAGTGGCATTTATGCACGGCTGACAGCAGGGGAATTCGGTGAAGGATACCTCCTAGGTAAGACACAGTGTCAGACCCCCCCATAACCTAAATAGCAGTGTGAAGTACATGTATGCATGTGAGTAATGTTACCCCATTCTCTTCTAGGCGACAGTGCATATGCCCTCCGCTCATTCATTCTCACCCCCTACCTCAACCCCTCAACACCCAGCCAAAGGAGGTATAACCGTGCGCACAAAAGCACAAGGAATGTAGTTGAACGGACTTTTCGGCATCTGGAAAAGCAGGTTCAGATGCCTGCACAAGACCGGAGGTGCTAGACAATATACCCCCATCACCTGCTGCAAGATTATTGCTGTATCTGCCATGTTGCACAACCTTGCGGTCAAGAAGGGCACAGAGGTAGAGTTGTCTGACTACGAGGACCCTGACGATGACATAGCTGTGCCACTAACAGAACCTGCTGGAGTGTCTACACCAAGTGATGGGAGGTACAGACGTGAGGTGATAACAGACAACTATTTCTGAGTGAGTACAGATGCACAGAGACGTCAATGTATGTTGAAAAAATTCAATTTTACTAATGTTGGCACAACGTTACTGCACTGATGTGCTACAAATTTAACTATAACAGAATAGGTGGTGATTGTGAAATGTCCGGTTTGCCTCACCCACCCTGGCAGTCTTACTTCTTGCTGCGCTTAGCTGACCCACTTGGATGTGACTCACCCCCTTCTTAGAGTCCGGCGGCCTCAGCGGAGCGCCTGCTGCTCCGGCACGGCTCAGATACAGCGCTGGCTGGGCTGCTGCGGCTGCTGCTGTCCCCAGCCTCACCCAAGTCCAGGGCAGGATTCACCACCGTGTTAGAAACTAGTAGTGTCTCCATGGCAGTGGTGATGCGGGCCATGCCCCTGGTCACCTCAGCAGTGTTCTTGGTGAGGCACTCCTCCATGTTAGCCCCTCGGCGGCATAGCTGGGCGGTAGCTGCAGCAAGGCGGTTGAGTGACCGGTTTTGCATGCGGGCATCCCTGCGCCTACAGTGCTCGTGCTCCTCCATCCTAGTGCATAGCTGGGTAACGGCAGTAGTCATGCGCCCCAGTCCAGTAGCTATTGCCTTGTTGCTCTCAACGATACTCTTAAACACCTTTGTCATCTCCCCCATGTTCAGGTTGTGCTCCCGCAATTGGCGATGGCAAGCCAGGATCGACTTGGCCTGCATCCTTTGGATCCGGACCATATTCCCCTCCAGCCCTTGGAATACACTGCCCTCCCGTGCTGGTAAAGCAGGGCTGGATATGCGTGGCCTGCGCCGATTGCTGCTGGCCTGCTGTGCGGGTTGATGTGCCACGGGTGTTGCAGGGGTGGGTGCTGGAGCCAGAGCCGCTGATCCCTCCATGATGTTCAATGGTGGAACGGTGATCCTCCTGGCAGGAGATGTTGCAGGTGGTGGGTGGGTGTGTGTTGGGGAATTTTCGGGTGAGAACTGCAATGTGGGCGTTAGTGACAGTAGGGGGGAGTGGGGAAATGAGAGGGTATGTCCTGTGTCATCCTCAGTGCCCCCGGCAGTGCTGTTTTCCTCCTCCTCCTCCTGTGATGGTACAATGCTGCTTTGCCCTGCCACCGCACTGTCTGATGCTGCTGGAGCTGGAGCTTGTGTCGTTGCTGCTCCACTGCCTGATGGTGCCCCTAGGTATAAAGAAGCATTTGTGAACTGAGTGCTAATGTCTTACAGTCACTACAATAAAAGCATTGCACATCCCATTTTCAATACTCTGAATCATTTTCTGGGTGCATTTCATTTGAATGTGCCCTGGCATTTGTTACTACATTAGCTGACTACAGTTACCATGATGCATTGCTCATGTATGTTGATAGAAGTACTGAGCTGGGGTTTGGCTGTGCATTGGGGCGAAAGGGGAGGTGTCTGGTAGGGTGTGTCATGCTGCGCATGCTTCTTACCTTTTGCTGTGGCTCTGGATGAGCTGTCCAGGTCGCCAACTCCCACCACACTCTCTTTCTCACATGTCGTGGAGACAAGTTCCTCAAGGTCAGTGAGGGGTGGTGCCGGGTTCCTGCCTCCACCTGTTAGTCCTGCCTGCTTGTGCAGGTCGGCCAGTTTCCTCTTGGTGAGGCTGCGAATGTCGTAAAACCTCTTCTTGAGGTCGTCCAGGCTCCTGGGGGTGACACCAACTGCGTTCACCCTCTGACCGATTGCAATCCACAGGTTCCTCTTGGTGCTCTCTGGGAGTGTGAGGGACAGCCTCCCAAACAGCTGCCTGTGTACCCTCACCACCTCCTCCACCAACACTTGCAGCTCCTTGGTGCTGAACTTGGCCTTGCGCTTGCGCTCAGCCTTCTGGCTCTCAGAGCTGCTTGCCATTTCCTCACAGTTCAGGATAGTGCTACCACTGCTGCTCACTCTGAATGCTCAGCTCAAGCTGCCTCTCCAGAAAGTTCTAATGAGTTGCACCTGCCTGGGTAGCCACTCCCTGCTAGGGTGGGGTAGGGTGCTTCCACCTCATTGGCTGTTGTCATTGGTTTCACTTTCTCTTGCTCGCCGATTCCGTGTTTGCCGATTCGGTATTTACCGATTCGGTATTTACCGAATCGGAAAATACAGAATCGGTATTTGCAATGCATTCCTATGGCCTTTTGGCCCATGGGGGTGTATTTTAATTACCGATTCAGTATTTGCCTATTCGGTAATCGCGATTCGTTATTTACCGATTTGGCTATTATCAAATCGGTAAGTATCGTACCACGATACCGATTGTTACCGATTCAGTAATTTTCCGATAATTTTTACCTACATTTCATTTACCGATTTCAAAATACCGATTCGGTATGATTCGGTATTTTAAAATCGGTAAATGCGTTTTACCTACATCGGGGCCCTGGTCCCTTAATGTTAATGGGTTAAATAATAGACGTAAATCCTCAGCAATAGAAAGTTGTCTTAAAGGCCATCATCCTGACGTGGCCTTTTTGCAAGAGACACACTTTCAAACTTTATCTGATGCTAGTAACATTTTTTAAAAACTGGGCGGGCTTTTATTGTGCATCTGTATCAGGTACAGCCCAGAGAGGAGTGGGCATATTTTTAGGCAAACACGTTAATTTCCATGTTGAAGCATCGCACTCAGATCCGGTAGGTAGATGGACGTTTCTCCATGGGAAAATAAACCAGGCAAATAGTATACTTGCTACAATCTATGCACCTGTAATAGATGACCCGCTCCCAATTTTACAATTAAAACAAGCACTATCAGGTATACCTGGACAAATTGTATGTGGAGGCGATTTTCATTTTATGCAGGACCCTGCTGTCGATTCAACAAAAACAGATTGAAGGCAAAATAAACCACAAGTTGCCATCACTCTATCTAGCTGTAAAACAGATTTAGATATAATAGATAACTGGTGCTTTAATAACCCAGCCAACTGCGGGTACTCCTGCCATTCAGCAAAATATGATTCAGCATCAAGGCTAGATTTATTTCTGATTTCACATAATCTTTCAGTCAGTAAATATGAACACATTTTTGATGCTTTTTCAGACCATGCCTTGATTAAGATAGAAATATTGTAGGAAAGACAGATAAAGGAGTATCCATAAGGTGGTATTTTACTAAACGTAATCTAGCAGAAGAACAATGGTGCACAGAGATTGAGAAGGAGATTAGCTCCTTTTTTTAATATAAACAAGGATTCTGCCCAAATTAATGTAATATGGGACGCATTTAAAGCCACATTAAGAGGTATAATAACCTCAAAGGATATCCCACAACAGAGGGCCAAAAAGGAGGAGGGAATGGCGATAGAATACGAGCTTGCCTCTGCAAATCTAGAGTACTTTAGGAATAGGAGCCCAAAAACTAAGCAAGAAGTACTAAAAGCCAAAATGAGAATGAGAGAGTTCTATTATGAATTAGGTTATATGACAAGTAGGATCTACCTCCAGACAGGCTATGAAGATAGCAAATATACAGGAAGGCTTTTAGCCTGGCAAGCAAAGGAGAAGCAGGTGCGAAATAGAATTGTTAGTATTCGGAATGAAGCAACTAATGCGCACTCGAAGACTACGGCACAGGGGGGGCGCTAGAGGGCGCCAGGCAAGATGGCCGCACTGTAGTGCAGCTCCGCCTGGCTGATCCGCAATCCGCCCAATATCAGCAACATATAGAGGCCTCCAAATTCTTACTTTGCTGCCCGGGGTGTAGTGACATCTCTGCGGTGGTGCAGTGAAACTCAACGAAGTGCGGTCTGCCAATCAGGGGTGCAAGATGGCGAACAAGGCAGTCTAAGGAAGGAGTCCAACCCCCGTAATTGGTGTGCTAAGGGAGGTAGTGGCGATCCGGTGTTACCCGCACCTGTACCCTATGGCTGGGTCGGCTGGATGCCCCGAGCACTGCTGCTGCTTTGAGTTAGCAGAGAGACTGACCTGTTGCTGCAGGACTGCGGCGTGGCGGCTCCATGTGGTGGCCTGCTCGCTGATCGAGTGCAGCTGTCCTGAAATCCACGCCGGGAGTGTGAGGTGCTGAGAGGCCAGTCGGAGAACCCAATCATCGGAGGGGGACATGCTTTGGTGTGCTGTATTGCCCGCCATGTGCTGGGGTAAGTGGGGGCGGCCCAGGCCTTGGCCCGCGGCTGTGGAGGTGGGTGCGTGCCGGGACTCTGGGTGGCTGCCCGCTGCCTGTGGTCTGCTTGCGGAGCTAGAGCGGGCCTGCCTGTATACATTGCTTGGAGAGCCCTCTCCCTGGGGAACGCTTGTGAGCCGTGTCGGGTGCGGCAGACCAGCTGGGAGGACTGCTCTTCATGTCCTGGCCGGCCCCTGTTCTCTTGCTTTGTGGAGCTGGTGCTGCGGGCCTTGTGTGGGGTGCCGCCTGGCACCTGTTGACTGTTTGTGCAGCCGCGCGGCATTGTCGGCCTGAGGGAGGTGCGTTGGTGTTGGCGGCCCTACACTTGTCTTCTTGTTGGCCTGTGACCCCGCATGTATATCGCTACACGCTTGTGAACTGCGGTGCAGTGCCCATGAACTGAGCCTGGTGTGGATACTGTTGGATGCTTTTGCCCCTGTGACCACGCATAACTGCTCCTGGACTTTACTTGAGGTACTGACTTGCGGCGTCCTGCCCCTGGTGCTCTGCCTGGGCAGATGGTGTGGGGGCGTCTTGTAAATGTAAATGTAAATGTAGTTGAGCTTGTAAAGCGCACTGCTACCCGTCCGTAGGTTTGCTGGCGCTGTATAACTCTGGGGAACCCGTCCTGGCTTTCCCTGTGGGATGGTCCCTGCTGGGAGTCCCCAAGGTGGAGCCAGGCATCCCCGGAGTTGATGGGGCCGTTGTGGAGCTTAGGCAAGCTAATGCCCAGAGTTGTCGAGTGTAACCCCTGATTAGAGTAAGCACCGAAGTGAGAATTATCGAGTCCGCTGACCCAAGTCCACGACCCTGCAGCGTCGGGAATTGAACCCTGGTCCCGGGCCGACTTCTGCTCCCGGGTCTGCCGCCTCTAACCAGTGAGCCACACCGCTCCTTGCTGTAAATTATTTGTCACTGATACTCACTGAGCTTGTGGCTACCTACCTGCAAACTGGAAGCCTACACCTATGGATCTCTGAAGAATTGTTGCCTTGTGGTGAGACTGCATCTGAACCTACTGTGAATCTACGGCCCCTTACTGCCCTAGAACTATCGCATTTTGCATATGGTGTGAGTATAGCAAACTGATTGCTGCTGACATACAGGGTTGATGTAACACTACACCACCAATCCAGTTGCTCGAGAATTGACGTTCTGGAACACTCCGGAGCAGTTTTTGGTCTTTTGCACTCCCTGGCATTAACAATGAGGAAGCCGGACAAATCGCAGCCCCACCTCACGTTTGAATTGCGGAAATCGGGTGGGGCTCAACAGAAAGCTGATTCTGATTCTGATGCTGATGGACAGGGAGAGGGCCCACCTAACTTGGAGTCCACGCTACTGGCCATGCAGAAGAGTCTTCAGTCCATAGATGTAGGCATGTCTACTATTAACCACCGACTGGGCCATATGTCCTCGCAACTGGAAAAACAATCAGCGAGAATAGGAGAGGTCGAGCAGAGGGTCTCCAACACTGAGGATGGTCTCAGAGAGGTGACGAGCAAGGCATTTAACATGGAGAAGGTGTTGACCCTCATACAGGCCAAGAATGAGGACTTGGAGGCCCTCTCTAGGAGGAACAATTTTCGTGTTACGGGGCTGCCCGAGTCGACGAACACTGGAAGAATGGAGCACTACATGGAGACTATGCTCACGGAAATATTTGGCCCCGAACACTTACCCTCCATGTTTGTTGTGGAGCAAGCTCATCGCTCTCTGGCTACGCGCCCTGTACTCGGGGCCCAACCTCGTCCCATAATTGCTCACTTCTTGAATTACAGGGACAGGGATACTGTCTTACAGCTTGCTAGGGAAAAAGGTACTATCAACCATCAGGGGAACACCTTTTTTCCAGACTTTACAGTAGCCGTCCTGGCTGCGAGGCATGAATATGGTTCAGTCAAAAAATGTTTGCAGTCTGAAAACATTCCCTATGCTATGCTGTATCACTCACGACTTCGAGTGGGGTCAGATGGAAATTCCAAGATTTTCTCCGCTCCCAAGGCAGCGATGGAACACGCTAGGCATCTGAAGAGACATCGACGCGAGGCCGAAGTTGAGTGTGGAGAGGACGATTGATACTAATTGATGAGGGCTTTTATTGTGTTAACTTTCAGGCTGCTTCGCATTATTTCTCTCTTGCTCTCTTGATGTATAGATGCCCTGCCTCTACTTTCGATGGGCCTGGGCAGTCCCAATGTGCTATAAGTAAAATATACGTATGCCAAATGATGCCTTATGTTTTTCAGTATTCGACTGTGTATTGTAACGCAGGCATAAGACCTGATCATCCACCTCTTAAGTAGTGGGAGAGAAGTAGCTCTCTGTCGCCCCCGTATGGGAGTACCCCACACTAAACTATTGTAGAGTTGTTTTATAGGAGATTGTTTAGACATTTTCGGGATGGCTTTGGAAAGTCGGGCAGCCGAAGAATGTGGGGGGTATGCTGAGGGGTCGGAGTTGGGAATCAAAGGCATGTTTTATACGATCTCTATGACAGGGTATGCTTGGTCTGTTGTATATCTCTCTTCTATTCATTAACATGTACTAAAGAGTATGGTTAGTAAATTAAGGTTCCTAACTTGGAATGTTTGTGGTCTTAATAGCCCTAAGAAAATTGGAACTGTGTTCGCTTGCCTAGATAGGTTGAATGTTCAAGTTGCTCTGTTGCAGGAGTCCCACCACACTAAGATCTCTGAGAAGACTGAGGGTGCAAGGTGGGCCGGGTGAGAGTGGCTTCCTCTTACTCCTCTTATTCACTTAGGGTGGTGATACTTGTAAAGAAAGGTATTCCATTTTGTGTACATGGAACGGACGTGGATGAGCAGGGTTGGCTGGCCATAGCGCACGGGACGATCGGTGGCTTGAATGTCCTTCTGGTAAATGTGTATGGCCCTAATGTGGATGATTTCCCCCTTTTTTGATGATGTGTGGCGCTGCATTTCTTCTTTCCCTACTGCTGACATTTTGTGGGGTGGGGATTTTAATACTTGCTTGGATGTGGCGTTGGATAGAGAGGGTTCAGGGGTGGTGAGACACAGGTCATCTACTGATGCTCTCCTGGGTATAATGGATGCTGGCAATTTGCTTGACATTTGGCGTGTGAGGCACCCTGGTGTCAGGGAACATATATTTATTTCCATTGTGCATGGCACTTGGTCCAGACTGGACTATTGGCTTCTGTCGGAGGCTATATGTCCTTATGTGGTCGATGTTCAACATTTAGCCAGAACTCTGTCTGACCATTCAGCTGTACTTATTGAGTTATAAGTGCCCGACTATGCTAGGCCTCCTTTTTCATGGAGATTACAGCCTTCGTCCCTGACTGATCTGCTATTTAAACAAACTGTGGGTGAAGCCATACATAACTATTTTAAGGATAATGTGGGAATGGTCAAAGACGTGGGAGTGTTGAGGGAGGCCTTCAAGGTCACAATCAGAGGAGTATGTATTGGTGTGCAGGCTGGGGTTTTGAAGGATTTACGGTGCAAAATCGGTAAGCTTGCTGCAGAAATTGTTGAGTTGGAACATGAATATGTCCGAAGCCCCGCCCCTGAGCATCTCTCTATGATTCGCGAGCTTGTTACAGAGCATAACGAAACGGTAGACCAGGAAATGTTACATAGATCCCGTCAAAGCACTGGTCGGTATTATGGTGAGAGTGGACATCCTAGCCGATCGTTAGCTCACATCACCGAACTGCTGGACGGGGAGAGAGTGACAAAGTATGACACCTTGGGGATAAGTAGGGTGGTACTGGACTTTTATTCACATCTGTATAGTAAGCGTGACTCGTCCCATGCCGCAAACATAAATGAGTACTTAGAGGCCGAAGCTCTGGTTTGGTTGTCCTCGGGATAACGCGAATATATCACACATCCCTTTACTGTAGAAGATGTAAAGTTGGCTACAATGTTCCTCTCCTCCTGTAAAGCGGCGGGATTGGACGGACTCCCCAGTGAGTTCTGTAAGGCAAATGTTGACGAGCTTGCCCCTTGGCTGTTAGAGGTCTTTGCGGAGGCATATGACTCCTGCGCTTTGCCTAAATCTCTCATGGAGTCTCCCCTGGTGCTTCTTTTGAAGCCAGACAAGGCTGCAAACACCTGTGATTCCTACCGACCTCTCTCTATCATAAACATAGATGCCAAAACCTTGGCTAAGATGATAGCTACCAGACACCAGCCAGATTCCAGCCATTGAGCTTGAATCTCGTGCTTCCGGATGAGTCGGGGTTTGTGCCCTCTCGCTCCATGTCGCATAATCTATGTACTGTTTTTCTACACTACATTACTTCGAGCAAGATTTTCAGGCAGTGGCGGTCCTTTTAGACGCCGCCAAGGTGTTCGATTCGCTTCAGTGGGACTATATGTTCGCCATTCTGTTACGAATGGGCCTACCGCTGTTGTTTCTAAAATGGATATATCTATTGTATAATGCGCTGATGGCTCGGACACGTGTTATTGGTTGGGTATCGGATACCATCTCTATCCACTGCGGCACGCAACAGGGGTGCCCCTGTCGCCCGAGCTGTTTGCGTTGGCTCTCATGGCACTTGCTTGTTAGCTGCCTCAGTGTCATGGGGGGGGCAGTGTTGCGATTTCGACAGCGACCCCTAGTCGTGTCGCTGTATGCAGATAATATGCTTCTTTACATTCTGGACCCTGCTATACATCTATCGTAATTATTGCGTGAATATATTACATTTGGAAGATATTCTGGTCTGGGCATTAACTGGGCAAAATCCACTGTGTTTCCTCTCACGGCATGCACTAGGGAGACAGCTCTCGAATTTCCCCTGCGGTGGTTGACTGACCCCGTGGAGTATTTGGAAATGTGGCTGCACAGAGACCCGAGGTTGTGATCACTGCAAATTATGGTTGTGCGGTCTACGCGATCACGGAACGGGTCGAGCGCTGGGCTAAACTCCCCCTTTCTCTCGCCGATCGCATCGCAGTCAGAAAAATGACCTTCTCTTGCCCAAGCTGCTTTATTTGTTTGGCAACATTCCCATTCGCCTGAATGTTGCGTTATTTAATACGCTGCAGTCGATCATGCTGACATTTGTGTGGGGAGGCAAGAAGCCCTGCTGCAGCTGGAGTGTGCTGGTCCAGCCATTTGAACGAGGTGGATTCGAAGCCCCTGATTTGAGGCTATATTATTTATGTGTGCAGGCACAGTATGCTCACTTTTGGTATTTTCCTCAGAAATTTAAGCCACATACAGCTATTGAGGCGGATTTGGTGCTTTCGATGTCTCTGACTGCGGCGGCCCTGTCTGGTGGAGCAGATGGCTCATGCGGGTAGATCAGCCCAGTGCCCTGCACAGCCTGGGCATGGAAAACTCTAGCTAAAAGGGTGAATCTGGAATATTTATATGCCCCAATGCTCCCCCTCGCTGCTTATCTGGGTATATTGGCGGCTCAGGAGCCTGCGGCCCTGAAGGCGCTTAGTGATTAGACATTTGGGTGACTTGTATGACCAGGGTCGCTTCCGCTCGCTGTCGGACATCCATGGAAAGCGACATACCGGACTGATGCTGCGTTTCACGTATGTGCGGGTGCGATAGGCGATTCGTGCTGTATACCCAGCATATCCGGAGGAGCTGCGCCCTTTGTTGGTACTGCAGGCGGTGCTGGCTAGCGCGGAAACGTAGAAGTCTTATTACCAAGTTATATAATGCATCCCTAAGAGAAACTGAACTCAACAACTCCCCTTCCTACAATAAATGGAAAACAATCATGGGCAACGCTTTTTCCCTGCACTCCTAGATACTCTGTTGTAAATTAACTGGGCGTCTGATGGTAAACTGTAACCTTTGCATGATCCATTTCAAATACATACACCAGCTTTACTATACACCGATACAGCTGTGAAGGTTTGGGTTGCGCGAAAATGCAAATTATGTGCGCTGTGGGCAGACAGATGCGGATTATATGCATCTAGCATGAGTTGCATAGGAGTGCACAACTTCTGGATGAAGGTCAAACGCATACTTACAACTGTAGTCATGGAAACTGTTGAGTGTGTACCGGAGGTGTGTCTGTTGGGATGGTACAGAAGATTAAGCCCGGCAATAGACGGCTCGTGGCCCTCTCTACTTTGTTTGCTAAATGGGCCCTTACACAATGTTGGGGAGCAAAAACTGTTCCAAATGTACAGAGGTGGATTTGTGATTTGATATATTGCAAGGATCAGTTGGGTGTATATGCTGAAGAGTTGCCTGAGGCCTCGCACCCAAAGAATTTCTGGGCTCCCCTGACGGGGTATCTCCTTGGGAATCCTGACTTGCAGTGAGGCATTGTGTAACCTAGGCTGTCAGGTATGCTAGGGCTATTAGACTAGGAGGAGATACATGATTTCTTTCAACGATGCGTTGTCAGAAGATGTAGAATTCTATGCAACCATGCCTGAGATCTGGGCTAAGTTGGGTGGTGGGTTGATTGTTGGAGTCCAATGTTTGGCTTAAGTTGTGATTCCAAGGAAAAATGTCAGCTTGTATTACACTACTATAGTCAATGCCTTGACTCCCCTGTGTTCGGGGTGATGTATGATCTCTATTTACAAGCTGTTTCATAAACATAATAAAAAATCTTTTAAAAGGCTACGGCGCAGATAGGTGAAACCTTTCTTAAACATTACAAGGATCTATCAAGCACGTTACCAGGTTTCCTAAGAAGCAGTTAATGATTGTTTACCGGGGTTGCCAATCCCAGTTTTGGATAAGAAATTCAGTGAAATGTTACTAGCTGATTTCACAAAAGACAAACTAGATTTCGTTTATCAGCTCCCTGCCTAATTGTAAAGCTAGCGGGGAGGACAGTTTTCCCACAGAATAAAAAAAAAAATTCTACAACACTTAGCCCTGAATTTTCAAGACTTGCTAATTATTTATTACACGGGGTGATCCACCAGCAGCCTTTCTTATTGCAGTAGTGGTTAGCATGTTAAACAAGCATTAGAAATGCAATCGGGCTCGGATTTATTTGAGTTTGAGCTAATGGCATTGTAAATGCCAATGTCTTTTTGCCATGTGTTATGGAGTGTGTGCATGTGGTGTCTAGTGGAAGTATGTTGGTTGAATTGTAATTTTACCAATGGTGGCATGCTGTGCTTTATATGAATATGTTTAAAAGTAAAGTGTACCATACTGCAATTGCTTGGTGGAAAAGTGCACTGCCGGCTGGAGGTGTGTGTGCCTGGTGGAAGGGTGCACTGACGGCTGGTGGGTGTGTGCTTGGTAAAAGCGTGCACAGATGGATGATGGTTGTTGGTGTTTGTGCATGGTGAAAGCATTCATTGACGGCTGGGGGTGTGTTGTTGTGTGTGTTGTTTTCTGTGTACTGGTGAGTGTGTGGTGGTGAGTCTGTGGGGGTGAGCCTGGGGAGTGAGTGTGGTGGTGAGTGTGTTGTGTTGAGTGGTGACAAGTGTGTGGTGTTGAGAGACTGAGGTGTGTGGTTTGTGTGTGCGTTATGTGTGTGTGGTGTATGTGTGTGTCTGCACCGCCAATCTGCACCGCCACTCTGCACCGCCAATCTGCACCGCCACTCTGCACCGCCGCACTGCCACTCTGCACCGCCACTCTGCACCGCCGCACTGCCACTCTGCACCGCCACTCTGCGCCGCCGCACTGCCACTCTGCACATCCTCTGGCAAACTAAAAAGGTGAATTGGAGCCTTCGGGTACGGGGGGGGGCAAGTAATAGGACCTCGGTGGATTTTTGCAGTCATTCGTGGAGTAAACTGGCATTACCCCTTTTCCGGATATCTTAAATACCATGGAAATTGTAGGGTGGAACTCCCCCCCAAAAACGAAGGAACGATGGTCCACGTAAACAGGGTGGGAAACAAGGAAAAAAAACAGCAAAATGTAGATGATGGTGTGTACTTCAAGTGCTTCTCTGGAAGTAAGGAAAACAAGCTCGCTCTCGCCCCTGCAGACCAAGGCAAAGGCCAGACCCCTTCATCTTAGCAACTGAGCAGCATACACTTGAACTTGTTCATGGGGAGGAGCATAGACACCCCTACGGGGACGTGGGTAAAAAGATGGGTAGCTGTGCTGTCTGGGCCCGTGTCCAATCGCCACAGGCGAAGAGCACAACCCCTCGTGGTTTAGGGGCTTACTGTCAAACCAGCTGGCTCAAATGCAATCCCGAGGTGCCTACCTTGGGCACAAGGCTGTTCAAATCACTAGGCCCATGTGCCGCCATTCCTCGGGCAGACATGTGCAATGCTTTGAAACTGGCAACATGGCAATGCGAGTCACTACAATCAGCAGCAGTATTCTCAGGCTTGGTGCTAGATCGGGCACATTCTGCTGGGCTTCCACTCAGCCGAAGAGAAATCACGCTGACGCTTGCAGGGTCGGAGAATCGTCATAATCACGATAAGACTGTTCAAAACACTTCCATCAAATTTGACAGTTTATCATATTCAAAAATAGTGGTGAGGGGCGGGGTGAACGACACTAGTCACACTACCATACATTTGATGAGTTACTTATGCAGCTGTTTTTAGGCCCTCCTTCCCAATACATTGTCTAAGTAATGAACTGCCATATTGTAACCCACGCACCCCCCATCCACCCCAAGAGTCCTTATGGCACGTTGGTGTGTGCATATACCAATAATAAAGGCAAACGCAAAGACACTTGAGGGAATATTTGAGAGTCCGATACACAAGCCGATCGGGTTGAACGGACATGAAATTCCATTGTATAGCAGCGTGCTCGGGCAGGTTGTACCTCGCTTCACAGTGCTTTGCTAAATAAAAGCCTTACACATTTAGTTGGACAGGCACTTATTACAATATAAGGGGGCATTTCAAAAATGGTTTCTACGGGGAAGCCGCGTGGGCAAATAGCCTAATGTTAATGGGTTGTGCACCCGCTAATCTAACTTTTGAAACAGGACGGATAAAGGAGCTGCATCAGATCTCCCGAGCGGCAGGATCCCCTCTGTACCCGGGATGGTTAGCGCTTCCCACGCAGACAATGTTTTAAGAAGCCCTGGAGGAGCCTCGAAGAGGAGGAGGGGGGGGGGCAGACCTCGAGGCTCATATCCCTCTATGGAGAGAGGGTCAGTGAAGTGCAAAGGTTCCTCATGAATACTTGCCGTGCATAAAAATAGACAAATCCATCTGCTAGAGGGTGGAGACCGCAACAGCCAATAAGCATAGGGGGAGGTTGCCAGGTGACCGACATTTTTTTTTTATCTCGCCGATTCAAGGTGATTTTACCAAGGATCCCAATCCCGTGGGCACAGAAGGGGGTTGTACTGGAACAATAGGGACGGGTATATTAATCCCCGAAACTCATTAGGGGGGCCGTGTCGAGAAGCGAAAGGTATCACTGGAGATTATGAAACATCGCCACTCATCATTTTACGAAGGGCAATTCACACCCCCTGCCAAAAATATTGACAAGTAAATATGCAGAGTTCGAATACAAAAATTACACAGGTTTCTCAACACTTGCAATACGGGACCGAGGGTGCAATGCGAACATGGACAAAACGTTGAGAAGCCGAGATTAGAACCCAGAGCAGACACTCGCCGGCGGTCCGACACCCACACAGACTTATTCCGTGAATAGGTGGTACAGCTTAACTGGCAGCACCCATGCGGCGACGGGCCTTTGAAGTCCAACACGGATACAAGCGGACATTGCAAACTTGACGGAACTGACAAGATCTGTGTATGGCCTGACAAAAATAACGCAAAAAGTAACCTGGATTGTCGGATGTGAAATAAAAAAAAAAAAAGCATTCGGGCACTTCGATTAAATGAACGCAAGTCTCCAAGCACTCAAATATCACACCTTGGCTGCCGCATCCCTAGCTACCAACTGTGCGAAACCTTCCTTTGCACGTCACGGTGTGTTTACCATATTGTCACCAGGGTCTCCTCGGAAAATAAATAGCGTTCTACTTTGAGACACGTCCTTTCTGTTGCGGTGAGTGTACACGCGTACTTTGAGGATTTCATCGAATACTACATTCAACCGCAAATGCATGCGGGTTTATGCAAGCCGCTCCGAATGAATGGCAACCAAATCTGTAGGCTGGCGTACCTACGAGACACTCTTGTTCTTTAACTAATGAAGCCCTTTCCCGGCCTGGCATGGAGCAGCTGCGCGCTGAGCGCTGCTGAATGGTGAACGCGCCCGGCCATCTGGATTCACTTAAGGAGGCACCCTGACAGCTCCTAATTATAATTAATGTACTTCTTTGCGCGAGCACGAACGAAATATGCCCAAAATGGCGGAACAAAACTACATTTACCCTATCACTTCAAGCCTATTAAAACGAAAACACAAGGAAGACGAATCACTGGCCAGATGACAGAAAACGCTAAGGAATGTGTGGAATTCCTCTCTCCAAGGCCCTAAGGATACTTCTTCTTTTTTTTCTTATAACATTAGGATCTCGAAACTCCTCCCCCACTTACAGTGGGGAGGAGTCCGAGCCCTAAAAAGGATAAAGACAGTGACAATGTGAACTCCTACAAACCTATAAGTCCTTTAAATACGGACTATAAAATTTTTACTAAACTTCTCGCCAATAGAGTAAATAAAATGGTGGTCTCGCTTATAGGAATAGATCAGAGTGGATTTATAGCGGGGAGACAGCTTCATACTAATACAATTTTTTTATTAGAAGCACTTTTTTTACACAAACAAGATTAAGGCCCAGGTCTGGGTTTTAGATGCCGAAAAAGCATTCGACCTGGTCTCTTCGAGTTGTCTGTTTTCAATTTTAGAAAAAATCGGCTTCCCAAATGAGTTTATATTTTTACTAAAGCAGCTCTATAGGAATTATCACGTGCAAATTTTAATCAATTGGGTAAATATAGGGACATGTCAAGTAAATAGAGGCACCAGACAGGGCTGTCCCCTATCCCCGATTTTATTTGCACTATTTATAGAGCCATTAGCAATTGCAATCAGGAAAAAAGGGCTCATATGGTCCCTGTTCAAGGGATGCCAAATATAAAGCTTTATGCTGACGACATTGTTCTTTTTTTGGACTCGAAAACAGACGCCCAACTGGAAATCTTGAAGTTATTCTCAGACTTTCATGAGATAGGAGGTTATAAAATTAATAAAACCAAAACAGAAATCATACTACGTAACTTTTGCGTTAATTCCCTATTACCAGAATTTAGACAGGCATACAATACTCGCCCAAAGAGATACCTGGGGATCTATGTGACAGAGAGAGTAGAAGACTTATTCCACTTAAACTATACATCGCTGTTGAAAAAGGTGAAATCCCAGCTAGCACAATGGAACCAGCTCCCACTTTCAATATTAGGACTAGTTGATCTAATTCGAATGTCTATTCTTGCACTATTTCATTTCCTTTTTAGCGCAACCTCATGAGTATTACAAACCTCCTATTTTAAAGAGATAGACAGTATGTTCTCTTTCTTTTTTCTGGTCAAATAAGATACCAAGACCTGCACTCAGCACTTTAGGTCATCCTGTTGCAGAGGGAGGACTGTCTCTTCCAAACATTAGAAATTACTATTATGCGACATTTGAACATTATAGTTTTAGATTTTTCTATTTAGATCCTCAAGAGGCAGATATTTTTTTTAGGAAAAAGATGTTAAGGGAATACATCGTTGACCCTTCAAGAGTTACTAAGTACCCCAAGAAAGTGCGTCATAAGACCATTCAATGGATATTAAAGCAAAAATCTCAACTTCTAGCTTACTACTGCATTGTAAGAGTTAACAACTCGACTAGGATTCCCAATATTTATATACGGGGAAAGATGCCTGCTAGAGACCAGCATTTTAAGGCTTTGGGAAGAAAATTAGTATGTTCAAATCCAGGACTTTTTCAAAGTTAATTGCTGGAAATCGTGGTTAGAGATGGAAATGGGGCTCCAACACAATCTTAAACTGGTCATTCAGTAGACTAAAACCTATGTTGGCGAAATTAGATAAGGAAAATCTAACCTACAAAACTCGCATAAGTGAAGCTCTAAATTCCCCGATACAAAGGAAGATCAGCACCTGGGTTAAGATCTTTGAGGAGAACAAATCTCTTTCACTATATGAAAAGGCCAGAGATAGATGGAAGAAAAGTGAGGATATGCAGGTCTCTAAATCAACCTGAAATAGAATTAATATGTTTAATGCAGTGATATTTAGAGGTGCGAATTTTAAACGCATGCAATATTACTCAAAATGGTTGATTTATAGGACACACAGTTTCCTCCATAAGATATACCCACAAAATGAAAATTAATTCTTCTGCTGCGCAAAGGAGGGTGGAGGCACCCGGAAGCATATCATTTAGGAGTGTCCTAAATTCGCAGTTTATGGAAGGAAATTGAGATATATCTCAGATTCATATGGGATCCCTTAATCCTAATTGATGAATCTACTGCAGTTCTGGGTTGCTCACCTGCTATCTCTACACACGAAGAATACCTTTTTATTGCAGCATTAATAGCAAGATCTTTAATTGGACAGCTTTGGAGAATGGAAAAGGTACCTACCTTCCATGCATGGAGAGCAAAAGTACGTAAATTCCAACAATTAGAAAAAAATATGCGATAAGATCAAGTGCAATAAGTAAGTACGAGAAATATTGGAGTTTATTTGAGATATAGGATAGGGATCTGGATCTAACGATAATCCAATATTATCAACTGGAAGATAAGGAGGAACTATGTGGGAACCGAATTGTTTATAAAAAGGAATGGGGTTTTTTGTTTACCTGTTAACACACACTTTGCACTTTTCTCTATCACAATTCTTAACCAACTGATATAATCCTAACGAATTTAGGTCATATCTGTCAGGCAGAGAAATTTTTGATTTATTCCGTTTTACTTATTGGTTGCATAAAAGCTGCGCTTTATTAACATATTTCAACCTATGCTACATCTGGTATAGAGCGATAGAGCAGAGGGAGGGTTACTTTTGTGATATATAGCACTTTTTACGCTATCTTAAGATGATCTTTCCAGTGCCTCACCTAAATGCATCGATTCTACTGTTGAATATTTTGGAACATATTTGATAATATTTAGCATTTTGCACTTTAACTTAAGATGATGTATTGTTGAATTTTCTGGAACACATATTCATATTTGAGAACATTTAGCACTTTGCGCTTTAACTCAAGATGATTTTTTGTTTTTGTAATACTCTAGAACATGTATTTACGCACAACTGTATTGTATGTTTATAATTCCTATGAACTATCAATTAAAAGAAATACAAAAGAAAAAAAGAATTGTGCCTGCATGCCCACCTCTCTTGGAAACTGTAGCGCCTCCTGCCACTTGCCATCCTCCAAATTTCCCACTTCCATCTGCCATTTCTCCAGCAGAAATGTAAAATCCCCCTGTGAGTTATTCATGAGGGTCTTATAAGTTAGTGAGATTTCTTTGTCTGTCATATGGTCATCAAGGAGTCATCGCTTGAGGGGAGACTCCTCCATGGTGTCCTCCTCGGGTTCAATCCTTCACCTCGGGCATGTCTCAATTGGTAGTATTTAAAAAGTTGGGATGGTGCCATATTGTATTCTCCTCTAAATTTGAGAATGGCAATATACTGTTCCATTCCATATATCTTGGAGTGTGGAGAGGCCGATAAAGTCCCACCCTCTAAAGCCTTGCAGGGTTGGCTTTGCCCCTAATTTCATGCCCAACCATAATGGAGTTTTGGGAGTCAATATCTAACCCAGCCCATTTCCTTCAGATGGGTAGTCCATATCCTACATACCATCTTGGTCACTTCTTGGGCATCAGGGCTGATTTTGCCGCCATAGAGGACATGAAGATATCCTTTAACACTGAGGGAACCTCAATCATGTCAATCGGCCGGGTCCACCAGTGTTGCAAATGTCCACTCATTCACAATACTCACCTTAGCGGCTTTGTAAAATTTGCAACTGGTAGGGCCACTCTTTCAATTATATGTAGACCATTGGGGGGTGCGGAGTGCCACTCACGGCAGCACATCCAGCCACAGCAGTGTCCTCACACAGCTGCTAATTTTACAGAAGAAGGTCTCCGGCATCTGATGGGGCTGTTCTATAGGACATAAGTGAGTTTAGGTAAGGTAATCATCTTAAACAGCACTGCTTACCCAGCAGGAAGAGTGGAGTGCACTCCAATGCATGTTGTCTATTTCCAGTATATGAAAGAGGGGGCCCGGTTTATTCTCATATTAAGTCAACACAGCCCTAGAGATCCAGAGACCTAGGTACTGGGAATGATCATGTGTCTCCGTAAGAGGCATGAGGAGAGATTCTCAAACTTCTCCCAAACCACTGGGAACAGAAGTGATTTCTTCCAGTTGATACCCAGTCCTAAGTATTTACCGTATATCATGAAAATCTCCCCCACCTATGCCAGCGACTGCTCTGGTTTCGCAAGTACTGAAAGACATGATCAACTATCTTTCCCTCCCAGGTTTCCCACCACCACCAGCCCCAAACTTGTGCGTTCACTAGACCTGGGTGTACTTCGCATAACTCTGCGAATTGACAAAAAAACTCAGCGGAGTTCTGATGGCTGCGCAGTGTGGCGCAAGCTGTTGTTCTCGCTGATCTTCTTGCTGCTCGGGTAGAAATTTGACCCTAGCAGCAAATTGCGCTTGCCAACTTACTGTTGCCGAGTGTGAGAATGAAAAAAACTCTGCTACGCAGACTGGAGTTTTCTGCACTCCGTGAGCTCTTCGGAGCATGGAGTGCAGAAAACTCAGCGAACATAGTGGAGTTCACAGCCCAAGCCTAGGGTTCAACCAGATCTATTCTGCTAGTACTTAAATTCCAATGCAAATAACATAGGCAAAAAAGGGGTAGCTTTGTCAGGTCCGCCAGATTATAGGGAACTCCTGGGACAGAATTCCATTAACTACCCTTTGCTCGCCATAGAGCAGTCCAATCCAGTGTCTAAATTTGGGCTCAATGCCCTTTTTCCAATATGGTGAAGAGGAAGGGCCATTCCACTGAGTTAAATGCTTTATTTGTGTTGAATGACACCACCACTAGCATAAGCTCTACTTCCTTGGCCGCTGAAATATTGTTGTGAAGATGACAGAGATTGAGCCTAGTCAATCTATGCAACATAAATTAATTCTGGTCTGGATGTAACAGATCCAGGATCGCTTCCCACAAATGAATTGACAGCATCTTGGAGAGTACCATAGCATCCAAGTTGATGAATATTACCGGGGGTATGATTCCCACCATTACAGTGGCTTCCTGGGTCTCAGGATTAGAACTATATTCACCAGATTAGCATCTTGGGGGAGCTCACCTCATCGATGCGCATTCCCATACATCCCATGTAGGTGAGGCGTCACTTTATTAGCTGCTTTCCTAAGAATTCCACCAGTAGCTCATTGGGGCCTGCTGTTTCTAGACTGTAGTAGGGTCAGTGCCTTTTGCACTTCTCCCATATTTAGTTCCTCTTCCAAAGTATGGGCTTTTTGACGATCAAGCGCCCAAAAGGGACAGTCCCGTCCAAAGCTACACGTGTCCTCCACTTCTGGCCGCTTCTTACTTCCATAGAAGTCATTCAAGGAAACTGCCATTATCTCCACAATAGCCTCGGATCCTGTCACTAGACTTCCATCCGGGCCCTTGATTTCCTTTATATGATGTCTGCCCTGGTACTGCTTACTGATACATGGCAACATCTTTCCCGCCTTGTCCCTCACTCCATAAAGATGCTTTGCCTGCATTATATATTCTAATTTCACCTAATCTGTTTCTACAGAGTGGTATTCCTCCATCTTGCTAAGGAAGCGTGCCTTCACCTCAGACGACTGGCATAATGTGTGTTCATCCTCCAAGTAACATAGGTCCCTCTCTCTATACAGCGTTCAGTCCATTTATGTCTGTCTCCCACTTCCCTGGCAATAATCACCTCCCATATAATAGCCTTATACGTCTTCAATACTGTGGCAGCTTCCCATACTGACTTAGCATTTTCCTCAAAATAGTGGATCATGGTTGCCTGCAATCTGGCCACTTCTTTCCCATTTATAAGTCTCCATGTTGCCATTCTCCACTCACTCTGACCCCGCCTACGAGAGGAGACCATCGTCAGAGCAAGTGGAGAGTGGTCAGAAATCCCTCTCATTTTATGATCAGATTTTATGAATCTACGGATGGTTCCTATCCCGAGTGAAGAAAGAGTCAGTGTGGAGGTATGTAACAGGTGCCCTGGAATAAAAAGCATAACACCTATTGGCCCCATGGAGTGCCCTCCAGATAAGCAAGCATGGGGTCGTTCCTAAATGATAAAATCTGCTGTAGCCCCTGAATTGCCTGTGGACCCTGTCAAAGCGCTTAGAGACCTCTGGGTTATAGTGCGCTATATAAATCAAATAAATAAATAAATAAATACATATCCCCCCTATCCTCAGCTTGGAGGAAGTGGTCCAGTTTCCAGAGGCCTTCCCGGTGAGTCTGTCTATGCTGGGCTCTGTCCAGATGATCATCCATCACCATGTTAAAATCACTTCTAACCACTGTGGTAGCCCTGTGCATAGTTTTCCCAAATACATCGGTGTGATTATTTGGAGTCCTGGAGGCACATAAATGTTGACTAAAGCAAGTTGTTCTCCCCTCCCATTCTCCCAGAACTGCCATATAGCACCCTGGCTCAACCATCCACATCTTTTTGCATGAAAGGACAAAGAACTCTTAATTAAGATTGCTACTTCCCTTGCACTAGAGGAATTGCATGTCTGGCTATGAATAGTGTATTTTCCCCAGACCAATGGTGACCTTCTATTTCCCTTCATATATGTCTTCTGCTAGAAGATCACATCCAATGATGTTTCATCATACATGTGATGGTGTGCCATCCATGGATCCCTTTGTCACATCATGGTGTAAATAACCTTCCAAAAGGGAGGGGGGCACATCACAGCAAACCATTAAACAATGAACATTATCCCAACTAATACCCTCCTGACTTCACTGTGCTGCGGTACCTGAACCGGCCACCACCACAATTCACGGTATGTCCGTTGCCCTCGTATATTAGCTAAATAAAACACAAACATCAGGAATCTGTAGGTACAGGTTCCCTATTTCAGGCAGGGGTGGCCATAGCAATGTCATGACCTCCCAGGCAGAAATTAGGTAGGCCAATGTGGACTCCAAAGCTCCCTGGCTCTGTTAAAACATGCCCATTTAAAATTATCTTATCCAATATCATAGGTGTAACTCATGACAGTGGCCCATCCCTCAAGCCATGGTCTTGGAAGCCCCCTTGATCTGTGGAGTCAGCACCCACATCGACCAATAATACCCATCTGTTTGCGAGCTCCGACCATGCAGCCCATTGTAGGTCAGCAACCCCTCTCGATCGTTCGGATTCAGCATGTCCCGCCGTTGGGGTGACCTGCAACAGATTCCTCCTTCATTAACACTGCTGCTGTTCCTGGCAATGTTGAGACTGAGTTGCATGGGTAAAGAAGTGTGTGCATTCCTTGTCAATGGTCCTCAATTTCACCGGGGACAGCAAGGCATAACGGACATCTAGGCTTCTCAAATGTTGTTTTACCCACAAGAAGGACTATCTCTGTCTTTGAACCAGCACTGGATAGATGTTAACGGGATGTCCTCCCACCGTCAATGAGCCATGTGTTCTTTCTATCTGGAGGATTGTGTCTTGATACCAAAAGTTGAACAGTCATACTACTATTGCTCTTAGAGGCCCTCCAGGGGGTGGGGGCCGACCCAGTACTGTGTGGCCACGTTTCACACTTAGCCAATTAGGAGTTTCCCCCCAAGCACCACTGAGGCGAGCCATTCCTCCAAGACGAGGTCCATATTTAGGCCCTATGCCCGTTCCGGGACTGTCACCGAATATTGATACAATGAAAGTGACTCTCAGCATCCTCTACTCTCTTGCAAATGGACCACCTCCAGTAGCAGTCGGTGGTTGGAGTGCTGCTGGGCGGTGACGTGGGGTGGGGGTGAAGGGGCAGGGTGGGGGGTAGTAAACTACGGAATACGGCCAAATGCAGGTAAGTAAAGATATAAATAAATAAAATGAATGTTGTTGCACGCACTGCTAGTGCTTTAATACAGCTGGTCCTATGAATCGCAATTTCAGTCCATTAAGAAATGCAAAACAGACATTTGTATATGTATAAAGGCCAAAAACCTGTCACAATTTGTGATTTCTACCTGGAAGAAATCGCAAATTGTGACAGCAATTTCGTTAATGCAAATATGTTTTTCCAATTTGCTATTCCTAAAGCACATATACAAAGCATTACCTAAATGCGAATTCAGGCCATTTAGGAAATGCTATCACCATTGATTCAAAGTCGATGGTAACCATGTACAAAATTTAAAAAAATTGATTTAAAAATCCATTTTTTAATGTGACATGAATCAAACATATGCCCCAAGGGCATCTATGCAATAACTTGCACTACAAACTTCAGGGACCCTCCAGGGGGGCTTTGAGCCAGGAGGCACCTTTGCGTTTCGATTTCCTATTTGGCCCATAGGTGAGAATGCAATAACATTTTCTAATTGCAATTTCCTAATAGCGATTCCTACGCAATTTCCTATGAGCGATTCCGACTCTATAGGAATCGGTATTAGGAAATCACAAATGTTGTACATACCATTTTGCATTTCCTAAATAGCGATTCGTACGGAGTCGCTATTTAGGAAATGCAAACTAAGAATCTCTTCCATCTGCCCCTTAGTACTTTGTCCCTCATTGGTTTCCCCCCTTTCTCTCAGAACCATGGAGATGTGTCCAAATTAAATGATCATCTTCTCCTCTCTCCCTCTGCACTCTCTGTGGCATAAAGCACAATCTATCTTTAATCCTCATAATGCATAATTTATAAAGCTCTGGCTCTCACACCTCGTATTCATGCTTATGTATTCTTAAAATTTACCACAAACAGCATTGCATACTTTTCTGTGGCAATGTTGGTGCTGTACGGACACATTAAATTTACCACAAAACAGCATTACATCACCTACTGTGGCAAAGTTTGTGCTGTGTGAATAACTTAAATATATTAAAGCAATAAACTAGATGAGGATATCCATTGCAAAACGCACCATTTTTCAACAGCCAACACTAAAGCAATCTAACGTAAGGGATTTAGTAGTACTTCTCCATGTTTTTCTTGAAAATGGTCTTTTAGTTGTCTTGCATAGTATGCGTAAAAAAAACGCAGAATGAAACCTGTGATTTATATTTATGGGGAGGAATACACGCATCCCTGACCTCCTGCTGTCTTTTAAGCCCCGAGCACCAGAAGCAATTTATGGGAGTCATTCTAAATAAACATTAGGCAGTCAAGGCCACAAACTGACAAGGAGGAAAATCAACAGCTGGAGAAATCAGGTAGTGGATCAATAAAACAGATTATGGCTCACAAGCTAGTGCGGGGCACTCGAAAGTAAATGCAGTTTACACTTCATCTGACAGGGCTCTTTCAACTAAAAAAAAATTACTGTACAAACATAACAGAAGCATCTGAGTAGACAGTGGGCGATGTTGCGTATCTGTAAATAGTAACCTTTTGCCTCTGAGAAAAAGGTGTCGACGCCTCTGTGTGTTAGATATTTTTTATAACGGGCACACGCGATCTAGAGTTATTCACCACAGATGCAAAAAATATTTGTTAATGTATTCCATTTATGTTGTCAATTTTGATTGCAATACAGTTCTGTAAACATTACTTTTACTAGGATGTTAATCTCAGTTTTTAGGATAGGTAATCAAAATAGGTTTATCTCCTATCTCACAATCTTATCAGCTCTTCTCTAGACTATTGTTATCTTGTCTGTTTCAAGGGTGTATGTAGAACCTACATCCTGAAACTGTCAGGATACTAATTCGCGGCGCACCTTCAGCTTTGCTCCCATGGAGTTAGATAGATGTTTGGCTGCTTCCCCAGTTTATGAAGTCATGGTAATTCCGACAGAGTCTGTATAGTGCGGCCTGGGCAGAATTTAAATTACGCCAGAGTAATAGGAGTAATTTAGGTAATTCTGCGTTACTCTTTGATGCAGAATTACCAATAATAACATAGTTACCCCTGCTCACGTAATTAAGAGACATTTGAGGTAATTCTACAGCAAGAGCACTTTAGGAAGTGTAAGCACACGCTCGCACTCGCTATTCATGTTCTACTTTATTTAGTGCTATTTTTTACCGCAAAATGCATACTGGTGTCTATTTTGGACACAAAGGGGCATTTTTGTTCTAGGGTATAGTGCTAAATGTAGACTTACTCTTCTCATGAAATTGTGCATAGTCTCACTGAATTCTCAATCAATTCCACCTGTTGGGGCTCCCTCATGGTAATAATTACGAATGAATTAAATATTTGGGCAAATTTCAAGACATGCGAAATGTGCATTTTGTTGTGTGCCTGCGGAGCGGAATCAGGTTTGGCCAATTGCACCACAGGTGAAAATAAAGAAAAGTCAAAGCGGTTGCTTTTAGGAGCAATGCAAAGGACTGGCTAGGTATAATTGTAGTGACATCGCTCTAAAAGGCAACTTCCCCAGATGGAAGCCTGTGTGTTGGGCCTGCCTGGAGGCTCCTCCTGGTGCTCTATTAGGCAGGCACCAAGTCCAGGTGCTAATGGTGAAAATCTTACTTTGACGCTCAGTCAGGGGCAGGACAGTGTGATTTAACATACTGCAGTAGGCATTAGGGTAATTATAATGTCTGGCCAGATACAGTGCTGGATGGCACCAAATATTCCTTAATCCGTGCTTTCTACACAGCGCAGAATAAGGAAATCTTGTACTGCAGAACATTTTGCTTTTTTTCGGTTTATTAAATTAAACTAGTGCTATTACATAATTTGCACTATTTACACTAACTTCTGAGAATGGGCCTGTTCTGTTTCTATGATTTTGCCTATGTTATTTGCAGTGTTCTATTAATCCTAATTTTTTGTGGAGAGCCTGTTGGTGGTCTTCAGTTATTGGAGCAAATGAGACAATGTATGGTGGGTGCAGCTGTGAAGCAAACATAATGGCATCTGATTAGGCGTCTTGTGTAATTGAAAAAGTGACAAAATGCATGACACAGATAGATTAAAACATATTATCGAGAACTATCCAAATAATCACCAAACTAAAAAGCTACATTTCATGCAAATATATATGTTATGCAGAGTCAATCGACATTCATCAAAACAGTATATAAAAAGGGCGGAGCTTGAATTCAAGGAGTATGACAGCTTTTCCTTGATGCTCCGCTTAGAGTGCCCATGCCTGCCTTTTTATTAGGGAAGCTTTTATCTATCCTAGTGTGATAATTCTACATCCTGAGTATTGTGGACAGCAGTTGCCTATTGTCCATGGATGAATGCTGGATACAATGCTTTCATTATGGAGAATTTGCCAATGCTTAAGTGAAAGTCCCAGTCTGACTGTTTGTTTGACTGTGCCCTACTAGCAAGGCCACTGCGATGCAGCCGTGAAGTCCACACCGGCTAAGTCGCAGGTGAACTGTTAAAGTGAAGACCAGTCACTTCAGAAACGACTCAGTTTTGTGCTGTGAGCGTCGATTTGACTCCCTACACGCCCGTGCAGCAAAAGAAGAAGCAGCCGACCAGATTACTGGACTCAAGGTGACAATAGCAACCTACTTGCCAGCTCCATTCTAGTCTGAACTCCACAAGATCTTTGTGGCTATGTACACCCAGCTGTGAGGCGGTGGACGCATAGAAAACTAAAGCCCTCTTTCTTCTCATGAGATTGTAAGGGACACCACTAACTCCTTACAACCATACCTAAACCAATGCTGATGTGTACTCAAGCCTTCTGGGTCTTTCTTGAGAAACACTGTCTTTGAACCTTAAGGCTTAAACACTGTCCCTTGCATGAAAACCACTGTTAAGTTACAAGTGGAAAATGCAAGCCTCAAGGCACTTGAAAATATAGATGGGGACGCTAACAATAGACTCACACTCTTTGTAATGAGACTTTTAAATCAGAGGCTTACAGCAATGCTCTTTGCACTGATACCAGGCAGTAGGGGCGCTTGCTTCATAGAAAGCACTGAGTATGGCAAATTTAGAGCATCCCATATTAAATCAGTATGCTTTTAGTTTTGTGATTAAATGACTGATTCCTTACTTGAAGTTTATTAAAGTTGTATTTGACCCATCAACATGTATTTCATATACAACACATATAGTCACATCTATACAGAGACTAGGCATTTCCTTAGACACCTGGGGCCTCATTATGATGTTGGTCAGATTGCAACTGACAGGCCGTCGGTTGCGGTCCGACCGACATCTGGTGCCGCAGTCCAGCCGCTGCATTATGAGACGCTGCAGTTGGAGGCAGAGGGCGGAGGGACCAAATGACGCTTCTGACAGGCTCAAGAATTCCCTACGACCATTGGTCGAAATGTAATACCCTACAATAGGGCAATACCTGTTCAGGCACTGCCATAGGGATTATGATGTCCCTTTAATAGAGCCTTTCAATGACGGTCTGACCCCCATTGAACGGCTGTCAACAACAGAATTAAGGGGTCCCTAGTAGGGCCCCAATCACTCTGGGGCCTCCTCTGTGAAGCCTTGGGGACTCCTTTGGTGCCCCCCAAACATCCATACCCCGTGTGGCAGGCACCACATGGGGCCTGTCACACGGTGCATGGATGTTTGCAAACATCCATTTTCCAATGCGGCTTGTGCTGCTGCCCTTTTCCGGACGAACCACAAGCCGCAATGGAAAAATTGATGTTTCTGACCGCCTCACGGCAATCTCATCATAATTTGTTGGATGGAACTGCCGACTATTAATCGGTTGGTTTCGCTTCCAAGACGATGTCGGTTTGACGCGTATCGGACCGCCATTGTAAAGGGGGGCCTGGGGTCTATCAAATTTCTCTAGGCCAGGTAGCGACAGGACCCAAGTCTCCATTTGATTTCGCCATCAAATTCCTCTTGACAGCATGATTTTTAAATTAACAGCTCCTTATGATTTAGCTACAAAACGCAAGATGCAGTGTCCATACAGTAATTTTCATGTTTCCCCATTTGTTTCTATATTGTTGATTGTTTTGGTGGGAACTGTAGGCTATCACAGCTATTTGAGGTTCCACCCAGATAAAGTGCATTTGCCCCTTTAAGGTTATCCCCTTATTTTCCTCCTGCTCTTTATAGTAACAATCCAGATCTCCACACAGAGCACCCTTTAACTTGCCTTGTCCTCGAGTGGAACCCTAAACGAATCATGTACAAATCACATCATCATCCTCATTTGCAAAGGCATATAACCTGCTACATCCTTATCTGTTCTAATGAAGAAGAACAACAACCATACTTAGGAAACTATCCCTGACCCTGCAGAAAACACATTCACCAGCCTCTAAAATAAATGCTGTCTCCTCATGCCAAATGCAGAATGCACAGATGTCTCTATCTTGCCCATTAATGTTAGTTGCTGAACACATTATATTAAACGAAAAGGTATTCCTTGCCTAGACATAACATTAGTTCAATAACACATCTCTACACACAGTACACGCGGCGATCTAGGCTGCGGATGTGTGTTGTTGTGGATGCTGCTGTGAACCTCTAATCTTGCTGTTGATTTTAATAGCACGCCTTATAAAGCTTTTTAAAACTGTAACTTGCACACTATTGTTTGATTTCGCTGCTGATTTAATAGCACGCCTGACAAGCATTTTAAAATTTGTAATTTGCACTTTGTTTGGGAAACTACTCCAAGTCACTCCTACCTGCACTTTCTTTCCCTCGTGGCCCCGTTCCGCCCCGGCTTGTGCCGTTTGTGCGGAGGGTCAGTTCGAGGAGCGTCACTTCCTGCTAGTGACACCACTTCCGCCCTGCACGAAATCTTCGCAGGTTAGCGGTCTAGTGCTGCCGAGCCTACCGAGTACTTAATTCCCGCTTCCAGCTCCCAGCCCCATTGACAACCACGGCGATCTAGGCTGCGGATGTGTGTTGTTGTGGATGCTGCTGTGAACCTCTAATCTTGCTGTTGATTTTAATAGCACGCCTTATAAAGCTTTTTAAAACTGTAACTTGCACACTATTGTTTGATTTCGCTGCTGATTTAATAGCACGCCTGACAAGCATTTTAAAATTTGTAATTTGCACTTTGTTTGGGAAACTACTCCAAGTCACTCCTACCTGCACTTTCTTTCCCTCGTGGCCCCGTTCCGCCCCGGCTTGTGCCGTTTGTGCGGAGGGTCAGTTCGAGGAGCGTCACTTCCTGCTAGTGACACCACTTCCGCCCTGCACGGAATCTTCGCAGGTTAGCGGTCTAGTGCTCCCTCTCCTTTGGTACTTAATGGCGGTCTGGAGGAAGCGCAGCGGACGAGCGCAGTGGGAGCGCCGACTTCGCGCCGAAGTCGCGCACAAGTCAAGCCCGTATGCGCCCGTCCGCGGCCGACCGGGCCCAGGGCCCTGTCGTAATGCCCAATGTCTTTCTTATTCTTCCACCGACCTGTTAAGACTTAAAACCTTAGGGCCTATTCCCGCCCGTACTGTTAGAGCGGCTGAGGAATGCGGCATCTTTGTTCCCTCTGATATCCCCGCTCTTGATTCTTCTCACGACCCTCCCCAGGCCCCCTCCGTAGCACTATCGCCGATCTCTGCCTCACTACTCATCAACTACCTTAACACCCGCTCCCTCATCCGCCACCAGCTCGAGATATTTCAACTGTTGCATCAGAGCGCCATCGATATCCTTCTTTTAACCGAAACCTGGATCACCGAGGACTCAGTTCCTGATGTCCTCGCTGCAATCCCCACGGGATACTATATTATGCAAGCCAACCGCCCCGTTGGGAAAACGGGCGGCGGGGTGGCGGCTATCATCCGCTCCCAACACAAATTTTCAGAGATCACCGTGACATCCATTCCCAAGACTGAATGCTTAGCCCTTAAATTCTCTTCAGATAAGTCATCTTTCATTTGTGTTATTGTTTATAGGCCCCCTGAATACATGCCTCTTTTCCCTCAGCTATTCAGCGATTCTATTGCCCAACTCGCGATCAATCATGCCAATATCCTGGTTATTGGTGACTTTAATTATTGGCCGTCCGCTGTTCATGAAAGTCAATCCTCCTCAGAATTCTCCGACCTTCTAACTAGTATGAATTTCTCCCAGCATATTCATACCCCTACACACTATAAAGGCCATATCCTCGACCAAGTCTGGACGTCCAACCTCGACATCTCCCCTCCCGCTGTTCTCCGCTGTCCTTGGTCCGATCACAGCGTAATCTCCTTTCAATTACATCTTCATATTTCATGCCCTCCTCCCCTTGTTAAGAATCTCCTCGCTCGCAACTGGAAAAGAGCAAATCTGCCCGACTTCTACGACACACTGGTTTCCACTGCACCCTTGCCATCGAGTTCGCTAAATGATCAAGCTGATCATTTGGATGATTGGCTCCGTCTTGCTAGCAACAGAGTGGCCCCTTATAAAAATATTAAAGCTAAGCGCCCCCACGACGCTCAACGGTGGTTCACGGACCAACTCAAAACGGAGAAACTTGCTTTGCGGCAAGCTGAACGCCGTTGGCGCCTTAACTATGACCCACAGCTCAAAGTCGTTTATGTCAACTCTTTAAAAACTTACAAAAAATCGATTTTGACAGCTAAAACGGCTTACTTTTCTCAAAAAATTATGGACTCTCACAGTAAAACCAAGGATATTTTTGCAATCGTCAATGAGCTTTCCCTGCCTGATAGGATCACCCTCCAACCCCAGCCCACCCAAACCCTGTGCGACTCTTTAAACTCATACTTTATTGATAAGATCACAACCATAAAAAATAATATCCCGACCCCTGCATCCCCCCTTCCTCCTCCCCTCCCCCCAGGAACCCTAACACCCTGATGGAGTTCTCTCCAATCTCGCTAAAGGAATTTTCTTCTCTTCTTCTTAAAGTTAGCTCAGGCTCCCCTAACAACTGCTGTCCCCCTCAGATCCTGAAAGAAGCTTTCCTTGCCTGTCCGGGCCCCCCACTGGCATTACTTAATAACTCCCTTGCTACGGGGGGGGGCCCTCGCTCCTTCAAACAACAGCCGTTTTACCTATCTTAAAAAAAAACAATGCGGACCCCACAATTCTAAGCAACTACCGTCCCATTTCCCTCCTCCCCTACTTAGGAAAGATCTTGGAGACTTATGTCACCCGCTGCCTGACTTCCTTTATAGAGAAATCCTACTTCCTTGACCCCCAACAAGCCGGTTTTAGACCCCTCCACTCCACTGAGGCGGTCATAGTAGCAGTCATGGACGCCCTCAGGAAAGGTGCCGATAAAAACATCTCTCAGGCCCTTGTCCTTTTAGACCTTTCGGCAGCTTTCGACACGGTCGATCACGTCATCTTGATCGACCGTGTCCGCAATGCCGGCATTCAGGGGGTGGCCCTTGACTGGCTCAGATCATTCCTTGACCAGCGCTCACAAGCCGTTCACTTGTCTACCTTTTCTGCACCTTTCACATCCCTCTCCTGTGGTGTCCCCCAGGGTTCTGCACTATCTCCTCTTTTATTTAATTTATATCTGCAACCTTTACTAGCGTCCCTCCGCAATTCCCCAATCACAATCTTCAACTATGCAGATGATCTTCAGTTAATTTTTCCCATTGATTCATCTCCCTCTACCCGTCTTAATTTTCAGGCCATTATGCTGACCATCGCAGAGTGGATGTATCACAGCCAACTAAAGTTGAACCCCACAAAAACTGAACTCGTACTTGTGGGGGGTTCCACTAATCCATGGAATTCCACCTTCTGGCCAACCTCCCTGGGGACGGCACCCACCCCGGAGAGAACAGTGAAGAGCCTGGGGGTGATTATCTCTGAAGACCTCTCGATGAGACCACAAATCAACTCTGTCACCTCATCCTGTTTTTTCCATCTCAGGCGGATACGTAAAATCAGTAGGTTTCTCTCCCGGGATGCCTTAATTCAAGTCTGCATTGCTCTTATCACCTCCAGGCTCGACTACGCCAACATGCTGTACGCCGGGATTCCCGCATGCCACCTCCATCGGCTGCAGCTGGTGCAGAATCAGGCTGCCCGCCTGATTTTCCGCCAGCCTAAACACCAGCATGTCACTCCCCTTCTTCGTGGTCTCCATTGGCTCCCGGTTTCCAAGCGCTGCACCTTTAAGCTGGCATGTTCCGTTTTTAAGGCCCTCTCCGAAGCAGCCCAGCCTTTATCTCATCCGCTTTGACACGCCACATTCCCCTCAGAGCTCTTCGCTCTGCATCCCTCAATCTCCTTGTGGTCCCCAAATTCAAACGTAAAAAGCACGGCGGATTGAGCTTCTCTGTTTTGGCCCCCTCCACTTGGAACTCCCTGCCATCTACACTTCGTCTATGTTCCAGCTACGACTGCTTTCGTAGTTTACTAAAAACCCTGCTCTTCCAGTCTGCCTACGAATAACCCCCCACCCTTGATCACTGTATTTGTCAAGAGCGCCATGAAACCGTTGGTGAAAGTGCGCGGTATAAATAATTTTAACGTAACGTAACGTTTAACGTAACGTAACGTACACGCTAACTTTAAGAGAGACAGGCTGGTTGGACCATTTTGTCTACCTTGAGGGATTGCTGCCCGGGTTTTCGTCTGCCAGATTAAAATATTGGCTGCCATAAAGATTGAATTATAAGAGCAAAGAGTACACATTGAGACCAATAGATACGCCATAAAATATCGGCATCACTGCTCTATCAACAAAGATACCAGAGAAAAGTGAGGAGCACCAGCGAGTGTCTTCGAAATTGATCCAATACTGCTAAAGATCTTACAGAGTGGCCATTCTGTCAAAAGGGTCATTGCTACATGCTGTTTCTGTTGGCCTAAAGATGGTCTGAGGGATTCACATCATAGAAGAACGAAACGTTGACTGTACTGTCCATTTCCCCATGTACAGATGTATTTTAAGTGACTGTTTTATTTATGAGGATATATGCCACTGTTTCGATTAAATTAGGAATGGATTGTTACTCATGAATTATAGGTCAAAGTGTACTGTACCTTTTTCATGTGTATGCATTGAATCAACGTTAGTGTTGACTGGACCCTGCTAAATTTGATTTATAAATGAAAATATATTTATATATTGATTATAAGATATTCCCGTGTGTGTTGTGTTGTTTTGATTTTCTGCGCATTAATTGCACAAGTGAGTGAATTTATTTGCACTGGGTTAAAATTAGTAAACATTGAATTATGTTAAATATAATTCATAAGGAATCATATTTTCAGAGTAAAATCCCTTGTTGGCACACTTTACCTGACATTACCAGAATTGCCCAATGCTCCAAGGGTGTATTGGGTTCTCCCACCTTATTAAGGCAGCAATATCCATTAGGCATACATTTGTTAGGAGGCGAACACAAAATACTGCTATACTCTGATGATATCCTTTAAGACCCTTTTCCATCTGCTACTGTCAATTCCCACACTAAATGTACTAACAACATTTTCAATGTTTTCTGCATATACCATGAATTGGGGAAAAAGTGAGAAGCCCCATCACCATTAAATAGACTGCATGGGCATTGTTAGGTGATTCCGCTTTTAGAAGGATGAATCCCTGTATTCTTTTAAACAGAGACCTAGACAAAATATTGAGGGACAACTTGTCCCCACTACCAGCAATGTTACTCCCCAATCTCCCATCCATGCTAATATAATAAAGAGAGAGCCCAAACCTTTGAGGTGGGTAATCTCAGGAACCACAGCACCAATCACAACACCCAACACAGCGTTGGAAAGGGCAGTTGCAGCAGAAGGACATAGGCTATGCAGACGCCTACCATATACATTTAAAAGGTAAAAGAACCGTGCCAGCAAAGTAGTCCCTTGTGGGCGTGTCTGCGTTGTGCTGTGGGCGTGTGCTGGGGGCGTGACAAACGCTGGGGGGCATGTGGTACGTTCCGCCCTGCATGCCATGTCTCATATCGTGTGCTGTGGGCGTGTGCTGGGGGCGTGTGCGGGGGCGGGATTACAGTGAAAAAAGCAAGCGTTGTAACCAATATTTCATTGTTTTTTCTTCCCAGGTTCTGTACATTCCAGCTCCGGGTGTCCACCCTGCTCCCTTTAAATACCCCTGCACCCCATAATCATAACGCACCCTTACTCCTTAAAATACCACAACACCCTTAAACACTAACCCATCTTAACCCTATAAATATACCCTGTACCCCAAAACCCAAACCTATCCCTAAACCCTAAAAATACCCCTGTACCCCAAAACCCAAACCTAGCACTGAACCCTATAAATACCCCTGTACCTCAAAACCCAAACCTACCCCTGAACCCTAAAAATACCCTTGTACCCCAAAACCCAAACCTAGCCCTGAACCCTAAATATACTCCTGTACCCCAAAACCCAAACCTACCCCTGAACCCTAAAATACCCCTGTACCCCAAAACCCAAACCTAGCCCTGAACCCTTAAAATACCCCTGTACCCCAAAACCCAAACCTACCCCTGAACCCTAAAAATACCCCTGTACCCCAAAACCCAAACCTAGCCCTGAACCATAAAAATAACCCTGTACCCCAAAACCCAAACCTACCCCTGAACCCTAAAATATCCCTGTACCTCAAAACCTAAACCTAGCCCTGAACCCTAAAAATACCCCTGTACCCCAAAACCCAAACCTAGCCCTGAACCCTTAAATTACCCCTGTACCCCAAAACCCAAACCTACCCCTGAACCCTAACAATACCCCTTTACCCCAAAACCCAAACCTAGCCCTGAACCCTAAAAATACCCCTGTACCCCAAAACCCATACCTATCCCTAAACCCTAAAACTATGCCTGTACCCCATAACTCAAAACTATATCTGAACCCTTAAAATACCCAAACACCCCAAAACATATACCTCAGTACCCCAAAACATATACCCCTATACCCATACTTACCTTATCCAAACATTAAAAAAAACATGCTTTTACCATTCATGCATTTACAACGAATTTTGTTGTAAATGTATGCGTGGTAAAAGCATATAAAATGTAATGCCATGCGTTATAATGGCATTGCGGAACCATGGTACTTTCTTAACCCCTTCAGCGCGGGTGACAAAGCCAGCTCGTCATGGGCGTTACCTGCGCTGCGCGCATGACGAGCTGGCTTTGTCACAAACAAGCCATTTTTGAAATTTCAGCGCACGGCGGGAATTCGCGGTAGCGCTGAAGCGGTTAATGAAAGTATGCGGAGTGATGGTATACTGAAAGAAAGTTGCGGAATAATGGGTGTTTACCCTCCCCCGGTAAGTACATTGGAGGCACGGCGGCCCACATCTCCAGCAACATACTCATATTTTTTCACCACCGATTTGAAAAATGCACAGGTCTCTCTCATTGATGGCCAGCACCGACATACACTTTTAGACACACCTCCCGCCACAAGTTCTAGAATTGCGAACTTTAGAGCTGGGGAGCTACGTTCGAATCTCGGCATCAGCTCAACATCCTGTGATTCCAGGCAAATCGCTTTGTCTCCCCGTGCCTACCACAAATGAATGTGTTCTTCTGTATTGTAAATTGTGCTCATGCCATGTTGTTGAGTTTGCGCTATATAATATTGCAAGGAAAAATAAAGTAGGGAAACTCGAGTTCACACACTACTGAACGCGCACTCTTAAGTGCATCAGCAGTGCACTGTGAATCGGAGCGTTTCACAGGCCTGTCACAGATAAGAAATGCTATCAAAACGAAATCCTACAAAGCAATATACTACTGGCCGGCAGCAATTCATACCCGGACAACGTCGGGACGGGCTGCTAGTGGTCATATAAATTGCAGTTCGTTGTGTTGGGGAAAGCTCAAAGTGCTAAACTGAATGATGCCCCTAAACTTAACTGTATCTTCTCTATGATACCAAGTACGATATCGACTGGCATACTACATTCATTAGACCATAGTACTGCACAGTTCATTTTGGGTGGCTCCAAACCCCAATTGAAAATGGGCATGCTCCATGCCACACTTGAGATGTAAAGACTGAGATTAATCATGGATTCAATTGATAAATGCAATTATTAGACCATCATCAATTAATAATTGTTATTGATAAAGAAATGTACCACAATGAAAAACTAATAGATAAAAAATATAAGGATTTTTTCGATTGGCAGACTGAAGATTTTGCCGCTCTTTTGGAGTGCCTAAAGCTCACCAGAGTACAACTAACGCATTATTGATCCATGTGTTTTTGGTGCGAGGTCACGCCAAGAAAGCATGGCAAAATATTATAAAGGTTGTTGTTAAAACAAGACTAACACGTTTAGAAGTGTGATTAGGAGGCACTAAACTTTCAAATTACAGACTTAGATTGTCCCATGTGGAGATGCATTGGTTTACCCATCAATTGAATTAAGGGAAATACATGACCTTTAAGCAGATAGGAAACATTTGGCTTCTGAGACATTGGAAGGCAGGTATTTTGCCTAAACTTCAAAATAGGCCCCAGGACACGACCACTTTAAAAAAAACAATCTGCATACTTAATGATTAAATTAATACATGTGAGCTCATTTGGGGTGGTTTCCAAACAGACTGAATAATTATAATGCAGGACAATGCAATAGTAACTGCATCTGTATTCCCTTCTTTTTCATTTCGATCGTTGGCGCTATGAATAGTTCAATAGAACTGAGTTTAATTTACACAGTCTTTGAATTGGGAGTGAATCCACTGCAAACTAAGGAACTGATTGTATTTTGTTTTTTCTGTGTGTTTTGCCATACAATGTTAGATACTTCAATAATAAAAAAAGTTATAAAAACATTATGTAAGTGGTTTAGACTAGGTCTGAGAGGAATATTAATTATTCAAGCGTAATCAGAGTAATTTAGGTAATTCCACATTACGCTTTGATGTGGAATTACATTATGTGATTATGCCAAATCGTGTAGTTAAGAGTAATTTGGTGACAAAATCATACGGCGAGAGCATATTTAGAAACATGGAGTGGCTTCTCATGCTGTTGTTCACATTCTGCACTATTTTCTTATCACAAAATACATTCTTGCATCCATTTTGGATCCAAGGGTGCATTTTGCACAGTGATATTAGTGCCAAATGACCGGAGTAAATTGAGGGAAATTCCTACCCCAAGTGCACATTTAGTGAGCATAAGCAGCTATTCGCACTTGCTATTCATGTTCTGTTGCATTTAGTGCTACTGCTTAGCCCAAAATTCTTCCTTGCATAGATTTTGGATGTGAGGGGGAATTTTTGCACTAAGAAAATAGTCCTAAATGCAGACGTACTAGACATGTGTAATTCTGTGCAATCTTGCAGAGTTTTAAGGGAATTCCTCTTGATTACTCTACACGGATATACACCAGTTATGCCCAGCCTGCATACATTTTCTAATCATGGGTATTTCTTTTTCAATAACTTCTACATAAGTTATGTGAAAACAGAGCACCCATGATGCGAAAATGTGTTATATAGTGGCCTGTGATCTCCTGACTCTTGCCTCTCTTTCCAACACTAAGAATATCTAAGCAGGCTTCTTTCCTTATTTGCTGACCCTGGAAAATGCAAGTCAGCTCATTTCTCCTTTAATGAGACACCTGCTGTCCTTACAACTTGCTCGACCTATGTCATTGTACAAGACTAAAGTTAAGCATTTCACTAATTATTGTTTTTTGGGAAGCTGGAACAGTTTTTTTTATTTCAAAGTATTTTATTAATTTTATAAGCAGATACATTAGCAATTCTTTTACGAGGTTAGCCAAACGTAGTTTGTAGAGCAGTGGTACAGGTACTTAGAAAATGTATATGTTTAGCTAATCCCCTCTAACTTGACTTGCTGGAAAATTAGGCAAAGGATGATAGAAAGAAAGAAGCAGGAAAGAAAGGGGTGAAAAGAGGATACAAGAGAGGTTCTGTAGCAATGAGCCTAATTGGACTTATAGCTGTGTGGCAAAGCCAACACCCCACTGGCTATTTTGTGGCAAGATTGGTAGCCATGTAAGCCCCCCACGCCTCTTTGGTCATGGTAGTAGCGTTCCAACTCGCTCGCCCCCACCCCCCACTGGGGAGGGAATCAGAGTGGTTTCATGAGGGTTCGTCAGAGTCCAGGTACATGTTGAGTGACTTCCACATCCCCCTGGTTGCTGGTCTCCAGGGTGAGTTCTGTAGTGCAATGTTATCTGCACCTCTGAGGTGCATCACCCAGTTGACCCAACCTTTGTATGAGTTCTTAGTTGTGTCTTTCCAATTGGTCAGGACCATTTTTACTGCTGTGTCAGAAACAGGTCTAGTAGGTCTTTGTCATGCTCTGATCTTAGTCCTGTGGTCATGAATGCGGTGGCGAGGGATGAAAATTCAGCTGTTAGTGTGCCGCCCAGTACTTTATTTATGAATCAAAGATTTTCTCCCAGAACGTTTTGAGTGTTGGGCAATAGAAAATAAGATGTGCTAGGTCCCCCTTTTCCTTGCTACAGGTCCAGCATAGATCATCTTCCCTGAGGCCTAGTGAGAAAAAATGAGCAGGGGTACAGAGAGCCTTATGGAGTAGCCAGAATTGTGTTTGTGATAGTACCGGGGAGATTTTATTACTTGAGGCAGAGGTCCCTAATATAGCCAGTTCTTGCACATAAAGTGAGTTATTGCTTTGTTTTACCCAATAGTTAGTTGTCTTATTGTTATACATACTTTTTAACTGTTTTAAGCGTATTAATGTAACCCCTCCTTTTCTGTATTGTTACTTTTATGATTTTTTATTAATCGAATAAAGTGGTACTGAATTGAAATTGAATTGTCTTATTGTTATGTTTGGTGGAGTTTTTGGGCGTAGAAGTTTGTAGACATGTGATACCTGGTGACCTAGTCTGTTGATTTTTGCCATGTACTGTGGAATTGAAGGTTTGGTGAGCGTTAGTTTGGCTTTGGATAGGGCTGTTTTGATTTTCAGAAAGTTGTGGAATTCAATGTCTGTTAGGTTATGTCTAGATTTCATTACGGCAAACGTGGTGGGATATCCCCCTTCTTCTAGTTGGTCTGGATGGGAAATGCCTCTCTCTTTCCATGTGTCGCGAGCTATGCATTTTGCCTTGTATCTGACCTTGCTATTGGCCCAGAGTGACTCCAGCTTAGAGCCCTTTATGCTGTTCTCCATTTTCTTATCAACAGCTGTATTGGCTGAATATGTTAACCACATTGATGTCAGATGCCAGATGCATTGGTCTCTGCCCTTGTTGCCCTCTGTTTTGCATATTCGTTATTGAACCCCTTTCCATTCCATGAGCATATCCCACCACTGTTGAAAGTTCAATGGATACTGTTTAAAACAATTTTAACAAATGCGCAAATATGCAGAAACTAGGGGTGGCTCCTTCGTAATGGCAGAGGAGCGTCACCCTACTCATCAGAGTCAGTGACAGAAAAATAAAATGATAATGAAAAAATACCATTTTATTTTTCTGTGATTGGCATGCATGTATGGCGGGTGGGGCTGTGCCACGACGATCGGGTGAAGAGCACTTAGAAGTGCATATGTAAGTTTGGCCGGTTATCCTAGGCCGGCCAAACATGCACACTTCGATTTCTTCATTTGTTATCCTATCACTGCTCAATTACATAGTTGGAAATCAGGGAAAATCCAGACCCTTCGTCCAAAGGCAATTTGACTAATTTGTTTGCCCTACGAGACTGTCTTATCACATGATAAAACTGATCTAATTTGCAAAATAATACAAACAACTTGGGGGTATATTATCAAGAACGGCGTTAAAAATTATTGCCGGTTTAGCGGCAGAAAACTGCTATCAAAACGGCGATAATGGGCTTGATAATAAGCCCTTGAGATTTCCAATAGAAGTCCATGTTCTGATGTGAACATTGGCTTCTATTGGAATTCTCCAGGGCATGTTATCAAGCCCATTATCGCTGCTTTAGCAGCATTTTTCTGCCGCTAACCCGACAATAATTTTAACGCCATTCTTGATAATATGCCCCTAAGATTGGAATATAAAGTAACAAATATAAAAAACAAAATGTGGCTAAAGCTACCATTTCCGCTGTCCAAGGGGGCTATTAGAAAGACCAATGTCAAGTTTTCATCATGATGACACACAGCCAGAAAATGGGTTCATAGTTAATGCAACACATACTTCGGATGTCAGTGCTAATAAATAGCCCTAGATGTGTAGCAAATAGAACTACCTACAGATTAGCAATCAATGGGTTGTTAAGTATGATATTCAATATTTTGGTTGTTTTAATGTAGTAACAAGATATACCCCAAAAAACGTAGCCTCTCTTTCAAGTTGAGTGACAGATATATACTTTCAGTTTACATTGCCACATCTTCTATAGGAGAGAATGGGTAATCTCAATTTAATTGACAGTCAGCAAATCGAGGGACTCCATAGCCTGCAGACATTAGAATTCAGGTAGGTCACTTCAGGCGAGTACACCCGGTTATATAAATATGTTCCGACATAGTTCCCTGGAGTTTGATACAAAGGTAAATGTGCCAAACTTAGATACTAAAACCTAGACAAGCCATAACTATCCAGAGATACTACAAGGAGATCCTGTCTAAGTATTCTCAGCTTGAAGAATGATATCACCTCCCTGATCTAGGATGTTAGCACAACAACCAATGTGATAGATATAAGACATTTGGTTATTATTTGAGAGGTGTGAGAGCCCCAATCAAGTCATAAACACAATCCTTGTTAGAGTGAAAACAAAAGTCATACATAGAACTGTGCTTAACCCTCTGATAGCTCGGCACAAAAGAAAGCAATGTGTAAAGTATTTATGCAGCACTCAAACAGTAATAAAGTGAACAATCCAACCCAAGAAAAATCTCAATTTAAAAAGTAGAGTAAAATGTAATAGATAAATGACACCAACATTACAAAAAAATCCAATTGGTACAGCCAGAGTTATAACTTTTTAATGTTTTAGGTGAAAATAGCACCCAAAAAAGGCAAAGCACACTTGCAATTATCTGGTTACTTTGGACTGGGGTAGTCATAAATTCAGGTGGAGGAATGATGCTGCAGCAAATACAAGCATGCCACTCCTCTACAACACATAATCAAAATATTTTGTCTCAAAAATATTATAAATTGTAAAAAATATCTAAGAATAAGTTCCCATATCAAGTCTATTGATAGCCCTCTAAAAAACAAAAAATGATTAAAAAAGGACATGAGAAATTAAAAACGAGATATAAAAATAACAATAAAACAAAAGAATTCCAGCACATTTTCTTTAAAAAAAAAAAATATATATATATATATATATATTAATATTGGCAACTCAAGAAGGGAAATTTGTTGCTATCTGTAACATGCAAGCAGCACAGAAAACAAAATAAAGGTTATCAAAAATAGTATCACTACGTCTGGCCACATTGCAAACCCCAAATACACAATAATTATTGAACAATCACCCCATCTACATCCTACAATAATTAATCTACACATGCTCTAATGTGCTACAAACATACACTAACTGATACATGTATGAAAAGTTACACTTAAAATGATCAAACCTAACTAAACTATTTATGAATAGCCCAAAGTGGTAAAGTTACTTTAAAATGGAAGAGTAAATGTAGTAGCAGCAAATTTAAGTATGGAGATTTACCTTCATGCACAAGCTCCTATATCTTCCTGTGAACCGTTTTCTACAGTTGTAAATTGATCATTGAAGCTTAAACGCACAGATATAAGTGTCACCTACTTTTGTGTTTTCCTACTCATTTTCATTAGTTTTAGGTTTCAATGATTAGTTGCTTTGGGAAATCCAGACCATAAGCAAGCAACACAAGTTAATATATATCGGCAGATAAAATAGCTCTTTGTGAGCTTCAACATTTTTTTTTAGAAATCATTTTGCCCTTATTATAGCTTTGCTTTACTTCAATGAGGTCCCTTTCAGTTATGTCATCAGGGACAAGTATCACGTGATGTCACGTCTGTGATATCATCGGAGTCACATATAACTTTCTGTCACTTCCTGTGATGCAGCAAAATACAAGTAGTATGATGTCCTGGATTTTGACTGGATGTTAAGTAGGCAGGAGTTTAGGCAAGAACCTATTTTTCACATTAATATGATATTTTAACTTGTATTTAGAGGAGGCTAGATTACATCATTCAAAATGAAAGTCACTAGCGTCCCATATTCAGGTCTCTACTTTTTTTGTGTATTTTGTGGTGCCGAGAGAGGTTATTGCAGACGCTTGCTAAAGGTGTTTTTGGCTTAGATATTATTTAGTGTAGATTGAGGGATTTTTTCGTTTCTTTGCTTAAATGTATGGGTCAATGAAGAAGTTGAACGTATTCATCAAGATCAGCGCATTCCTTGCACAAGTCTTGGCTTGAAGATTACTTCTCAGGTCATTACTGGCAGGCATTTGTGAGGACTTGTCTCACATAATATATGTAATGGAATTACCCGAAATGCAAAACATTTTTGGTTGTGCTTATCTGTTGGAAATAGGGAGCCACATGTGCAAAGAGCACGAGCCACGTTTGTCGGTCACTTCAAGTCACTGATCAATAAATAAGAGAAGTAACATCATTTTTACGTGGATTAATCATGGCTCAATTGCTTTGGAATGTTCTATTTAAGTGAGCAAAGACTTTCTGCTCACTGTGACCTTTCATCCCTTAACTGTTTTATCCAGCATGATGGACTATAATACAAGCAGCATCACTTGTGATGTCATTGAAGTGGCAGAGCAAGTGCTGGTGCTATCTGCTGTGCCATTGGCTTTACCATCGAGTGCTTTGTCACTTATGATACTTCTGACATTTTTAGGATCGACATCAACTGTTTGTACTGTTTTGGTGGTATAAAGCATGTCGATGCTTTTGTTATAACTCATGTCGCGAAAGCATTTTTCACATACATTTCCTATGCGTTGTGCAAATATACGACAACATATTTCAGCAAATGGACTAGGGAGGTAGCCTGAACAGGAATTTATTTTATAAAATGTGTCTTTGCTTATGATTGTACCTACGTTTTTAATATTTCAGATCTTTGTAAGATTCTTTAGTTTACATCGCCGGTTGTATTTTATTTCCTTCTTTCACTTCCCTCTAGTTGAATTAAGGACATTGCTAAGTAAAACCCCCAGAGCAGATGATTATAGGTTTGACCTTTTGAGATTCCGTGCATTTCCCACTTAATCAGGGCTGGAATGAATTGCTGCTAAAGGGGATCCATGGCATCCCTGTGGGATAACAGAAGCCACGGAAAGATAATGAGTCTTCTTTACTTCTTTTCCCATTCTGCGTCCTATCCCGGCTTAATAAAAGCTCTAAGCGGGGCTACACAGCTGCAACAAGGCAGCGGCATTGCTACAGAAAAAAAGAAAACATAGATGTGAAATCGACATTTGGAGAAGGTCAAAATCAATTCATTTTCCCAGTTCAGATTGTTACCACGTGTTTTGTTAAAACAAGGCATAGCGACGTTTTATTTTTCAGCGTTCCTGATTTGGACATAGTAATTGGGTTGCCATGGCCTCAGCAGCATTGAAAACAATAGTCCAATGTCTATCTGATCTTGTTAAAGTAACATGGTGGGATCTAATAGATTGCTTCAGTTTGGACACTGATACATTCATCAGCCAAAGTCTGTTTTTCCTTTTCATATATGTCTCTCAAGCATCCATGAAACTGAACAGCATAATAGATGTAATTAGATTGACTGTAATGGGACCGAGTGAAGCAAGCAATGAAACTCCCTCTGAGGAAGCAGAAGCAATCAGTGCATTTGGTCCCCAGGACTAAAACAGCTTTTAACAAGGTTTGGGGCTGAGGGATTGTCAGTCTGGGCTGTAGTGCTTTCCCGTGAGACTTTTTCTTACAGGGAATGCAAATCTCCACTTACTGGGGCTGCAGAATGTCAAAAAACATTAGATTCTTTATTGCACACATAATGAATCAAGCTCTAGCTGGTAATACATTTTGCGAGTCAGTAAATCAATTCTTACCAAGTGTTCTAAAATCAGAAAGTGTATTTCATGTGTACTTTGAATCTATTATTTGTGCAGTTTACCTGGAGTCACATACAGTGCAATGCACTGTCCAGAAACTCTAGCTGCACGTGGGAAGGCTGAAATATACTGAGAGGTTTTACAGACAGGGGTGGCATAGAAGCGTCATAGTATGCGCACAACGTGCCTTTCAGTCCTCCCAAACTCCCCTCCCTTTCCTCCCCACTGTGCCTAAGAACTCTTAGATTCAGGGTATGTTGTCCAGGGTATAGCCTTTTATTCACATTAAACAAGGTAATTCAAACTACAAACCAATACGAAAGTACATGTATCCTACTTGTATATATAGGACATATTTACAACATCACATTGTAGTGGCATCAACATGTTAAAGGCAGTAAGGCAACTAGGTACAACATTAAACTTGAACTTGGCCTACTCGGCCCACTAAACACCCACTCTGCTGTGCACATTGTGCCAGCAGCCCCCAACGTTCTACAGTAAACTATTGCACTGCTTGAAATCCTAGCGCACCGGCCCACTGGGGTACCTGAATAATGGCAGTCTCCCCAAGGTTCTAATCAGTCCATATGTTGTGGGTTAGGGCAAGAGAGTCCAGGACCACCAGCAGGTCAGTCCCCCCTCCACGCCTACCCGTTGTACACGCCAATACTACCCCCTCCTGGGGTCCATCCAGTCGCTAAAACTCCATTGTTGTTCATCCCCATTTGTTGTTTACTGTCAGTGCTCTGCAAGGGCCTCGCTCTTCTGCCGGGTGGGTGGGTGGTCAATGACATACCAATGCTGCTTGCTTGAGATGCAAGGGGACCAAGAGGCCGGAAACCCTGGTGCGCAGTCTTAAATGGCCATCCAGGTTCCTATTGTGCCCCCGATGATGTCACCGACCTGATCTCTTTGCTCAACCCCCTTTTGGTCCCGGAGTAGCTCAGGCCCATGGCACAACTAAGGGCGCTCCTCCCCTAGGCGCGGGGGGCACCTGTTCATAGTACGTGCACAACGTGCCATTCATTCCTCCCAAACTCCCCTCACCTTTCCCTCCCGCTGTGCCCAAGGACTCTTAGATTCAGGCTATCTTGTCCAAGGCGTAGCCTTTTATTCACTTCAAACAAGGAAATTCAAAACCACAAACCAATGCGAAAGTACAAGTATCCTATTTGAATATATAGGAAATATTTACAACATCACACTTTAGTGGCATCAACAAGTCAAAGGCAGTAAAGCAAATAGGCACAACATTAAACTTGAACTTGATCTTGAACTTTCCCTTCTCGGCCCACCAAGCACCCACTCTGCTGCGCACATTGTGCCAGCAGGCCCCAATGTTCTACAGTAAACTGTTGCACTACTTGAAATCCAGGGCACCGCCTACCACACTGACCCACCAGGATACCTGAACAAGGCAGTCTCCCCAAGGTTCTAATCAGTCCATACTTTGTGGGTTAGGACAGGAGAGTCCAGAACCACAAGCAGTTCAGTCCCCCCTCCCCACCTACCCGTTGTACACACCAATCCTACCACCTCCTGGGGTCCATCCAGTTGCTGAACCTCCATTGTTGTGCATCCCCATTTGTTGTTAACTGTCAGTGCTCTGCACAGGGTGAGAAGGTCCCTGGTGCCCTCGCCCTCCCCCACCCCAGCGCTGGCTGTGCTTCGCAATTGCCCACAGTATAGTCTGGATAAAAAGCTATTGCCCTTTGCCCGACAGATGCACACCGTCCTGATGGAACAGCTCCCTTTTCCCTAGCTGGAGCAAGTTGTGCCCAATTGTGCCCATGGTGAAACCTGCTAAGATTTTTTTGATTGAATGGTTCAGCTTCTATATCAACTCGTTCATGGCCCTAACCGGAGTGCCCAGCCCATACCGCCCATGGTATTACTACCGACCACAGCATTGGTGTTGTCGGTAAGTATTTTCAAATCCATGGCATGCCAGCATGAATGACCAAAATGACCGTGGTGGGGACTATTTTTGATTCTATTTCTTGATCAAGCCGCCCAAACAGATCCTGCAATCGTAGCCCCCGCACCCAATGATGTGCAAACCCCGCGTCCCACTCGGCCTTCGCCAGACTGGAACTGCAGAATTGCTGCTCTGAGAATAAAGAAATGCCCGCACCAACATACATGTACTGGCCTGCGCTCATCAGCTGAAAGAGAGGGAGAATTGCTGTCATGACCATGACTGGCGGCCCCTGGGCATCATTCCTCCATTTACACCACATTTGGCTGCATGTGCCTCTCAAAACATGCTGATCGCCATCGACCCACCCTTTTGATTGCCTCTGCTGCCAGGCCCATAGCTGCTGCTGTGGTGGCCGCCCCTATGCGAATGAATTGGAGCTAAACTGCACTGACTTCTCACCCAGGTGGGCCAGCACCTGCCTACACACCTGAGTGAACTGGTATTGCGTCATTGGTGCCCCATCCCTGTGTACTAGAAGCTTGGTTGAGGCCACCACTGGGAGTTCCCTGAGGAAATCCCTTGCCAATGCCACTGGACAATACGCAATGCTGGGTACCGCATTTAATTTCACCCATGCGCCTTTCCTTATCGGGTCTATCTTTGACCTCCTGACCCTAAGATGGATCGCCCCAACCTCCAGGAGGACATCTGTCATGTCTAGCCCCCCTTCTCCTTTCTTTGAGGATGCCACCAACTCTCAGATGCGCAGGGCCCCTAAAAAGGCAAAGTGTGTAAGCAAGGCTGAATAGCTTTACCTCATATTTGGCCTGCAAACCTGCTGCAAGACCGCTAAAATCCTCCCCAACCTCTCCATGTTTATAGGTTGTCTGTTGTCCTCCTTCCGTACCCTAAAGTCCTTGATGGGATCCCTGACCCCTTTTAACCCAGCAAAGAAGGCAATGGCAAACAGTTGCCTGCGCACTAGCGTCAAATCTTTCCCCCGTCCCTTTGACCCATGGGAAAACCCAGTACTCCTCCCGGGGTGAACCTTTATGTTTCATTCTCTGATCTGATCAATGCATCGTACACCCCCCAAGCCTTCTCGTACATACATTTTGTCTTATGTGCCAGCGCTGCTGCAATTAGGTCTGTGGCAATGGGGCACCAACCTCCACAACTCCTCTGGGAACTACGCCACCACTTTGTCCGCTTGCAGCCACCGTGCTCTGAACTCTGCCAACTTAGAACAAGACAAATTGTCAGCAACTGCATTATCCACCTCGGTTCATGTTTGGCAGAAAAATGCACGTAATGCAAGAGACATAAGCAAATAAGAGTCTTCAGCAGCCGCAACACCCAAAGGCATTTTGCGCTTGGATTATTGATTGCCATGACCGCTGACATGCTGTCTGAGCAAATAATTATCCTGCTGTTGGCTACTGATGCACCCCAAATGCATAGGGCAACAATGATGGGAAACATTTCTAGAAAGGTAACATTGTGTGTGATCCCAGATGCAATCCATTCCCCTGGCCAATGCTGCATGCACCATCAAGAGCACAACGCTGCCCCAAACCCAATGCTGCCCACTGCATCTCTGTAGAGGGCTTCCTCCTTGCTGTTCCATGCTGGTTGCTGCCACAATGGTGTCCTATTAAGATTATCTAGGAACCCCTTCCATGTCTCTAAGTCCTCTCTGACCTCTACAGACAATCTTGTGTGGTGGTGCTTTGCCCGCAGGCCGGTCATTGCTCATGCGATGTTCTTTGAAAAAACTCTTCTCTTCTGTATCACTCTCAAGGCGAAGTTCAATTACCCTACCAAGACCCGCAGCTGATGTAGCGTAACCTTACTGACTGTTAAACAGGTGTTAACCGCATCCTAGAACGCCCTCACCTTCTCTTGAGGAAACCTACACTCCCCTATCACTGAGTTTGACTCAAAACCCAGGAAAGACAAGCATGTCATGGGGCCTTCCATCTTGTCCTCAGCCTAAGGTATCCCCAAAGCCTATTCCAGCTGCTGGAAGCCCTGCAGAGCCCCCCTACATACCTGGGTTGCCTGGGGAAGCCATGAACAGAAAATCATCTAAGTAATACACTACATCATCTGATGACACCAAATCCCTCACCGCCCACTCCAGAAATCTGCTGAATGTCTCAAATACCGACCACGCTAAGGAATACCCATGTCATGCACAAGTCGAGTAAGTTCTGACCCTCAAAAGTGAAACCTAGAAAGCGAGTTTCCTGTAGTTGCATGGGTAGAAGGCGGAAGCCCGTCTCTATGTCTGACTTGGCCATCAGGCCCCCCTGCCTATCTCTGCAGTTTTGCAATGGCTTCATCAAAGGTGGTATACCGCACTGTGCATAGTTTCTGGTCCCACCCATCATTTACTGATAAAGCAGTGGGGTAAGAGAGGTTGTGAATCAAGCAGAATTTGCCTGGCTATTTCCTTGGGACCTGCCCCAGGGGCAAATAAACTAAGGACGCGCATGGTGGAGAACTAAATGGACCCGCCCCCTCCCCGCACACACCTCCTTCATAATCATGTCCCCCACCAGCTCAAGCTGTAGCAGGACTGACAATTGATGGGTGGAACTGGTGTACAGGGTGTGTGGGAAGGAATGCGGATCCAGTCCATGAAACCTTAGTAGAGCCTGTGTGCGTCATATGCTATTTTTATATTTGCTGAGAAGATGAGTGAGAACGTGAAGGCGGATTGGTGAAGGGAGCTGGCTAGCATTAAGTGGACTGTCGACCCTTAGGGGTTGTTTGTTCTCTCTGCTTCCCATGCTTTTAAAACATTTATACTCTGGATGGCCTTGCCCCCGCAGAAGGAACAAATGTGTTTAAACTTACATGCTGCCCCCTTGATAGATTCCTTCTTGTTGCACTGCCAGCAGGCTAGTTTTTTGTGTCCCATGCGTCTGTCAAAATGAAAGGACTGAGCCGCCTTCCCCGTTATCTGAAACATATTGAACTTTGTGTGCCAAATATTGATCTCCCTCTGGTCCCACGCTATTTCTCGCCTAACTGCTTTCAACTGCCTAAACTTGATGTCGTAGTGTAGCCTTGCTGACCCTTGAAATGAAACAATTTACCTTGCGCATGCTGCATCGCCAACTCGGCGATGCAGCGCGCTCAAGGTAAATTGATTTATTTATTTAATTACTTACCTTACTCCTGTCCATCGTATGTTGGACTCGACTACCCCACCACCCTGCTCCGCCCCACAGCACTCCCTCTGCAAGCCACCACTGCAAAACATAGTATAACACGAACACCATGTTGTCACCTTGCTAGCTACACTACATTAAGTATAATTCATGCCTCCCCATGCACTGCTTATCCCTTTTTTAATTTTCATCAGTTATAGCATGTTAAATTATAGCATTTGTAACAAGACAAATGACATCTTAAATTACGTAATGTATTAGAGCACTGTGTATGGTAGTGGGCAGCCGTACGAACACAACGGGTTCAAAACCCCAAGTTTGAATGCCCCCCTGCCCCGCTTACTTCGTTTTCTTTTTTTTGCAGAGTCGTGGATCTGTGGTTCCCTGAGAATTTACACAGAAGCCTCGCTAAGAGTTGCAGAAAAAACAAGTATTTTGACTGCAATAGGTCTTGCATTACTAAAAAAGTTTGAGCTAACGGCGTTGCATTATTATTAGCAATGCTAATAGCTCAAACTTTTAGTAATGCGAGACCTATTGCATTGCAAATGCTTGTTAACCTATTGACTTTGCCAAGATTTCAGCCCAAAAAAGAGCATAATTACGACCTATGCTCATGTGCTGGTAAACGTCATGGCATGATGGTGCCCAACGTAATGCATTATACATGTATATGTATGCCACACATACAGCATGACTCTGGGCATCATTTTTGTTTGTTTTTTTATTTATGATTTTCAACATGGCAGATGCCACTCAGAGCGATAAATAGTAAATACATATGCAAAAGGACTTTTTAATAACGGAGTGGCCTGACAGTAAATGGCACCCTCTGTTCAAACCCCAAAAATTAAAACCCAACTCTCCCTTTTCAAAAAAAATAATAAAAGACAGAAAACTGAGGAAGGAAGAAGATAGCAATGGATGAAAGGGTGGGGGACTGAACACTGGGGGAGACAGGCCCAATGGGGAGTGGGCACAGGAGTGACAGAGGAGAAGGAAATTTGAATAAAATAAAAACAAGCTGAGTTGGGAGAAGCACTGATTTCTCAAATCTTGCTGAAAGGATTCACACTAAAACACAAAAATCATACTTACTGGGCAAAGATCTAGACTACTGCCAAATTTGATGTAATTCTGTTCTGCGATTTTTTCTGAATCGCTGTTCAAACTTGCTCTGAACATTTGGACGTGGAAAATGCATTTTGGGACCCTCTTTTTTCTTCACCAAGCTTGATGGATCATCTTGGCTGGTAAAGCGGGTGCCGCCATGGTGAAATAATAAACAGCGTAAGGAACACTAATAGGAAATAAAGTAAACAAGTAGTCTTCAAAGAATACATAACACTTATAAGTGTAGGGAAACTGTATTTGACCAGTGCTCCTCGCCTAAAACCGGAAGTGATGTATCGGAGTGCTAACCAATAAGGAACCAGGAAATAAATGCGATGCAGTAGTGAACCAATTGCAAGCAGCAGGCGGTATTACACTCTGTATAGCGATTCCAGCAGGTCTTGCATACAGCGCATGTGCGCTGCCGCTTAATGTAAAAACAGGGAGTCAGAATACTGCTACCCTGCACACCTTTATGTTTTTTTTTATTTCCTATGACACAGGGACAGAGTCCCGGAGTCACAAAGTGGTGGTGGCAACTTTTTTTTCAGGTTGTAGTCACTCAATCGGTTCGCATAATTTGCGCTTGTGAAACAGCAAATCCTAGTGGATTTTCCATAAATGTAAAGAGGCATGAAATTTTCATTAATTGTTGAACTCTGATTTCTCAAATATTGCTGAAAGGATTCACACTAAAACACAAAAATCATACTTACTGGGCAAAGATCTAGACTACTGCCAAATTTGATGTAATTCTGTTCCGCGATTTTTTCTGAATCGCTGTTCAAACTTGCTATGAACATTTGGACGTGGAAAATGCATTGTGGGACCCTCTGTTTTCTTCACCAAGCTTGATGGATCATCTTGAAACTTTCCAGGAAGCAACTGAGGTGATTGGGACTTTTTTGGAATGTTTAGTGAAGATTCATAAAACTGCACCAAAGATATTAGCAAACCAAAAATTATATTTCCTATTGAAATGTGGTCCTAACTGTAACTACCCAGTAGTGACCGCCACTGGGTAAATGGTATATATATTCCAGTGGTAGCACCTCCCCTAAGGCAGAGGAGCATTGTCCCGCTGCTCTCATTGCAGTTTAATGAGGAAAAATAAAATGATAATAACGCAAATTTATTATCATTTTAATTTTCCTATTGCAGTGTCTCCGTTTGTTTCAAGTGTGCGGGGCTGGCTAGAGCACTGCAGGGGGGGAGTGGTCACACTTAGCTCACATGGCTGTCTTGGGCCAGCCAAACAATCATGCACACTTAACATGTTCTCACTGACTGTATTGTACAACCTGGGTGGAGAACATTCACAGCCTCCCACTCTCTGTCTAAGTGCGGAACTATAGCACAATGCTGCTGTAAGGCAGCGTTGTGATTGGCTATGGGATTCTGGAAGCCTGTGTGCTTCTGGAACTCTAGACAGCAAGAAGAAAAAGAAGAACAGAGGAGAGACGGCGGCTGGCTGTATCCAGCAAAGTGCTTCTCTCTGTTTTTTTCATTCCCCCCGCCTTTGCCACCACCCCCGTTCGGTAGAAGCCACCACTGATATATTCACTGGAGAAAAAAAAAAGATAAAGTGATGTTATAGGTAGCTGAAAATGTCAGTATAAACATAATATATTAAACTAAAAAAAAAGCCACTGAGATGTAACAGTTATCGTTATTCCAAGAAATTCTAACTCCCACCTCGCCATTAACAGTGTTGGCATCAAGGATGTCAGTTCAATTGTTATCAGTGACCTTATCAATGATGTCATAGAACATATTATGAGTTTCGTAATATGGGAGGTCATATGCAGTACTTGGTGAGGGCACAAGAGTGACTAGTTGTTATGAGACGTGGATTCATGTGTTTAATGTCTCAAGAATTAGAAAAAATGGTTAGGGGTTCTGTCCACATTACCCTCCCGTACCTGAGCAGGAGACATCCAAGGATGAAAAAGTAGCAACAAAAAGGTACTAAAGGGATAAATCTACTTTTATTCTCAAACAAGAAACAATGAATTTTCTTGTGATATGCGAATTATACGCAGTATAAGTATATGTAAATTCATAAACACATATATGAGCAAACAGCCAGAGAGGCACAATATCACAAAATGATACAATCTATATACAACACATCACATCTACAATATGTACAAATCCACAAAACACTATACAATACCAAACATATTTCTCAGTACCCTAGAGAAAACAAGAATTATATACACCAATTTACATATGTATCTCCTCTCAATTTGGACTGGAGTATACAACAAAATGGTAGTCCCAAACAAAGAAGAAGCACCAGGGGGGTAACTTATCAACCCAGCATAGATTTGTGTTGGTGTGCCTTGGAAAAAAAATCCAATCTTCCTTAAATTTTTACAAGGGACTCCGTTCAGAACATAAGGTGTCGACGCAGTCGCGGTCGCGTTTCAGCCAGAAGATATAGGCTTCATCAGGACATGGGTACTCTAATAACAACAAATACATATATTTACTCTATCTACATAGACAAAAAGAAAAACACAATTTACAACTGCTAGAATACAATAACTTAGTCTCCCCCACATGTGGAAATGCAGTGTCAATGGGTGATTCAATCATGGAAAGTGAGAAACAATAACACCAATAAATGAAAATAATAAAAGATCAATCTTCAAAGAAACTATCAAAAAAGACCCCAGCCACACCTTCACGTGAACAACTCTAGTGTGCAACGAAAAATAAATAATAAATGCTAGTGCTAATCCAGCGAATCACCTTATGCCCCAGATTAACAGTGCATATAAATGCCAAATACTATCAACACTCAGTACGTGTCCAAAGAAAAGTACCTATTCTTTAAAGGCCCCGGTCAGACCTCGGGCTGGTAACATCCGCCCCCCACCACGACCACAGGAGTGGGTGGGATGGCGACCACCGTCTATACTCAATTCCAATGTACTCTGCAAGAGGGAGACATATACAGAGGCAATCAATCCATCCCAGAAGGGGAAAAAAAACGGGGAGACATCATTTTCCCACTGCCTTAACTGACAACATGCTTTCTCAAATACAGCAAGGCACACCTACCTTGAATCTTCGAGATGTACACCCAGGTAGAAAAACACTTTTTAGAAATGGCTCGGGTCACGCAATCTTCCTATAGTCGTGTCATGGCCCCAGAAAGAAAGAAAAGACAGGAACAACACACCATCAATCACTAGGCCCTTTTTCCACATGTCGCCTCCAACAATCTCCTCATGGCGCTAAATTCAAGTCATCAAACGTGGCATAGTGCCGGTCCCCGGTGATTCAAAAACCGAAAGGTACTGGCCACTATAAATCCCCATCTGTACATCCATACCCTACTTAGAGAGTTTCCTTGTTAAAGGTAGCGTATTGGCCTAATTAAGACTCCTAAATAAACAAATACAGCCTCTCGCGGTAGAAGAACAGTCAGGGCATAGCCTATCCTTCACTCCGCTGTCGTCGGCACCAACCCCCCTCAATATTCTGCTCTACTCAAATATGAAGGGGACTTCGCTGTCCGTACTACGCGCTCACATAAAAATGCGGCGAACCATGGTAAAAATACCTTCAATTTCTCCTCCGGGGCCGTGGCTCGTGCACTCAATATTCAATATTCGCTCCAGCGCCTCTCCAGTTGAACTCCAAAGCATCCGGGTCGGCTGACATCGCGCATTCTAAATATGCGTGTCATACGTCAGACTGAGCGCCCACCCATGGGAAACACAAACAACGGACTATCTATCCAGAGTGTTACCGGTACTGATCCATCGGCGCTCGAGCAAACCACCCACTCGCAGTATTCCCAGTCACTGCCCAACGCCACATTGACCATAGAAAGAAGAAATTGCAAAAAAACACAAATAAAGTGAAAACAAATAAAGGAAAAGGCAAAGAAATAAAACAAACCAAAAGAGCCAGAGGTCCCAAAGTGTCATCCACTAAATATCATACACCCATTGTAGCTCATGCCTTTCCACAATAGGGTTCCCATTCTAATTACGGTATCTTGACTCAACATCTCGGGCCCAACCCACAATGGAAGGACCAGTTACAAACAGGGTCCAGCAAGGTACAGATCCCTCATGATAAAGTTTAGCACAGCACAATAATTAGAAATGGTATAGGTAAAAACAGACCACATATGTACAATGTGTGCAACAATAACATATGTCCATATATTTCAATATTCAATATCTCACCTTCTCAAAATTCATACTCATTTCCAAAGAACACTTGGCTAAAGCGATGTACAGAGTAAAATCAACGATGATGTAGATCCAGGTTTTCAGATCAGTGCCCAAATTTCATCCCGCTCATTAAGTCCTTTATCGGAGGTGTGATACCTCTCTATTAGTCTTGCTTCTGTGCGGTTCAACTTGGTCTCTAATTCTGTTTTATTTTTCGCCATGATGGTAACTAGCACTGCCCAAGTCAACTCTTCATGTCTCAAGAGACTTGGAGCTGAGGCTGAAATCCTATGAGTGTTTGAGCTGACAAGTACTGGCCTGACAGGATGTAGACTTGGTTGGCCCGATTCACAGAACTAACTTACTACAAAATCCTAAACTTACTACAATTTTGGTATTCACAGAAGGCACTTACTCATTTTGGTATTCACAGAAGGTACTTACTCATTTTGATATTCACAGAATGCATTTAGTCATTTTGGTATTCACAGAATGCTCTTACTCAGACTAACTTGATGTCTGCACTCGGGCTGGAGATTCCGGACCGCTGGTGGAGATTCCGGCCCGGAGGTGGAGATTCCGGCCCAATGGTGGCAATTCCGGTCCGATGATGAAGATTCCAGCCCGATGGTGGAGATTCCGGCCTGGAGGTGGAGATTACGGCCCAATGGTGGAGATTCCGGCCCGATGGTGGAGATTCCGGCTGGTGGTGGAGATTCCAGCCGGTGGCGAAGATTCCGCCACCGGCTGAAATCTCCACAACTGGGCTGGAATCTCCACCTCCGGGCTAGAATCTGCATCACCGAGCCGGAATCTCCACCTCCGGGGCGGAATCTCCACCACCGGGCCGGAATCACCGGCCCGAGTGCCAACATAAAGTTAGTATGAGTAAGTGCATTCTGTAAATACCAACATGAGTAAGTGCATTCTGTGAATACTAAGATTAGTAAGTGCCTTCTGTAAATACCAAAATGAGTAAGTGCCTTCTGTGAATACCAAAATGAGTAAGTGCCTTCCGTGAATACCAAAATGGTAGTAAGTTTAGGATTTTGTAGTAAGTTAGTTCCTGTGAATCGGGCCCATACAGATTTATTGTGCACTGTTGCTGGCTGTTTATATACACTTCACAGGTTTGTGTCTCTCTGACTCACTGCTCCTCCTGGAAATGTCTGGGAACCTTCTGTAAGGACAAAAATGTTACTATTTGATTCAACACTGACGAACACTATTGTTAGACCTGTCATCCTTATGGTGGCCTGCCCCCACATTTTTTCCTGCTTACCTTCACTTTTTGCTGTGTCCTTTTTGTTGCCTTTAGGACTCATAGCACTCTCACTGCTAACCATAGCTGGCTAGGCTGCTAGTGGTGGCTGTTGAGGTGGTCAACCCTGAGGTTAATACATCATTAATTTGTCCCTTCAGACTGCCACAATCCCCCTGGAGTGGAAACAGGCCAAACTGCTGCCACTATTGAAATAAACGTCTTGGACCCTTTCTACACTAACTAGCTACCGACATATCTCCCTTCTCTCAGCGGTGGCAAAAGTATGTGAGAAAGCAGTCTATAAACAACTCGCCAACTTTGTTGAGACACCTGGCACTCTCCACCCTGCCAAATCGGGATTCAGGGCCTCTTATAGCGCAGAGACGGCGTCAGATGCTATAAGAAAATGCTTGGAAGCAGGCGGCAGAGCAGCTCTGATCTTATTGGATCTCTCTGCCACCTTTGATACGGTGCCCCACCGTCAACTTCTTGCCCGGCTGTCAAGAATTGGCATATCGGTTCTGGCTTGGGATTGGCTCAAATCATTTCTAGAGGATAGAACACAGCAGGTATGGCTCCCTCCGTTCTCCTCGGCCCCTAGAAAGGTGACCACAGGAGTACCGCAGGGCTCCACTCTAAGTACCCTTCTTTTTAATCCATATGTTACCCCCAGATCTACCTAGCAGAGAAGCTGGGAGCTAAGATTATAGCTTATGTAGATGATACACAACTCCTCTTCACGTGGAAGGAAAACGACTTTTCCAAGGATCAAGCTAAAAAGTGTCTTTCAGCCGTTTTTAAATGGCTTGCACTGGCTCAGCTCAAGTGCAATGAGGACAAGTCTTTCCCCCCACAATTTAGGGAGGCTCTTTGGCCTACAGAGTACCCTATGCCAAAATCTATTGCCAACCCGGTCAAGAATCTGGTGGTCTGGTTCAGTGAGGACCTCCGATTTTCTACGCAGATAAAAAAAACTTGCCAGTGTGTGCTTTGGCACATTGAAATCTCTCAAGAAGTTCCTTCCACTGCTACCCAGACAAGCCAAGGAAATGGTGACTTGTGCCCTTATTTTGTCTCGCATCGACTACTCCAACACACTGTATATTGACTTGCTGGCTACCAGCCGAAAAAATTGCAAACTATACAGAATGCCGCAGCAAGAGCTCTGCTCCGCATCAAAGGAAGAATGAGCAGAAAACATCTTCGGAACCTACATTGGCTTCCTATGGCTCAATGTGTCCAGTTTAAAGCCCTTATTCTTGCACATGGAGCTCTCCATGGATCTGGGATGCCCTATCTTAGCTGACACTTTGTGTTTTACGTCCCCCGAAGACAATTACGTTCTGCCACACAGCCGTCTAGCAGTGATACCCCACTTTCACCTTTCTCGAATGAGGGGCAGTTTATTATCTATTAAGGCAGCAGAGGCATGGAATTCACTTCCATATGAACTGCGGAATACACAAGACTCCAGGCTGTTTAAGAAGCAGCTAAAGACCCTGCCCTTCAACTAATCCTCAACCACTCTCCACTCCATCCTATTGGCAGTTGGCTTCTGCGCCGGGACACTCTTGAGTATCCGTGCGCACTATAAGTGCTAATAGCATAACATGCGGTACAAAAGGGGGTGGTGATGGACGGAGCATCCGAATCAATCAAACACTCACACCCAGTCAAAAGATCTGGGTTTAATCCATCACCGTTCTTTAGCCCACTCTGCCACCTCAGTTCAGACATGGCTATATGCAAATCAGTCTGACCCTGTGCCTCATGGGAACAGTCCAGCCCGAACTGCCAAGCCATGTCTTCCCTGGACCGGAAACAAGCTTCCGAGGACCGGTTTCTGGCATTCCAGCCGTCTTCAGCCCGGCTTGCTTGAATCCAGTGGCAAAGTGAGCAAGGGACTCACGTCTGAACATACCCTGCCACACTTATGGCGGCCAAAAGCGGTACAAAAGGGGGTGGTGATGGACGGAGCATCCGAATCAATCAAACACTCACACCCAGTCAAAAGATCTGGGTTTAATCCATCACCGTTCTTTAGCCCACTCTGCCACCCCAGTTCAGACATAGCATAACATGGCATAACATAATGTGCACATGCTCCTCCCCTAAAATACGGTGACATTGGAGTACACCAGAGTGGCAAATTTAATTTACCGGTAAGTTCCTTGTAAAGTGGTATACCATATACCCTGCGCCTGCTACAAGTGGGTCAGCAGCACTGGTTATGCTCCCACACAAGTAGCCTTTCACAACTGTCTCAGGCCTGCAAATTCAGGGCATATGTGCATGCAGTTTACTACCACATTGACGCAGCATTCAAAATCACTTGTCAAGCTTTAAACGTCCCTTTTATTACACATAGATCACCACTAAAGTTGGCCCTAGGCATCCCTAAGGGCATGGTGTTGTGTAACTAAAAGTTAGGACATGTACTTTTACGTTTTACATGTCCTGGTAGTGACAAACAGCTAAGTTTTTCACTACTGTGAGACATACTCCTTTCATAGCCTAGCATTGGGAATTCCTTAGAACATGTTTAAGCTATAATTCCTGATTAGAAAGTAGTCGCTAAATCATGTTTCATATCTTTGGAATACTAATGAGAAATCCTCTTTAGTGGTAAAGTTGGATTTCACATTACTGTTTTAGAAATGCCAATTTTAGAAAGTGGTTATTTCTCTGCTTTTAAATTAGTTCTGTGTGCCTGCAGCCTGTCTCCAATCCACGTCTGGGCTGGGTGATAACTCCACTTTGTGCATTTCCCCTAAACACCCACAAACACAGGAAGGGTGGGTGTGACAGGGGACTCATCTGCATTCATCTGATTTTTTGAAAACGTTCATGGGCAGGAAGGTGGAGGGGGAGCTGACACTTACATCTAATTAGGCCGTGTCCTGTCCCCATAGATAGATTGGCAGACAGGTCTGAGTTGAAAGGGAAACTTTTACACTTCAAGGAGCTGCTTTGAATTCACCCCCACTTCAAAGGCACATTAGGGTATTAGTGCTGGGGTTCTGACCCTTCCAAGGCAGTACACTATAGAACCTGTGAAAAACTCTGCCAGGAGTAAGGAAATCTGTGCTATCAGGATTGCCACTCTGCTTGACTGACTGTTCAAAGGAACTGCTTCACTGCTTTGCTGAGCTGCGCCTGCTGCCTGCTGATATCTGTCCTGCTGAGGATAAGGACGGGACCCCTCTCACTTGAACCCAGAGTGACTCCAAGGGCTTGCTGGCTTGCCTCCAGTTTTCTGGAGTCTCACAGTCATCAAAGTCTTTCTACAACCCTCCTGGTGCAGCTGGACTCTGCCATCTGATATGATATGATATAATAAAAGGAATTATAGAGCGCACGTACACCAGCGGTTTCTTGGCGCTTTCGAGGACGAGCAAAGACAGAGCAACGAGGAAGAGAAAGTTAGTTGTATGCTTGAGAGAATAGCCACTGAATAGCCATCTGTTAGTCCTACTCTTGCCTGGGGTGCCCCTTCCAGTCCTTGGCCTCAGAAGCAGGTTTTTGCAGCATTTTCTACATCGGCATTGATGCAGTAGTGGCTTTGCTCTAATCAGAACCAACGCATCACCCTTTAATGATGATGCAACTGTTGTTTGATGACAAAGGCTCTACAGATGGCACGTCTCGATGACAACAGAGTGCGCAGCTCGTCAATGACACAGTGTCTGCATTGTACAGGGGTTCATTAACAACGCTTTCATCAACTGCACAGAATGGTGCTGATGCTCGCCACCTTCTATGGGACTGATGACGTCTTCCTCGAATCCTCACCTTGAGTCCCCGACATTAATGCTTTGCTTCATAAAAGGTTCTTTGTTAGTGGGACCTGTCTGAGTCCTGTAGCCCGGCCTGCCTGCCATAGCAGTCAACCTGAACTTAGGATATACCCCGGTCTAGGTATTACCTCAGGTAACCCTTTAGGACTATCGATTTCTAAGCACTACTCTGGGTTTATTCTTTAAAATTTTCATAACAATTTATTGGATTTTTGAAATTTTTGTCTTGATTTTCTTATACAATTATTCTCTATCTTTCTAAACCTGTGTGGAGTCTTTTTGTGGTGTTTTGTTTATGTTTGTGTGTGTGTGTGTTACACATTTACTCTTTAGATAAGCCTGCCTGCTTTGTGCAAAGCTACCAGAGGCTGAGCACAGATTATCTTTTAGTGTGTATCTAGCTTACCCTGACTAGAATGGTGGTTCCTGGTTGGACATGGTGCATACCTCTGCCAACCAGAAACCCCTTTTTTAACAACTAGTTGCAGATGTTGATTTGCCTGAACTCCATCTCCTACCAATTAAATTTAAAAGACCTGACTCAGCTGGGCCCATAAAGTAATCCTGCTAAAATAAGTACCAGTAGGAATGGCAGAGGAGAATGATGGCTTATATCAGAGTATGAGTGTCGTATGCATCCTGATCCTGTGTGTGATAATGGAACTGTGCTGTTTGAATGGCAATACTTTTGTTCTTTTCTATGAAAATATGCAAGAACAGCATCCACTACAGTGCTGTCAGACTATGATAAGTTATGTATCGCTTTTACAGAGTGTTGATAAATATCCGATTACCACTCATTTGGCATTTCATACAAGACCTGAAGCATTTCTTCATTGGTTTACCCATCTGGGCTCCATGAAAATATTTGACAGCATATTTGATATCTTTTTTTAAGTTTAGAAAGCTTTATTGAATACATTAGGCAAAGTAAAACATCAGTACAACTATTAGATTGGTTAAAAATTGCAAGACAAAGAATATGAGAAAGTAGAATCCAAGACAGAATTTAAGGCAATACATATTACAAAAAGCATTTTTGGGGATTTTTTTGTTTAGGAAGGAGAACGAAAAAGAGAAAGGAGGAAAAAGAGAGGGGAGGAAAGAGACAGAGAGAAGAAGAAAGAAAGCAACATTTCACATACATTCAAAGTATAACAATTTGCAATATAGTGAATTTTCAAACATCATGTCTGGAAAGAAAATCAGTAAGTGGTAACCAAAACAAATCCTTCATGATTACTAAAGGTAAAGTGGTGGCATAAGCACACAATCAAGTCTGTTATGATGACATAGCAAGTTCCACCAAGTATAATATGAGATTTTAGAAGTGTCCTTCCAATTAGTTGTTATGATCTGAAAGGAAATAGCTATAAACAAATCTATAAACTTTCGTACATCGCTTTAAATATTCCAAAGAGGTGAGGAGACAGCCAAGAAAATATGTGCAATGTCAAAAGGTGTATTTGTATTTGTATTTAAAATATCATTAAGCTTAGACCATATACGAGACCAAAGGGATTTAACTAGTGAACAATAAAAAAACATATGAAGGAAACCACTATTAGCGCATATTTGATATCTTGATATAACCCAAGAGTCTAGTCAAATGAACATCAAAGTTCATTTATCAGAAAGAATACTCATAGAGTTTTCACGCTTAGGGTACACTGTATCTACAGAAATGGCACCCATGGCTAATCATTTCTAATGCAAGCCTTTCGAGCATCCTATCCTCAGATGTAAATAGAGAAGTAGTCTGGAACTAAGTAACCGCATTTTACCTTGAATGAGACATTGCCATGGATCCATTCAGCTTCTTGGCTAGGAAAAAAAACGAACTCTCACTCCTTTTATGTCAATGTCACCTAAACTCGGGGACACCTTTGCCTTTTGTGTTTATTCATGTAATAGGTGTGGTTCTTTTGAAACCTGCAGGTGTTACTTGGATATTTCTTGGGCGGTTATCTTTGGGAAAACTCTTAGAACAATATGCCTACAAATGTAAAAGGCAAAAGAGATGCCAGATCAACGTTTTGTCCATTCAGTTCCTAAATTCAGAATGTGAACAATGCTGTCCTAGCTGCATGCAGCATTGTCACACATACAGGGGCAAATTTACTAATCTTTCATGCAACGCAGGCCATCAGAAAAAGTTCCTTCACAGAGAAAGGGAAAGAGCAGAAATGCTCCATATTAACAAAGAGAAACATTTATACTCTTTCCTTGCGCTGCACCGTAGTGCAAGGGTATCTAAGTCACAGACAGGATAATTTTTTTCAGGAAAGGGCACCTTCTTGTACAAAAAAAAAATCAATCTTTAGAGGCATTTTCCTCTTTTCATGTGGCTGGCAGAAAACATCATGCATAGAAAAAGAAACAAACAAGAAGGAAAGATATTTCTCTCTGTAACGCCTCACTGGGGAAGGCGTTTGATGCATTTCCAGGTTTACTAGCTTTAGTAAATTTGGGAATGTGCCACCATCCATGGAAGGATGCGTGACAACCCATGGTCCACCCATGGAACATCTCACAGCTTGAAAGTAATGTAACAGCGCAAGCTCCAGCATTGCGAAGCCATTCAAGGCAGCGCTAAACGCCCCTTCTGGGGCTTTGTAAATACTTCGGTAGCCTGTCCACTGTCCTTGCGTCACATTGAGAAATGCAAGGACAATGCAAAGGCATGATAAATCTGGGCCTCAGTTTTTTTTTTCCAAGCAGGAAAGATTATGTGAGGGCAATGTATTACAAAAAAACAGACATACAGAGGGTCCTGGAAAAGCAGAGAGCTTGTTTGTGCTTCTTTTTAAAATGATAACATTTTCGAAACTGGATAAAGTATGCTGCGCAAGTAGGAGATCGGGCTGGAAAGCGCGCCCCCATGTTATTTTTTTATAAAAAAGTTAGCTTTTAATTCTGCTCATGAAGTCTATCAAAAACAAGGTATGTTCTGCTTTGTCCAAACTCATGTTATACTGCAATTGATGTAATCTTGATATTTATATACAGAAGTTGCTCTTGGTCTACATTTCATGCAATATAGACATTAACACCCACTTTTTCCTGAGCTGAGTCGTTCTTATCTGGTGCGTATTACATCTAATCTACTCATTTGATTAAAGGATTTCAAGGTATCAAAAAAGTCAGGCTGCTTCTCTACAGGAGCAATTAACAGGATAACACAAAGTCTATTTCTGTGGCCTGTTTTATCAGGCCAGCCATCGGGGTAATTATCCCCATTAGAGAAATCTTCGGAGATGAAAGATAGGTTGGAAGTCAAAAACAGCTGAATTTCACTTGGGGCCATTTAACTGTGTGTGTTTAATAATTCTCTCAGAAATAGCCTCTGCAGTGATTTCGACTTGCAAACCCGCATGATCCTTTGACGAGCTTTTAGGATTTCTTAAAAAACCTCTGGCAAAAAAAACTTGAGTTGAGGAGATGTTATGTTAAGGACTCAAAACTTAAACGCCATGAAATGAAGGAAGCAATTCCTGCAGAGCCTCGGATGACTTATTAACCCTTCGGCCTCTAGATCTGAATAGCCCATTGCTGTGACCGGATTTGTTTATTTTATTTAAGCACGTAAAAGAGTGTTTAGTGCTTTATTGGCTTTCACGTGTTTTCATTAGCAGCATGTTTGCCGTCTGCCTCAGTAAATCTGCCCACCTCGCTCCACACCTCACTCTCGCATCCCTAGGGCTCTCACACTCTCCTACTCCATATTTCGTAATCGAGAAAAAACAGAAAGAGGAAGTAAAAGTGAAGCTGTCTTTCCCAAATGCGACATTAGCAACCTAACAAATGTTACATGTTATTTCCAGTGCAAGGCCTGGATAAACTGTTACCTCTTTCATGGCCTATTTCTGTCATGTGTGTAGTGAGCCACACATACGCCCTCATTATGATGTCGGTCGAACCTCAACTGGCAGCTTGTCAGTTGGGGTCCGACTGACATCTAGTGCCGCGGTCCGACCCGCGCATTATTATGTGTGGCAGATGGAGGCAGCGAGCAGAGGGACAGACCAACGAGTCCAATGGGCTCAAGGACCCCGTCCGACCATTAGTCACTAGGGGCCAGATGTAGGTGAGGGACATTTTCCGACTCATAAATACCAAATTTTACTGATTCAGTATTTATGAATCGGTAAATATGAAGGTGGGAGATGTAGGTATTTTTTTTAAATAGAAATACCGAATCGGTAACATTCTGTATTTACCTATTCGGTAAATACAGAATCGGTATTTCCTATTGATTCCTATCGGCTGTGAAGCCCATAGGTATCAATGGGAAATACCGATTCGGTATTTACCGAATCGGTAAATACCGAATGTTGCAAGGGTGTAGGGGGTGTCACTTTGACACCCTCTAGCACCCGAAGTAAAGGCATGTGTGACATGTGGCACACTTACATGCCCTTAGGGCAAGTCTGTGTGTCACATTGCACAGTGTGCATGCACAGATGTGCATGCACACCTGGATTCGGTATTTTACCACACAATAGGATTGTGTGGTAAAATACCGACTCTTAAGGGCCTGTGACACTCTCAGGAGTGTCACCTACATTTGGATTTACCGATTCGGTATTTTACAGAATCTGTAAATTTACCGATTCGGTAAATTTACCGATTCTGTAAAATAATGGCCCCTACATGGCAATTCCTAAATACCGGTCGGTAACGGCCGAAATCGGCCATTACCGACCGGTATTTGGGCTCCTACATCTGGCCCAAAGTAATTCCCTAAAATGGGGTGCTGACTGCTCAGGGACCGCCGTTGGGATTACGATGTCCCTTTCAGACAGCGCAGTAGCATTTTAATTTGCGAAGCTGGACCGCCGACTCCTTGTCAGGCGGTCCAGTTTCTGACATGATGCCGGTCGGATGCTCGCCCAACCAGAATCATAATGAGACCCATAATAATCTGCATCCGTTCATGACAGTACTATTGCAACTGCAGATTCACTACCTTAGTTTATTAATTGGGATCTTATTCTAATTCTTGTGCCTGAATACAGTGTGTTTTAAAAAAAATTTAAACTCTGCTATGAAATTATTTTAAAATCTTTGTTCCGTTAAAAGGGCAATATAATGTTAACTTAACAACATTAAATTAGAGCTGGTAACCTAATTTGATTATGTAGACGTTGTCCTTACAGTACTGGGTCTTGGGGACTAAATTTAGCAAATGGCATACCTTTGTTCATAAAGGTTTGGGGAGATCACTAAATCTATATGGCCTTGTCCAGCTATTTATATAATGCTGAATTATGGAGCTCATGCAACGTTTCACTGTTTTGTCGCATTAAAAATGCTTTCTCTCTCTCTCACTTTTAACCCACTACAATGATCATGTTCAGATTTGAACTCTTATGGTGCCATTTGTAAAATGGCGAAGCTAAACCAAAGGTGGTGATGGACGGAGCGTTGACAATACAAACACTCACCCCCAGTCAACTGATCTGGGTTTAATCCATCACCGTTCTTTAGCTCACTCCGCCACCCCAATTTGTTAAATTGCAGCACACCCCTCACCATCCAATCTTATTCTGGGTACATCAGATATGTGTAATTGTTCCTCAGTATGCCAAACCATGGGTTCTCTAGTCTGCCTGTTTTGTGGAATACTCATTCCTTTACATAAAAAGTTAAACAAGCTATCAGAGCTATTTTGGTAATGGTAGTCATTAAAGGGCTATGTAGAGGATGTGGCTTAACAGCTAGAGAAAACGACCTTGAAGATGGGAAACTGTGTTCCAGTCTCGGCAGGGATGCTCAACATCTTGTGATTTCGGGCAAATCATTTAATCTCCCTGTGCCTAAAACAAATTAATGTACGTAACAAAACTAGTGCTCATGTAAAGCACTCTGATACCTTTGGGCAAGTTCGCCCTGTATAAAACTAAAAAGAAAATATATCTATATATATATATATATACGTGCTAAGGGGTCCATTAGGATGTCGGCGGTGGTACAACCGCAGTGCGGAAAAACGCATTTTTCCGCACGCGAGCAGCGGAAATCACGTCCGCCATATTAACGTTGCCAAACATAGGTCAATTCCGTCTGCCGCGGTGCGACGAGTGCCGACATCAAAGTGCACCTGCCACCACCGTGGTGTGAGCCAATGGAGAATCACCGCTGTGCCGAATGACGTCCACCCCGCTCCACAAATTAGAATGCCCCAAACAAGCAGACGCACCGCAGCGGAGACACCGCACAATCAGAGACAGCGGAAGCTCGACAGGGAGCCCGAAACCAGAGTCCCGGTCCCCTCCACCCGGTCACGACCGCCATGGACCCCGCTCTACACGTGTTCCCGGTGCTGTACCTGCTACATCACTATCAACTAATGGACTGCCGCGGACGCCGCTGCAGGTACGCAACTACACAAATACAACACACAGCACACGGGCTGACACAGGGTCCAAATCCACAACAGACACCCTGCTGGGGGCAGTAACACATCCACAAGGGCACCCACACATGACCCATCTGCCACCAAGTCACCCCTCTGCATCCTGGACACACATCTACTGCGATCTTGCAGCAATGTCCCTGTCACGTCACCGCAGAGGTGAATACAAGGGAATATATGTGCACAATGCAGAAGGTAGGGCCAGTCCAAGGCATTTGAAGGGCACACCCCATGAAGGCACAGGCCATGTGCCCTTCCTGTGCACTCCCATGCACAACAACAAGACAGGTGAATCCACACCTTGCACCACACAACAAACAACCAGGGAGACAGCCACTGCAGGAGTGGCTGCACAGGAACACACAGCACAGTGCCAGGGAAACACACACACAATAACACCACCATACACATGGAAACAAACATGAGTACAAGCACCAAATGAACACATACAAGGAACAGACATACAAATGGACACACAGCCAGCATAGTCACACATACATACCACACACTGACACACACACACACAAAATGACAACAGCAATGGAGCACAATAAATCAGCAAGCCAAAGTGAGATGTACACAAATGGAAGAACATGGAGACACACAACAAGCATGTGCACATCAAATGCACGACAAAGAACACAGAACACCACCCTCAGACCATCAAACCACGCATGGCTGGTACAGTCAGTGAAGTCAAACCACAGGCACCACTGTGAAACAACAAAGGGAGACAGCAAGGCATACCAGGTAAAGGCACAAGGAAGAAAGGAAGGCCTGAAGTCAAGCTGGGAACAGCCACACATCCGTACAACCACCTCACAGGAATACACCACCAGCACAACACACAGGGCCCATACACATTCTCCATCACTGACAAACGCCAGAAGGAATGTACACACATAGCCCCCCAACAGCAGCAGACAATATCAGTGCCACACACACAGAAGATTGCCAATACTTGCCAGTCCATACACACTCAAACAAACACACACCCTGGATGTAGCCACAAACATCTCACACAGGGATGCCACAGCAAATGTCTGCATAAAAACATCACACAAACAAATAACTCAAATGAAACACACACAAAACCACAACAAAAACAGACATACTCTGTCAGCCAAACTGTTGCAAGGCAATGGGAGCACAGACACAACAGGAGTTTCGAACCTCATCACTCAGGAACAAATCACACACAACATACCACAAATCACACAAGAAGTGCCCCATCACAGAACAACACAGCCACATCAAACCAAATACAGATGCACAGGCAAAAAAAATGAACAAACACTGCAGGACATCAGGCAATGTCAAGGCCACATACACACAGCACTGTACGCACAACAAGCAGTGTGTGCACACCAAGCATACCAGTCACACACAGACATGAGTGACACAACACCAACCCATGCAACACAAATCAGCACAGTACAAACACAACAGAACACCCAGGCAGTGAAGCAACAACACAGCCAACACACATACAGCCAACACAACCACAACAGCTGCACATATCTGGGACACAATGGTGGAATCAACTTGAACATAGCACTGGCCAGCACTCACAGCTGAACTGCAGATGAGCAACAATGACTGACAAACAGCACAAGAACACCACAAAGAAACAATTAGGGAAAGAACCTGAGTGGTACATAGTCCCAGCCCAAAGAAATGCACCACCCAGCACAATGTCACAAATGAAGTGATGAGGAGGCACACACATAAACCAAAAGGACGGCCGGCATCCAAGTGAAGTGTACTGCACAGCATTAGTGGACATTGCAGGAATGCACAAAACACAATCAGATGGAGTCCAGGCCCACAAAAAGTAGGCACAAGAAGCACACATAAGGGATGGCATTACACCACACACGCCATGCCATACAGGAGAATAAAAGGCACCATGTGCCTGCAATGCATGAGAAGCACAACCACAATGGCAGTGTGAAGCAGCAGGGCTGCACAGTCTACACAAACAAGACACATGGAAGATCAAACACAACACTGATGTGCCAGTCACACACTCTGCAAACTCACAGGAGACTAAAACAACAAGTAGGAGTCAGACAGAACAGCATGGACATACCAACACACCGCACACCTCTTGACAACCCAAGAGTACACATCTCATGTAGGCCATGGGACCAGGATGACGGGCCATCACAAGATGACCATATACATACACAGCTGTGCACACATAACGGAATAACCCACATACATGATGACATTGCCCAGCCTGCATGCAAACCTGTGCACAGAGTCACACTCTGTGTCGGCAGTGTCCCTCAAACTGACAGGTGAACAATGTAGCCAATAATTGTAAACCTTGAAGATGATACCTGCATTACAGGTTAAATTGATACCACATATGCCACATGTATCAGTGTCAGAAAGAACTGACGCCCCTGTCACCCCTGTGAAAAAAAGTAGACGAGCAAAGACCTTGGCAATGTTGAAGTGCCACATAGAGCATAGGGCACAGCCAAATATATGCACACACAAAAAATAACTTTATTAAGTAAGGACACTGACAAAACAGACAACAAGAGTAACTGTCTTTATTCACATGTTGCATAGATAGGTACCAACAGTAGAGAAGAGCAAGGCACAACACGCACAGCATATCCACGAGAATCTGCACAGGTAAGGGCAGAACAGGAAGGCCAGTGGGCATGGCAAAGTGCAGAGCGAGTACATGAGAATCTGCACAGGCAAGGGTAGAACAGGAGGGCCAGTGGGCATGGTAAAGTGCAGAGCGAGTAAATGAGAATCTGCATAGGCAAGGGCAGAGCAGGAAGGCCAGTGGGAATGGCAAAGTGTGGAGCAAGTACATGAAAATTCGCACAGGCAAGGCCAGTGGGCATGGCAAATTGCGGAGCGAGTACATGAGAATCTACACAGGCAAGGGTAGAACAGTAAGGCCAGTGGGCATGGCAAAGTGTGGAGCGAGTACATGAGATTCTGCACAGGCAAGGGCAAAGCAGGAGGGCCAGTGGGCATGGCAAAGTGCAGAGCGAGTACATGAGAATCTGCACAGGCAAGGGCAGAGCAGGAGGGCCAGTGGACATGGCAAAGTGCAGAGTGAATACCTGAGAATCTGAACAGGCAAGGGCAGAGCAGGAAGGCTTTTGGGCATGGCAAAGTGCAGAGCGAGTACATGAGAATCTGTACAGGCAATCTGTACAGGCAAGGGCACAGCAGGAAGGTCAGTGGGCATAGCAAAGTGCAGAGCGAGTACATGAGAATCTGCACAGGCAAGAGCAGAGCAGGAAGATCAGTGGGCATAGCAAAGTGCAGAGCGAGTACATGAGAATCTGCACACGGAGAGTCTGCGACTGTACCCTTCTATGGGCAGCAACACGGTCAGGTGGTAACAATGGGCAGAACCGGCCCATCTTCGAGAGAGACACGTGTGTGAAGAGGACTAGCACTCACACTTGGCTACCAGGCAGACTGGGAGCTGGCTGTGTGTCAGGGACAGCAGGAGCACCTGACTGGGGAGAGAGTGGGCCAGGTGAGGTAGGCTATCAGTGGCTTGGCAAACCAGCGGGCTGCTTAAACCAGGTAGTGTAGTGACATGTGGAGGTGGAGTCAAGCAGACCTGAGACACGGTGTGGGTAGGAGATGTTTGAGGGGTGCCCTTCCACTTCTTGGGGTTAATGGGAACTGGTGTGGACACAACAGGCACACACACCAATAGAGCCGCATCAGGTGCAGACACTAGTACTCCCTCTGGTGACGTGCTGGATCCTGCGGAACGCTTCATCTGGCTATGCCTCTGTCCCTTCATCCCCTGTTTGCCAGATGTACCCCCTAAAGTGCCCTCCTTCCCCTGCTTCACTTGGCTTGGAATGGGAGTAGAGGTGGTGGGGGCATTTGCCTCTGAGCCATTCCTAGGTGTACCCATGTCATGCACCACCTCCTCAGTGGGCACAGGAACTGCATGCCTTGCTTTGCTTGAAGATTTAGGGACAGGAGAGTCCTTAGCCGGGGATGCCTCTGAGGCATGTGAGCCTGAGGTCTCCTTCTTTAGTTTTTGGGTCTTGCTTTTCCCTGACGGACTTTTGTCTTTGCATTCTGGGCTGGCTTTGCTCTTCTGTGGGGATGATGTTTGCGGGGAGGCCCGCTTGGGTTGTTTCTGCTAGCTGCTGCGTGTGCTGTATGGTGACTGTGACGCATGTGAATTGTGGTCACTATCATCAGACGTGGCCACTACCTGGGGGATGGACAAAGGCCCTGGAGCAGGAATGGGAGTATGTGCCTGTTGAAGTGCAAACGTCACTGTGGAGGACAAGGCCTGGACAGTATGATGCAGCCCACCAACGTCGGAATGTATGCCCTCCATGTAAGCAACCACCTGGCCTAATATTTTGTCATGGTCACTGAAGGCATTGAGTAGAACTGTCTGGCCCACACAAAGCTGGCGCAGGATAACCCTGGGCGCCCGATTCGGCTACGCCCACGGAGTAGGCGTAGTGTTGCCTTCTACGCATTTTGCGTAGACAGCGTAGCCGGCAACACTACGCCCACTCCGTGTGCGTAGCCGAGTCGGCCGCCACCCGCCTCCCTCCCGCCCTCCCCTAGATACATTATTTGAGCAATTAGCCTTATTAAAACAATATTAAAGCACTTACCTTGTCCGGGGCTCGTCCGGGGCTCCCTCTTGAATAGCGTCCTTTTCCTGGATGCGCATGCGCGGGCGGCCGCGCATGCGCATTTCTCGGGAGAAATGCGCATGCGCGGCCGCCCGCGCATGCGCATTGGTATCCAGGAAAAGGACGCTATTCAAGAGGGAGCCCCGGACGAGCCCCGGACAAGGTAGGTGCTTTAATATTGTTTTAATAAGGCTAATTGCTTAAATAATGTATGCGAGGGAGAGCGGGAGGGAGGTGCGTAGTGGAGCTACGCGGAGTGCGGGAGTGGGCGTAGCTTCTCGCCCTCTCCGCGTAGCTCCGCGGAGCCCCACTACGCCCACTACGCCCACCCTTAGCGCAGGAGCTCAACTGACTCAGCACTGAGGGCAGCAGGGGGGAAAGGTGCAGGGGCAGTGGTGCCAGTTATGACTGAAACTCGTCCCCTCTTACTGACATGGACACGGGCAGCACCAGAGAAAGTGGATGGGAGGGTGGGAGGGTGGGGATTGGCCGCTGTGTGGTTGAAGATGATGCAGAGTCTCCATTCCCTGTGCCCGCCAACATGGATGCATCCCCGCTGGCATCAGATGATGTGGTACTTTGTGTCTCATTTCTGAAGACTCCAGTCCCCCTCTGAGGCCCTGATGACATCTGTGTCACTGGGCTCCTGTGCAGCTGTTGTACTACTCTCACCCCCACTGGTATCCGGCTCTTGTCTCTCCGGGATCACTGATGAATCTGCATGAGAGAGAGATGAATGGTCAGGTTAGTGGCAGCAACAGTACAAAGCTGTGCAATTAATGCAGTATAAAAGAGGACCAAATCGACATGTTGCACACCACACTCTGCAATCACATTGTGGCAACTCACTACATAGACCTCATAAGTGGATGTAACCCTAATTATCTGTCATGACCTAGCCATGTTATGGCCACACAGCACATCACCCTGCCTGTGACGGAAGTCCACCAGACACCCAACTTCCTCTGCGCACACCTAGGGACATGGTGTGGGGACACCACTTGTTGCCACTGACAGATCTGGATGGAACAGGAGGGGACAACACAGACACCAATTATGACATGACAGTTCACAATGGCAAATAGCCAATGCCAACCACCATGTTGTACTCTAGGGCCCAAAAACTAGTGCACATTGTTGTCAGATGTGTAGGCCTCAACATTCATAGTGTATGCAATGTACGCATAGATAAAGTCACACTCAGATTGGGAACACTGCTGTTCACTCCCAATTCGATTCCCCAGACTACCCCAATGCTGCATAACCATGAAGAGCACAAAACAGACGGCAATGGGAACGTACAGCAGAGAGGATTACCTTTGTATGAACAGTTTGGGCAAATGCACAACACTGGCACCCATCCCAGCAGCCACTTACATGACACTGTACTGCACCACCCCACCAACATCACATAGGTTACCGCTGGCACAGGCGCTGTACTCATACATCCGCTCACAGCCAAAGTTACCCTCCCCAAATACTCACCCCTGCCTTGCTGCTGATGCTCCTTCAGACCTGCATCAGGATGAGTCACTGCCAAGATGCGGCCCACCAGGGGTGTCATGCTGCACTGTGCCAACCGCCCAGTGCGAGGGAGCAGCCCCAAGGTAATCTCAGCCACATTCTTTCCCAACCTGCTGATGTCGTCCCACCTCTTGAGGCAATGGGTGCGCCGTCGGTTAGATACCCCCAGAGCTCGCACCTTTGCTGCAATGGCCCTCCACATGGCCTTACGCTGGTGTACCTTGAGCTGCAGGCATGGGAGACAAGAGGGGGAAATGATCAGTGACACAGTGTCATGTGCCAACATCTATCAGTACAGTAGCAACACACAAACTCATTAACAAGTCTAATCTCTCTCCATCCCACCCTGGGGACATCTCACATGGGCACTCTGCATGGGCTAAGCTGATGTGACTGCATGCATTTATGAGGGCGTACACAGTCCCTGAATATCTCACACACATGCAGGATGACAGCACTTAACCCCCTATGTGGCTTGTACACATCTCCAGTCCTTTGCTTCTCTGGCCACAACATACATCACAAATCGACCTCTGTCTGTGGGTAGACTCACTGTGTGCAAGACTGTGCAGCACTCACTGTTCATGCCCTGTGAATATATCAGTATGTCATGTGTGCGGCTTTGAGGGACATGGACTCACAAACAAAATATAGATCTACACAAGTGTGGCTGTGTGCAATTCTACAGGACTGAGAGGGTGCATATTTGGATTTAACAGTGAAAAATCAATAGTAAAGACATAGTAAGTGAAGTGATGTGACCTTGTCTTGGTGGAGGGTGACTGTGCTGACCATCTGGGCTCACACTAAGATGGACAACAGAGGCACACACAGCCATTTAGCCAAGCAATCACTGTCCTGGTACCTGCATGGCCAACACACTGTGTCACTGCATGGCTGACAATGATGCAACACACTTCACTCATACCTATAACTGCAGGCTGAGAAACCTGTGACATTGGGACACACACTCCGTCCCCCTGGAGACAGCATGTTTCACAGTGCATTACACAACCCAACACCCTCAGGCACATACTGCATCAGTCCAAATCCATGTGTGCCCCCCTGCCCTACAACTTTGATTACTTACCACAACATTGGGGGCACCATACAGCCTTGGGTACTGTGCGAGCACCTCGTCCACCAGGACCTCCAGTTCCTCACTTGTGAATGGACTGGCACGGATCTTCTCTGTCCTTGCTATCCCTGTGGACATCAAACACCTGTGGTGAGGGGTCTCAGGCAGCAGTCCCTGGAGGCAGCATCAGATGAGGGCTCTCAGGCAGCAGTCCCTGGAAGCAGCAGCAGATGAGGAGTCTCAGGCAGCAGTCCCTGGAGGCAGCAGCAGCAGGTCAGAGGTCTCTGGCAGCAGGCTCTGTGAGCAGTGGAAATGTGAGGCTCACTACCACACGTATATAGCCCCCTGGGGTAGTTTCAAAGGTGCCAAGCTGCAACAATTGGTTGTCCAGGTCTGCCTCATTCAAAAGCATCCAATGACCGCCTCCGCGGTGGAGGTGCACGCCTACCGCGATTTTCACAATTGCATCATGCCACCGCAATCTTCGTTCCCATTGGCTCTAGGGCATGCTACATGGCGGTGACACAACGCAGGGGACCGGGGTGCGCTACTGCGATGGTGCATCTTTCCAAAGCATTCAATGACGGCCTCTGGGGTGGCGGTGCACGCCTATCGCGATTTTCAAAATTGCATCATGCCACTGCAATCATTGTTCCCATTGGCTGTAGGGCATGCTACATGGTGGTGACACACCACAGTGGCCCGGGGTGCGCTACCGCGGTGGAGCATCTTTCAAAAGCATCCAATGACCGCCTCTGCGGTGGCGGTGCATGCCTATCGCGATTTTCAAAATTGCATCATGCCACTGCAATCATTGTTCCCATTGGCTCTAGGGCATGCTACATGGTGGTGACACACCACAGGGGCCCGGGGTGCGCTACGGTGATGGTGCATCTTTCAAAAGCATCCAATGACCGCCTCTGCGGTGGTGGAGCATGCCTACCGTGATTTTTAAAATAGCAACATGCCACCGCAATCGTCGATCCCATTGGCTCTAGGGCATGCTACATGGCGGTGACACACCGCTGTGGCCAGGCGGTAGCTACCGCGATTTGGGGCACATACAATGACATGAGGCACCGCGATTTGGTTGGTGGATCATGCCAACCACCATTTGGGCATGTCTCCATGACAATGACTACTGCGCCTGTGTCACGGGGGGTGCTGGTGACACACTGCCATGGCCAGGTGGTAGCTACCGTGATTTGGGACACATACAATGTCATGAGGCTCCATGATTTGGGTGGTGGAGCATGCCAACTGCCATTTGGGCATGTCTCCATGACAATGAGTACCGCTCCTGTGTCGGTGGGGTGCTGATGACACACCACCGTGGGCAGGCGATAGCTACCACGATTTGGAGCACATACAATAGCAATTTCCATCTGGAACATTTTGACAGTGCACCGTCGCCACATGGTGAAGGGGACATCATCGTGCACACAATGCCAATATTCCATTGACTTCGCTGGTGCCTACACATGCCATGGTTGTGTTTGTGTGACATACATTGGTCTGTAGTCCCTAACATATCATCAAATGCATTAGATGGTTGATGAAGCAGGACAGTGTTGTAGTGGACTCCATAAAGTGTACACGTAAATAACACAACACAATTGGGTCAGAGCTATTGACTGCCTGCACACTATTCCACTATTTTTGGTCTAGTATCTAGTACTCAATGGCCTGTGCGTATAGGTCGAGGGCGTGACCCGTAAACACCCCCTAAAGTGTGATGAAAAACATCACATCCAATGATAATAGCAAAAGGACCCGCACAAGGAAAATTATATATACATTATATTTTTTGCTCAATTATGCAATAGTATTTACACATATACAACTTTTACGCTTTCCAGGAAGAAGTGGAGTCCAAATCTTGACAAATATGAAGTAGAGCTTTTTATTCAAGGACAAGCATGGTGAAAGTTCAAAAAATTGCTAGCAGCCAACGCGTTTCGTCACCACTGTGACTTCTTCAGGGCTAGAAGCAATTATACATAAAACACAGAGTTACAAAATAGAAAATATTTTTACATAAGACATAAAAAGAAACACACAAACCTTATATACATCATAAAAAGGTTTCCTTTGGTCTTAAAAAATGGTAGTTTGCATTGAGCCTAATACAATTAACCATTGGCTATTCTATATCTGGAGTCATCACTATGTCAGGTGACCCCTGTACATGATTATATTACATATATTTCAGTTTTACAACATTTCACTTCACACATTTGGAAAGCATTAGAAGGTGTCACCAATATATTATCTGTAAACATTAGCTTTTCACAGTATTTGAGATTGAAGCTAAAACAGGGAGGAGATTAACTTCAAACCTCAACTGAGATTACTTCTTTAAACTCCTGTTTACGCAAGATGTCATACGGTACCCAGTATGGATTCAATATTGTGCAATGGGACAATAGAAATACAAAGCTCCTTGGTGTCTCTTAATTATATGGCTATAAGGTCATATACTCATACACCTCATATCCCATTCCTGAACCATTTTTTTCTCAGAATAAAACATTTCGCATACCTCTAAGGTTGGTTGAGCTGTAAAACATACACCTTGCGTCTTTTGAACCAAGAAATATCAATCTGACCACCTATAGGGTATCAAATATATGCATTAGTTTCCTATGACTACATACAGATGATATGCTTAGAGTTCATAGAATTATCTAGCACTTACAATACAGGGAATATATTCCTTCTTCCAATTCCTTTTGTTTTTGTTTTTGATCTAACTTCTCAGTCTTTCTTCTAACGTGCAGCTTTTAGCAGTATTCCCATCTGTGTCACCAGGATCTAAAAGTATACAACTCATTTTAGTGCCAGGTTAGCACATATAAAGGGAAATATTAAGCACCCAAGCAGTGTGTTACTTACAATATCAGACGTAATATGATTAGTTAAGCGTGACGTCTTTCACGTTTTCTGTCCTACGGGTTCAACGATTGTGATTTACGGGACCATCAAAATCTCTTCTTTAGGTATTGGGCATCTCGAATAACATGCAAGAATCAAACCTTAGACACTCATTTTAATGATTTCATATTATAACATCTCCTATTTTTTGGAAGTTCCATGGCTCTGCTTTAGCCTGGTGATTTAATATTGCAACTGTTTCACAAAGAGCCTGTACTGGTTATACTGGATCCATGGTCTTCAGTAACCTATTTCTATAAGGATTTTTTTGGTGTGTAATTATACCACCCAAATGAGTCATGTATCGTAATGTTTAAAGATGTTAAAAGAAAGAAAGAGAGAACCGTTTAGTTATCATAATTATATCCACATCATGTGTGGACTGGTCAGGTCATGGATGTCTGCGTTAATTTTACCCATATCCTTTCTCAAGAAAAAAGACGGTAATCAATTTCCCCTCCATATTTGGATGAATTTTGCCCATCTTGTAATGACATATTATGGGCCGGCTAACCTATTTCCTAATTTAGTGTGACAAACCCAGGGCGCTTTGCAGATTAATTTATATAGTGACTTTGAAAGGCCACCCCGGAAGCGTCCCCGAGTAGTGAGTTATCTAGATAGTAACAGTCGCATGCAGCCAGGTATTGCCGCTCCCAACTCGCACACACATAGTACCGGCCAATAACATTAGACTTGATTTTATGCGTCAAAGCCCGCGCACCCTCCACAATGCTCGTGCCTCACTCACACAGTCTAACATGAAAGTGTCCCTGATTCACAGACCTTCGGGCTAGTGTTGCAGCTCCCAATTCCCACCCATAGTACCGGCCACTTACATTAGGCTAGATTTTATACGTCAAAAGCCAACGCACCCTCCACAATACTCGTTCCTCAGTCCCACAATCTAACACGAAAGTGTCACTGATTAACAGACCTTCGGGCTAGTGACATACACGTCGCCCGGGTATGACAACAGCTGACATTCAAAAGAATCACGCAAGGCTCGCCCGGTACTTACTTTTGCAGTGCTCCCGTTTCCGAGTTTATCGTCCCGTCCCAGTGAATGGAAATCGGACAAATGGCAGTGCCTTTAAATACTCGTAACCCAGCCTCATTAAATCTGAATTTCAAACAGCTGAGCATAATTGCATTTTGCCGCGTGTGAGGTGTCGGCTCATACGTCACGGGACTCACAGAAACCTGGGAGTTGTAGTAGTCGGACAGCCCGTTATTATCACGCCCCCAGCATATTTTACTGGTTGGGGATTTCGTCCACATATATCCAACCTTTATAATCATTTGTATCTTAGATCTAACATCATTATCAAACACCATGTGGTGTGCGACCATCCCCATTTATATGTTTATTTGTTATTCAGTCATAACGTAGTTTTCGTTCCCAGCATACAATGCCGAAGGGAAATGTAGTTTCTTCGCTTGAGTATCCCGCCGTGTCTCCAAGCTCGCAGTATGCGCTAGCGCCATTGCAGAATGGACATGGAAACGTAGTTTCCATACTAGTCTACTTTGATCTGACTCGCAATTCACCATGTGAAGCGGCGCCATTGCTCGAAATGCATCAACATCTATACTTCTCAATATTTCTGCCGTAGCAACTCTAAATAATCATTGTTGACACAACAGATGTATGTGTCCTCACGTTTTTGTATATATGTACACATAATGTGACATGTTATGATTATTTAGGACTCGTTGGGAATAGCACCCCAAATTCAGTTATTGCTCTAGTCCATGTCCCAAATGCACCATCCATCAAGATATATCCTATGAGTAGCGTTATTGGGGTCAATTCAGTCACATGTTTGACAAACTCACGTTGTTTTGCAACCACCGCTGTCCCATGTGATTCATCATGGACTATTAATAGGTCACAATAATATTGGCGGTTTTGTTCATTACCCATTATACAAAATGTAATCACATGTGTCCTAACGTGTCATTCTGACATGTCAGCACATGCAGTGTAATATATATGGGACAGCAATCCTTACTTAGAGATCAATCTCAAATTGACAAGGATCATAATTGCTATTGTCTTAAATCTCCATATTGCAGATTTATTTATTAACAATTCATTGCTACCATTCATTTAGCCATCTTTGGTATATATCAGATGTATGGGTATGTTAGATAAGATTTTAAATTGACATGCCCGACATAATTTCACCATCTTTGGTATATATCATATTCAAGGGTATGTTAGATAAGATTTTAGATTGGCAGGCCCGACATAATTTAGCATTATTCTGGAGGGATTAAAGAAAATGATGGAATTCATTTGTGAAGTTAAGTCCCTCAGACACCGCCCTCAGACGGCATATCCATTTTGCCTCCGTCTGCCGTAATCTCACTGTTCTATCTCCTCCTCTATTTCCAGCCCGAATATGATCTATTGCATGGAATTGGATATTAGTCTGCGATGGATGTGTCTCCGCTATGTGTTGTGCAACTGGGGAGCGTTCATCTCTTTTTTTGATATCCCTCACGTGTTCTTGAATTCTTATTTTCAGTTGTCTGCTACTACTTCCCACATATATCTTCCCACAGAAGCATTTCAGTACATATATGCAGAAAGTGGTGTTACAATTCATGAAGGAAAATATACGGTAATTTTTTGACCGATTATATTGGAACTCTGTACATCTGTTCATGCCAAATTGGCAGACATTACAATTGCCACATGTATGGAAGCCTTTCCCACCAATTGGCAACCATGCATTTGGATTGGATTTCCTTTCTTCTATGTAGCTGGGACACAGTATGTTTCTGATAGTTTTACCCTTGCGGTAGACAACTTTTGGTCGTGCAGAAATGGCACTACATGGGATTGAGCTATCCTGTAATATACCCCAGTGTCGTCTCAAAATGTTGTAGATATGGCCGCTGAACATACCATATTCTGTTATGAATGCAACCTGCGTTAGTTCATCTCGCTTCTTATTTTGCTTAGGTACCAACGTTTCAGATCGCTTCAGTTTTTTCACTCTCCTTTCTGCAACATTTAGACATGTTTCTGAATACCCTCTTGTTTTGAAATTGCTTTGTATGGTTTCTAGAGATTTATTGAATGTGTCCTCCTGACTGCAATTTCGTCGCGCACGAACCATTTCCCCATATGGAATGGCCGAGATGGTAGCGTTAGAATGGCAGCTATCAGCGTGCAATACACTGTTGCATGCTGTTTGTTTTTTATGCATGTCACTATGGATTTTGTTGCCAACCACATACAATTTCAGGTCCAAAAACACAATTTCAGACTTAGAGCTGTTGGTAGTTAGTTTCACATTAAAGGCATTGTCATTTAAATAATTGAAATACTCTGTGAATGTTGTTTCACTGCCCTTCCATATCAACAGAATATCGTCAATATATCTGACGTAAAAGAGGATATTGTCAACCCATGGTCCTGCATCTGGTCCCCAGGCATGTTCCCGTTCGTATAGCCCCATAAAAAGGTTCGCATACGATGGTGCCATCCGTGAACCCATAGCTGTACCTTGTAGCTGAAGGAACCATTTGTTTTTATGTAGGAACGCATTCTGTGTTAACACCAATTTGGCCATTTGTATAAGCATATCAGAGTGCTGTAGATGGCTTGCATTCCTTTTATACAGATAGTAGGTTAGTGCCCGAGTCCCCTGCTCCATTTCTATACAAGTGTATAAACTCTCAACATCCATAGTTATGAATGTTAGAGTCTCTGGCTCCCATTGAAAGTCCTCCAGTTTGCACAGCAGTTCTCTACTATCTTGGATAAAGGAGGGCAAGTTCTTAACAATTGGTTGTAGATAGACGTCGACATATTCAGCCAGATGTTCCGTGGGTCCCCCATTCCCAGATATTATTGGGCGCCCTGGTGGAAATACTCCACCCTTATGCACTTTAGGGAGTATATAGATACATGGGTGTCGTGATTTGTAAGGCTGTAAGTATCTATATTCAGTTTCCGATATCAGCCCCGACTCCTTCCACTCTACCAAATGTGCACTGATGTTATTTTCGATCTGGTTCGTGGGATTTGATGTCAAGCGTCTGTAGCATTGTTGTTGTCCTAACTGTCTATCTATTTCCCCAACATAATCATCATAGTTCATCAGAACTATGTTCCCCCCTTTATCCGCCTCACGGATCACCAAATTAGGATCCTCTTTCAGTTGTTTTAGGAGGGATTTCTCATGTTTAGAAAGATTGTATCCATGTTTACATTTGGACTGAAGGCCATGAGTTTCTTCCAATTTATACAGATCTTGACTAACTTTAGCTGTGAAATCATCTATTGCAGATGTACTGTTTGTGGACGGTACAAATTTGGAAGTGGGTCTAAGTCCACTATCCAAGGTGGTATTCTCCACTATATCTAGGTCACGTGCAAAGTCCACTAAGCTTTCTATTTCTGTGTCATTATCCAGGGTGGCAATAGTATGTGACAATTGAATATCAGCAATAGTAAATTCAGAATTTGAAACAAACCCCCCAGATGAATTACAACCACCAGGACGTTCTGCAAAGTGAGTTTTTAATTTTAACTTGCGTGCAAACTTGTATAGGTCAATATGTACATTTTCCATAGCAGGTATTTCAGTAATACAATAATTGAGACCTTTACATAGTATGACTTTTTCTTCTTGAGTCAGTGTTCTGGTAGACAGGTTAATCACATTCAATTCATTATCATTGTTCATATCTACAGTACTGCCCACATCGTGGTTCACATTCTCAGTAGTCATTGATTCTGGGCATTGGAGTTCCTTGCTTTTACACCTGCCCTTGTGTTTTTTGCCACCCCGCCTGACTCGTTTCCTTGAGTTTTCTTTTTGTTCCCTAGCCTGAACCGTTTTACTTCTTGTAAAAAAAACGACTGTCTCTCGCTTACTCCTAGACTAGTACTTGGTTCCTCACTCCCTATACTCTCTATTGAGGAGATTGAGGTGGAGCTTGATGAGATACTGGGCTCTTTGCTAGGTTTATTGGGAGGCTGTACTGGTTTTGCTGTTAAATCATCGTACTTTCTGGCAAAAGTAAATATTCGACCTCTGTCATAGTCCCTTTGATCTCGATCTATTTTTTGGAGTTTTTTATCTTTAAGGTACATTTGGTATTTGTTCAGTTCTATTTTGAGGATTGCCTGATTCTTTTCGATTACCTCAGTCAATTTAGTATCAAGTATTTCCTTTTCCAAGGCCACTATATCATCTCTGATATTTTTAACCTTCCGATCCGCGTTTCTTATCAGGATGTCCATCATTTTGTATGATGCATCATACAGGCCCTCCTCCCACTCTGCCAAGTGGTCGGATTCCAAGTCTTCATAGTTTGGGAAGATGAGAATTCGTAGTCCTCTCGGTATTCTACGATTCTCAAGATATTTTTTAAGCGTTGCTCCATCCCACCACTTAGCAAGTTCGGATTTTTTAAGTCTCTCTAGTCTTAGAAACTTATTCTTTAGTCCTTCAGTTTGAGGAATTTTAGGTGCTGTCAGAGTAGTCCCACTTTTAGATTTCTCAAACAAACCCCCTAGGAGTTCCTCCCTGTTATCATCAAAATCCATTATGTGGAAGCTGATAGGTATTCTTATTATTTGACTCAGGACAGTGCAGGTCGAGCTCTCAATACTTAAATAACACAACACAATTGGGTCAGAGCTATTGACTGCCTGCACACTATTCCACTATTTTTGGTCTAGTATCTAGTACTCAATGGCCTGTGCGTATAGGTCGAGGGCGTGACCCGTAAACACCCCCTAAAGTGTGATGAAAAACATCACATCCAATGATAATAGCAAAAGGACCCGCACAAGGAAAATTATATATACATTATATTTTTTGCTCAATTATGCAATAGTATTTACACATATACAACTTTTACGCTTTCCAGGAAGAAGTGGAGTCCAAATCTTGACAAATATGAAGTAGAGCTTTTTATTCAAGGATAAGCATGGTGAAAGTTCAAAAAATTGCTAGCAGCCAACGCGTTTCGTCACCACTGTGACTTCTTCAGGGCTAGAAGCAATTATACATAAAACACAGAGTTACAAAATAGAAAATATTTTTACATAAGACATAAAAAGAAACACACAAACCTTATATACATCATAAAAAGGTTTCCTTTGGTCTTAAAAAATGGTAGTTTGCATTGAGCCTAATACAATTAACCATTGGCTATTCTATATCTGGAGTCATCACTATGTCAGGTGACCCCTGTACATGATTATATTACATATATTTCAGTTTTACAACATTTCACTTCACACATTTGGAAAGCATTAGAAGGTGCGCGGGCTTTGACGCATAAAATCAAGTCTAATGTTATTGGCCGGTACTATGTGTGTGCGAGTTGGGAGCGGCAATACCTGGCTGCATGCGACTGTTACTATCTAGATAACTCACTACTCGGGGGCGCTTCCGGGGTGGCCTTTCAAAGTCACTATATAAATTAATCTGCAAAGCGCCCTGGGTTTGTCACACTAAATTAGGAAATAGGTTAGCCGGCCCATAATATGTCATTACAAGATGGGCAAAATTCATCCAAATATGGAGGGGAAATTGATTACCGTCTTTTTTCTTGAGAAAGGATATGGGTAAAATTAACGCAGACATCCATGACCTGACCAGTCCACACATGATGTGGATATAATTATGATAACTAAACGGTTCTCTCTTTCTTTCTTTTAACATCTTTAAACATTACGATACATGACTCATTTGGGTGGTATAATTACACACCAAAAAAATCCTTATAGAAATAGGTTACTGAAGACTATGGATCCAGTATAACCAGTACCTTAACAGGCTCTTTGTGAAACAGTTGCAATATTAAATCACCAGGCTAAAGCAGAGCCATGGAACTTCCAAAAAATAGGAGATGTTATAATATGAAATCATTAAAATGAGTGTCTAAGGTTTGATTCTTGCATGTTATTCTAGATGCCCAATACCTAAAGAAGAGATTTTGATGGTCCCGTAAATCACAATCGTTGAACCCGTAGGACAGAAAACGTGAAAGACGTCACGCTTAACTAATCATATTACGTCTGATATTGTAAGTAACACACTGCTTGGGTGCTTAATATTTCCCTTTATATGTGCTAACCTGGCACTAAAATGAGTTGTATACTTTTAGATCCTGGTGACACAGATGGGAATACTGCTAAAAGCTGCACGTTAGAAGAAAGACTGAGAAGTTAGATCAAAAACAAAAACAAAAGGAATTGGAAGAAGGAATATATTCCCTGTATTGTAAGTGCTAGATAATTCTATGAACTCTAAGCATATCATCTGTATGTAGTCATAGGAAACTAATGCATATATTTGATACCCTATAGGTGGTCAGATTGATATTTCTTGGTTCAAAAGACGCAAGGTGTATGTTTTACAGCTCAACCAACCTTAGAGGTATGCAAAATGTTTTATTCTGAGAAAAAAATGGTTCAGGAATGGGATATGAGGTGTATGAGTATATGACCTTATAGCCATATAATTAAGAGACACCAAGGAGCTTTGTATTTCTATTGTCCCATTGCACAATATTGAATCCATACTGGGTACCGTATGACATCTTTGCGTAAACAGGAGTTTAAAGAAGTAATCTCAGTTGAGGTTTGAAGTTAATCTCCTCCCTGTTTTAGCTTCAATCTCAAATACTGTGAAAAGCTAATGTTTACAGATAATATATTGGTGACACCTTCTAATGCTTTCCAAATGTGTGAAGTGAAATGTTGTAAAACTGAAATATATGTAATATAATCATGTACAGGGGTCACCTGACATAGTGATGACTCCAGATATAGAATAGCCAATGGTTAATTGTATTAGGCTCAATGCAAACTACCATTTTTTAAGACCAAAGGAAACCTTTTTATGATGTATATAAGGTTTGTGTGTTTCTTTTTATGTCTTATGTAAAAATATTTTCTATTTTGTAACTCTGTGTTTTATGTATAATTGCTTCTAGCCCTGAAGAAGTCACAGTGGTGACGAAACGCGTTGGCTGCTAGCAATTTTTTGAACTTTCACCATGCTTATCCTTGAATAAAAAGCTCTACTTCATATTTGTCAAGATTTGGACTCCACTTCTTCCTGGAAAGCGTAAAAGTTGTATATGTGTAAATACTATTGCATAATTGAGCAAAAAATATAATGTATATATAATTTTCCTTGTGCGGGTCCTTTTGCTATTATCATTGGATGTGATGTTTTTCATCACACTTTAGGGGGTGTTTACGGGTCACGCCCTCGACCTATACGCACAGGCCATTGAGTACTAGATACTAGACCAAAAATAGTGGAATAGTGTGCAGGCAGTCAATAGCTCTGACCCAATTGTGTTGTGTTATTTAAGTATTGAGAGCTCGACCTGCACTGTCCTGAGTCAAATAATAAGAATACCTATCAGCTTCCACATAATGGATTTTGATGATAACAGGGAGGAACTCCTAGGGGGTTTGTTTGAGAAATCTAAAAGTGGGACTACTCTGACAGCACCTAAAATTCCTCAAACTGAAGGACTAAAGAATAAGTTTCTAAGACTAGAGAGACTTAAAAAATCCGAACTTGCTAAGTGGTGGGATGGAGCAACGCTTAAAAAATATCTTGAGAATCGTAGAATACCGAGAGGACTACGAATTCTCATCTTCCCAAACTATGAAGACTTGGAATCCGACCACTTGGCAGAGTGGGAGGAGGGCCTGTATGATGCATCATACAAAATGATGGACATCCTGATAAGAAACGCGGATCGGAAGGTTAAAAAAATCAGAGATGATATAGTGGCCTTGGAAAAGGAAATACTTGATACTAAATTGACTGAGGTAATCGAAAAGAATCAGGCAATCCTCAAAATAGAACTGAACAAATACCAAATGTACCTTAAAGATAAAAAACTCCAAAAAATAGATCGAGATCAAAGGGACTATGACAGAGGTCGAATATTTACTTTTGCCAGAAAGTACGATGATTTAACAGCAAAACCAGTACAGCCTCCCAATAAACCTAGCAAAGAGCCCAGTATCTCATCAAGCTCCACCTCAATCTCCTCAATAGAGAGTATAGGGAGTGAGGAACCAAGTACTAGTCTAGGAGTAAGCGAGAGACAGTCGTTTTTTTTACAAGAAGTAAAACGGTTCAGGCTAGGGAACAAAAAGAAAACTCAAGGAAACGAGTCAGGCGGGGTGGCAAAAAACACAAGGGCAGGTGTAAAAGCAAGGAACTCCAATGCCCAGAATCAATGACTACTGAGAATGTGAACCACGATGTGGGCAGTACTGTAGATATGAACAATGATAATGAATTGAATGTGATTAACCTGTCTACCAGAACACTGACTCAAGAAGAAAAAGTCATACTATGTAAAGGTCTCAATTATTGTATTACTGAAATACCTGCTATGGAAAATGTACATATTGACCTATACAAGTTTGCACGCAAGTTAAAATTAAAAACTCACTTTGCAGAACGTCCTGGTGGTTGTAATTCATCTGGGGGGTTTGTTTCAAATTCTGAATTTACTATTGCTGATATTCAATTGTCACATACTATTGCCACCCTGGATAATGACACAGAAATAGAAAGCTTAGTGGACTTTGCACGTGACCTAGATATAGTGGAGAATACCACCTTGGATAGTGGACTTAGACCCACTTCCAAATTTGTACCGTCCACAAACAGTACATCTGCAATAGATGATTTCACAGCTAAAGTTAGTCAAGATCTGTATAAATTGGAAGAAACTCATGGCCTTCAGTCCAAATGTAAACATGGATACAATCTTTCTAAACATGAGAAATCCCTCCTAAAACAACTGAAAGAGGATCCTAATTTGGTGATCCGTGAGGCGGATAAAGGGGGGAACATAGTTCTGATGAACTATGATGATTATGTTGGGGAAATAGATAGACAGTTAGGACAACAACAATGCTACAGACGCTTGACATCAAATCCCACGAACCAGATCGAAAATAACATCAGTGCACATTTGGTAGAGTGGAAGGAGTCGGGGCTGATATCGGAAACTGAATATAGATACTTACAGCCTTACAAATCACGACACCCATGTATCTATATACTCCCTAAAGTGCATAAGGGTGGAGTATTTCCACCAGGGCGCCCAATAATATCTGGGAATGGGGGACCCACGGAACATCTGGCTGAATATGTCGACGTCTATCTACAACCAATTGTTAAGAACTTGCCCTCCTTTATCCAAGATAGTAGAGAACTGCTGTGCAAACTGGAGGACTTTCAATGGGAGCCAGAGACTCTAACATTCATAACTATGGATGTTGAGAGTTTATACACTTGTATAGAAATGGAGCAGGGGACTCGGGCACTAACCTACTATCTGTATAAAAGGAATGCAAGCCATCTACAGCACTCTGATATGCTTATACAAATGGCCAAATTGGTGTTAACACAGAATGCGTTCCTACATAAAAACAAATGGTTCCTTCAGCTACAAGGTACAGCTATGGGTTCACGGATGGCACCATCGTATGCGAACCTTTTTATGGGGCTATACGAACGGGAACATGCCTGGGGACCAGATGCAGGACCATGGGTTGACAATATCCTCTTTTACGTCAGATATATTGACGATATTCTGTTGATATGGAAGGGCAGTGAAACAACATTCACAGAGTATTTCAATTATTTAAATGACAATGCCTTTAATGTGAAACTAACTACCAACAGCTCTAAGTCTGAAATTGTGTTTTTGGACCTGAAATTGTATGTGGTTGGCAACAAAATCCATAGTGACATGCATAAAAAACAAACAGCATGCAACAGTGTATTGCACGCTGATAGCTGCCATTCTAACGCTACCATCTCGGCCATTCCATATGGGGAAATGGTTCGTGCGCGACGAAATTGCAGTCAGGAGGACACATTCAATAAATCTCTAGAAACCATACAAAGCAATTTCAAAACAAGAGGGTATTCAGAAACATGTCTAAATGTTGCAGAAAGGAGAGTGAAAAAACTGAAGCGATCTGAAACGTTGGTACCTAAGCAAAATAAGAAGCGAGATGAACTAACGCAGGTTGCATTCATAACAGAATATGGTATGTTCAGCGGCCATATCTACAACATTTTGAGACGACACTGGGGTATATTACAGGATAGCTCAATCCCATGTAGTGCCATTTCTGCACGACCAAAAGTTGTCTACCGCAAGGGTAAAACTATCAGAAACATACTGTGTCCCAGCTACATAGAAGAAAGGAAATCCAATCCAAATGCATGGTTGCCAATTGGTGGGAAAGGCTTCCATACATGTGGCAATTGTAATGTCTGCCAATTTGGCATGAACAGATGTACAGAGTTCCAATATAATCGGTCAAAAAATTACCGTATATTTTCCTTCATGAATTGTAACACCACTTTCTGCATATATGTACTGAAATGCTTCTGTGGGAAGATATATGTGGGAAGTAGTAGCAGACAACTGAAAATAAGAATTCAAGAACACGTGAGGGATATCAAAAAAAGAGATGAACGCTCCCCAGTTGCACAACACATAGCGGAGACACATCCATCGCAGACTAATATCCAATTCCATGCAATAGATCATATTCGGGCTGGAAATAGAGGAGGAGATAGAACAGTGAGATTACGGCAGACGGAGGCAAAATGGATATGCCGTCTGAGGGCGGTGTCTGAGGGACTTAACTTCACAAATGAATTCCATCATTTTCTTTAATCCCTCCAGAATAATGCTAAATTATGTCGGGCCTGCCAATCTAAAATCTTATCTAACATACCCTTGAATATGATATATACCAAAGATGGTGAAATTATGTCGGGCATGTCAATTTAAAATCTTATCTAACATACCCATAAATCTGATATATACCAAAGATGGCTAAATGAATGGTAGCAATGAACCAAACAATAATGAATTGTTAATAAATAAATCTGCAATATGGAGATTTAAGACAATAGCAATTATGATCCTTGTCAATTTGAGATTGATCTCTAAGTAAGGATTGCTGTCCCATATATATTACACTGCATGTGCTGACATGTCAGAATGACACGTTAGGACACATGTGATTACATTTTGTATAATGGGTAATGAACAAAACCGCCAATATTATTGTGACCTATTAATAGTCCATGATGAATCACATGGGACAGCGGTGGTTGCAAAACAACGTGAGTTTGTCAAACATGTGACTGAATTGACCCCAATAACGCTACTCATAGGATATATCTTGATGGATGGTGCATTTGGGACATGGACTAGAGCAATGACTCAATTTGGGGTGCTATTCCCAACGAGTCCTAAATAATCATAACATGTCACATTATGTGTACATATATACAAAAACGTGAGGACACATACATCTGTTGTGTCAACAATGATTATTTAGAGTTGCTACGGCAGAAATATTGAGAAGTATAGATGTTGATGCATTTCGAGCAATGGCGCCGCTTCACATGGTGAATTGCGTGTCAGATCAAAGTAGACTAGTATGGAAACTACGTTCCCATGTCCATTCTGCAATGGCGCTAGCGCATACTGTGAGCTTGGAGACACGGCGGGATACTCAAGCGAAGAAACTACATTTCCCTTCGGCATTGTATGCTGGGAACGAAAACTACGTTATGACTGAATAACAAATAAACATATAAATGGGGATGGTCGCACACCACATGGTGTTTGATAATGATGTTAGATCTAAGATACAAATGATTATAAAGGTTGGATATATGTGGACGAAATCCCCAACCAGTAAAATATGCTGGGGGCGTGATAATAACGGGCTGTCCGACTACTACAACTCCCAGGTTTCTGTGAGTCCCGTGACGTATGAGCCGACACCTCACACGCGGCAAAATGCAATTATGCTCAGCTGTTTGAAATTCAGATTTAATGAGGCTGGGTTACGAGTATTTAAAGGCACTGCCATTTGTCCGATTTCCATTCACTGGGACGGGACGATAAACTCGGAAACGGGAGCACTGCAAAAGTAAGTACCGGGCGAGCCTTGCGTGATTCTTTTGAATGTCAGCTGTTGTCATACCCGGGCGACGTGTATGTCACTAGCCCGAAGGTCTGTTAATCAGTGATACTTTCGTGTTAGATTGTGGGACTGAGGAACGAGTATTGTGGAGGGTGCGTTGGCTTTTGACGTATAAAATCTAGCCTAATGTTAGTGGCCGGTACTATGGGTGGGAATTGGGAGCTGCAACACTAGCCCGAAGGTCTGTGAATCAGGGACACTTTCATGTTAGACTGTGTGAGTGAGGCACGAGCATTGTGGAGGGTGCGCGGGCTTTGACGCATAAAATCAAGTCTAATGTTATTGGCCGGTACTATGTGTGTGCGAGTTGGGAGCGGCAATACCTGGCTGCATGCGACTGTTACTATCTAGATAACTCACTACTCGGGGACGCTTCCGGGGTGGCCTTTCAAAGTCACTATATAAATTAATCTGCAAAGCGCCCTGGGTTTGTCACACTAAATTAGGAAATAGGTTAGCCGGCCCATAATATGTCATTACAAGATGGGCAAAATTCATCCAAATATGGAGGGGAAATTGATTACCGTCTTTTTTCTTGAGAAAGGATATGGGTAAAATTAACGCAGACATCCATGACCTGACCAGTCCACACATGATGTGGATATAATTATGATAACTAAACGGTTCTCTCTTTCTTTCTTTTAACATCTTTAAACATTACGATACATGACTCATTTGGGTGGTATAATTACACACCAAAAAAATCCTTATAGAAATAGGTTACTGAAGACTATGGATCCAGTATAACCAGTACCTTAACAGGCTCTTTGTGAAACAGTTGCAATATTAAATCACCAGGCTAAAGCAGAGCCATGGAACTTCCAAAAAATAGGAGATGTTATAATATGAAATCATTAAAATGAGTGTCTAAGGTTTGATTCTTGCATGTTATTCTAGATGCCCAATACCTAAAGAAGAGATTTTGATGGTCCCGTAAATCACAATCGTTGAACCCGTAGGACAGAAAACGTGAAAGACGTCACGCTTAACTAATCATATTACGTCTGATATTGTAAGTAACACACTGCTTGGGTGCTTAATATTTCCCTTTATATGTGCTAACCTGGCACTAAAATGAGTTGTATACTTTTAGATCCTGGTGACACAGATGGGAATACTGCTAAAAGCTGCACGTTAGAAGAAAGACTGAGAAGTTAGATCAAAAACAAAAACAAAAGGAATTGGAAGAAGGAATATATTCCCTGTATTGTAAGTGCTAGATAATTCTATGAACTCTAAGCATATCATCTGTATGTAGTCATAGGAAACTAATGCATATATTTGATACCCTATAGGTGGTCAGATTGATATTTCTTGGTTCAAAAGACGCAAGGTGTATGTTTTACAGCTCAACCAACCTTAGAGGTATGCGAAATGTTTTATTCTGAGAAAAAAATGGTTCAGGAATGGGATATGAGGTGTATGAGTATATGACCTTATAGCCATATAATTAAGAGACACCAAGGAGCTTTGTATTTCTATTGTCCCATTGCACAATATTGAATCCATACTGGGTACCGTATGACATCTTTGCGTAAACAGGAGTTTAAAGAAGTAATCTTAGTTGAGGTTTGAAGTTAATCTCCTCCCTGTTTTAGCTTCAATCTCAAATACTGTGAAAAGCTAATGTTTACAGATAATATATTGGTGACACCTTCTAATGCTTTCCAAATGTGTGAAGTGAAATGTTGTAAAACTGAAATATATGTAATATAATCATGTACAGGGGTCACCTGACATAGTGATGACTCCAGATATAGAATAGCCAATGGTTAATTGTATTAGGCTCAATGCAAACTACCATTTTTTAAGACCAAAGGAAACCTTTTTATGATGTATATAAGGTTTGTGTGTTTCTTTTTATGTCTTATGTAAAAATATTTTCTATTTTGTAACTCTGTGTTTTATGTATAATTGCTTCTAGCCCTGAAGAAGTCACAGTGGTGACGAAACGCGTTGGCTGCTAGCAATTTTTTGAACTTTCACCATGCTTATCCTTGAATAAAAAGCTCTACTTCATATTTGTCAAGATTTGGACTCCACTTCTTCCTGGAAAGCGTAAAAGTTGTATATGTGTAAATACTATTGCATAATTGAGCAAAAAATATAATGTATATATAATTTTCCTTGTGCGGGTCCTTTTGCTATTATAAAGTGTACACGTGTCAATGTTTTGAGGGGCAGTGATGACCTCGGCAAGGGTTGTCTCACTGTATGATGTAGTTACTTACTAGTGCTCTTCTGTCTGCTCATACATTCATTTGTCTGTTCACCTACAAAAGTGTTCATTATGTTGTGGATGTGTGGCAAATTAGCATGATGCATTGAGGTGTGACAGGTACAGCAGATGAGTATGAGACAGTGGTGTTGATTTGTCACAAATAGGCTGGATGCCACACTCCCAGGCGTGCACATGTGAAATGAGGCCATATAACTATGTGCATTCACATTGACCTATGTGGTTTGTGAGGCACTTGTTTATTGTAAATAGGGAGATGTGCCCTCTGTGTGGCTCAAACGTCCACCCATGTACCCTGGTGTGTCACTCAATTATCAAGTCAGTCTTTGTTTTTTCTCTGTCATCCAGAACGGGATATGCTGTGGCCATCTCATGATGGATTTCATTGATACGTGTCCACTTTCATCTCAACAAGGAGGGGGCCTAAATTTGATTTGTCTTTTGACACTGCTGGAAGACATGGAGGATGTGGCGATAATTTGCAAATTACGTCTAGATAGAGCCACAATGAGAACCCTTTGTGATATGTTGGAGCACCACCTGCAGCCTCGCCGGACATATCCAACAGCTTTCAACCCAACGTATAAAGTGATGGCAGCCCTCCATTTTTTTGCCACTGGATCATTCCAGGAGAGTGTGGCCAGCGCTGGTGGGATGTCTCAACCGATTTTCAGCATGGTACTGCGTGATGTTCTGTATGCCATGATGATCTACAAGGACAGATATGTCCATTTCCCCAGGGGTACAGAGTTGCCAGCTGTGAAGGGAGACTTCTATCCCCTTGGGCATATCCCCCATATGGTTGGTGCCATAGATTGCGCACATGTCGGTCCTGTGCCACCACAGGCAAGGCAGCACATGTTTCGTAATCGCAAACATTACCACTCCATCAATGTGCAGGTGGTGTGCCTGGCAGATATAATCATCTTGAATGTGTTTACCAGATTCCCTGGCTCAGCCCATGACTCCTACATCCTGAGGAACAGCATTGTGCCGCAGCCTATGGCTAATCTGATTCCCAAGCGTGCATGGATTGTGGGTGAGTATGCCTAGTCGTATGTTGTGCTGGGTGTGTGACCTGCTGCACTCTGCCTGTGCAACATTGCAATGTGTATTTGTCATACCTAGGTGACTCTGCATATCCCAGCCGCCCATGGCTGCTGAGCCCACTGCGGAATCCCAGGACCCTGACTGATATCCGATACAATGAGGCCCATGAGAGGACACGTCATGTGGTAGAGCGTACTTTTGGTCTGCTCAAGTCATGTTTCCGCTGCCTGGACAAAACAGGAGGTGCACTGGCATACTCGCCTGGGAAGGTGTGTCAGATCATAGTGGAATGCTTCATGCTCCACAACCTGGCCAATCGCAAGGATATTCCCCTGCTCCTGGATGATAATGAGGACCCAAGGCCCCCACCTGCACAACAACTTCTGTCCAGTGATGAGGACAGTAAAGAGGAGGAAGGTGGTGAAATGCGTCAATAGCTCATCACCCGCTACTTCACTTGAAAGTGGGTGATAAAGTCCAACATATACATTGTCTGGTGAGATTGCTGTTGTCGTGAAGGTCTATGTGCGAATGGTATGAACAGCCAGATGTAAAGCCACCTGTGTGTGGATAAGTGACTGTGACATGTCATCTGTGAATGTATACGTGACGTTCATGTTGACACTTTTTGCCCATTGTGTTGTCTGCATGTTAGCTTCTGTGGATGGTTGGTGTAGTGTAATGTCTGTGATGCCACACTCACACCAGTGAATGTTGTTCTGTTGTGTTTCCCTAGGTGCCTCAAAGTGATCCTTGCCTACATTCAGAACATACTTTGGATACATTATGTACATTTTATAGACTGTACATCCTGCACTAAAGACAAAGCTGACACAATACTTTTACAAATTTTATTTCCAAAGTAGACATGTGAGGGGGTGGGCAGATTTACATAGAGGCGGTGGTGGATCAGTGATTTGTCAGTCATGGTAAATTAGATGAAAGAGTAGATACCACATTGATGTGGTGACCCAATCCAACAGACATGTGCCATACACAAAGCAGTGTGGGGAAGGACAGTCCAAACAGTCAATGCAGTGGGGAAGAGGGTTGCCATCAGTGCTGGCTCTGTGACTAACGTTTGGCTGGTGCTTTGCCTCCAGAGACTCCCAGGCTCTACTTAGGACGGCCTCTTGATCGCTTGGCTGGGGGGCCCTGCTGTGGTGCCAGCGGCGTCTCAGGACTCACCCCTCTCTGTGGCCGCAGGGGAGGATGGTGAACAGTAATCCTGCAGCCCACAAGAGGGGGTGGAGGTGTTGGTTGGGACGCAGGCCTGTTCCTCAGTAACGCCACTTGCTGGCCCATGAGGTCCACCAATTGTCCAATGCGTGTGTCGATGGACCTCATCAGCAGGATGAGCTCGCGTAAATGATCGTCCGACCTGTCAGTTTTTCCCTAGGCCTGTTTGTATGCCCCAGGGACTCTAGTGATGTGTTCCAGGGATGGTGTCCCAGCCTCCTGGTGTCTGGGGGTGACCCTGGCCCTCCCACCTGCCCGGCTGCCACGGACCTGTTGCCTCCCCACTGTGGGTCCCCACACACTCTCCCTGCCATCCTCAGTTGTTGGTGTGGGGTCCTCACCCCCAGGGACAGAGAGGGTATTGCAGGTGGCACTGGTGGTGGTGGCGGTGGACGCATAGGCCATAACAGCAGGGGTCTGCTGTGCAGTTGGTGTTGCAGCAGAGGTGTTGGTGGGGAAGATGCGGTCCTGGGACCTGTTGCTCCCTGGCACACCAGATGGGCCGGCCTCAAGCTTATCATCCTGAAAATCCTGGGAGTCTACACCCGAGAGTCCATGTACCGGGGGGAGACTGGCTTTGCTGGTCGTTGGTGTTGTCCTCAGCTGTAAGTTTTTGGTCACCTGTGGATTAGATGGGGAATGGTCATTGTTGTGCACTCTGCAAGCATGCTGTTAGCTGTGTGTCATCCACTGTCTGTACACTACACAATTGACTGATCTTCACATCGTTTTCTATGTGCACTACTGTGCCTCCTAACATGGTGCAGAGGTACATACATTACTTGTACATGTTGTGAGGTATCAATGCATACCATGCAAAGCGTGCAGAAATCATGTTCACAGGGAAATGTTGCCATCTATAGACCCGCACAAATCTTTTCATTGTGGTCTCCTTGTTGATTAGTCTGACCTGCCAGACGTCACATCTGGCCATGGACTGGGCATTGTATTGTACTGCATGACTTTGTCCTGTCATGTACATATGTTGATTCATGAGCTCACACATGCTTTCTAAATATTGAAATGGTCCTTGCTGATTGGGCCACATGGCCATGCACTGATCAGTGCGTGCTGTGCATGGTTGTGCCCCGTCTTTCTTGTGCATGTGAATAGGTGTGTGACTCTTTGGTAGCTGTGACAGTTCACTTTGCTTACCTGTGTGCACACTGTGCGTGTCAAGCAGGGCCGGTGTCCATATTTGTGCTTTGAGAGGGCTGGTATTGCCATATGGCAGCATTTCATTTGTGACAAATGTGTGGGTGCATGTACAGGCTACCTACCTGTTAGGTGAAGGTAAACAATGCAATGGCTTCCAGCTGCTTCTGGGTGGTATGGGGGAGTGCTCCATCCTGCTGGGGTGTAGGGCAGGGGGCATGGTGGGAGTAGTTGTACAGGCCTCCCTCCCCAAACAGACCTCACAGGGAAGATGGCTAACTACCTGTTAGGTGAAGGTGAGCAATGCAATGGCTCCAACTGCTTCTGGGTGGTGTGGGGAGTGCTCCATCCATCTGGGGTGTGGGACAGGGGGCATGGTGGGAGCAGTGGTACAGGCCTCCCTCCCCCAAACAGACCTCACATGGAAGATGGCTACCCACCTGTTAGTTTGATGAGGGTGATGTAATGGCTAACACAGGCTTGTGGGTGGGGTGGTGGAGGGATCCATCTTGATGATGCTGTGGGACAGGGGTCGTGGTGGGAGTAGTAGTGCAGGCCTCCTTCCCCCAAACAGAACTCACAGGGAAGATGGCTACCTACTAGTTAGGTGAAGGTGAACAATGCAATGGCTTCCAACTGCTTCTGGGTGGTGTGGGAGAGTCCTCCATCCTGCTGGGGTGTGGGACAGGGGGCATGGTGGGAGTAGTAGTGCAAGTCTCCCTCCCCAAACAGACCTCACAGAGAAGATGGCTACCTATCTGTTAGGTGAAGGTGAGCAATGCAATGGTTTCCAACTGGTTCTGGGTGGTGTGGGAGAGTGCTCCATCCTGCTGGGTTGTGGGACAGGGGGCATGGTGGGAGTAGTGGTACAAGCCTCCCTCACCCAAACAGACCTCACAGGGAAGATGGCTACCTACCTGTCAGTTTGATGAGGGTGAAGTAATGGCTGACACAGGCTTGTGGGTGGGGTGGGGGAGTTCTCCATCCTGTTGGAGTGTGGGACAGGGGGCATGGTAGGAATAGTAGTGCAGGCCTCCCTCCCCAAAATAGACCTCACAGGGAAGATGGCTACCTAACTGTTAGTTTGATGAGGGTGATGTAATGGCTGACACAGGCTTGTGGGTGGGGTGGTGGAGGGATCCATCTTGATGATGCTTTGGGACAGGGGGCAAGGTGGGAGTAGTGGTACAGGTCTCCCTCCCCCAAACAGACCTCCCAGGCAAGATGGCTACTTACCTGTTAGGTGAAAGTGAACAATGCAACAACTTCCAAGTGCTTTTGGGTGGTATGGGGGAGTGCTCCATTCTGTTGGGGTGTAGGACAGGGTGCATGGTGGGAGTGGAAGTGCAGGCCTCCCTACCCCAAACAGACCTCACAGGGAAGACGGCTACCTATCTGTTAGGTGAAGGTGAGCAATGCAATGGCTTCCATCTGCTTCTGGGTGGTGTGGGGGAGTGCTCCTTCCTGCTGGGGTGTGGGACAGGGGGCATGGTGGGAGCAGTGGTACAAGCCTTCCTCCCCAAACAGACCTCACAGGGAAGATGGCTACCTAACTGTTAGTTTGATGAGGGTGATGTAATGGCTGACACAGGCTTGTGGGTGGGGTGGTGGAGGGATCCATCTTGATGATGCTTTGGGACAGAGGGCAAGGTGGGAGTAGTGGTACAGGTCTCCCTCCCCCAAACAGACCTCCCAGGCAAGATGGCTACTTACCTGTTAGGTGAAAGTGAACAATGCAACAACTTCCAAGTGCTTTTGGGTGGTATGGGGGAGTGCTCCATTCTGTTGGGGTGTAGGACAGGGTGCATGGTGGGAGTGGAAGTGCAGGCCTCCCTACCCCAAACAGACCTCACAGGGAAGACGGCTACCTATCTGTTAGGTGAAGGTGAGCAATGCAATGGCTTCCATCTGCTTCTGGGTGGTGTGGGGGAGTGCTCCTTCCTGCTGGGGTGTGGGACAGGGGGCATGGTGCGAGCAGTGGTACAAGCCTTCCTCCCCAAACAGACCTCACAGGGAAGATGGCTACCTACCTGTTAGTTTGGTGGGGGTGATGTAATGGCTGACACAGGCTTGTGGGAGGGGTGGGGGAGTGCTCCATCCTGCTGGGGTGTGGGACATGGGGCATGTTGGGAGTAGTGGTACAGGCCTCCCTCCCCCAAACAGACCTCACAGGGAAGATGGCTACCTACCTGTTAGTTTGATGAGGGTGATGTAATGGCTGACACAGGCTGTGGGTGGGGTGAGGGAGTGCTCCATCCTGTTGGGGTGTGGGACAGGGGGCATGGTGGGAGTAGTAGTGTAGGCTGCCTGTGCTCATGCTCCCATGGTAATATTGCCAGCTATGTTTAGGGTAAATGGGAGTGAGTGAAGGTTTTTGTGGGTGTACGGTGCAGATGGATGGAATTTGTCTTGGGTGGTGTGGGTTTTTGGTTGTGCAAGAAAGTACATATCAGTGTGTTGGTTAACATTTCTTTGTTCTTACCAGCCTCCACTCCCCTGGATACTCCTGTGAGACTCTCGGGATGCAGTATGGCAAGCACCTTCTCCTCCAATGGTGTGAATGTTTTTGGTGGGATGGGAGGGCCACTGCCAGTCCGGTTATCCAGCTGCCAGTTCTTGCTCCTGCTCTCTTTGACAACCCTCTTGAGATCATGCCACCGCTTCATGATCTCCTTCTTGGGTCGCAGGGTGGTCCCCACTGCATTGACCCTTTCTACTATCCTCTCCCTCATTTGTGTCCTTGTGGCTAATGGCGTTTGTTGAACCAGGTTTCCAAACAGTTGTGGTTCTTCTCTGACTATCTCATTTACCATGACTGTCAACTCACTCTCTGTGAATTTGGGCAGTTTATGTGAGGACATGGTGTGTGGTGTGCAAAGTGTTTATGGGTGCAGGGGTGTGGGTGGTGGGTGTGATGTTAGTGTGTGAGGTGTGTTATGTGCTGGGGGGCTTGTTGGTGCTGGTGTGGTGGTGGTGATGTTGAGTGTGCTGTGTTCTTTTGCCTCTCCTCTCAGATCTGGTGTATGCCCTTCTCTTCTGGAGTGCTGCAAAGGATTGTGGTCAGACTAGGGGCTGGTTTTCTACTCAGCTATGTGGGTGTGTCCAAATGGGGTTTTTCTGTCAGGTGTGTTGTGGGTGTTGTCCTGGGCATTGTATGTTTCTGTTTGCATGTGTTTGTTTCATTGGGATGTGTTTGGTGTATTTGGGGGACATGGCTACTTTGATTTGTGCAATGTTTGGCATTATTGTGGGTTTTTTGCATCGTCCCCCATGTTTTCTATGGATCGTCCTCTGCGGTGGCTATGCTGCAGCACTTCCGCTGGCTCTCCCATTCATTCCAGTGTTCGACCGCGGCGGTCGGAGACAGTGGATCGTACTGCGGGGGACTCGGAGATATCCCAATTTCCTGTGAGGTGTCTCCGCTATGTTTGCGGCGGGTTGTAGATATTCCGCTGAGTTTTCGACCGTCACGTTTGGATTTTGGACATCACCGCCTGCGACGGGCGTTTTTTATTTGCCCGGTACCGCCGCAGTCGGTCTTTTTTGGCGGTTGATCCTGATTTGACCGCCGGTTTATCCACGGTCCAGGCGGACGGTTGTTTTCCGCTTCAATGGCGGTCGGGTGGTTTTCCGACCGCCATCCTAATGGGCCCCTAAGAGTCATGGCAGGGTAGGGATGCATGGAATGAGAACATCTTTAGCTAGCAACACGTAATATATGGAAAGCAGTTAAACATGTTGCAAAAACAGGTGAATGTGTCATTGGCATTCAGTGGTGAGAAATCTTTCGATGTTCCATCATCTTCATCCTCGATTCCCATAGTAAACATTCATGTCAGCATGAAGTCTGCTCACCATATTACAAGAAGTTACATCTACATAGATTTCATGAGAACCACCTTTTGCAAGCCTACTCTGTTAGCTGTCTGGTGGCCCTTTGTGTAACAATGGGCTACCCTATAAAATAAAACATTCACATTTATGTGTGTCCTGGCTAGATCACAAAATGTAAGCTGCAACACGTATGGTCTTTCTATTAATACAAAAGGTCATTATGTATATTTGGCAAAAAAAACAATCTAAATACTGTGAAGTCATATGGTGTGAGGTAATAAGGAATACATTTTTCAGGAAAACACTTTTCACAAAAAGTCAAGTCCTAGGGTTTGATTATAATGTTAAATAACTATTTTATGAAAAGCATTTATTTCTTAAAGTGATAGAGCAGAATACATTTATAGTGTGGCCTAGTAAGTGAAGAGTGATAGAAATGAAAGCCTTCTGCTGAAAATAAACAATACTTTCATGTTTGCACTTTCAATAAAGGCACATTTCCTAACCTTCACACAGCATGCATTTTCATGTAAATAGAGTGTTTCTATATTATTGTGTGGTGACATTTTCATATACATTTTCAGCTTTCTTAAGGGCATACTATGAATTAATCCACGTTTCAATAAAACATAAGTTTAGAACCCTTTTGATGGATCCTCACGCTAATCATTCAGATCCTCATTATGAGCAGTCTATTGGAAATATGACCTTAGCTGAAACACCACTGCTCAGAAGTATTCCACCCGTAGAGTTCACATCTTTTAGAACATAACGTTTTCTGGTGCAAAACTTGGGAAACACATACAGAGACTGGCAAATGAAGTCTGAATTGTATATGGTCATCCCGAAACGTTCATATTCCCCATTATTTTTCCCCTCTGAAATTACCAGGGCATCCCAGTCAGTGCTCAATTTGAACCAGTGGTTTCCAGCGGTTGGCACAGGCACTTAATTGTCAACAGAAGCAATTATTACCGTCTCAGTTTGCCAAATGGTGGTGCTGTTTGTCCAATTTTGAAATGAACACAACAACAGTTGTTTAACAATTCAATATGGCTAATGCGTACCACCCACACCATTCTGATAGGTTTGGGTGACCTAGAATAGTCTGAATTGTCACACTTGTAGGAGTATGATGGTTAATTTGTAAAAAATAATAAGTTCTAGTGCCCTCATTAAAGGTCATTGCATTTTGCTCCATGACACCCCTGCCAGCACTGGCAGACAGGGGCAATGGGTGGTGCAAGATGCAATGGACTCCTAACGAGGGCCCTAGAACTTATTCTTTTACAAATTAAGCATTAGTTTAGGTAAAAATAAATTCAGAATGGGGGCGCTGACAAGGATTTTTATTTGCTACATTAAGTGAGGAGCAAAATGCCTAAAAAGATACGCTTAGGAAGTAAACACTGCAGTTGGAAGCAATGGCAAACAACCAAGCTGGAGTTCTGAAGGATATTGTCAAAGAGGACAATATTATAACATTGGTCATCTTTTTCACCTAGGTCTTTTCCAGAGCTGGAAATATATTTTTTAAGCGTGGGCGTAAAATCCGCTACGCCCGCGGATTTGCGGATTTTTGGGAAATCCGCAATCCGCGTATTTTGCGGATTTCCCACAAAATCCGGAAAAAAAAATCCGCGGACGTAACGGGTTCAAACTCGTGTATACAATGGCGCCAGCAAGCTGCCAGCGCCGTTGTAAAATAGTTACAAAGTTAGCTTGCACAGGAAGCACTTAGATAAAATAAAGCAGCACCTGCTTTATTTTATCTAAATGCTTCCTGTGCAAGCTAACTTTGTAACTATTTTACAACGGCGCTGGCAGCTTGCTGGCGCCATTATAAAATTGACAGTGACCCCTGCGCCCTTCGGCGCGATTGCATAGTAACACACACATGGTCGCTGGAACTAGTTGAAGCTCAAATGCAGTGACTCATTCATCAGCCCAGAAACAATCGTGAGCGTCGTGGAGGCTGGGCAGATGTGCCTTCTTCCCAAATCTACCATCGAAAATCAGCCGAGATGCTGGATAGAGGCCTTTGCATCCTTGCCTATCACGAGCGCAATCCCCGTGCTGTTCCTGTGACCAGGAGGTTCTGTATCTTCATCTGCTGGTCTGATCGGTCTCGGACCTTATATACACACAAGAGGCATGTGCACTCGCATGGGAGCCCGCCCGTTTGGCCCCGCCCACACACTTGCGGTGGGCACCGTCTTCCCGCCATTTACCCACTATGATGGGCAGCTCACTCAAGGGACCCCTGCGCCCTTCGGCGCCATTGCATAGTAACACACACATGGTCGCTGGAACTAGTTGAAGCTCAAATGCAGTGACTCATTCATCAGCCCAAAAACAATCGTGAGCGTTGTCAAGGCTGGGCAGATGTGCCTTCTTCCCAAATCTACCGTCGAAAATCAGCTGTGATGCTGGATAGAGGCCTATGCATTTGTGTTCGCACGGGTTTCTGCCCGTTCGCGAGCGTTTTGTACAATAAAACCCTCGCGAACGTGCAGAAACCCGTGCGAACACAAAAAAAAAATAATACGCTAGGATCCGCAGATTTTGCGTATTTCCGAAACACGCAAATCCGCAAATCCGCGGATTGCCCATACGCAAAATCCGCCCATGCTTAATAGTTTTTAACACCAATGTCTTACTAGATGAGAGTGTAATAACAATGATAAGTGTGTAGATTTACTAATAGGTCTCCATCCAAACTAGTGTGGCAAGTCCTGGTTTCATACTGACTTAAGTACCCAAGAATCAGATGAAAGTAGTTGATTAAGGCAATGTCTTCCCCTGTAAAACAAGGTACCCTTTGCTTTTCCTACCCTCATTATGAACAACATAATTCTTCTTTGCAGAACATCTTTGGGGTTTTTAACATTTTTATGATTATGATGGTAAACCATTTTCTCTAGTTGTGGCATTTACATGTGGATTTTATTGAACCTCCTCAACACATCGCATTCAAAACATTCCAAACAGCACATCAGAGATTCCTATGGTTTGAATTCAAGAGTAAACATTAATAATTCATGCTTCGTCATTTTGTGTTCAGCTCATAGCTCTGTCATAGGCCCTGTTCTCTTGTTTCAAAATACTGCATCATTTGGGAGCAATCTGGGCGATAATAAAATCACACCCTTGGCTTCTTGCTGCACACACTAAAATGCCCTTACAACACCCTAACAGTTAGAACTAACCTGTCACCACACCTCTAAACTATTCTCACCCTCCCATTAACCTCAAAACTTTAACTTGAATGGTTGCCCTTTTATGCCTTACTTAGGCATCTCTGGAAGCAGCTTCCACTGCATAGGCCACGGAACAGCCCATAGGCATTGCTCTCTCTAAATTAATCCTGCTGTAAAATTGAATGCACAGGTGGCATATCATGCAGCTGTAACAATAATTATGGAAACGCTGACTTAAATTTGACTTTGACCACCTCAGCCCTGTCCCACAGTCGTTCACCATCCACATATCTTCATCTATTATCATGTATGTCATTGAACAATCACTTTCGGAATATGGTCATCCATTGACCTCCCCTTTCGGGCCATGATGGAAGGTTTGTACATTAGAATTCCCCTGGCATCTATTTCTGTACCACCTCCATCATTCAAACTATTAGGTTATCCTTTGGAGGTTTCATGAATGGGCCCACCATTTGTCCCCCTCCTACTTCTTTCCACATGTCTGCTGTATCATGCTCTCTATCACCCCAGCAGGATTTTAAACTGTCTATCCATCCTGCCACTCTCGGGACAATACATCTTATCCTGAAATCCTCATAGAAACCCTTTTTCAGGTTTTCCGCTGCTCTGTGGCCAGGGTTTAACTTCAACCACTGAAGCATCACTTCAAACTTTACAGGCATTATTGCCTTTCTCTACCATTCCCTTCCTTTACCTCTTTTCAGCCTCCCTTGTCTGCTCCAACAATTGATAATCACGAGTCAGCAATTGCACTTTTCACATTCATGTTTAAGTTTGCTGGGATTCCTTTAGCAGTCCAACGCATGCACATCTGCCCTTCCTTCTCCACTGTACCAACTACACATGGGGTGCGATGTCCTGGACCTGCTGCAGGCAAACTGGGAGGTAATATGGGGAGGGGTCTAGTAGTCATCATCAGCTGGAGCCATAGCACATTGTCAAGGTCCCCCAAGCCCTATCTTGGTTTAAACTGCACCTAGACCTGAAATCTTGTAACATTGCAACCATGAGATTACCCTAAAAGAATACTGAAAGAATGCTTGCTGTTGATATTACATTCCATAAGCTTGCATTCTACTAAGGCTTCTTTTTACATCTAGTCCTTGCATAGATCGTGAACTCTGCCATACACGTGTCTATGTTCAGTGGAACACACAGGCAGTTTGCAAGCTCCTGCTCTTCTGCTTTAGATGCCCCCTTGAAACTTAAAGAGGTATCTGACTGTACTATTTGGACAATATGTTCTCCTTTGCACTTGCCTGTGTGTAGCTACCTAATGCATCTTTAGTCCCATGTGTGGTGTTCTCTTCTCCATGCCTCCCTCAACAATGTTGTCCTCACTGTCTTTCTCCTTCTTCTCCCCCTGTACAGACCCTTTCTTCTGTGTGTCTCACCGCCTCTCTAATTGCACCCTTGTAGTTTCTTCCCTGCTTCTTTCCACTGTTCCCCTGATCGTCTCCCTATCTCCCTGATGATGCCCTATTTCCATTTCCATCTCCACTCCTGTACTTCCATCAAGCTCCCATACCGTTGTCTTAACATATATTTCTCCAATGACTCACAAGAGCATTCTGAAAACTCTCAATGTCCAATGGTCTTTGGGATCCCCCTGTGGAGTCCTGGGATTTTCTTTTTAATGCTTCTCCCGGCATTCCTTCCCACCATGTATCTTCAGATCTTCAGACTCACTCTGTGGCAAAAACTCTGCAAACTCTGCTGGTGGAGTGGGATTTATTGCCCACCCCTAGTGTATTCCTCCCTGACAACCACACACAATAGGGAGCTCAGGTGTGCCTGGATGGGACATCACTCGCAGGATGGGAGGCAGGAGCTGGGCACAGCCCCACTTATTCTTGAAGAGGCTGTGATCTGCCTCAACACAAAGGACTGCATACCCCCTGTAGTTAGTCTGGAATCAGGACAGGGGAGGCAGGAGTCATGGTGACCTGAAAGGAAAACCTCTAAAAGCTTCTTCCCCATTTCAAAGGCACAACTAGGTATAAATACTTGTCCTCAGATAGAACTTCAGAACACTTCTGGACCTGTGGATACTCTGCCAGAATGAAGGACTGATGAGTTGCTGACGAACTGCCACTCTGCTGTCCTGCTGGACTACTGCCTTGCTGTGCTGCTGCCTTGTTGTGCTGCCCTCCTACCTGGGCAAGAAGGACTGGACCTGCATCTCTTGAACTCAGGTCCCCAGAGTGACTCCAAGGGCTATTTGTCTTGAGACCCAATAACAGAAGGCTCCAGCAATCTTGCTCTCCTGCACCTAAATCTGCAATCTTTGAATCTATGCTTCCAAGTGGTGCCCCCCCAGTCCTGGACCCTTAGACGTGGGCCTAATGTGCTCCGCCATCCTCTATAGATCCAGTAGAACCAATGCTTCTCCTCAGCTGCACGTCACAACCATGAGCAGAACCGGCACATCGCCACAGCTGCGTTGATCTGAAATTCCTTAAAAACCCACATTGCATCTCGGTCCATCCCTGCATCGGAAGCATCATGGTGAGACACATCGTCGGCAGAGGTCCTTACATCTCTCATCACAGGAGCTGTGAGACCGTCGCCGTACTCCGCAAAGCAGCCTCACAGATCCTTGCAACTGATTAATTGGCCCAATTACGCAACTTACCCCCAACTCCAGACTACACATCGCAAACCCTCATCAACGGGATCCTTGACAATGATGCAAAATGACCTCACACTGCAGCCATGCCACATCTCGGAACTAAGGCATCTCTTCAGGTGTGCAACACATCTTGAACGTGAATCCTCACAATGCTCCTCAAACCAGAATTGAAGGTATATTGTTCAGCGGGCCTAACTGGTTCCCAAAAACTGGCGTGTGCTCCATCGCGGTCGACCTGAACTTGTGACTTTGTCCAGGTCGGGCAAGAATAGATATCTACAGTTGGCACTTTACTCCTTTGGCACTATTTTTACTAAAACTATTAGAGACACAGGCGGTAACATGACTATTGCAAGGTGTCAGTCAGCAGATGTCATCAGAGCAGGTCTTCGCTAACACATTCCACGGAGTGAAAGCCGCAGACAATCATGAGAGTCATCTAATGGTGGCTCTGGTTACCTGTGAGTGGGGGTTCTCAGGTTCTCTAAAAGTAGCTGTAAGCCCTGTCATACCTGTTGATTGTCTGTTGGGGAGCTACTTGGAGTATACAATCTGGAAGGAGGGAGAGCTCAGGTCACACTTGGAGATATTGAGATTACCTGAATGGGCTTTTATGACTACAAGGTCCATGGCTGCCTGGTCAGGGAGTCAAGGGCACCTGGAACGGGGAACAATGGCCCAGGCAGGCAGCTGTCAAAAAGAGTGGGAGCAAGGGGGCAGGAAAGCAGTCCCTAATGATCCCAAGTCCAGGTTGATGGGCCACCTGAGGAGGATGCTCCTGACTCAACAGGGGAGGACATTGCTGCCCTGGGTGACCTGCCTGATCTTGCTGACTGGTAAGTTGAAGGTGGGCCCACCAGGGAGGAATCCTACAAAGCGCAGAAACAGTTCCCCAATCTAGAGGCCAGGTGCAGAGACAGAATATCAACTTAGAAATATCGAATGGCATTCATATCGAGTAAAGAATATGGATAGTCCAAAATATTGAGGTAATTTTTTTCCTTGGTAAAAATATCAATTTATGTAATGCAGAAATATCGATTTTGTAAATTTTGTTGTCAAAAATATACTTGTTAATTATATCGATTTTTTGTTTAATGTTGGTATTTTTTTTATTAATGTAGGATTAGTTATTATTTATTTTATAAAAAAAGTGTAAGTTAAAATGTTTGTCTTTTTTTAATTAAGTTGTAGGAGCGGGTTGTTGGGCTTATAGGGGATAAGGGTGGGTAGTAATATAAACATTTTGGATTAAAATGTAAATATATTTTTTTAATTTTGTTAAGTTTTAGGAGTGAGATGTTGGGTTTAGAGGGGATAAATATGGGAGTAGTTTATAAACAAGTTTTTAAAAAATGGAACATATTGGGCTCCATTAGGATGGCGGGCCGATTGCCCCTGCCGGGCAGGAGGTATTCACCGCTGCCCTGGCGGAAGCGATCCACCCGCCATCTTCTCAGCAAAGACCACCCGCCATATTACATTGGCTGGGGGGTCTACGGCGGATGGAAAGACCGTCCGCCGCTTTTCCACCCGGTCGACAAGTCGACCGGCCGGAAAAGGGTTCAATATGGTGGTGGTGTCTGTTAAACACCGCCAGCCATATTTGGTTGTGTGCTGGGACATGCCTTTCCGTGGCACCATTGCCGCAACGGAAAGGCATGCAGAGTCTGCCTCTGGGGGCCCGTTGCAGGCCCCCAGGGACATAGGGCGGGGTGGGGGTGCACATGAGGTACGCCCCTTAAGTTCCATGCACAACATGGCAGGCACCGCACAGTGCCTGCCATATTGTGCATGTAACTGCATGACATGCCTTCCTGGCAGTGTGGCAGGCGGTGCTGAGTGCACCGCCTGCCTCAATGTCAGGAATGCAGGATGCGTCCGCCAGTGTGGCGGGTGCATCCTAATCTCTGTACCTATGGCGGGCGGTCCCATTCCACTGGAGGATGGCGGGTGGACAAAGTCTGCCCGCCATCCTAATGGACCCCTTGGTAGCGGGATGTTGAGTTCATACAGGATAAGGGTGAGGAGTAATTTAGAAATTTTGGATTACAATTTAAATATTTTTTTTAATTTTGCAAAGTTTTAGGAGCGGGATTTTGGGTTTATAGGGGATAAGGGTGGGGAGTAAATGTATGTAAATGTTACAAATTTTGGGGGATTTGTTTCACATAATTAAGTAGTGTAATGTTGTGTTCATAGAGGATAAGGGTAGTAGGTAATTTTTGAAAGTTTTTTAAAATTACATTTGTTTAAAAGTACTTTTTGAAATATTGAAATATTTTAAAAGAAAGTTACATTTTAGAATGTTACAAAATGTAAAAAGGTTTGAGGCTATATTTATTTTTGGATAATTCTTTTTATATATTTTCAGATGTATTAAAAATAAAATAATGAAAAATATGATTTGTTTATTAATTTTATATTTCATTATAAAAATAATGTTGGTAAAAAATCTCTTTTTTGAATAAAAAATGTTATATTTAAAATTGTAATTTAGATTTTAAATTTCATTTTTTTCAGTTTTTAGTGAGGTAGTTTGTACAAATTTAGAATTTAATGTTTACTTTTTTTATATTTTTTTATAAATATTTTTTAATATTTAATAAAAAATGGTACAACATTTATAAAAAAGTGTGTTAAAACTATAATTTTGTAAAAGAAATATAAATTTAAGAAACCCTATATTTATGCTGGTAACCTTTTTTTTATTTAGTAAGTAGAAGTATTATTTGTTTGGCAGGAATAGTAATTTATTATGGTTTATTATCCAGTGCTTACCCTTACTCTAGTTGGTTTTGGAGTTGTAATAATAATTTAGGGGGCCATTATGATGTCGGGCAGATCGCCACTGCCCGTCCGGCGGTGGCGATGCGCCGACATCTTTCCCCGCCCGCACTCCATTTACCTCCCGCCATATTACAATGGTGGGGGGTACAGTGGCAGACGGAAACACCGCCCGTCGCTTTATCGCAGGCAGGCAATCGATACGATTGCCTGCCATGCGGTCCTGAGCCATAATATGGTATGTGCGGACTTTGACCTTTCCATGGTGGCGATGCCGCCATGGAAAGGCATGTGGTCTTCGGCTGCAGAGGGCCCCCGGGGTGTTGGAGGGGTGGGGGGTGCATTGCGGTGCCTGACACTTAATACATGCCGATGCACAACATGCATCTTTTGCATTGCGGTGGGTGTTGCTTACAGCACCGCCCGCCGCAATGTAAAATATGCATGATGCAACCGCCAGAGTGGCGGGCCCATCCTAATGGGCAAAGCGTGACCAACGCACCTCTGGCAGTCAGTCCCATTTACTGTTACGGTGGCGGGCGGTCGTAATGGGGCCCTTAATTCAGTTTATTATCCCACCCTTTCCCATAGTTTAGTTAATTTTGGAGTTAGAATAGTAATTTAATTTGGGTTATTATCCATCATCCCTGAGTTTATTTTGTTTTGGAGTTGGAATAGTTATTTATAATATTTTATTATTCAGCATGTTCCCTGAGCTTATTTTGTTTTGGAGTTTGAATAGTAATTTAGGAGCCTATTATGATTGCGGATTTCCTGCATCCTCCGGGCCGGCGGAAGCCACCGCCGGCCCGGAGGATGCAGGAAAACAGCCGCGGAGCCTAGAAAGACCCACCGCCAAATTAGGATGGCTGGTGGGTCTTGCATTCAGTCCGCAGCTTTAACGCCGCGGTCGCCTTCCGACCGCGGCGGAAAAGCTATAACATGGCTGTCGGTGTCTATTAGACACCGCCAGCCATATTATGATAGTGTAAAATGTATGCTTTTCCGCGGCGGCTTTTCTGCCATGGAAAAGCATACGGACCTTCCCTTCGGGGGCCCGTTGCGGGTCCCCTGGGTGAAGGGGGTGTGGGGGGTGCACATGCATTTGCATGAGCAAAGCAGCAGGCACCGCGCGGTGCCTGCCACTTTGTGCACGCAAATGCGGTGCATGCATTTTTAACATTGCGGCGGGTGCAGCTTCAAGCTGCACCCGCCGCAATGTTAAAGAGAGAGGATGTGACTGCCACCCTGGTGGTCACATCCTAATCTGCACGGAGGGAATGCCGCAGCCCATGCGGACGTTCCCTCCTACTCTGGGGTCGCGGACGGACTCAAGTCCGTCCGCGATCCTTATCGACCCCTTAATTTGGTTTATTACCTAGCACTTTCCCAGACTTTTGTTAGTTTTGAGTCGAAATAGTAATTTATTATGGTTTATTATCCAGCATTTTTTCTGAATTTAGTTGGTTTTGGAGTTGGAATATTAATTTAACATGGTTTATTATCCAGCCCTTTCCCTGACTTTATTTGGATTTGAAGTTCGAATAGTAATTTATTATGTTTTATTATCCAGTACTTTCCCTTAGTTTTGTTTGTTTTGGAGTTGGAATAGTAATTTATTATGGTTTATTATTCAACATTTTTACTGAGTATAGTTAGTTTTGAAGTTAGGAATAGTTCATTTGTACTATTCGTTAGTTATTTTATTTTAATATTTTTGTATGTATATTTAAATAAGAAAGGAAATGTATGTTAGTTATTTTTTGTAAACATTTGTATTTTTTAACACTTTTTTTTCTTTTACATTTTATTTGTTATCATTTGGTTTTGTTATACTTTCTTTCACAATATGAAAAACATGATTTAGGTATATTCATGTTGCTCAAAATGTATTATAAAGTATACTATATTTTTAACATACATTTTTCTTGTGAAATTGGAAAATTAATATTTTTTACATATATATATTTTTAAGCATTTCAGAAAAACTGCACACTTTTTTAAATATTGTCATGTAATAGTAAATTAAATATATTTTTATAAACAATTTACTTAGTTTATTATTTTCTTTGAGAAAAAGTACACATTTGTAATAATTTTTTAAACCATTGTTTAATGCATTTTAAATAATAAATTTTTAATACAAATCTATAATATGTATTTGACATTGTTCTGTATATTTTATTATTTAGTATATTGAATATAATTTTTACTAAAATATTATTTAATATATTAAATTATTAATAAATTGTAAAGAAATACATATTTTCATATATCGTTTTTATTTATACATTTTAATATTTTTTGAAATGTACAGTACATGAAAAAAACATATATTTTAATATATATTAAATATTATATATTTTTATAATATAATATTTAGTATATATTTTTAAGAAATTGTATATTTTTTAAATTGATCATTTTTTAAACACTAAATAAAGATATACATTTCTTTTTTTGCATTTTAGAAATATTTCTCCATTCTTGTCTATGGGGAGTAAGGGGGTGATTAGGTTAGCGGGCCGACTTAAGTCCGCCCACCTCCCTAGCAGTAACGGGACCGCCTGCCTGCCATGAGGTGGTCCTGCCACCCCAATCATGATGTGACCGCCACTGTGGTGATTGCATCAGGCATTTTAACATTGCGGTGGGTGCTACTGGCTGCAGCACTCGACACAATGGTGAAATGCCATGTTGTGCATTGCCATGCACAACGTGGCAGACACTGCGAAGTGCCTGCCACCTTGTGCATGGCAATGTAGGGGGGTATCATTGGTACCCCCAAATGTAGCTCCCCACCCCTCCACCCCCTGGGGGCCCACAACAGGCCCCCGAAGCATGTCCCCGCCAGCCTTCCTATGGCGGTATCACCGCCATGGAAAAGCCCTACACCGCACACATCATATTATGGTTGGCGGTTCCTGCTAGGCACGTCACCATATTGTTGCCCAAGTCCGCCCGGCCGGCAATTGGAAGGATTGCAGACTGGCGGAAATGCGGCGTATGCACTAAATCAGGTCATGAAGGTGGGTAGATTGCAATCATCGGGCCGGCGGTGGTGGCCCGCCTGCCATCCTAATCAGCCCCTAAGTCTTTTTTTCATTTGTATTACGCAACCATTTTCTTCTACTTTCCTTACCTTTCTATCTATCTGTTCCGTTTTTAGGTGATTTTGGAAGATGGTACCTCGAGATTGGGAGCTGCATTTCACCGGTTGAGGTAACTTTGATTTAATTTTCTTTTATGGTAGTTTAGGGTAAGGGGGAGGTAGTAATAGTGTATTTAGATTTGTTAGAATGTTGTTTGTTCATTTTTGGAGTAGTTACGAGTTGTTTTGGTAGTTTAGTGTTTTATGTGTTTAACATAGGGGGTGATTAGAATGGCGGGTGGATCGCCACTGCTGGCCTGGCAGTGACTATCTACCCACCATCACAACCTGATTTACACCCCTCCATATTATAATGGCGGGGGGTATCACAGCGGACGCAAAGTGTGTCTGCCGCTTTTCTGCCGGTCGGCAATCGTTCCAATTGCCGGCCGGACTTGTGCCACAATATGGCACTATCCATATTAGTATGTGTGACTTATAAGGTTTTTCCATGCCAATGCCATGTGCATGGCAATGCACAACATGGCACTTTGGCATTGCCGCAATGTCAGAAATGTGGAATGCAACCCCCAGGGTGGGGGTCACATCCTAATTAGCTTTGCAGGACCCCCGCACTTCTGGAGGCCGGTCCCAGCACCGCTAGGGTGGCGGACAGACTAAAGTCCGCCCACCATCCTAAAAACCCCTATAGTGTTGGATAGGAGTAGGGTGTTATGTATTGTTAGGTATGTGTTGTTTATTTCTATTATCTTGTGTTTATTGGTAATGATAATGTTCGTGGGTTTGTATGTGTTATTGTGGGGGTGGGTGTTCTATTTCATTTTTTAACAGGTTTTCCGGATCCTAAACGGATGGTGATGTCAACATATTTTTATTAATAATAAAAGGAAAGTGTATTTTGTTTAGTTAAAACCAGTTATTTTACATTTCCTTTTATTTTTTGGTTTTGTTGAAGCATTTTCTTTTTTAAGTTATTTTTCAGGATTTTGAGGGTTTCATTATTGAGAGGATTACGTTGTTGGAGCCTTTTTATACCATTTAATTTTTGCATTTTGTAAAAACAACTTTTCGGGTTTTTGAGGGTTTCATTTTTGAGAGTATTGAGTCATTGGAGCCTTTTTTCTACAGTTGTATTTTTGCATTTTTTTGGGGGTTCTTTTTTCAAGAGGATTTGTTTTTCGATGTATCTTCTATGGATTTATTTGATTTCCAGGATTGTCTTCTGCTGCATAACTATAAGTTATTTTTTATTATTATGGTGGGAAATGTTTTTTGTTACATTGTTTTGTTTGTTTGTTTTTATTTTAATAATTATATTGTCATATATAGTTGTGCTATTTTTTCAATTTTACAGAACATAGTTATAATTCTTAATTTAAAAAAGAGTAGAAGTATGTTGTTTAAATGTTTGGAAATTTTAAAATGATTATGGTGTTTAGCATTGTTTTTTCTTTACAGTATAGATTTAGCTATCATGTCTAGGTATTCAAGACCTCTGGGGCCCCGTTATGACACCGTAACGGACAATGGGACCAATTGCCAGAGGTGCGGCGGTCCCATGAGGCAAATTAGAATGCGCCCGCCACAGTGGCGGGTGCATTCTTGCCTTTAACATTGTGGCGAATGGTGCTGTAAAAAGCACCCATCGCAATGTTAAATGTGCATGTTGTGCATTGTAATGCACAACGTGACAGGCACTGTGCAGTGCCTGCCACCTTGTGAAGGGCAATGAAGGAAGGTACCATAGGTGCCCCCCAGTGCAACCCTCAACCCCCCGGGGATCCCCAATGGGCCCCCAAAGTCATTCTCTGTATGCCTTTCCATGGCGGAGTCTCTGTCATGGAAAGGCATGCCCATCGCACACATCATAATATGAATGGCCGCCACCATATTCTGGACCTTTTTCGGCCCGGCAGGTAATCATCATGATTGCCCGCCAGCAGAAAATCGGCGGACGGTCTTTCCATCCACCGCGGTACCCCCCACCATGGTAATATGGCGGGGTAATTGGCGGTCAGGCATGGAGTTATGGCGTGTGGATCGCCAACGCTGGTCGGGCGGTGGTGATCCGCACGCCATTATAATGACCCCCTTGGTGTTTGCAAATAGTCTAGTTTTGTGTTGTAGGTATTCATACATGGTATTTGTTAGTTGACTTAGTTTAGGGCCGATTTTAGTTAGGGAATACTCTAGCCTCAGATCTTGATAGTTTTGTTCTTTTTAGATAGCTTCTATACGTTTATGTAAGGTTGGCTGCACTCTTCCTATTGTGGGTTGGAAGTCATTGTGCCATCCTTCCATGGCATTGTTGGTTTTAGCTTTTTGAGATACAGTGCTGTCGTAGACATTCCACCATGGTATTTGGAACTTGGGTTGTCTACGGTGCGCTGATCTATGTAGCCTTCCCACCCAAGTGCCTTCAAAGTAGTCTAGGAAGGGAGTTAGTTTAGTTTCATTTACTTGTCAGAAGGGACTTTCAAGAAGTAGGTTGTAAGGGTTTGCTACTTCAGTTGTTGGTACATAGGCCGGTGCTATAATGTTTTTTATTTGGTAGGCAAAGTTACTATTGCTGGCATAATTTATACTTAAAGTAGATTTGTGTAGGTGTCTCCTGGTACTTTGGTTGAAGTGGTAATAGCAATCTTGTACTGCAGTGTGTGGGTATTTTTTGATTGTTCATAATCAATAATACATTTTTGTGGAAAGTAGTTGTCAGTGTATTGCTTTAATATTGTTAGGAGCTCTATGTATCTGGTGTTTTGTTTATTAGTGAGTACTGCGTATATGAAGGGGATGTTAGTATCTTGATATTCGCCATGGATAGTTTCTAGTTGATAAAAAGGTTTGGGGTGAATTTTGAATGTGCCATCCATCATCCACGTCTCACAGTTTTTAAGTTTGTGTAAGTTGTTGTTTGTTGCAAAGATGATAATGTGTTTTTATGACTGTTGTCATGTAAAAGGAATATTTCATGTTTGTGGGTGATTGTGTTATCTGGTAATATTTGTATACCTGCAAACATTTGGGAGGTGGGTGGTGTTTGAGTTGTAGCTCTTTTAGTTTGGGCAATTAATCTCTTCAGAATGGGGATAGATGGTAGTTGTCTTGTGACATGTTCAGATACCCTAGTTAACACGTTTTTAAGTATTTGGGTACTTGTCTGTTGGGATCTGGTACTTGCTTCTTTTACATTGTTTTCTATTGTAGTGGCTTTCCCATTGCAAGAGTTAGAGTATTATTTACTGCATTTCCAATGTGGTTTTTATTTCCAGTCATTTTCTTTTGTGTGTAAGTGTAGCCCATGTAGCACAGAAGTCATTTTTCTCTTTGTGAAGTTATGAATGTTGCTCCTTCTGACACTTTTTGGTCTATTTGTGAATATATGTATATATATATATATATTTATTAATGATACGATTTTGAACAGTAAGCATTTTGTATAATTATTATATTGGAAAACAAACTTACAAGTGGTTTGATTTAATTTTTTGATGGATTTATTTTTGATTGTTTAAAAGCAAGATGTTATTGTTGTTGAAATGTCACATTTTATAATCTTATTTAATTTATTTTGTTTCCATTTTTATTCAGTTGAGAATAATAAGTACTTAGGGGTCCATTTCGTAACGGTACTCTGGACCGACTGCCAGAGGTGGGGCGGTCCCGCCATGGCATCCTACATTATTTGCATTGTGGCGGGCAGTACTGTAAGCAGCACCTGCCACAATGCAATACATGCATGTTGTGCATTGGCATTCAAAACGTGACAGGCACCACGCAGTGCCTGCCACCTTGTCCATGTCAATGTTGGGGTGTACTATAGGTACCCACCAAGTGCAGCCCAACCCTGGGGGCTCGCAATGGGCCCCCTAAGCAAAATCTGCATGACTTTCCATGGCGGAGACTCCGCCATGGAAAGGTATTGAAAAAGCCACATACTAATATGGATGGCGGTGCCTGCAAGTCACCGCCATTATGTTAAGAGCCTTTTACACCTGGTCGGGAATCCGACCAGAGGAAAAGCGGTGGACGGTCTTTCCGTCTGCCGTGGTGCCCCATTCCATACAAATATGGCGGGTTGATACAGAGCCATCTGGCGGGCGGAACGCCACCGCCTGCCCGGTGCTGGCGATCCGTCCGTCATGCTAATGGGCCCCTTACTATTTTTCGTTGATGATGGTTTTTTTCAATGATTTGTTGTAGGTTGAAGTTTGTAGAAGCTGGCAAGAGAAAAATATTTCTTAATTACATTTGCTTTTTTTAATTTGTAAAAAATTGGTTTGTTGCATTTGTTGGTTAATTTATATACCTACTTTTTTTATATATTTTTCTGTAATGTTGCTTTTGTCTTTGTTTTCAAAATTAATCCTTGCTTTGACTTTTTTAGGAGTTTTATTGAAGTGTAATCTGACAAATGTAACATAAAAGGTTATATTTGTTTATTTTGCTTTTTTAGTGTCTATATTTAATTGAAGAAAAAAACGCTTACTAAATGTAGCAGGTGAATTTTCTGTCATTGATGTTTTTTGTTGAAGTTTGTAGAAGCTGTTAAGACAAAAGTATTTGTTAGTAATAATTTGTTTTTTATTAAATGTATCATCTTTTTATAGTTAGGTCCATTTGCTGGTTCATTTATATACTTACTTTGTATTATATTTTTCTTTTGATTTTGTATTTGTTTTTTAATGGGATTTTTGGGGGGATTTTGGGTGGAGTTACTGTGATGTACAATCATGTGAAAAATAAAATAAAACATTGTAGTTTTAGTTAATTGCATTATTTACATTATTGAGTGTTTATTTTTATTTATTTGTAATTAAATAAATATACTACTCTTTTTAGTTGTCGGAGTGTCCTTGGTAGATTTTGTGGTTTTGTTGATTTGTGTAGAAGCTGTTTAAAAACACAATTGTTAGCTATGTTTTGCTATTTTATTAAATGTAAAACTTTTACATAATTTACGTTATTTATTGCTTAAGTCATAAACTTACTTTGTGTTATGTGGTATTGTTGTTTTTTATGTAAATCATTGTGTTGTATTTTCTAGGTGCAATGTTAGTGAAATTGAATCTATTATATGAAAAGGAAAACATGTTATAATTTTTTTAAACGCTTATTTCATTTATTTAGTTACAAAGTTTTATACTCATCTTTATTGCGGGATGTTTGGAATAGTTTTTGGTGTAGTTGTTTTTCGATCTGTTTTATCTCTCTCAAACTTTTGCTCTTCCTCCGTGGTTATCCGTTATACAGTACATTTTATGTTAATCTTCTGATTGTTTTTATAGTGTCTGTTTAATTAGTGAGAGTTTTCTATTGGTTTGTGTTTGTGTGTTTAAAATTTATTGGTCAAGATAGCTTTTTTGAATTTTTTAGCTCTTACATTTTAATCTGTTTAATATTTATTTAACCCTGGGCAGAACACTACGCTACGCTCACGGAGTGTGCGTAGTTTGCGCCACTATGCGCTATGCGAATTGCACTTAGCACAGTGCTAAAACAAGTTGCGTAGCGGCATTTTTTGCTCGCTCGCGGTCATCAAGTTGGCGACTGCGAGCAAGCAAAATCACCATCCCGGCGAGACTTTTTCCTCATTCGCGATTAGCAACATCAAGTTGCCGATCTCAAGCGTGGAAAATAAACCTCCCGGCTAGATTCTCAACGCGGGGAGGTCAGGTTTCTGATTGCGAGTGGTCGCGTATGCTTGCGACCACTGGCAATGAGAAACTACCAGTCCACATTGAGAAAGCTACTGCATGAATACTAATATACTCGAGCGGCAGAAAACAACAGCTTGCACTGTGCAAGATGCCGTTTGCAATGATTGCACAGTGTGGACAAGCATCCGGCACTGTGCAATCAGTGTGAACAGCATTTTCCCTACTGCACTACGCAGTTCGCGAAGCTACGCGTAGCTTGCATAGTGCCAAGTGCACTTCACCTAGCTACGCATAGTACTACTCCGAGAACTACGCCCAGGGTTATATTTATTACGTTTATTTATTGTTTGTTTTTATTTTGTTTATTGTTGTTATCTCATTTTTTTATGTAGATAAATGCGTTATATTGTTTGTATAAATTATATATTTTTGTGTTTGTTTATTATTGTTATTTGTGATATATTTTAATGTTGTATTGTTTGTTTTTGTATTTTTAGTTTTAATTAATGTGATGAGTTTGTAATAATTGTTATTGCTTTTTAAAATATTTGATATATGTTATTTTATTATAACATGTTAAATAGTATTTTTTTATGTTTAAATGTTATTTTCAATATAATTTATATGTATTTGATCGATGTTTGTGTTGTCGATATTGTTTATATCGATATTTTTGATGTTTAATTTAATTTTAATGTTATCAATATTTTCGTGTTCTATATTTTTGTTGTCGATATTTTTCTAATCGAGATTTTTTTGGACAAATATTTTTTATAAAGTTTGGTGTAATTTCTATATTGTTTGTCGATATTTTTATTTACGATATTGCTGACACAATAATTGTAGTTTGATGTTATTAGAGTCGATGTTGTATCAGTTATCCTAGAGGCCTTGAGGTGGCAAGCTGAGGGCCAGGCAGCAGTTGACACCTCTGGAGATCACCTGATCTATTGGGAGAACGACCTCCTATATAGTGAGCCTAAGGTTCCTGGGCCTATGGCAGCCCATCTGCTAGTAGTTCACAGTGTTATTGGGCCTTCCTACTGGGTTTGGGTCATGACATGCCCCTGGCAGGACATCTGGAGCAAGAGAATACCGTTGCCAGACTTGTTGTTCACTTCTATTGGCCCTAGATAAAGACTGCCCCAGACTCATTTAGTAGGTCATGTCCCAACTATCAGGCCCAGGGGAACTCAGGGAAAAGCTCAAGGCTCCCTTAACCCCATTACATGCCTTTGGCACTCCTTTTGAGAGTTTAGACATCAATACTGCTGGAACCTTGGACCCCAAGACAGCTTTAGGCAATAGGTTTATCCTGGTCCTGGTGGAGCACTCCACTCGCTACCCATACCCCATCCCTCTGAGGTCAGTGACTGCACCTGCAGTGACAATAGCTCTGATGGCGAAATTGGCCCCTGTTGGGTTCCCCAAAGAGGTAGTGTCTGACAGAGACACTAACTTCATGTTAGCATACATGAAGTCTGTGTGGGATGAGTGTGGAGAAATGTATATGTTCTCTTCACCTTATCACCCCCAAACCAATGGTCTTGTGTAGAGATTCTACAAGACTCTGAAGGGCATGATAATGGGCCTACCTGAGGCCATGAGTCATAACTGGGACGTTCTGTCTTGCAATGCCTTCTCTTTGCCTACAGGAACCTGCCACAGAAGGGGCTGGGTTTAACGTCTTTAAACGTCTCTATGGGCCGCCTGTTAGGGTACCTGTTAGCCTTGTCAGAGAGGGGTGATAGCAATCTACCAGGAAATCCCCTTAGAATGTGGTTAGCAACATGCAGGCCCTTTGCAACTAGATTCACCACTTCTAGAAAAAGGCAATAAGCAATATTGATCTCAGTTAAGAAGTTATGACACTCTGGTATAACCAGAAGGCCACTCTGATACAGTTTCAACCTGACCAGAAAGTGTGGGTCATGGAGCCTGCGGAAGACAGGCGCCTCCAGGATTGCTGTATAGGCCCATATGAGGGGAAGGAGCAGTCCACAAACCTGCTGGGTTTCAAGACCCCTGGAAACCCCCTACCGGTACATCACGTGAATCGCCTCAAGTCACACTTCGAGAGGTCCAAAGTGGCATGTTCCTGGTGACCGATGAAGGAGTAGAAGAGGAGAGCGAGCCTCTCCCTGATCTCCTGTCTGGCCAAGAGCATGACGGGTTAGTGGAGGGGTAATCTCTCCCCTGCTCTGACCTTAGAACAACAGAGTGACTGTCGCCAGCTGCTGGGCAGTTTTCCTCTATCTTCTCCCTCAACACTGGACACACACACCTGTGAGTCCATGGCATTAACACAGAAGAAAGTCCACCTAAATAAGATTTACAGGTAGTTGTCAGACAAGGTGAGGGCCAGTATCATGGAAGAGGTCTTTAAGATACTCGCATAAGGGCTGATAGAGTCTTCCAACAGTCCCTGGTCATGCTCTTTGGTGCTGTTAGTCAAGGTGGCCCACTGAGCACCACTCCAGAAGTTAGGTTCTATGTGGACTACAAGGGACTCAAATGCATCATGAAGACTGATGCACACTCCACCCCATAGCTGATGATCTCAAAGACAGAGTGGGTACTGTTAAGCTTCTCAGTACTTTTGACCTGACACCAGGGTACTCTGGGGTTAATAATGCCAACCTCTATTATTTCCCCCAGTCAGAGAGTCAATTCAAGTTTAGGTGATATCCTTTTGTTTCAATACTGTCCCTGTCACATTTCAGAGGTTGCTCAACAGGGTCCTAATTGGGAAGGAGGCATTAGGCCGCCTAGCAGGACAGCAAAGCTGCCTATAGATTTGGTTTGGAAGAACTCCTGCACCACCTCCATGAGGTGCTTCAGGCCCTGGAGCATGCAGACTTGACTATCAAGTCCAGTAAGTGCCAAATAGGGCAGGCTTTAGTGGTCTATCTGGGCCTCATGGTGGGCGGGGGCATGGTGCAGCCCTTCCAGATTAAGATTAAAACCATCCTGGCCTGGCTACCCCCTAAAACACAGACAGAGGTGAAGGCCTTCCTGGGACTCACAGGAAACTTAGGAGGTTTGCTAAGGAATATGGCATCACTATTGCTCCCTTAACAGAGCTGGTGTCAAAGAAGCAACCCAGAAAGGAGATCTGGACCGAGGCCTGTCCGAAATCCTTTGATAACTTCAAGGAGGCCATGTGCAAGAATCTGTGCTCAAGGCTCCTGACTTCTATAATCAGTACTTCATGCAGACAGACACTTCAGAACATGGCATAGAGGCTGTCTTAATACAGTTAAATGACGAAGGTTTAGATCAACTGGTATCCATCATTAGCAGGAGGTTACTTCCACAGGAAGAGAGGTGAAGTGCTATTGAAAGGGTGGCCTTTGCTGTGGTCGGGGCACTGAAGAAGCTGAGACCATACCTGTTTAGCACCCACTTCTGGGTTCAGACAGATCACAAGTGCCACAAATGGCTCATTCAAATGAAGTGTGAAAATCTCAAACTGTTAAGGTGGTCCATCACCCTACAGGGAATGGACTTTATGGTGGAACACCATCCTTCAGACCACAGAATTTCTGATGAGTCTATCCAGGTTTATCCTCTTGAGTGATGAGAAGCCCCAAGTGGTTGGGTAGTTCTCCCCATTTTCAGCTGGCAATGACACATGTTAGTTCTGTCATCCTTAGGGTGATCTTCCTCAAAACATTTTGCCTTTTCCCTCCATTTTTGCTGGTCTGATATCGGCTGGCCTTAGAACTCTTCGCATTTTACCACTGACGACCAGTACTAAAGTGCTTGTCCTCTCCCTCCTAACCATGTTAACATTGGCTTATACCCAATCTGCACAGTTAATTTACTTATATGTCCCTAGTAAAGTGGTTCTACATGTACCCAGAGCCTCTTAATGAAATGCTACTGGTGGGCCTGCAGCACTTATTGTGCCACCCACTGAAGCAGCACTTGAAATGTGCCTTAGGGTCGCTATGGCAGCCTGTGTGTGCAGTTCTAACTGCCATTTTGACCTGGCAAATTAAACCTTTTTGACAGGCCGAAACCTTCATTTTGTAATACTTATTAGTTACCCCTAGGGTAGGCCATGGTCAGACCTAAGGGGCAGGGTGGTACACATATAAAAAGTAGGACTTGTACGTTTAAGTTTTTACATGTCCTGATAGTGAAAAACTCTTGCATTTGTTTTTCACTGCTGCAAGGCCCGCCTCTGCCTTAGGACAACATAGGAATTACCTTATTACATGTTAGAAATGTAACTTCCAAATCGGAACAGGTAACCCTTTCATGTTTGGTGTCTCAGGTATAACAATTTAAAATCCTCACTTATGGTGTGGTTGGATTTTGAATTACAATTAGGGGTGGGCGTGAAATTCTGCTCTGCTCCTGCTCACAGAGTTTATGGAGTTTCTGCCACTCCACACTCTGTGAATCGAGGGGAGTTCTGAAAAAAGCAAAGCAGAGTTTTTTCCCAGCTTGTACAAGCCAACGTTAAGTTGGTGAGCGTGAGCGAGGAAAATCTTACTCCAGATCAACTTCTGGCGAGATTTTTCAACATGGGAAGTCGCGAATGACAACTACTACTCACATTGAGATACCTTCCATTCATGATGAGGAAGGTATTGTTTGAGTAGAACATCTACTCAAGTGGCAGAAAGAAGCAGTACCATCTTGCGCTGCACATGGGGTGCCACATGGGGTGCCGTTTGTGTTGACTTTCCAGCATGAGACAAACACCGAGCGCTAAAAATAAGAACGAATGGCACAACCGAATGCACTCTGCTACTGGCGAAACTCCACGTACCGCTGTGGAGTTTTTGGTCACTTTGTGGAGTTCGGAACTCCGCCAATGCTGAATTACAATTTTAAAATGCTATTTTTAAAAACGTTGTCATTTTATCGCCTTAGCCATTTGGTGGCTGCAGCCGGGGTCACATTACTGGGTGTGACTGACAGTTAAGCTTTGGGTATTCCTCCTAAACAGCCACACACAATAGGGAGCTTAGGTGTGGCTGGATGGGCCATCAATGCCATGGTTGTTACAGAGAAGCTTGGCACAGACCCTCTTACACTTTAATAGGCTATGTTCTGTCTCCAAACAAAGGGCTGCATACCCCCTGTAGTTAGCCTGTTGCCAGGATGGGGAGGCAGGATATCCGGGTACTTGTAAGGGAAAGCTCTAGAAGCTTCTGCCCCACTTCCAAAGCACAATTGGGTTTAAATATTGGACCTCCAATACCACTCCACTACACATCTGGCCAGCAAGAAGGACTGCTGAGCTGCTGAAGGACTGACACTCTGCCAAACTGCTATCCTGCTGGACTCAAGCCTTGCTGTGCTGCTGCCTTGTTATGCTGACCTGTTGTCTGCTGCCCTCCTGCCAGAGTGAGAAGAATTGGACTTGCATTTCTTGAACCCAGAGCCCCAGAGTGACTCCAAGGGCTAGTTGGTTGGCCACCCTACTTGAGCCTCATGTACAGAAGACTCTAACAACCTTGCTCCAGCACCTGGGCTCTGCTAGCTGTGAGTCTATCCTGCCAAGTGGTGCCACCCGAGTCCTGGACCCTTGGAAATTGGCTTAAGTTGCTCTGCTACCCTCTGTGGATCCAGTGGAACAGACGCATCTCCTATGCCGCACAGCACAACCCGAGCAGAACCGTGCATCGCCACTGCTGCATTGATGGAACCGCCACAAAGACCTGCAAGGCATTGCAGCACATCGCTGCATCAGAACCACCTTGGTGCACCGCATCCTCGGCACAGGCCCTTGCATCTCTCCTTGCACTAGCCTCGATGACAACCTTCTCCACATCGCAGCAGCTCGCAGTTCCTCGGAACCGACACATCGCCCCTACTGCAAGAGGCATCCCCAACTCTGCATTTCACCTTGATAGCCCTCTTTGATGTAATCTTTGATGATGATGCAACCAAACATTGCACGGCAGCCTTGCCTTATCTGAGAACAGACATATAGCTTTGGCTGTGCAACACATCTTTGATGCGGATCCTCACAAGGCTCCACAAACCAAGATTGAAGGTACTTTGTTCAACGGGCCTAAAAGGGTCTGTGTAGTCGCCCCATGCTCCATCTCAGTTGGCTTGAACTTGAAATCTTTAAAACTGAAAATCTCAGGTTCTACATTTTGGATTTTTGTCAATTTAGTTTTATTTATTGAAATGACTCTATTTTTCTAACTCTGTTTTGTGGTGCGTTTTCAGTGTGCTACTGTTTGAAGTTTTGCACATGTACTGTACACATTGCTTCTGAGTTAAGCCTGACAGCTCTATGTCAACCTACCTGAGGGTTGAGCAGAAGTTAAGTTAGGGTTTTTCTCGTCACTTCCCCCAGAGAAGAATTGTGGTTGCTGCTTGAGAAGGGTTTCACTCCCCCAACCACTAACCCAATTTCTTATTGTAAACTCGAGTCCTTACTGAGGTAGTATACTGCTGGAGATCTTCTTTACAGGAATACAAGGGATTAGCAACTGTAGTGAACTCAAAAGAAAAGCTGTTCAGTATTGTATTCATCTTTTCAGTCTGTCAGGTATTTGTATTTGTGAATGCTTTGAATCAAATCGCATTGGGGATTTTATCCCTCTTCTAACCTGAGTTAAATTGTATTTATGCTCCTATGAATTAATTGTATGTTTTGCTACTATTATTTCCTTTTCACGTTTGCTACCAAGACCACACCTTTTGTACTGTATATATTGACCCAGGTCAGATTGTATAGATGGGTTGCCCCCCTTTATACTCAACACACCTTTTCTAAAAGCAGTCTGGTTCTGTGGGATGATGTTGTTATTGTTTGACCATGCCGTTAGATCTGTAGTATTTGGCCTTTGAATCGAGGAGGGCAATGAGCCTGTAGTTTGCAGGGTTTTGCCCTGTCCCTATCATTATGCATTGGATTTATAATGGAACTTCACCAACTTTCTGGGATATTGCCCCTTAGCTGAACTTCTCTGACTAGCGAGGCCAATATCCCGCACTAAAATTCTGTGTCTACTTCAAAGATGGCCTGTGGTAGGCTGTTTGGTCCTGGGGCTCCTTCTCGACACCCCTTACATAGAATTTTACGCACTAATGTTGGGAGAATTGTGGTTCTGTCTCCAGTTGAATCAAGAATATTACTTGCTGTGGGCAGTTCCTTTTGGTTATGTGTGGAATACTCAACAGTATTGTGTTGTTGTTTATTGAGAAAGTCGTGGCAAGGTAGGCCACCCATGTTGGTTCTGAGATGTTTGAGTTATTTATACTGCTTGTTTTTTTTATTGAGGTTATTTATGTTTGCCAGAATTGTCTTGGGTTATGATGCCTGGTGGCATGTATTATTTTAGCCCAAAAGGCGTCCTACACTGTTTTCTTATCTTCCCCTAGCTGCTTTTTGTAGGCTTTCTTGAAGCCTTTCTGATTTACATCAACCAACATTAATCGTTCACTGGTGTATTCTCTCTCACCCCACCTTTCCTGCTGTGAGCTAATATTGGTGTCTCTATTTATAACTTTCCTGATCTTCTCTTTCATTCAGGTCTTATTTCATGTTTTTCATTCCCACATCACTCTCCCATTGTGCATCCACTCCTGCCCCCTGTTCTTTCCATATATGTAGGACACGTTGCATTACTTTGTGTCTAATATTGTCTTTCTAGAATGCAATTGTTGCTTGTAGTATATAGTTAAAGTCATAGTGTCTTGTGAATGTCATCTCATCAAATACCACTGTTGTCCAAATATTAGTTGGATCGTAAAGGGAGCAATTGCTGAAAGGTTATTACCCAGTACCCCTATGTGAGAGGTAACATGTTTTCTAAGTTTAGAAGAATGCATGAAGAGAATATAAAACATTAAAACATATTGTTGCAAAAAGGAAAATAGAGAAACAGGAAAGGAAGAATGGAAATAAAAATAAACTGATGTTATGCCTAGAGATGGATGAAATTAGCCAGGTGGCAAAATGTTCTACACTGTTGGGGTCCTGAATGATTCCTGGCAGCCAAGCATCATTTCTGAAATCCCATCTCCTCAGTGCCATATGTCACAAAGCCCCTGATGGCATTTGCTTTGTTATTAATCAGTGGAGTGCATGCACGAGCAACATGGGGAGCATTTATTGTCACAAGATTAAGATGGCAATGGCACATGAATCTGTCGGAGGCGAGGCAAAGGGGCGACGGAGGAGACTGCTGTGAACACAATGACACATTGAGACTTGGATACAAAAGACAAAAACATGCGCATTTCCTGTTTAGAGCTTAACAGTGGGCCAGACGTTTAGAAATTAGAAAAGATACATTTTGCTCAACTGCCTCAAATATTTTCGAATCAATGACACAGAACGCGCTGATGGCAGGCAGCATCTGTTATACTTTGATGTTTTGAAGTTTTGCACAGGCGGGTTCCAAACAGACTTAATAAGGTAAGCTTTTTAATCATTAGAATAGGTTCATGTACGTATTTATGTATATGATTTTGTACAGCGTGAAGCAGACATCAAGGCCCACATGCATCAATATCGGCTTTTGCGAGTTCTAAATTGCGAAAAATAACGATTCGCAATTTAGAATTCGCAAAAGTCTATGCATGAATATTTTGGCTTTTTTTTTGCAATTCGGTAAAAATCGCTATTTTTACCGAATTGCAAAAAAAATGCAAATTTTCAATTGCGAATTCACAATTCCCATTCATTCCTATGGGCCAAAATGCCCATAGGAATGAATGGGAATTGCGAATTCGCTATTTGAAATCGCAATTCATCAATGCATTTCAAGGGTGGAGAGGGGGGTCCAAATGACCCCCCCCTGCACCCATGAAATGTACTTTTCAGTATAAGTTACAGACACACATGTCCTAAGGACATGTGTGTCTGTAACTTAACAGTTTAAAAAATGCATTTTTGTGCATTTTTAAACAATTTCGCAAATTACCACGAGGTTGAACTTCGTGGTAATTTGCACTTCCTATTTGAAAAATCGCACTTTTTTTTTCAATGATGCATAGCATTTAAGAAATCGCACAATTGCGATTTCTTATATGCTATCGCAATTTTGGAAATCGTAAAAAAGTTGCAACTTGTAAAATAACATGATGCATTCCAAACAGCACTTTTGGAATCGCAAACGGCCGATTTTAAGGAATCGCACCGTTTGCGACTCCAAAAATGCTTGATGCATGTGGGCCCAAGACTCTTTACCTGTAGACTTCGCACAACAGGTACAGAAGGGACAGGTACACAGCCACTAGAAAGAGCCAGGAATCAGGGTCGGACTAGGACAAAAATATAGGCCCAAGCACCAAAATAAACAAGCATTGGCATAGCCAATAGGTCTCGCATTTGGGACCTTATAAGTGTTTAGCCATGCAACAGTTGGTGTTGTTGCACCAAGGATATTCTGCTGCATAACTAAATACATATAGGGTCCAAAAAGCGAGACCTATTGGCTATGCCAATGCTTATTTGTTTTTTGTTGCTGTTTTGTTTAAGTTGCCCTCCAACAGTGCCCACAACTCTCCATAATCCCTCTCTCAGATATATTCCATTTGTTTTATAGCACCTCTCATACCGGTGTATGGTTTCGGAGCACTTGACATCACACACAAATACAATAGAAAAAGTTACATAAGACAAAAGGGGCTACAAGGTGTTTGATTCATGTCATCTATATTAGTAGGCATTTTTAAGAGTGTTTGGTCTGGAGAAACACAAACTCAGGATTCAGTACATAGCACAGTGGTTAGGGTTGGCTTTACTAATGAGAGTGTATTTCTACCAAACAACCCATTTTGGCAATATTAAGATAACGAAAGACAAAAAAAAACCATAACTTTCTAACCTGTACAGTGTAGTTTGCATGCAGCTATTTAATGACACTTCATAACTCACTGTGTTAGATTATGATTGTAACTTACGAACTGCACGGTAACAAAAGGGTCTCTGTGTAAAAAGCAGTAACTCACTTAGTTATGCACAAAAACTACTGTTCTGTGATCTGTGTCATTTGGAGCAGGCATATTAACCATTGGCTTTAAGTTAGATAGGTTAAAAATGGCACTTGACAAAAAGCTGTGACTGGAAACCTAGGTCATGAGAGCATAGGGCTTTATGGATAAAAGATACGCTCTGCAAGCCAGTCTAGATTTCTTGGGAAGTGTCTGAAGTGATAGTAACAACAACAATGAGCAAGTGTATGACAAAAAGCGCATAGGTCCTGATTCTGAGAGAGGCAGAGTTAAATTTCCCATGCAGCTTCACTTTTCCTGATTGAGAATGAGCAGGGTTTTCCACACCGAGGTGCATAGTTATGAAATTGGGGTGCAGGGCAGCAGGTCACCTAGCTGCGCTGTGTTACTGGGAAAGGACAGAAATGCGTCGTATTTAAGGCAGTCAGCGCTTTGCTGCCTTTCCCCCCTGTGCTGGGTCACAATGGGCTCCCAGGCGCCAACGCAGGAACTATTGCACCATAGTGAAAGAGTGTCTGCATCGCATGCAGGATTATTTGTGGACAGGAAGGGACAATTTCTTGCACAAAAACTATTCTGAGAGGCATATTCCTCTATCTATGTGTGCTGCAGAATGCAGCACACATAGAAACGGGAAGTAACAAGGAGAAATAAAGATTCTCCATATGACCCCTCTCCTGGGGAGCCATATCTGTTTGGTGCATTCCCATGTTTACAAGGTCTTGTAAATCTGAGAATGCATCATAAACTATGGGAGTTGTGTGGGAACACCCTAGTAACACCAATGGAACACCTTCCCAGGGCAGATTAACGCAACACAGCTACATTATGTTACTCGAGATTTTTGGAGCCACCCAACGTGGCTTTACATACCTTCAAAATTCTGATGAAGGTTTGCGTCACTTTATGCACCACATTGTGTGGTGTAAAAGCTACGCAAACCGGGTTCAAAATATGGCTCCCAGTTTTTAAAGGTAAGGGAGAGTTATGCCCCATTTTTCAGCTTTCAATTCCACCCCTGAAATTACATAAGTCTTTGGAGCAACTCCCTCTGCCATAGCAAAACTTCAGCTTCCCTCTTCTAGCCTCCCCTACTCCTCTTCACCCCATATACACCCAGACCCCATCCACAGGTTCAATTTGTGGTAGTTGTACTCAGTGCCAGAAATGCATGGCACTATTTTAGATTTACATTACGGTAACAGCAACATTGCAGGCAACTTTACCATACTCCAGTACAATGGAATTTGAAATAAGAGCAATAGCAGCTTAGTTTGGGATAGCTGTGAAGTGGGCCTATGGAGAACCCAGTGCAGGGGCACGAGTTGTACAACATCACCTGTTGCCCACCCCTTGGAGCTTGTCCATCATCTCTTTTGCTATACAGTGTTTCTCTGCTTCAGATCTGGGCACAGTATGTTTGATTATATGAAGACCGGTTGGGAGGCGGAGAAATAAGGAAGGGTTATGTCTGAGGCTTACAATAGAGGAGTGCATACTTAACCGGCTTCACAAAATCATATGTAATCAGAATTAGAGAAATGTACAGACAGTGTAACTAGGATAGTTCACTAAGCAGATTCAGAGGTGCCTAGGGGCTCCTTAATTATGATCACATTTGTTAGTCATGGCTCTTGACTAAGCCAAATCTTGCAGTGATTCACCCAGAATTTGCATGAGCCCTTGTCTGAGCTGGGCAGATATGATTGTCATAGTCACAGGATGGTCCACTAATGAAAGTTGAGACTTCCAGCAACTAGAAAACAACTGTGATCAAAGAGGTAGGGTGTGGGGCGGGCAGGGAACAGATGTGGTGCTTGTGCCTAGGCAGAGCCTAGGTTGGATTCAACCATTTTGATTTTAGCATGGAGAGAGGTTTGGGCATTTGGTGTTGGACAATGCTAGGAGTGATGGACGGGGCAGGGTTTAGCTGAACCCTCTCAGGAATGTTTCACACTGCCCCTTTTTTATTTTATTTCACATGGATTGTTATGGAAAATACAGTAAATATCAATACCTCGCCTTGTACTGATACACATGGTTCATAAAACTCATTAGGGCAAGATAAGGTATTAATGGTAGTGCATAGTATGTACAGATTGAAAATGCATGTTTTTTTCATAGCTTAGCTAAAAAGTTGACGTTCTTTGCAAATGCGCACATATCTAGTTATAATTTATCTTCTTAATGAGAACAATGAAGAGGCGAGCCAAAGAGCAAATAGGAGAAAGTTTGTCAGCTTACAGGGTTTAATTTTGACATACGAAATGTAAGTTCTTCAACGCATGATTAACTAAAACGCACTGCTGGCCGGATGCTCACAGCGCAGGAGAGCAGTGCACGCGCACACAGAGTTATCCTGTCACCAGTCGTAGGCAGTTTCTAGCGCCGAGCTGCGTGTTTCATATTTAATCTACAGGTTTGATGCTGGCCTGCAAAGCAGAGAACAGTATCAGAGGTCTGTTTTTCATTTGCTGGCTTGTTTCTGTCTTTTGTTCTGACAGGTACCCTCTGATCAGCACATGTAGCCTGCCATGGCAGCTGACGACGGATGTCTACAGATGAAAAGCACCAGCATTGTAGAAGACTAGAAATCATGCCCCACGTATTAGTAATTCAAAACTACCTCAGGGATTTCACAAAGCCCACCTTGTAGTCAACTGCAGAGTTACTATTTCAGCTTCGAAAAACATTGTTTCTTATATTCCCCAACAATAATGTTTTAAATCATTTACAGTTTTATGCATAACAAACAAGAGAGCACAGAATGTCATTTTTCCACTATATTTATATGCATTCGCAGCAGATACCTCGCTCATTTTTCATTTTCTTTCTAGCAAACTATAGTAACGTTTCAGAACTGTAACTCCTCTCTGTTACAGATATGCTACAATGCACCAACGTAATTACATGAAAAAACAGTCAATTATTTATAGTTCGTAAGATTAAAAAATATTTTTTTCTGGCACAGTTCCATGAATTGTTTTCAAATGTGTTTCGCCGTTGAACCAGACGCACGAGTGATTATACCCTGTAATCCGGAAGGGCAGTGTTCACATTGAACATGCAGCCCGCTCAGATCTGTCTGGTTAGACATGCAGAGGGGATTGCATTCCACTGTGTTTGATAAAGAGGACAACAGCAATGACGTGGGCCCTGTCTCTCAGTCCTCTCCCATCCAACAACTCATCACTGCAATTGGAAAGATGTAACATCTTCAAAATTCGCATTCACCTTTAATTGCTTGAAGGCAATTTTAAATACCAGCCAAATAACCTAATTTGCATTCTATACCTGTCAAACGTTTCATTTGGAAGGAGAAAGTAATCCTTCACCAACCTTAGCAATTTAGAGAGAGTGGAAAACCCGTCAATCCCTAAATTAGACATAGTGAACATGATTGAAGTCAAACAAGCATACAGCAGAATGCCCATTGGCCAAATGTGGAGTCTTGTGACCTTTACAACCTCGTACACACTCCAACCTCCAATAACTTCACAGGATTGACCCCCTCGTCCCACCCATAGCCTCTCAACATTCGCCTACTTTCTCCGGAGACGCTTGCTGAAGGGTAAAGGGTGGAAACTACAATGAGTAAGCAGAGCTCTTAGGGCCACGTTTACTTTCATTTGCTACCGCCCTCTTAATGGCCTTCGAGACAAAGATTGTGTTGTATTTTTAAAAATGACAATGTTGGGTTCAATGGATGCATAAGAATGCCGTCATAGGGGTTCTATTCTTGCTGTGATATGGAGTGTTATACTGGCTGTTGGACGTGGTGCCTGGCCCTGAGTTGTCACTAGGTTTTGTTACACAAGCCACGGGGAAATGGTCAAGTGGAGAGGGTAACTAGGTTAGTGTAAGGAACTCTGGAACTGGCATTTAAAGATGCTTTATTTGTGGAGGATGCTGATGGTATGACCTCATATCACTTCGGTAAATGTAAACACTGGAAATTCACCTTTTGAGATGATGAGAGGCAGATAACGAGGTACCACAATGGTTCCTTCATGTATGCGTTATCTGCAGATGCATGCAAAGAACTTGGTTCCCGTGAAACCATTCATCAGTGTTGGAGACTGGGCAAAGGTGAAGCCGGGTAGTGTAGGATATGGCTTGTTCAAGTTCAGAGGACCACATCAGGTGGAGAAGGTAGATGAAAAGTGGGTGAAGTTGGAAAATGTTCAAACGTGGAATCTGAGAAGAGCCGCTTTGTTTTGGTGGAATGGGGAGAGTCCTCATGAGGGAAAGGAAGGGGTATGTAGTGGTTGGTTATTGATGAATAATTGCGAATTTAAGGAAAGAGAGGGTAATAGGTTGTCTGTTTGATGAGCGAGGAGATATCACAGACCACCGAGGTGGTTGGGGGATTTTGTGTGCAGCTGACTTTTGTCATGTAGCATGCTGTTTAGGTTTTAGTGGGGCTTATTAGGGGTTTTTGGACAATCTTGTTGGGGTTTGTACTGTTTGTGTGTTAATGGTTCTGCATAATTTGTTGTGTTTCGTCTGTACCTGTGTTGTTAGTCTGTTATGTATATGTTGTACATGTGTTTGTGCTCTGGGGAAAGAAGGGGCACGTGTGGTATTCTTAAATATGACAATGTTGGGTTCTATGGAATGCCAGCCATGTATAAGAATGTCATCATATTGGTACTATGCTTGCTGTGATTTGGAATATTATACTTGCAGGTGGCAGTGGTGCCTGGCCCTGAGGTATCACTGGATTTTTTTGTGGATAAACTAATCTTCAAGCAAGCCTTGTGTGAAACTCTTTGGTGTTGGTACAGTGTAGCAAGGGCAGTGCCAGGGGTAGCAACGGAAAGCCAAGGGGGCCAGGTTGTGGTAGAGCCAATTGTAAGTATACCTAGACAGGACTTAATAACTTGTATTATTGGATGATAAGTGCTGGTGGGAGTTTTATGGTATATCACAACGGTTTTCAAGATGGTGTAGTCTATATATTGAGTAGTGCTGGTGACTGAATTTGTCTTTTATGGTTTTGTGTGCTATTAATAGCAATGTGAGAGGAAACCATAATGCATGTTTGCACTGTGTTGTATGCACTTGAGATGCTCTCTCATACACATTTTGTTGACGATTGAGTTGATGTGTGGCGTACAAGAAAACAGTAAATCCATGTAATCTTCATAATAATAGATAGAAACGTAACAGGGAAATAATTAAGATAAGACAATATTACTGAAGATGAAACAGATTGCACCCTTGCATATTTGTGCATATTTGTACATATTTTAACAAGGATGTTACATGTATTTTGTTGTGTGTCATGTTATGTTAAATGTGTATTTTTTGTGGTGGTAGGTGCCCTTGTGGACTTGTTCTAGCCTAGTTATTTCAGTTTAGTGCACATAGCTGTTTTATAGATGTAGGTTTGGCAAAGCTGACAAATAATTTTGTGGGGGGCAAGAGAGCTGCATAGGCCAGGTAGCATATCTGGTGATGGAGATGGAGTGCCTCTTGCTTAGCATTGTCATGACACTATTAGCATGGATCCCATCCTGAACCTATGAACATAAAAATCCCCAGGTTCATTCCCACTTAAACTCCACAATCTGGCATGGACTTCAACATACTATAAATATTCTTTCCACCATGCTGACACCAGTCTCTGAGTTCACCACTGGAAGACCATAGGATGACAATGGGTCTGCAACAGAAAATTGGGTATCAGAAAATGGGTGAGCAGTTCCACTGAGTCATGCGCTAGAAAAAACAACCATCAATACAGATTCAACATGCCTACAATCGACTAACACAAGTTAGCACTAAAATGGAGAGGAAATACATTAGTCTATCTAGCACTAAAAAAAAAACGTGATTATGATTGGCATGAGAGGAGGTAGATTTAAAAGAGTAAAAGGATGAAAAGAGAGAGTGAACATTTTAGGTAAGGATAAGAGCCACACAAGAGTGCAGGTTAACTGACAACCATCTTGAATCACTATTGGAATATAGATAATATTTTGATCCAAGATGGACGACAGGTAAGGGGCTCCGGCCGGGAGCTCCCTGACTAGGGATTGCCTTATGGTGAAAAATCCTAAAGGAAAGCCCCCATCCAGCCTCCACCACCATCTGAAGGGTATGACCCCGCGATCTTCCAGTGCTGCTCTGCTGCTATCGTCAACAGAGATGAAGCCAGCTACAGCAGCAATCAAAATCAAGAAAGACAGTCTCCAGTGGAAACCTAGCAAGATGACGGAATGCATGGTTGAGCTGCTAAAAGCAGCTGAGAGGAGATGGGTTTAGGATCACCCTTCCAGTGAAATCCATGGCCGTCACCGACCTTCCAGGCTTGGACGCAGATTCTCTGCATCCTGCTATGACTGGCTCTCTCTATGCTTCTCACAGCAGCTGCCTTGCGCCCGAGACGCTTCACACAGACAAAGCTGCAAGAGAATCTCTGAGCTACTGCCACCCCTGTATCCCCGAGCGATTCCCTAACAAAACGGGAAGAGCAACAGATTCCTGTTTACCACCCTCTCTTCCCCCGTGACTGCCCCGCCATGTAATCCATCACCCTGAAGTTTGCTTCCTCCCATGATTTGTGGTTGGGGTTCACTCGCTCTGCAAGCCACAATTTCAAGGATAGAGGTCTATGGGACTGGGACCGAGTCCTCTATCTTGGAGGTGAAATTCATACGCTGAAACACCGCTTGCAGCCTGTCTTTGTTAAGTATCAGCAGCCTGTTTTACGCCTCAAGACGGTCTCCCCCATCGGGAACCTCGCCGATATCTTATCGGTAAGGATGGTTTGTTGCAAGAAGGCATTTTTGTCCCCTTCTACGAGACCCTCTCCGCAGCCAGATCACTCCAGCTCGGAGAGCGAAGCCGGCCCCTGGTGCTGCGATACCACGACACTGACTGGATTGAGGGTCTGCCTACTTGATTCGAAATGGACCCTTGATGTTAACCTTTTTGGTAGCAGGTATCTGGGACTTGAATTAATTCCTGCTACTGGCTCAATTTACCATCCCCCACCACTCTTTTTGTTCATCCATTCCTACATTTGTGTTTTTTGGTTTTTTGTTCTCCTGTTACCCCTTCATTACTATTCTTCTTTTATATATTTTCCAGCACTGGACAACTGTCTATTGTTCTTGTGTATTCAACCCTTCTCTATTTATTTGGATCTACTCTTATTTAACTAATGTAACTATATTGTCCACTTCTATTGTAAAGCGCTCTGATACCTCCAGGTCTAGCTAGCGCTTTATAAAACTCTAAAAATATAAATAAACTAGCAGCCCGTCCCGACGTTGTCCGGGTATGAAATAGAATATGTGTAATAGGCAAGGGAAATTTATTTTAAAATCTCGCGGTAGAGAACATTTTTAGCATGAAGTGTCACAATAGTTAGGCATGTGTGTGCAGCTACTGTGTGTACCTCGGAGTAAGAAGTATTAGCAGATGTCTCTAGTGTGTATGTACTCCACTTCCGTAGGTAAGCGTGTGTGAAAGTGCATTCAGTTGTAAATTCCGTGTTCCCGCAGGCACACTGAATCGCGTCATCCCCCGCTTGAGGCCCGGCTCCAATTTTGTTTGATGTTGTGCCTGTGGTGTAAAGTCGTTGATGCAGAGAGTTGAGTGGGTGACAGCGTGCGCTGGAGATGCTGCGCGTGTGGGAAAGTGCTGTCAGTTCAAAGGTTAGTGTCCCAGCAGGTACGCTTAGTCGCGTCAACTGCCGCCTGAGCCCGGCTCCAGCCCTGGTTGATGTTGTGCACCTGGTGTCAATTCGTTTATTCAGAGAGTTGAGTGTGTGACAGCGTGCAGGAGACGCTGCAGTTAGTGTCCCCGCAGGCACGGTCCTTTATCCAGAGAGTTGACTGGCTGACAGCACGCAGGATACTGTGCAGTTATTGTCCCCGCAGGCCTGATCAGTCGCGTCTGCCCCCGCCTAAGCCACGGCAATTGCTGTGCCCATTGGCCACACCCCTTGCTCCCGCGCAATTGCCGCACACATTGGCCTTGGCCACGCCCCCGGCCCAACGCACACGTTTGTTTTTCACACGCCTTCAAGGCACGCTTTTTTTTGGGTGATGTGCCTCGCGATTGTTGCCGGTTGTCGCGCCCATTGGCCATACCCCTTGCTGCCGCGCAATTGCAATTGCCGCGCCCATTGGCCTTGTTCACGCCCCCAGCACAACGCACACGTTTAAGGAACGCTTTTTTTTGTCGTCATGCCGCGCCCCCGCCCACGCCCACAAGGGACTACTTTGCTGGTAAAGTTCTTTTACCTTTCAAATGTATATGGTGGGCATCTGTATAGCCTATGTCCTTCTGCTGCAACTGCCCTTTCCAATGCTGTATTGGGTGTTGTGATTGGTGCTGTGGTTCCTGAGATTACCCCCCTCAAAGGTTTGGGCTCTCTCTTTATAATATTAGTATGGATAAATAATGCTGAAGAAGCTTACGGTTTTAGTCAACCACACTTATTGTATATGACCATTTTTCCCATAACATTTTGTTACCAATAATATTTTGAGACGTATTGCTTCTCTTAAGTATGTGAAGCACTATATATCCACCTTCACCCAAAGGAAAGTTTGGTTATTTACAGTGTGAGAATGAGGCAGTTATTTATTTAACAAAATCAAGAGACACTCTGTAATCGAACCAGATTACCTCTTGCTGTGATAAGGCGTGCACAATCTTTTGGTTACTATGGGCCATATGTATCAAGCTAATTAGCATTCGCAAAGGCCGAAATTCTGCGAATTTCGGCCTTTGCGAATGCTAATTAGACAAATGGTATGTATCAAACATGTTTGATGCAAAATAAGGAATAGCAAAATTTGCTATTCCTTATTTTGCGATTGCAGTTAAGGAATCGCAAATTTTGCGAATCCTTAAATGCAATGTATCAAACAAAAAATATGCAAAAAATGCCATTAAGGATTAGCAAATTACCACCAACTTCTAGTTGGTGGTAATTTGCGAATTCTTTTCATAAAGCTTTTTTCCAAAAAACAAAAGGTGCCATATGACGCCCATACATGCCCTTAGGGCATGTATGTGCGCCATATGCCCCCAAATGTCTTTTTCAGGGGTGCAGCAGGGTGTTCTTGAGACACCCCTGCACCCTTGGAAAAATTCCTAATTTGCGATTAGCAAATTGCTAATTGCTAATTGCAAATTGCACTTTCATTCCTATGGGCCTCCTGGCCCATGGAAATGAATGGGTAATTTGCGATTAGCAATTTGCTAATTGCAAATTAGGAATGCTAAGGAATCGCTATTGAAAAGCGATTTTGTACATACATACCGTTTTGCATTTCCTAAATAGCGATTCCTTAAAATTCGCTATTTAGGAAATGCAAAATAGTTTGATGATACATATGGCCCCATATCTGGAAAAAAATAAAAGATCGAATTTCAAAAGCAGAAGCAGCCATAGTGTAATTTATAACTATATAAAAACTGGCTGCGAAGAAACTATGGATGTAAGATAAAAACTGAAAATATACTTAACTAAAGATTCTAAAACCTTCCACAAAGTAGTCGGAATAAGCCCCATATTTCATCTTCGGATCCTAGCATTAAACAAGACGTGTGATCTACTTACTTCCTGTTAAGTATTTCTGTATAAGCATTTTCACTATTATGCCATTAAACAATTTGTTAATGGTTACCCCACTGAGTGAAAAAACATTAACAAAGGAGATCATCACCCTGAGTGATGCATTGGGGGCAGGCGGGTTGATAGGTGCTCAAATCACAGGCAAGATATTAGGTACCGAAGACTTGTGTTTGCTGTGTCGCTAAAATCCTTTTAGGCGCAGGTACTGCTAAAGAAGGCTAATGCAGTCTTTCAAGGGAAGAGTGTCAATGACATGTGGTTGATTGCTACTTTAAGGCCAGTTTACAAGAAACGTGGGAGTGGATCGTGTTAAAAAATAGATCCATCTCCATCTAGGATACAGCTGCTAAAGGTTATGACATTTACTATTCACACGACCAATTTAAAGAGCTTTGCATCATTTCCCTGCATGCAAGGAAGCCTGGTCTTGTGAAGTGTTTGAAACCCTAGAGCAGTGCTTGAGATCACATGCAATAGGTTGGAAGTATACTGATTTAAAAATATTCAGGTCTGGGGTTTTCACATGTTTGTTAACAGTAATAGGAACTCATTTCATCCAGGATTCAGTTTATCAGTTATGGAGGTATGGACTGGGTTTACGATAACTTCACACCCTAGTCTTAAGGAGAAATGGTTGGGAGTTCCAACTGACAAAATAATGTAAGCAGGGCCACGGGAAGTATGTGGACATGGAGCGCCAAATTATTTGGTAGCATGAAAAAAAAAATTCTATAGAGAAACGGAAAATTAAGTGTCATAGTGCAGCACAATCTATGACAGTATGATTCTGTTATTTTGTCATTTCAACGCCTTTCATTATTACCTGAACAAAGTGCACCTCATTAGTATCATTTTAACACCTGAATATAGTACACACAACTGAAAGGTCATCAGTTAACCTTTGCCAAGGGTCTGTTAACCTTTGCGAAGGGTATGCCATTTAGCGCGGTCAAGTTGTTGACCTGTTTTAATAATTTATGATTTGTTTGAGCTAGAATTTTTTTTTTTTGCGATATTTCTCATTTGAAAATGAAGAGTGTCAGGTGTGTGTGCTCGCCCCAGCGCTGTTTAATATATTTCTTTAATACAATTGTAATTTACTTGAATTATATACTGCAGTTTATTTAGGGAGATGATCTGCAACAGTGTGTAGGAGAGTTCCCCCTTACTTCTATTTTAAAGAATGGCCTGTGGAATTACTTAAGTATTTCCAACAGCTACTGGAAACTAAACCGTGCTAAGGTCACTGTAAGGAGGCAGAACAGCTAGAAGGTTCTTAAAATGAGACCCAAACATTCCCATATATAAAGGTCTTTACTCTTTGCTGCCTCCCTGTTTATGTTAGACTTAAGATTAAAATACTTCACCTTACTTAAGAGCCTGTGTGGTATACCCCAACCGATTTACAACAGAGACTTCTACCGAAAATGCCTACCCAGGGCCATATTATAACTAGGGTGCACTTTCCCTGTTTGCGCCACGGTGCTCCCGCTGCAAAAAGGGCAGTGCTTCCTATTTTGATGAATATGCTGCCCTGGGCAACCAGAAGCTCACGTTGCCCCGGGCAGCGCACTCATTGAAATACTGACTGCTTTAAAGCCAGCGAGATTGACAACCTTGCTGTGTGCAGAACTTGCGTTGCATACTGAGAGGGTTCGGGGATATTAATTCCTTTCTGAAGACGCTTTTCCCACCTGAGGGCCAATAAGTTGTTTTTACCTGCGCCTCACACATTTCCTAATAATTTTTGTAGTGTTTTTAAAATTGTATGCGGTGACCACGACCGCGTTATTACTTTAGCTTTGTGCTTTTAAAAGTGTTATGCGGTGATTACGACCGCTTAATTCCTACCTATTGACCCTCTTCGTGCTAGTCCCCAGTCCGCCACGGCTTGTGCCGGTTGTGCGGAGGGACAGGAAGCACCGGCGCACCAGCAGCGTCATCAGAGCTGCCCGCCCCTTCCCTACTTAAACCACTACCCAGCGCGGACGAGCGCAGCGGCACACCTAAGGCAAGCCCGTCTGCGCCCGTCCGCGCCAGGACGCCGCCCGTCGCCCAAACCCCTGGTTAGTTTCTCTTAACTTGCGTGGCGCCTAAGTGGTCTGTGTATATCAACTATGATTTGTTACAACCGGCAGGAACTGCTCTCCTTAAACCTGTATAATCCATTCAAATCCCAGGTAGTTTGTCCCACTGCCATCCCTTTTAGGAATGAATCTGCTAGGATAGCTGTCTCCTCTCTATTGTGTGGAGGTTCGCAGGAACTTATGTTAGAAAGTTCTTGGGAACTGAGCAATATTAGTACGAACACGGACTTTAAATTATTTACCGCTCTCTATCTTAATACTAGATCTATCCCTAAACATGCCTTAGAGCTTTGGTGCCTACTGGATAATCAGAAACCTGACATCTGTTTCTTTACGGAAACGTGGCTCCATAGTCAGGCTTCCTCTGATATTGCCACGGCATTCCCTAGTGAATACCATTTGATTAGGCGAGATAGAGTTGGAAAACGAGGGGGAGGCATTGCAGTAGCCGCAAAGGCCCCCTTAGAGATTACCTGGCTTGACTCGTTCTCCAACGATACACTTGAAATTTTGATAATTAATATAAAATACAACACGGCATCGTTCGGCAGAGCAGCCCTGGTATATAGACCCCCGGGAGGTAAATCCGAATTCGCCAACAACTTGTTAGACATTTTAGCCTCTCATGTGCTGGCCACAGATAATTTTTTTATTATTATTATTATTATTTTTTTTTATTTTTTTTGTCCTCATATTCGCCCTTGGTAACCATATAGTAACAGAAAGATAGAGGAGATGACAGGGACACTGACCCAGATATACTGGGGGGGGGGGGGGCGGGGATATTAATGATTCCTACCGGAGTACCCCACAGTGCAAAGCATCAACCTCTTATTCGTCACATGGTACCATCTAGGCTAACATGCTGCTATATAATACCCACTTGGTAAACGAAATCACCCTTGTGGGGTATGTGTAGCCAAAGGGGACCAGTTGAGGATACCCTTCCAAGCAGCGTAATCATAGGACATGGGGAAAAAAAAAAAACCCCCAAAAAAAACCATGCTATTATATTTCATGATTACCAATTCAATAGCAGCCAAAATCTTCTCCTATTTTGGTTCCCAGCTCTGATCATATCCAATTTTGACGTCTGCAGCATAGACGCACGCCAATCTGTTAAAAGTGGAGGTGCCTTATCCTTCCATCGTCTACATATTTCTCTTCTAGCCAGCAGACAGCCATAGAAGACCAGTTTTTTACCCATGCCACAAAGCTCTGGTAAAATGCCAAAAAAGACTAACACTGGGCAAGGACTGACTTGAGACCCTACCGCCAAGGAAAGGGAGACGCAGATCTCATTCCAGAATGATGTTAGGGATGGACACTCAAAAAACATATGTACATCCGATGCGGCCACCAAACCGCATCTAGGACAAGCAACCGGAGCGTTATTAGGAAATTTTGATAAACGTAATGGAGAATAGTACGCCCTGTGCAATGTGAACAGATGGTTGCGATGAAGGCTTCACAATGTCCCCTAAAATTTTAAACGATTCTAGCCACAAACTCTCCACATCAATATTAGTAATATATGTTTCCCAGAGCGAGTGGGGGAGCAAAAATTCACCATCAGTCTCGTCTATCATGAGGTTATACCAAAATGTGATCTCTTTCTTAAAAGGTAGTTTATCTATCAGATGGGATAATAGATTACTCTCAGCACCTATTTTGAATCTGCCCCTACCCTGACTTTGAGCATGAGCCCAGCTCTGAATTTGAAGGTATTTAAATCTTGAGAAACGCGTTCCTATTATTGAACTCGAAGCCTCCCATGAAAATAAAGTACCTTCGACAAACAGGTCTCCCCATGATGTAAGACCTGCCTCTCTAATAGGTAGAGCTAGACTATCCAAGAGCCAAGAGGGAGAGCCCGGAGAATCCCAAAGTGGAGCCCTACTATGATAGTAATCAAGTTTGAGTGCACGTCTAAAATTACCACATGTTCTAGCTAGATCCCTCAATACCTTTAGCTTGACTTTCTTGAAATATTTGGTGTCTCCAAATTTTAACAAAAACTTCGCAGGCCTAACTTTTTCTCCTTTAAGAAGTGCTGAAAATAGTTTCCCACACTCAGTGCAATTAGGGGTCTTTAAAAGCATCCTGACGTGAGAGAGTTGAAAGGCCCATCCATAATACTGCAAATCTGGCGCCGCCAGGCCCCCTTTTTCTCGGCGACGTCTTATCTTCTTCCAGGCCAATCTGGGTGTATGACGGTTCCATATAAATGTGTTTATTTCGGCTTGGAGTTTTGCAATCATGGATGGATAAAAAAAAAGAGGGATAGTGCTAAACAGAAACATAATCTTAGGTAAAATAGTCATTTTAACCAGGTTGGACCTGCCTAACAGAGAGATAGGGAGAGCTGACCATGTTCTCATCAACCTACGACACTCCTTAACCACGAGAGCGAAATTTAAGGGGATGATCTTGTTAATATCTGCATAAATATTTAAACCCAAATACCTCAGGATAGAGCTAGGCTGTGCCCCTGCCACTGGCACAGGATGATTCCAAACCATGATATCGGTTTTAGAAGCGTTAACTTCATAGTCGGATACTGCCCCAAACTCTTCTGCAATGGCTATCACTGTTGGAAACGCCGAGCTCAACTCAGATGAGAAAATGAGAACATCATCCGCATATAATGCGACTTTCCGCTCCCACCCTTCAAAAATAAAAGGTTTAATATTAGGGTTATCACAAATTAATTGGGCAAAAGGTTCTATATATAAATCAAAAAAAAAGAGGGGAAAGGGGACACCCTTGGCGGGTTCCGCGAGTAATACTAAATGGCTCTGTCAATCCCCCATTAACCAATAATGAGGCGGAAGGGTCTTTGTATAAAAGTTTTATAGCCCGCCTGAAATTATCACCTAAGTTAAATTTTTCCAGGACCCCCGATAGGTATACCCAATTTACCCTATCAAAGGCCTTTGTGGCATCGAGCGTGAGAACTGCCAGAGGAGGAGATGCAGATGTGGCCATGTCTATTGCGCCGATGAGGTCGTATGTCAGCTCATATAGCTGCCGGTCCTTTACAAATCCCTTCTGGTCCAAGTGCAGGATGTGGTTTGCCACCGCTCCCAATCTATTTGCTAACGCCGAAGCAAAAATTTTATAATCTGTGTTGAGAATTGAAATCGGCCTATATGACCCACAGTTAGTTGCTGGTTTGCCCGGCTTTAGAATCAAAGTTATAGAGGCCCTATCCCAAGAAGTGGGGGGCAACGCACCTTCCAGCAGGATATTATTAAACAGATCCGTTAGGTAGGGAAGAATTGTTGAACAGATTACTTTATAGATTTCAGATGGTAACCCGTCCGGTCCTGAAGCCCTACCTTTTTTGCTATTAAGAACAGCCAACCGTACTTCCTCCAATGAGAAAGGGCACTCCAGAGCATTTCTTTGTTCTGGTGATAAGGCAGGAAGGGAAATCCCAGACAACCATTCCATTGCTTGATTTGGTTGTACATTCATGTCCTCACGATATATTTCACTAAAAAAGCTCCTAAAAGCCCCGCTAATTCCCTCATCAGTAGAATGTATTACACCATCCTTATTAATGGAACTAATATTATTTCGGACCCTATCTGTCTTTGCCTTCCAGGCCAGGAGCTTACCCGCGCCTTCCCCGTATTCAAAATGGGCCAATTTGCTGGCCTCCCATCTCTCCAGGACCCGCGCATTCAAGACTGAGGAAAGATCTCCTTTTAAAACTGTTAGCTTCTCCTGCAGGTCCTCTAATGTGGCCCCAGATGCTACTGGGTACCTATCGATATCTGCTTGAACTCCCTCAATCTCCAATTCAAGCGAGGCTACTGATTCCCTGTATATCTTGTTTTTATATGCAGTTTTGTTGGTTAGATACCCCCTTAATGTAGATTTAAACGCATCCCATGTGATGCCAGGTGGGGCAGAGCCCTGATTAATCTCCCAAAAAAACTTAACTTCCTGGTTTAATGCCTCTATAATGTCAGATGAGGCGAGGATTGATCTATCAAAGGACCAGTTTCTTAGAGAGGCCCTGGCCATGACCTCTAGCTCAAGAAGGAGGGCTGTATGGTCAGAAAGATGGAAAGGTAGATGATAATTTTATTTTATTAGGTGACTTCAATCATCATGCAGAGCTACTATACGACACTGATTCTTGCCATTTAATCTCAACCCTGGAAACCCTGGGACTAACTCAGCGGTTACAAGGCCCCACTCACCAAGCGGGTCATTTATTGGATCTAATATTCTCCAATATGACTGATTTAAACTGTGACTCCCCTTTGCAGATGATCTGGACTGATCACTTTTTAATAAACTTTAATTTCCCTAAACCTTCCAGGTCATGGACCGCTACCCATAAAGAATCCACACTTATTCGACCTTGGCATAAATTGACTCCTGAGGCGTTTCTGATGCATTTTAAGCCTCCGGACAATAGTCCTAATAATACTGAAACAATGGCCATTCAATTAGAAACGTCTATTAGAAACACTTTTGACGCAATTATCCCGGAAACGTAAGTTAATTTGAAAAGAATCGCCTCACCTTGGTTTACCGAGACTCTGAAAAGAGAGAAAATAGCCTGTAGATCAGCAGAGAGATTATGGCGGAAGTTCAGAACGCCGGAAAACCGCAAGAATGATAAATTAATTCATTTTAACTATATAAAACATATAAAAGCAGCCCAATCACTCTATATCACGCAAAGAATAAACAAGGCCTCCCAATCCAGCAAAGAATTGTATAAAATACTTAGGGAGTTCACCACTCCACAGGTGGAGCAATCAGTATTTGATCCCTCCTTGGAGTGGGTGAATTCACTGTCCTCCTATTTTCATAGTAAGATTCAGCTAATCTATTCCTCGTTTCCTTCCTCTCATCAAAAAGTGGCTTTAATTGGGGCGGCTTTTTCTAGTTCTGAGCCCTCCTTTGAAACCACTGACTCTCCATCCATGACAGAATTCGAGCCCACTTCCCCAGCAGATGTGCTATTGGCACTCAAAAAAATTCAATCAGGATCTCCTACTGATCCCCTGCTTCCACGTAAGTGCAGCGAGCTATTCCCTTTGCTGGTTGATGGTCTGACCAGTATTTTCAACACTTCTTTTGAGAGTGCTTCCTTTCCCAGTAGTTGGAAGCTGGCCCAAGTCAGGCCGATTCTTAAAAAGCCCAACAGTGATCCTTCCATCTTGTCCAATTACAGACCAATATCTCTACTGCCTTAATTTGGGAAGGTCCTTGAATATTTAGTCAACAAACGTGTTTCCTCTTATATTGAAACACATGCTCTTCTTGACTCGTCGCAGTCAGGTTTCCGTGCCGCCCATGGCACTGAAACCGCAGTGATTGAAATAGTGGATAACATCCGACTCTCCTTGGATAGGGGCGAGTCAGCCATTTTGGTATTATTGGATCTTTCTGCTGCCTTTGACACCATCTCCCACAGCATTTTGAAACATCGGTTGTGACAGGTTGGTGTGAGAGGCAATGCCTTGGCTCGGTTCGTGGACTATCTCAAGGACCGTCACTCCTATGTTATGATGAATTCTCATGCATCTGCTACCATCCCTCTTTCTGTGGGGGTCCCGCAGGGTTCGATCCTTAGTCCCTTATTATTTAATCTTTATCTTTGCCCTCTGGCCCACATCATAAAATCCTATAGATTCACTACGGTGTCTTACGCAGACGATACGCAGGAGCTTATCACCTGCAGATCTAATCTCCAGGAAAACTGCACTAGTTCTAAACAATGCATAGTTCATATCAATAATTGGATGAGTGAAAACAAACTTCAACTCAACTGCAGTAAGACCGAAATTCTGCTATTCGGCAAGGCCAAGACTATATGGTCTCAGGACTGGTGGCCTCATGATCTAGGGCCTTGGCCTGAGCCTAAAGAAGCCGTAAGAGATTTAGGGATCATGCTTGACGGGGCTCTCTCTATGAAAGCTCACGTCAATCAGGTTGCTGGAACTTGTTTCGGAATACTTCGGCAATTGCGTAAAATCTTCAAATGGCTTCCACCTGAAGCCCGAAAGCCCCTGGTCCAGGGATTGATCATCAGCAGGCTTGATTATGGCAATGCGATGTTTGCTTCCATAAATGAGAATCTGCTGACTAAGTTACAAACTAGCCAGAACACGGCTGCGAGACTAGTGCTCGGTCTGCCTACTAGGCCTGCCTCTAAACCCATCCTTAAAAAGCTGCACTGGTTACCTGTGCGCCAAAGATGCCATTTCAAAATCTTGGGCCCAATTCACAGAACTAACTTAAGACAAAATCCTAAACTTACTACCATTTTGGTATTCACAGAAGGCACTTACTCATTTTGGTATTCACAGAAGACACTTACTCATTTCGGTATTCACAGAAGTTAGGACTCCTAACTTTAGGACTCCTAAATGCCTTCTGTGAATACCGAAAGTCTTAACATTAAGATTTTTCTCAGTTTAGTAGTAGTAAAGTTAGGACTCCTAACTTTAGGACTCTTAAATGCCTTCTGTGAATAACAAAAGTCTTAAAATTAGGATTTTTCCAAATTTAGTAGTAGTAAAGTTAGGACTCCTAACTTTAGGACTCCTAAATGCCTTCTGTGAATAACAAAAGTCTTAAAATTAGGATTTTTCTAAATTTAGTAGTAGTAAAGTTAGGACTCCTAACTTTAGGATTCCTAAATGCCTTCTGTGAATAACAAAAGTCTTAAAATTAGGATTTTTCTAAATTTAGTAGTAGTAAAGTTAGGACTCCTAACTTTAGGACTCCTAAATGCCTTCTGTGAATACCGAAAGTCTTAAAATTAGGATTTTTCTCCGTTTCGTAGTAGTAAAGTTGAGGAAAATCCTAATTTTAAGACTTTCGTTATTCACAGAAGTCATTTAGGAGTCCGAAAATTAGGAGTCCTAACTTTACTACTACTAAATTGAGAAAAATCCTAATTTTAAGACTTTCGGTATTCACAGAAGGCATTTAGGAGTCCTAAAGTTAGAAGTCCTAACTTTACTGCTACTAAAATGAGAAAAATCCTAACTTTAAGACTTTCGGTATTCACAGAAGGCATTTAGGAGTCCTAAAGTTAGGACTCCTAACTTCTGTGAATACCGAAATGAGTAAGTGCCTTCTGTGAATACCAAAATGAGTAAGTGCCTTCTGTGAATACCAAAATGGTAGTAAGTTTAGGATTTTGTCTTAAGTTAGTTCTGTGAATCGGGCCCCTTGAGTCTAACCCATAAACTCCTTCATGGCATCGGCCCTTCTTATTTAGCAAAAAAATTTGTTTGGTATACTCCGTCTAGAGCCCTTCGCTCTAGCTCAAAGTTCTTGCTGTCCCAGCCTAGAATCCGGACGTCCAGGAATGGATGTCGGTTCTTCTCATATGTGGCTCCTCAACTTTGGAATAAGTCACCTATTCATCTCCTGTCCCTCTCCAATCATCTGGAGTTTCGCAGGGGTTTGAAGACGTGGTTCTTTCCCAAATAAAGATTCCCCTGCGATATGTCTCCACTCTGGTAGGTCAATGCCTCTCTTCTGCAAAGTGCCTTGTAACCTCTTCTGGTGATAAGTGCGCTATATAAAAGCATTTGACATTTGACATTTGACTCCGTGTTTCCTTGCACAGGCGGCAACCTGCCTGCACTTTGAATAGGGCAGGGGCACTGAGTGACTGACTGCACCTGCCTTCAGGGGTCATCAGGGGGACCCTCTTTCACCTCCCTTGAGGGCTGCTCTCAGGAGGCACACTGACAGTGTGCCTCCTTTTTCTGGTGCACTCTCAGTGCACCTCCTATGGGCCTATTTGCCTCCTGCACTTGTGTCCGTAACATGCCACAGGTGCAGAGGTAAAGGGATTCCTTTATTTGCATGGGGCCATGATCCCATTCAAATGAATGCCCTGTGAAGATATCGCTGGTTCTACATATATTACAGAATGGGGCGCACAAGCACCCATTGTCCCTTCCCTAACAGCAAAACTTCCCTGGGTGTACAAAGCGGGCTCAAACACCCATTGCGCATCCAAGGCACTTTCTATAACATGGCCCCAGAAATCTAGGATCTAACAACGTTCGAGTGCTTACCATTCGTAATTCCAGGTCTGTGAGTAATGGAGACAAGTGCTTCCACGTCATGCCCTCCAAATTATGGAACTTGCTGTTGCTCTCTGTGAGGACCCTGAACTCTTTCATAGTTTCCATAATTTACATTTTAATCTTGATATATGCACAATGCAGCCAAGCAAGTATTGTTTAGGAGTAGTTGTGTTGCCTATGAAGTTCCACGATTAATTGAAGTCGTACTTACTCACAGGAAAATATTTTTGCGTATCAGGTCATCAATACGCATTTCCGAATCACAAATGATTAACACATAAAACACATGTACACAGAAAACTCTTTTTGAATCACCACTAGAAACACAGAAGTAATTCAAACCAAAGACAACAAAAGGACAGAACTACTCACAGAAAATGCTTTGTCAATGGGCACATAGAACAGGTAGAGTTTTGATGGATGATCACAGGATAATAACAAAGTATTAGAGTAGCAAAAAAGCAGAAACATAATAATAATAATAATTGCTGTGATAAGAGGGTGGGTGTTATAAGCCATAATTGTGAACTAGTGAGCTTCAACTGCAATCTTAAATGCATGGAGTGATCAGATTACTCGCTCAGCAGGAAGTAAAATCCAAAGCAGTGGTCTTAGTGTGTCAAAAGAACTAACTTCGAAGCGGCCCTGGGAGGTATAGGAATAATTAGAAGGTTGTTATTGGGAGATCATCGCCAGTGTGCACAAACATATGGATTAACAGGGAGGTAGTGATTAAAGAGCGATTTCATATATGACAAGTTTCAGGGGGTGAGGGACAGGGTTTTTTATGGTTTGAGCTCAAAGGGTCATATGGGCACAGGATAGATTTGCAGTTGTGAGAGGGAGGTTCATTTATTAGGGAGGAGTGGGAGCAAGGTAACAGCTTGGGCACATGATGCCATGGTGAGATGGTAGCAAAGACCAGAGGCTGCCTTTGGAGGCTCGCTCCATCTTCAAAATTAGCGGACTCATTTAGAAAGCCATCAGGACCAGCACCACCACTTATCTTGCAGACAAGCTCACTATCTCTGGTGTTTATCAACACACCCGCAGCCAGGACACCATCAAACTGTAGACTAAGAAGTGTAAAAAAGAAAAAAAACAACGTACCAATACTTTTCCATTTATTCAGCTAGGATCTGGTGCAAAATACCTGTATACATCGGGACCACCCCAATGCTCCTCCAATTCAGGAAAAGGTTGAATCATCATCTCTTTAAAAACACTACATCAAAACCTGCTAACTGTCCACAATCCAGGTACCATTCCTACCACTTTATGCTTGTCTTTAATTCTGTACAGTGCTCTGCTGCCTTTTGGATGGGCTCCAACTAAAGAAATACCATATACAAATATATATACAAGTGAGTGATGGGCCTGCAGGGTTGGAAGAGAAGAATGTGGAAGGGTTGGATTAGCCATTAAAGGTGAGAATGGAGGGTGGAGATTAGTTCTTGAGAGTAGGAAATTTGGGGACCCAGATTTAGTGTGCGTTCCTCGAGATGTATGAAAGTTCATGTTTTGTACCACCTGTGAAATAGTGAACACATTGTAGTTCTATTGAGGGACACGTCCTTTGGTAAGCAACAGCAGCAAGTGGTAAGCAGCAGCTTTCGTGAATGTGTGGAGAGAGTATTATTTTGAGATTGGTATGGTTCACAGATTGTGGCCAAATTTATCAACTATGCTTGGAGATTAACCCTGAAGTTTGTGAATTTTTGGAAAGCCAAAAACTGAGAAACCATATTGGAGGAAACCAGATCATGAAAAACCAACTTTAAGAAAAAACAATTTTAGGAAATACAAAAAATTAAAAAAGAAATGAAATATTTAAAAAAGAAAGATCATTTTAATGAAAACTCCAAAATTACATGAAACTTGGGTGGAGTCTACAATTTGTGAGGGATTTTGGGTTCAGACGTGGGAAATGATTAGGGGTAATGAAGGGTTTTTAGGAGTCAGGAATGGAGTTCAGACATAGAAATGGTTAAGAGGGTTCACTGATTGGAGGAGTTTAGGGTTGATGAGGGTTTTTTCAGGGTTCACAGACAAGTGGAGTTTAGGTGTGGTGAGATGTTTTTAGGAATCAGGGATACCTGGAGTGCAGGGGTGCTGAAGGGTTTTTAGAGTTCATTTATGGATGAAGTTTAGGGTTTGTGAGGGTTTATATTGCTCAGTGATGGGTAGAGGTTAGGGATGGGGAAGAGAGTCTATGGTTCAGGAATGGGTGGACTTTAGGGTGGTGAGAGTTTTTAAGTATTCAGGAATGGGTGGCGTTTAGGTGTAGAAGTTTTTTTAGAGCTCATGGTTAGGTAGGGCTTAGTGGTTACAAGGGCTTTTTAGGAGTCATGCATCAATGGTGGTAATGGGCGGTGAGGGTTTTATTAAGGGTTCAGGGAAGGGTGGAGTTTAGGGATGTGAGAGATTTTAAGGGGTAAGCGATGGGTGGGGTGTAGGCATTGAAAGGGTTTTTAGAGTTCAGGAATGGGTGGAATTTAGGTGTAGTGAGTGATTTTAGGGTTCATGGATGAGTGAAGTGTTGGGTAGAAAGGAATTTTAGGGGTTTGGGATGGGTGTAGATTATATTGCAGGGATGTGGGTAGTTTAGGTGCAGTAAGGGTTTTTAGGTTTCTTGGATAGTGGTGTTAAGGGATATAAAAAGGCGTTTAGGGTTCAGGGATTTGTGTAGGGGTTCTCAGGCAGGGCCGGACTGGCTACCGGGCAGTTGTGTGTGCTGCCGAGCAGGGGGATGATTTCTCCGTGGTATGGGCGTATTTCGTTGATGGGGACCTGCGTGCGCTTTGAAAAAAAAAAGCAAAACGAATTTCGTTTTGCACACACAGGTCCCCATCAACGAAAGCATCCCCCTGCTCGGTAGCACACACAACTGCCCGGTAGCCAGTCCGGCCCTGTTCTCAGGGGAGAGGGATGGGTGATGTTTAGAGGTTGTGGGGGGTCAGGGTTGGATGGTCAATGTATTAAAATCATCCAAAATAATTATTTGATAAGGTAAAAGTTGTAAATTGAAACAATGTCCCCGGAAGCAAAGCACTAAAATAAATATCTCCAATAAAGGCGTTTCTGAAAGTAAGACCTGCAACCATTGCATTTACTCATTGCATTTATACCTTAAAATGTATATATGCAAAAGCCATTTTCGAACAAAAAAAACATAATATGAATCGTTTTCTATGGAATGGTGAGTGCATTCAGCCTGAAAATTTCTGTTAAATAGTTTAGGTGATATGGTTTCCCAGTAATGGTATTTCATGACATTTGGGTGTGCATGTTTGTATGTGTGTGTGTGTGTGTGGCTTCAGGATTCCCAAAGTTTGAATGTATGGCTTAGGTAGGCAATAAAGTATTGGAATATGGTCTAACTTAAAATGTTAAATGTTAAAACGAATTTCGTTGCCCACACTGCATCACATTTGGTGATGCAGTGCACACAACGAAATTCGTTTTATTTATTTTTATGTTTACTTACCTGTTAAAGTCTGTAATCCATACATTACTACCCCCACCCTGCCCCTCCCCGTCCCCACGTCACCGCCCTGCAGGTACACCTACTACCGGCCGCGGATGAAAGCCATGTCCTTGCAACAACTTCTCTGAGCAGAATACTCAACATTTTATCTTTTTGTGTGATTTTTATTACCCCTGCGTAAAAAGTTTATACTTCCACTACTCACAATTGGTCAATTTGTTCAAGCAAGGGCAGCATTATAACACCTACAAATGCTCTCCTCTCCTATGGTCTGTTTTGGTATCCCCCGTTTTTTAAAGGGGGCCTTAAGACATAGGAAGACATTGTCTATGCTGTAGTTAGGCTGTATCTGTTTACAGTGCACTGGGAATTATTTGTGTCATTCTGTGCCCATCATGTCAACTATCCAGCCTGTCTACCAAATTAATGTCTCATTAACTTTGCACTTAACTTGTTGTATTTTATCTTCATTATAGCACTCAGCGTTCTAATAATACGTTTTTATTTTCATTTGTCTGTATTGTCAGTTTTTTCTGTATTCACTTGTGTGATCTGGATTTTTAAATGTACATGTGGAATCTTTTTAGCTATTGTACTCTTATCTAATGTTTTTTTTAAATGTTTGCTTTCATGTCTTTCAGTAGCTGAATAAAGTATCTTTTGACTTGACTTGATACATGTCTTGTTTTAGAGTGACTGAGCATTCCATAGGTTCCATATGGATCCAGGTTTCCATAAATGGCTAAATGTTTGGAGTTGTTCTAGTTGTATGCAAGATTTTGTAGCACAATCAAAGCCGGTTTGCAGAAATGGTATGGGGGGGGGAGGTTGGATGGGGGGAGGGGTTAGAAGGGGAATGTAGCATGACAACATTTGTGTTAAAAATGTAATTGTGAGGAGGTGGGTTTGTATATGCTGTCCACTAGTTAAAGTGGGCACCTTATTGAAAGCTATCCTAGTGGTAGCTATGGGGAACCGCCTTCAGGCTTAATCTTGAAGGAATCTAAAGCAGCTTGTTTTACCAGAATATCAACTCCTGATTGACTAAATGAAAGGAGAATCACACAGTAGTTATATAAAGTATGTATTTATTAATATAACTATCTCTACTATTCTCTATACAAGATTAGAACATAAAACACACAATACTGCTACAATAGAACATTCGGCAGTAGAAAAATACATAGTGGGCCCCAGGGGGAGACAGAATCATATACTTAAAAAGAATGGTATAATAATCACAACTTCAATAGTCACAGTGCCTAGAGCATGTAGAATTGCTGGGACCCCATGGACCCACCCGGACGAGTGACACAGGGAGCCCACGTAGGACGGGTGCAGTGAGGAAACACGACCGGGTGCTCCGTACCACTCTATGGGAAAGTCACGGTTGGAAAGTTAGAGTTTAAGGACACTTCTACTAGGACTTCAGGCAAACCCTTTGGAATATAAGAGGTTCTAGAGCCAACCCACCCGTGAGTATCGAAGTACCTGTGTTACTTATCTCAGAGGAGACGGGTGCATAGAGGTCAAGTGGTGTCGGAAAACTTTGTCATTTTCAATGGAGAGCTGCAAAGAAGTACTGCTGCCAGGAAGGCAAGAGTGTCCGATGGAATCCAAGCCTAGATTCAAGGTGAGAGAAACCTGAAAGCAGAGGAGACAGAGTCTGGGTCACACCAAGTGACCAGGGGCTCGGCAGTCGAATGCCCACAGATGTCGGGTGCTTCAGGTGCGAAGAAGGGATGCTTGACTCTGCAGCCACGGGGACCAAGAGATGTTGAAGATGACCAGGATCCTGAGGTAAGCTGTTCCACGAACGATGTCGAGTGCTGAGGGGTCAGTGTCTGGCTGGAGCACCAACAATTCTTGGCAAATGCAACCCATACAGCCAGAGCAAACAGGTTACGGTGTAGACCAGTAAGGTCCAGGGGACTCTCCAAGCAATGGAGAGTCAGGGCAAGTCTGGAGCAACCAGGAAAGCCCAAGAACAAACAAGGGGACCCTTGCCAGGTCCCATAGGCCAACGGACCAGGGATCATGAGGAGACTTCAAGCAAGTTTTCAAAATACTAGCCCACAGAGCACTCAATGAGTCAAGGCCGGATATCTTTAGTGCAAATACTGCTTAGGGACAGGACTACAATGAGTCCAATGCACAAGCTCAGGGATCGCCAAAAAGAATATGCAACTACAAATGTTCGGGGCGTACAAGCGTTCGGGTTGCCCGGCCCCTACAAAGGATACTGGTCTCAGAATTGCTTAGAGGTCAGATCTACCTCAGGGACCTTTGGGAACCCACCTACTATGTTGCTGTAATCTTCAGAGTCCACAGGAGCTCTGGAAAAGCAAACTGGTCAGATGCATTTAGGTGCAATCTTAGTGCAGGCAGTGGAAGTACTTGGTTTCTTTTTAGCAGAATCTTGTCCAGGTAACATCTAAAGTCCTGTAGTCAGGTAACCCACTTTATACCCATGGGAAGGGGTTGGACGGATTCTGTAGACCCTCCTAAGGGAGGGGCAGGTCAGAGGGGTGGTTACACCATGCCCTTTGTCTAGTTTCGCGCCCGAGCAGGAGCCAATGGCTCCCAGAACTGGTTTGAGCTGGACTATGCACAGCGACACCAAATGTGCCCCCAGTGCAGACTTTCTGGCACTCAGAGAGTGCACCCACCCAGCCCCAATACACTAAATCCTGTTTGGGAGGTGGTCACTCCTCCTTCCGACAGGATGCCTATTGTCATGCCTTCCTCTGCTCAAGCTTGGCTCAGCAGCAGGAGAGCAGAATTGTGTCTGTGGCTGCAGCATCCATTTTGTGCTGCCCAGGTCGAGAAAGCTGGTACCGGGTAGACCGGTGACCCACAGTAGTGGTTTTAGAAGGGTGGACTCACACCTCCCAAACCAGTCACTGGTGTGGAGGTATGATTCCAAGGTGTTTGATACCAAACACAACTTGCCTAAGCAGCCGTTTTAAAGTTAGCATTTACCTCAAGGTTATAATGCACTTAAACATATATGTCTGGCTGCATCACAGACAAGACAGACATAAAACAAGCTCGGAGAATGGTCTCGGAAGGCTGCAGAGGGGCTCTGCTCATGCGGAGCACCCTCTCAAGTAAAACCCAGCACCCTGCCTTCAGGATTAATAAGGCCTGCCATAGGGGTGACTGAAAGGTTTTTAAGTTTAGTGATTTAGATAGATATAGTAAACCTATATCTCAGTAAGTGGTGCAAGCACCAGCTTACAAAGTCTGCTGTAGCAGGCCTATCGTGTCATTTTGAAGGGGTGGCATAATACATGCTGCAGCCCATGGAAGGCCTCTGGGGTACCTATGACCTGGGTACATGGTGCACAATATACTAGGGACTGATAAGGGTACCCCAGTATCAAACCTTACCCAGTTGAGACTTTATTGACTAAGTGGCCATATAAGGAAGATTCTGCACTAGCATGGATCCCCCTATTATGGTCCACCAAGGAGTCCCTACCCTTAAGGGTATTGGGGTTTCTCCAAAATGTGGGATCACTACCTGTAGGGTGTTTTTTTAAAGAAGGATGCTGGTGGGGTGCCTGAGTGGAGAAGTGAGGTCCTAAATAAGTTTGTCTCAGCTTCCTCAGAGCACTGGTCATCATGGTGGCCTTTTTTTACATGACTGAGTTATATCTGACCCTAGAGGTCAACCTCTGGCTGCCTATAGCTGGGGGCTGAGTCCCTTTGGATGGAACACTGGAGGGACAGGGTAGGTTTGAAACCATCAGGTCTCAGGTTTGTCTTTGCCCAACAGAGCCCATCTGGGGGAGGTTACTACCCAAGGGTAAGAGGGATCCCTCAGTGTGTTGAAGAATTTGCACCTGGCCAGTGCTACTAGACTGTGTGTCCCTAATCTATTGATGAGGGTGTTCCTCTGGGCAGTGGGCCCTTAGGGGTCCACTGACCTCCCTGACCTCTGCAGCCCTAGTCTGACTGAGGAAGGGTACAGACGGGCAGGATAGCTGCTCCAGACTAGGTACCACCTTGGAAGGGTCCCCTGCCAACAGGAGTGTTGCTAGGTCAGGCCAGACCACCTCTAGGGCAGTTCCTCCACAAGGGGTAGAATCAGTGCCCTGAGGAAGCTGACCCTTACCTATAGTCTGTGTTGAAAAAGACTTTTCTTTAATCCCCTTGCTCTCTGGTGGAGTAGAGTGGGCTATTTTTTCAGGCTCCATTCCTCCAAAATTTTCACGGGGTTGGACCAAGGCCCCAAGGGTCCCACCAACTTTCTCAGAGAGGCCTAACATTCTCAAATCGGCCTGGTGTTCCACTTCAGACTAGGCTGAAGTTTCTAAATCATTGCCCAAGAGGCAATCTACAGGCACGTTTGGCGATACTGCCACTCTTTTTGGGCCAGTGACCCCTCCCCAGCTGAGATCTACTATGGCCAAGGGATGATTTGTCTTGATCTCATCAATGTTGGTCACCTGGTACTTAAACTCAGGTGAAATCTGTAGAAGGGTACTAAGTTCCCTGTCACCATGGCGACACTAGCCCTGTGTCCCTATAAGTCACAGCTTTCTGACCATTGATCAGAGGCTCCTGTCTGTACTTGTCCTAAGAATTAGGAATGACAGTAAAAGTGGCAAATCCCATGCCACCATCACAGACTGAGAAGGCCTGTGAGGGGAACCTTGCTAAGGCAGGGTCCACCTGAGTTCACCATGAGAACCCACCTATCTTTTTGGGTGCAATTCTACCACCTGGGGGATTACTACTTGTAGTTCCAGGAGAAGTGGTGGTAGTGCTTGGAGGAACATTCTCTTTCTTGCTGACCCTTGGACAATTGGGATCATTTTTCCAGTGCCCTTGCTTTTTACAAACAAAGCAAAAAGGTTTCTTTTCAAGGAAGAAAGGAATTTAGGACCAACCCCCAGAAGAGGACTTTTGGGGTCCTGCAGTGGATTTATCTTTTGATTTATCCTCACATTTCTCTGGGTTCTTGGAAGAATCTTTCTTCTGGTCACCACCCTGATTCTTTGGTTTCACACTGGTCCTGACCGATTTATCTGCCTTCTTTTCCAATTCTTAGGGAGAAGTCAAATCTGAGTCCACCAGGTACTGGTGTAAAAGCTGGTTTTGACAATTATTAAGGATCTGCTCCCTCGTAATCAAATTGTACAATCCTAAATAGTCATGTACCTTGCTGCCATGCATAAAACCTTCCAGAGCCTTAGTAGCACAATCTAAAAAGTCAACCCAGTCCTGAGTCTGTGTCTTCTGGGTGTCTTTGAACTTAAGCCTATACTGTTCAGTGGTTAAGCGTAACCCATCAATGAGAGCACTCTTCAGGACTGAATAATTGTCAGCATCCTCTTCTCTAACAGTGAGGAGCTTATCTCTACCTTTGTCAGCGAAGGAGAGCCACAAGATAGCTGCCCACTGCTCTTGAAGGACCCTCTGTGTTTTACAGTCCCTCTCTAGTGCAGGTATCCATGTGTGGATGTTATCCCCACTCTGGTAGAGAGGAACTATCTTGTTCAGGTGCCTATGATCCTGCATATACTCCTTAAATCTTGGGACACTGTTGCTGCAAACATGGGACTCTAGTCCCAACCTTTTACAAGCTCTCTGGAGCTCAAAGGCTTCCTTATCCAATGCCAATTGCTCTCTTTTTAGCCTAATCTTGACTTTTTTCAAGCTCTAGGAATTGGCACTGTCTGTCATAGGAGTTTTCTCTCTTATTAGATATGGAAGTTTCTACAAAAGTCCCTGAGTGTCTAGATTCTTCAGAGGGAGACCTAGGTCTCCAAGGTAAACTCTGAATTCTACCAGGAGGATTAAAGAGAGGGCCCTCAAGGCCTTCTCGATGCTCTTCCTGATCCTGATTGGCCGGGTTAGAATCATCTTGATTCTCCTGGTCAGGGTTTGATTCTAGGTCAAAGAAGATGAGACCTCCTGTCCTATTCTCATTCCCTGCCCCACCCACTCTACCTACCTCATCAGACCCTAGGGCCTTTCTGAGGCCATCAGATGGCTCATTGACTATTCAGTGCTTCTCCAAATTAAACTTTCTGTGCTTTATATTTTTTCGAATCCCTGACTGCAAAATATCTGTCCTTCTTTCAAAGCCAGCTGTTATTCTTTCTCATTTATTCTTTATATAGTGAGTCTCCCTCACTCACAATCAGCACAGTGCCCCTCCCTCACTCGGGATCCATGGAGTGGCTCTGCCTTCTTCTATATTCGCTTTCTCTACAGTGCTTCCTCTTTGGCTGAACTATGGGACTGTTTTCCCAGTGTTTCATTTCTCCCTTGATGCTTGCACTGCTTCTTCTCCTTGTTTGCACAGTGATTCTTCCTCACTCAGTGCCCTACCCACAAAGATATATGCATAGAATGTTAGCCAAGTGATATAATCTTTTATAAGTATGATGCATCTTTATGTTGAAGTAAACATCTTCACCAGGTTTGACAGTAGGAATTTCTGGTTGAGAACAACTGCAACATACACGTTTATGGGGATTTTCAAACATATGTTAAGGTGTTATAGACATAGCTTACCATAACAACCCCTTAGCCTTGGATATTTGCAATTATACAACATGTGCAACAGTTCCTTGTACCAAGCTCACCATGGACATGCACACCTTTAGCCAAGCGCAGCTATTGTTGGACAAAGGTTCCTACTCTGTAGTAATGCATTACATTCTAGCTGCAGTGATTGGCCAGTCCCCTCTGCACACTGACCTTGGTTCCATGCAGCAGGGATTGGTCATATTGTCTGTTCTAAAGCCAGGCTCTGTGTGGTAAATAAATAAATAATACCCTATTTTTGACTAGACTTATAGCATAACAGATAGCTCAATAAAATAAGAGTCAAGATTCGAGGTAGTAGGAGTTTCTGCAGGTTTATTACAGCATAAGGACAGGATCAGGACAACCTGCATGGGAATAGGACAATAAGGCCCGGCAGCTGCCGGGGCTGGGTCTGGGATGAGCGCGCCAACATTCAATAACAAAACATTGACTTATATACATAGCGCAAACACATAGCATTACATTGCAGTAGGCGTAGCAGTGGGTGGAGCAGAAGGCGTGACGCGTAGCAGTCGCGAGAGATAACAGTAAAAAGAGGTGTAACTGGGCGTATACATAGACATGTGGTGCAAACGTAACAGAATATGTCATGAATGGGCGGAAACTTTGGAGGGGGCTATCTAAGGAGCCGGGACCTCTAACCTAATGGTGCGCGAAAACTGGCAATGACGTGTTACTAGGAGAAGCTGGGGGCTACGAACTCTGTGCTAGGAGCAGAGACTAGAGTCTGAAGGGTCGGAGCGACATGTACCTAAACCCTATCTGGTATCTGATGTTTAGGGAACATGTTGATATAAACTAGAAGTCATGAGGGGAAAAGCTAACTTGATTCTAAGACTGGACCATGCATTATTCTACATGTAGTGCGTGATGAAGAATATTAAATGACCATTAAATACAGTATTTCTCTAACATGGAGACGAGAAGGCTAGACAATGACGGAAACTATTGATGCAGTTCAGTAGCTTAGGAATGCAGAGGAGGAGGACTGAACTGATAGCTGGAATCATAACATACTCTTGGCAGACTCAGAGGCAGAGCCAAGCTGCACCGGGCACTGCGAGGCAGGAAGTAAGTGAAGGGTCGAGGATACAGGTGGGGGCTGTATCGCTCCTTAGCGAGGCTTTCAGGAGACAGGAGCTGAATCTGTGGTCTGGGCCCTTTTGAGGCCTAGAAACGGGGATTTTATAATGGAATAACGTGCACACTAAGAAACGTGGCATCATTACTTTACATAGGCCTGATATTCGTAGTATTCACGAGGACTGGAAAATGACATACCAGAGGTGGACACAACTGGAATTGCGTCATTAATCGGACATGGGGAATAACATATGCATATTGGTCATGCACACATAACATATGATGGATGAAGCGTAGGGACACAGAACATGGCAAAATTTACTTTTCCACATTCCCTCCTTGTCACTACGTTTCCATCAGGAAACATCAATTTTCATGATACCATCTATCATTTCATACAGTATCATTTGCTCGTCTCGAATTGTCTTGGAACGGGATTTAGAACGGGGCTTGGGACTAGGAATACAAGAGGTAGCACACATGCTGCAAATCGCAGGGCCACATTGTATACAGAGGCAGCAGCTAAATATGATCGCTACTGCTATACTTAGAAAGGACAGGACTTTCCATCCCCATGCGGAAATTATATTCCAGAACCAACCGGACCATGTCCAGGTGCCTGGATCTTGATGTAACAGATGGGCAATTTTATGGAGTCTGGTTGTAGCTGAATAAACAGACGGCGCGTTATTTGGAATGAAAATGCAGCAACTAGATCCGATGACTCTACAGGCCCCGCCCCTATCGGCCAGTATGACGTCAAGGACGAGACGATTTTGCAAAACGACAAATCTCATAGCAGATTGTTCTTCGGTTAGGTTACCTAGAGCAGAGGCAGTTTCATTTACTACAGCTTCAAGGGTTCTTGTTAACCTACGGATCAGTTTACTATTCTGGACAGGTCCTATAAAGAAGAAGAAACCTTTATTGAAATCTGTATACTGTTCTAGAGTAGTTTCAGTATAATCGACAATTGGGGACTCCCTTCTATGTCTAATGTGTACTAGATGTGTGTTTCTGTGATAATCAGATGGGGCTAGAAAAACAGGTGGCAGTAGGAAAGCAATGTAACAGGTTCCCTCCCAATCGAGGGGCAGACGGACATATGCGGTTTGACCACAAATAAAATAAGAATGACGTGAAGCTTTGAAAATAGATTTCCCACTGTCACTATATTTGACAACAGTAGTACATTCACTATGACCTATGTGTACAGAACCATAACTACGGACACATAATTCGCCTTTGACAGGTAGTACTGAAATAGCAGGTAAGTCTGGAGTAGTATCAGACTGAACATTCAGGACCATGAAATTCGACGAATAATTACCTAAATTATATACTTCATTTTCTAGATCTAAACCTGTTCTGTGGGGGAGACCTTGCTTGTCTGGAAAACATGTACTGTTAAGAAAAGACATATCTGTTGAGGATGACGTTAACGTGGACCATGCTCCACACGAACCATTGTGTGAGAATGGATAAGGAAAAAGTGGCAGAACTCCTTTCGGTGTCTGAAAAGGGGGAAGTCGACCACACACCCAACAATTAGTAGCATTGCTGGTCTGGTGTGAATAATGTAACATACGGATAAATGTGTTGTTGCGCATAGCGAGGCGGTAAGAATATTCGTGAGGAGGCAGATCACTAAACGTGTGCTCTACTGTAGCATTAGCAGACATATTTACATGAGGAACTGGTAAATACAGGAAAAATGCGTAGCTGGTGCAGGAAATCATTATGCTGAGAAATAATATGAAACTCAGAAAAACGATACATTGAAGTGAACTTCGACTGACTCTCTCACTATGGGGGTCTATTTTATACATGTCAGAAACAATTTAACCGTTTCACCTAGGGGAGGACTTATACAATCAAACTGACTGACTTATTTTACTAGACCTGAGCTTCAACTTATACTCCTGTTGCGGGGTTTTCTCTAACAAGGGAGGGGTTGTAATAATGTCTTGTGCGGGACAATCCTTTAAAACAATGTTCTGGCAGTCCTTTGAATCCTGGAAAATGTTTTTAGACGCTGGTTTCAATCCTTTGAAAAGTTTTACATGAGAAAGGTGGACCCACCCCTTCCTGCCTTCCAACTTGACGGCAGTTCGGGTGGTCAAGAGGACCTGACGTGGCTCCTTCCAACGTGGTTCCAGCGGACTTGATCTGTCAAAATTTCTGATCATCACAAGGGAGCCTGGAACGATCTCGTGCGGTGCCACCTCGGTATTGTCTGGAAATGCGGCGGCAACCTGTGAACGACATGAGTTGAGGGCAGACATCAAGGAAGCTAGGTAATCTGTCAGCATATTACATGAAACATCGGTAATACTTCGGGGTCTAGGAGTACCCCACATGTTAGGGGGGCGGCCGAATACGACCTCATACGGGGACAGACCTGATCTGGAATGTGCGACCATACGCATATAAAATAAAGCGACTGGCAGAGCTATTAACCAGTCCACACCTTTGTCCTTACAGACTTTTGCAATGCGGATTTTCAGAGTCTGATTATGCCTTTCGACTAGTCCAGCTGCTTCTGGATGGCGTACACAATGAAACTTCCACTGGTACCCTAACAACAGGGAAACGTGTTTCATGAGTTCAGATGAGAATGGCTGGCCGTTATCAGAATATACGACTCTAGGGAGTCCGTATCTAGGGAAAAATTCACGAACCAACTGCTTGGCAGTGGTCGCGGCTGTGTAATCTGGGACTGGATATGCTTCTGTCCACCTGGACAAAGCGCATACAACTACAAGGACATACTTGAAACCTCGACATCGCTCCATCTGAATATAATCCATCTGGAGGACCTCAAAAGGGTGGTCAGGGGGCTGGAAACCACCTTGTTCCACCGGGACACTTTTACCTGGATTAAACTGACAACATATCATACAGGTACGGACTTTCTGCTTGGCTGCAGCTCGTAAATGCTTGTTGAACCAAATGTTCTGGATACTGTCTAACATAGCTTTTTCTCCTAAATGGGCTGGACTATGTACGGTATTGATAATGACTTGAACCATAGAATCGGGGAGAAACCATGTGGCTCTACCCTTCGTTAACCATCCTTGATCTGTCTGGACCCCTCCTTGTTCGGACCATTTCTTGATTTCATCGGGAGTAGCATGTAACTGTATATCTATGACATCTTGTGTAGGGTCCTTAACTGTCATGCATGTAATCGGATCTGGAGTATGTGTCAGATTAACTGGAATGTCTGGAGTCTGTGCTGTAAGCTTGGCTGTGCGGTCTGCTAGATCATTACCTTGGGAAATAATGTCAGTAACTTTCGTATGTGCTTTGCATTTCATAATAGCAATAGATGTCGGTAAATGTATGGCATCTAACAGGGCTTGAATAAGGAGACCATGCTGAATCTTGGTTCCATGAGAAGTCATGAAACCTCTCTCCTGCCAGAGCACTCCGAAGTCGTGTACAACTCCGAATGCGTAGCGTGAATCTGTGTAAACATTAACTTTCAGGTTCTTGGCATGTATACAGGCTTGTGTCAGAGCGACTAGCTCTGCTGCTTGAGCGGACAGGGTATCAATACGGTGTGTTTCAATAACTTCAGTGTCGGTAGTCACTGCATACGCGGCGACTAGTTCTCCTGTACTAGTTCTCATACATGAACCATCCACATAAAGTGTCAGGTCAGGATCTGGTAACGGAATGTCTGTCAGGTCTTGTCTTGGCTTTGTCGTAATGTTAACTACTTCCACACAGTCATGTGGGTCTGGATTTGAACTAACTGATGGTAACAGTGTAGCAGGATTCAGAACGTTGCAGCGTCTAATTTCTATGTGTGGCTGGAACAGTGTCAATTCATAACCTGTTAAACGTGCAATTGTCAAGTGCTGAGTTTGTGTTCGGTTTAAAAGAACTTCTACTGAATGTGGAACTTGTACTGTCAGGGAATGTCCTAAAACTATGGAATCACTTTGTCTGATAGCTAGTGCTGTGGCTGCAACTGACTTGAGGCACGCAGGCAACGCCTGGGCGACTGGATCTAATGTGCTCGAAAAATAAGCACAGGGCTTGTATTGACCTGCTTGATCTTGTGTGAGAACAGATAATGCTGTACCTTCCCGTTCAGTAACGAAAAGTGTAAAAGGCTTACTGTAGTTCGGTGTAGCTAGAACTGGAGCTTGACATAGGGCTTTCTTTAACTCGTTAAAACTAAGTGTATGGTCAGATGTCCAAGGGAGGACAGTCGATACGGCTGCCTCCTGTGTCGTTAACTGTATCAGTGGCTTGGCTAGAAATGCATACTGGGGAATCCATTGTCTACAATAAGAAGTAAGGCCGATAAAGGCACGTACCTCCTTCTGGGTTCTGGGCTGGGGAAGACTCGCTATTAACTGGATACGGTCGGGTGTCAACTGCCTACCCCTCTTGGACAGCAAGTGTCCTAAGTATACCACTTGCTGGACACAGAATTGAAGCTTCGAAGGTGACACCTTGTGCCCCATCTCGGCTAGAAAATACAGAACTGTAAGTGATGCTCGCTCGCAAGCACGTTCAGAACGGGCTGTGATCAGTAGATCATCGACATACTGGAGCAGGGCAGTGTCAGTTGGCATGTGAATATTGTCTAGTTGTCTCTTGAGTGCTTGACTGTAAATACTAGGGCTTTCTGTGAAACCTTGAGGAGCGCGTGTGAACATATAGCTCCTTCCATTTAAACAAAATCCAAAAAGAAACTGGCTATCTGGATGAATTGGAACACTAAAAAATGCATTCTTGAGGTCTATGACAGTGAAAAACATGGCTTCGGAATCAATGGCTGTTAACAGGGAAGAAATATCTGGAACAACTGGGTACTGAGGAATAACACATTTATTCAGCTCTCGTAAATCAATCACTAATCGATATACTGGGGGTGCATTTGGATCAGTACGTTTCATGACTGGAATGATCGGAGAATTGCATACATTGGAGTCAGTTTCTACAACTACTCCTTGAGCCATGAGCTCGTCAATAATTTTGGATAAGGCTGCTACAGCCTCAGGTGGCAATCTGTACTGTCTGATTCGGGGTAACACTACACCTGGTTTGAGAGTCACACGATGGGGTGTGATTTGCATGTAACCTACATCAGTTGGACCTTGCGCCCATAAATGCTGTGGAACATTAGACAATCTTGAATCAAAATCTCGTAACACATAGTGACCCTTAAAGTCACGTAGGAACAGACGTATTCCCTCTGGGGAACAGCAAATAACTGCACCTAACTCTTTCAGTGTCTTAATACCTAATAGATTTTCTGGACATGACTTAGTAAGTAACAGGTCAGTAGTGCGGGACAATGGACCTACTTCTAGAGTGACTGGCTTAGATATCTCATTAACTATTGGTTTTCCTGAAAATCCAAGGGAAACATTTCTTGAGCCTGAGAGCGGAGCCCCTGGAACTTCGGCATGACTAATTGTGGTCCTACTTGCCCCTGTATCGATCAAAAACTTTCTGTCTTTCCCTAATACTTGACTGTGAACATAGGGACCTTCTTGATCTACAGGTATCTCGATGAGAGGCAAGCCTACCTCCCTCTCTAGGCTGTTTCATGAATATGACTGGTACTCTGGATACTCGGACTGTGCATACTGGTACATCTGTGATGTGACATGCTGTGTTGCAGCAATGGGCTGCGGTACTGTAACTGTCTGTGGTGCATTCTGTGACTGAGGAGTCTGTGAAACTTGTTCTTGTCTCGGCGGACGTGGTCTTTCTTTAGTCTTACCAGTAGCTATGTTGTGTTTCAGAACTGCACACTCGTTTATAAAATGACCTGGCTGTTTACAATAATTGCAGTTCCCTTTAACGGGAGCTGCAGGATGACTGGCTTGATTTGGACCCCTCTTCTGACTGTCTTGAGGAACAGATTGTGCAACTAGCACTTTCATTTTCGTGTCTTTCATACGTTTTCTCTCGTGTTCTTGCTCTTCCCTGATTCTATTCTGGTGGTACTGGAGCATCTGGAGCATCTGGGACGGAGTATTAGCTTGCCAGGTGCTTTCGACTTTCAAAACTCGGTTTTTAATTTGTGGACTTGAATTCTCGACTAATTTGGTGACGAAAAGATGAGGGTATGACTCACTACTTGTCTTGAGACCACTGTTGATACTGAAACATTTTTCAAATCTAGAATAAAAATCACTAATATCCTCGTCTTGCTTCTGTTTACAGGCTGAGATTGCATCCCAGTCTTCTTTCCTAGTTGTCAATAATCTGGGTAAAACTTGAATCAATAATTCTGGTAAATCTTTACATTTATCTCCAAGACCGGTACCTGGTACTCGTGCCTTGTCTTCAGCTTCTAGAGCTGCCCAATCGATCTTTTTCTCTCCCACCTCCCATTCTTTTTCCTTTAATTTTTCATACACCCCTGCGGGTAACAGGACCTTTAACATTTTAATGATATCTGGGTAAGTGTATTCTCCCATACGGAGCATGTCTTTTAATTCTCTATGGAACCCTGCTGGATCTTTGTCATGACAGGGAATTAATTTCTTCATTTCAAGAAGTTCCATCTTTGATATTGGAGTGTATACAAACACTCGTTGCATTACGCCACCCGCCCCTTGGACTGGGTGGACTTCTCGTAACGGATTCTGTCTGTCTATGTAGAATGATTTACTTTCTGGGGGTGAGACATGAACAAAATGCGGGTTCAGGAACGTTCTATGCTTGTGACGCTGTTCTAGAATGACACTAACTAAATCGGTACCTAGACCTCTCCATCTATACTGGAGTAACTCGTTCAGGATATCGTGCAACGGGCCTGGATCAGAATGTTGACCCTCATACAGAGTAATGAGGTGCTGGATCATATACATACCCACCAGTCGTTGCTCGGCTGGGGGCAATTTCAGAAACATTTGTGCCACTATTTCGTCTGGAAAAGTGGTAGAATCAGTAATCCATCGGACTGCTGATCGGGCTAGTTCTTGTTCATGCATAGTACTTAGTTCACTGTAACCGACTCGTGATTTCAGAATGTGATCGGTAGCTTGAAATACTTGTTCTAGGGAACCTTGTTCTGGTGCTAGATGTTGAAAAATAGACTTGGGTTCTAGACGTAAATGGCGATCTGGAAATCTGGATTTTCCTACATACGCTATTCTGGCGGGATTCTCGTTCTCTTCCTCTTCAGGATCAGAGATACTTTCTTTCTCGCTTACTTGTGCTGCTTTACGCTGGTCGTGTAACCTTATTATTTCTTTACGAATTTTCTTGTACATACTCTCCATGGCACTGACGGTCTTGTGCTTACCCTCGGCTATATTATCACTCCACCTTGTCAGGATTCTCATTTCGGCCGGATCTTTGGACGGGTAATCTTGTTCTCTTATTAAACAATTGATCAGGAACTTTAATATCATGAGCTGAATCTCGGCTTTCCTTTGAGACATAATTTCGCCAATACTTTCTGGACCATCCCCTGTACGGATGAAACGATATATTCTGTCTAGATCTTCTTTCATATTCGGTAAGGTGACTAGATACTCGGTCACCCTCCTTACACGTAAGGAATATAAAACCATAGTATATTCGCCTGGAACTGGATCATAGACACATTCGTTAAGGGCTTGCCTGATTTCTGTAACAGACTTATTACTTTTAGGAGTACGCTGTGATGCTTGAGCATGTAATTCGAGTGCTGATAAACGCTTGTGTGGCGGCGGGGTTTGAGGAGTAGCTCCTCCTGCGGCCCCTAAACTGGAGTCGTCTACTGAGGCTCTATGTCCTGGCAGAGTGGGAAATGGAACTGTAGGCTGGACCGGGGGTACCGTAACAGGTACTCCGGTGTCTGGAGGAGCGGGAAGTGCCTGATTTACAGGGACTGGCGGGGCGCGAACAGGATTTGCATATTCGGGGACTGTGTCGTCCAAATAGGACGAAATAAAAATATCAGCTGCGGTCGGTTTGTGACGTAGCTTGGTCGGAATTAATGGCGGCGGGAAATTACTGGGTGCCTCTGGGGTCGCTTTTGGCAGGCCTTCGGCAAGGAGAGGATACATACCCTTAATAAGGGCATGCCTCTGTCTGTCTGACTGTTCGGCTTTGACTTGTTCACCTATCTCGATTAATTCTCTTTCTTGGGCTCGTTCTTGGGATTCTCTACTTAACTCTGACTTTCTGACTTCCTTTTCCGTTCTTTTATGAGCTTCCTTGCGCCATAACTCGATGGCATCTTTCTGTGACTGTCTGGCTTTCTATTTCCATAATGCTTCTTCTACTCGCATGATACATTCGGCATCCCATGTACCCGATACGGGCCATCTATACTTTTCTTCTAACTGTTTGGTATACTCTACCCATAAATCTAGATACATTATGGCGCTTATGTTTCTGATACATAAAATGACCTGGACTGTCCCTAGGCGGGACAGGAACTGCTTCCTCTAACAGACCCTTTCTAGTTTTTAACTGACGTAACTTGGAAAAGAGCGGCATTCTAAACTTGAATCGGAACACAATACAATACACGAAAAACAATAACAATTGGGAAAACAATTCAGGCATACCACGACATTGGAAATACATTAAACAATATCATAACATAACAGTTCGAACAGAATACTACCTGAAAATACTGAAAACAGAAACAGAACAGAATTCTCGAGAACGGAACAGACTAGAGTTACTGGATGCACTGCTGTAACAGTACGGAACATACCGGTCCCATAAAGGAACGCATCAAGACCCGTATCCACCTAGGTGAACACTTCGTTTGTGGGCTTGGGTACCACCAACCCACGGACCAGGAGTCAATTTAGATTGGTCCTGTCTAGATACTACCCCAGCAATGGTACTCACCGGGCAGCACGGAACGGAAAGCCTCGAACGGGACTGGACTACGACGGACTTCGGACTTCGGACTTCAGTTACGGGTGGGCCTCCGGATACCTCGGACCTTGGACTCTCGGCTTGGGCTCTGGTCGGGACTCGCCGCGTTCCTCCACCGTCTCGTTTGGATGCTGGACCGCCTCCTCCGTCTCCTCCGTGGGCCTGAGGGATACTTGGAGCAGAAATATCTGCCAGTGCACGGTATGGTTCCGTCACGACTGCAGAGGATCAGGGGGTCGGCGTGGCTTCACCGACGCGTGGGGAAAGGGCAAGTCCCTGTTCGGGCGCCATTATGTGGTAAATAAATAAATAATACCCTATTTTTGACTAGACTTATAGCATAACAGATAGCTCAATAAAATAAGAGTCAAGATTCGAGGTAGTAGGAGTTTCTGCAGGTTTATTACAGCATAAGGACAGGATCAGGACAACCTGCATGGGAATAGGACAATAAGGCCCGGCAGCTGCCGGGGCTGGGTCTGGGATGAGCGCGCCAACATTCAATAACAAAACATTGACTTATATACATAGCGCAAACACATAGCATTACATTGCAGTAGGCGTAGCAGTGGGTGGAGCAGAAGGCGTGACGCGTAGCAGTCGCGAGAGATAACAGTAAAAAGAGGTGTAACTGGGCGTATACATAGACATGTGGTGCAAACGTAACAGAATATGTCATGAATGGGCGGAAACTTTGGAGGGGGCTATCTAAGGAGCCGGGACCTCTAACCTAATGGTGCGCGAAAACTGGCAATGACGTGTTACTAGGAGAAGCTGGGGGCTACGAACTCTGTGCTAGGAGCAGAGACTAGAGTCTGAAGGGTCGGAGCGACATGTACCTAAACCCTATCTGGTATCTGATGTTTAGGGAACATGTTGATATAAACTAGAAGTCATGAGGGGAAAAGCTAACTTGATTCTAAGACTGGACCATGCATTATTCTACATGTAGTGCGTGATGAAGAATATTAAATGACCATTAAATACAGTATTTCTCTAACATGGAGACGAGAAGGCTAGACAATGACGGAAACTATTGATGCAGTTCAGTAGCTTAGGAATGCAGAGGAGGAGGACTGAACTGATAGCTGGAATCATAACATACTCTTGGCAGACTCAGAGGCAGAGCCAAGCTGCACCGGGCACTGCGAGGCAGGAAGTAAGTGAAGGGTCGAGGATACAGGTGGGGGCTGTATCGCTCCTTAGCGAGGCTTTCAGGAGACAGGAGCTGAATCTGTGGTCTGGGCCCTTTTGAGGCCTAGAAACGGGGATTTTATAATGGAATAACGTGCACACTAAGAAACGTGGCATCATTACTTTACATAGGCCTGATATTCGTAGTATTCACGAGGACTGGAAAATGACATACCAGAGGTGGACACAACTGGAATTGCGTCATTAATCGGACATGGGGAATAACATATGCATATTGGTCATGCACACATAACATATGATGGATGAAGCGTAGGGACACAGAACATGGCAAAATTTACTTTTCCACATCTGCACCATACCCACCCCAGGTAGCCAGCCCCGACTGGACAGAGCCAAAGGATGTCAGCCAATGTTCATCAAAGGTGGGCAGCCATTTCCCTAAAGACCCTGTGTAGCTGTGGGTAAAAGCATGGCTGGTCTAAGGCCAGACCCTGTTGTTAAGGATATGTTGGTCTTCTCAACCTGCTTGACCTTTTGATCTTGGTTCAACAAGATGTCCATGACCCTTTGCAGTGGGTTTGCGGATCCTTGGCTTGGGTTCACATACCTCAGCAGGTTGCAATGGGCACTATGAACCCTGACTCACAAACCCCACAGCAAAAGGAGCATTATTTTTCATTTCATAACCCCTGTGGGCCCACTCCTAAGCCAGGTTGTCTCCAGATGCTGCTTTTCCCAATTTGGTCCCCTCTATTTTTTTAGTACACAGTGACCAAGTCTTCATGAACTGTAAAGATTGCCGTAAATGTTTTGTTCAAGTTGATGCCAGCCAATCAGAGAACTTCGGGTCTAAAATCTTTGGTCTGGGTTTGTTTGCCCAAAATGGAAGAAAAAATGTCCTTGTCCATTCAGATTCAATCTTTTTTTTTTATTTGAGTCCTCTGATATTCTGCGAACCCAGATTTGTGGATCATTTGCAGGTAACATACCAGGTATTTCTATTCTAAAAAGTATGATAGACAGGTAGGCTCAACCTGAGACATACAAAAACATTTTTTAATGGTGATTTATCACAAACTACTGGACACACTTAAACCAAACCAAACAAAGAATCTTCCTTGAATGAAGTTCTACTTTCATGCCAATGTTTACTTCTGTTTAGCTGTTTTTCTATAGCTCAAAAGCTTCCAATGGTATTTAAAATAGGAAAGGCAATTTTTATGAGCACTCATGTTTTTTGCCACCTACTTTGAGAACCTGCATGAAATGAGTCATGCCAAACCTAAATTGAATGACTAATGTTTTTGGGGAAAGTTTCTCGCAAATTTGCCAAACAACTGCAACTTTATTAGCAAAACAAAAAACAGTCTTTCCCTGGAACCTTAACCATACCTACGAAAGCACTATTGTTGCCTCAGTAATATGTATAATATAAATGACAAAGTGGTAAGGATTTTTCCAATGCCTTTGACACCTGAGGTTTGTATTGTTCACCTTTTGAATACGCTCCTACGTTCTCATTGGTGGGAGCACAGCTGACCATAGTTCGTTTGAAGAGCATTATTGCAGCACCTCTTCAAGGACTGCAAATCCCATCATGCATCCTGTCTGATTTTGTTTTTCTCATAGTGAGTGCGAGCTAATTTACACGAATGGGGTCTCGCTGATAGATGTTCCCGTCACCCTGACATCCAGTATGGCCATATCGCAGTCACCTGACCCCCTACATCCAGCCACAAATGCCAATATTGAGCATACCCGGAGACGTCATGCAGTGAACATTGTTTTCTGTGAAGTCACGGACTGTGCTATCGCCAGCAGTACCTGTCTTCATTTAGTTGCAGCGGTCAGGAGGCTTCCAATCACTCGGAATTAAATCACTCAACTCTTGCCACTGATTGCCTCCTGAACACTTGTCGGACGGGTCCCCTGCGTGTCACTGGCAGCACGCAAATATTCCCAACAATCTCTTCACTGTGAAGTAGACAAGAGGACACAGTGGGGTTACCAGGAGACTCCTTTATTTTCCAAACGGCATGATGCGTTTCGGCGGTAAGCCCTTTTCAAATGCCTTTGACACCTGAGGTTTGTATTGTTCAGCTTTTGAATATGCTCCTACGTTCTCATTGGTGGGAGCACAGCTGACCATAGTTTGTTTGAAGAGCATTATTGCAGCACCTCTTCAAGAACCGCAATTCCCGTCATGCATCCTTTCAGGCTGGGACAATGTCTCTCACAGCTCCGTCTGATTTTGCTTTTCTCATAGTGAGTGCAAGCTAATTTACACAAACGGGGTCTCGTTGATAGATGTTCCCATCACCCTAGCATCCAGTATGGCCATAAAGCAGTCACGTGGCCCCCTACATCCAGCCACAAATGCCAAACGTGAGCATATCTGGAGATGTGATGCAGTGAACACGACTATCCGTGAAGTCAGACTGTACTTTCGCCAGCAGTACCTTGCTCTGTTTAGTTGCGGCAGTAGGGAGGCTTCCAATCACTCAGAATTAAATCACTCAACTCTTGCTACTGATTGCCTCCAAACACTTGTTGGACGAGTCCCGTGCGTGCCACTGGCAGCACGCAAATATTCCCAACGATCTCTTCCTGTGAAGTTGACAAGGGGACACAGAGGGGTTACCAGGAGACTTCTTTATTTTCCAAACAGCATGATTCATTTCGCGGTAAGCCTTTTTCAAATGCCTTTGACACAGGGCGTGGCTTGCGCCCAAGGGGAATGGCGGTGATCCCGTGACCCTCTTGCGGCAGCGGGGACTCAGCGAAGCAAACCCAGCGCATTGGCGCACGCATCTACTCCAAAATGTAGGTGCTGATGTGCAAACACCCAGGGAACCGGAGGAGTTCTTCTTGGCAGCTTATCCTGGACAGGAAGTGGAGTAGTGGCGCAGGCACTGGGGGACGTAGCTCCAACGAGCTTGCGTCTGACATTTTGCTGATTTGGGCGCCGCTGACGGAGGTTTTCTCTCTAATGCGGCGCCTCACAACCACGACTCCCGCTTTGCTTTAGAGTGCCAGCGGAGGTCTCCTACTATTTGATTTTTTCAGTTGGGCTGGTCATCTCTTCTATATGACTATGTTGCACCTCGAATATATCGCACTGCAAGACGCCATTTTGTATGCCTCTCCACTGGAGTCTCCTATTCCTGTGATGCTCTCTGCTTCATTGCTGTGATACTTAGCCACTGTATACTGGCTCTTTTCGGCTGCACTGTTGCCCTGCTTTCCTCTCATTAAACTTTTATGAATCTGTGTTTTGGCTACAAATTAGACGCTGGCGCTACATTTTTCCACAGAGTTTGATTGAACCTCTCTCATTTTACTCCTAATGGGACGACATTTGGTTCAATGAGTGTCTTTTTCTTGTTATTCTTGTCATATTATTTAATCTGAGCTGACTATATTGTTTATACATGCCACTCTTATTCAAATGCATACAATGGTTACCTCATATTTTTATAAGCGCTAATTGTTTTTTCTACATTAATGGTATTACACTCCTGACAGCAGAGCAACTTGTCTTATTATTTGAGTTCAATGCAGTGCTTGCTTATAATATATGACAGAATTCTTTCTCCTGTGTGATATAATTTGGCGTGTAAATCCTGACATTTTATGCTTATGGACAGCTCTTTTCAGGTTTATGAGCAGAGTACCTAAGACTCTACATTTATCTTCACCCATACCTCGGAGGTTCTTGATTCAGATTAGCTCACGCTATAACTGCTTATTCATGGAGGACTCAGTTGCGTCCTCTCCTAAAGGTGCAATGTCTTCCCATATTGTCCTAGGCTCTAACGTAACCAAATCATTGACTAAAAGATTGAAAAAGGATCCCCCTCTCCACCTAAGCAATCTTCTTCTGTTACAAAGGATCTGTTATTAGAAGAGATCAGAGCCTTGCGCCCTTTTGTGGAGGAGACTAATTCTATGCTTCAGATGTTCTCTGACAAATGGTCAGCAATGGATAAACGAGTCACCACGTTAGAGCAGAATTTTGGCTCCTTATCTTCCTCTACTTCTAAAGTGGACTCTCTTTGCTCTCAAGTCTCCATACTACACAAACAAATTGAGAATTTGGAAAACAGGAATAGGAGGAATATCCTTCAAATTTATGGTCTTCCTGAAGGAACGGAAGGTTCGGACCTCCCTACCTTCTTTAAATCCTTTCTACCAAAGCTTCTTAAGTTACCGGAAGGCACTATGTTGAATATCCAGAGAGCTCACAGACTAGGTCCACCATCGCGCCTAACGACTTCCTCACCAGCACAAAAGCCGAGAGGAGTTATTTTGTATTTTCTAGAATACACTGACCTCCTAAAGGTTTTGTCAGCAGCTAGGGCAATTACCCATATAACTTGGTCAGGAAGCTCTTTGTTCTTCTCTCAAGATTATGCCAAACCGACTGCTGACCGACGCAAATAGTTCTTATCATTACGACTGCAATTACGTTCAATAGGCGCAAGATATGGTCTTTTCCACCCATGTCTGTTTAAAGTAACCATCAACAATAAGACCACCACCTACGAGGATCCGATCAAGCTGAAATGTTTCCTGTATTCTTACCACGCTGACACAATGGAGACTGCTTCCTCATTTAGTTCTAGCTAGATTGTGTATAGACTTTGTCGTGGCTATACCTCTTTCATGATCTCTCCATTGGTTATGGACTCATTCGAATCTTATTATTATGTTAACAACAGTTAATTTATGTTGTTATTGCTTCCCTACTATTTACTCATTTTTTCCCTTCCTTCACAGGTTGTAGCTGCGTGTTCTTCTATTCTTCCCTACGTTCGAAGAATGTTCGTTTTGCCTTCCTTCTCGCCTTCCCTCATGGGTCCCGGACGCGTCATTGTTCCATGTGGCCTTCCATCCCTCCACCTCTCGTATGTCTTGGAATGTATGTAAGGTACTTTTTTTCCCCTCTTTAGATACTCATTACTTTGTTCATGACGTTTTTTCTTCTGTTTTTCTTATTCCTTCCTTGAATATTCTATTTCTTCTTTTCTTTTCCTTGTCTCCTTCATCCACTCTGCAATTCTCTCTTCTTTTTCAGAGGTTCTCTCCTCGTTCTGTTTCTTTTCTTTCTTGCTTTTCTTGTCTTTTTAAATCATTTCACTTTATGTGCAGTTGGTTTGCTATTCATCATACTCCTCTTCCTTTTTGCTCTCTTTTCCTCATCCAATTATCTCGTTTTTTGTACGGTTGGTTTGATGTTACACATGGTTTGATCACATTAAAATCTTATTCTTATAGGAAATTTTTGTATTTTCATAGTTTTAACTTATGCCTTTAAAAGTTATTTCTTGGAATGTCAGAGGTTTACACTCACCTATCAAGCGTCAGAGGGTTTTGACCCATGTAGCCAAACTAGGGGCTGATGTTGCATGCATACAAGAATCCCACTTAACTTCTGATGAATCTGCGAAACTCAAAAGAGCTTGGGTGGGTGATGTTCTTTTTTCCCCAGCTGAAGGTAAGCGTAACGGAGTTATTATTCTTTTCCGAAAATCCCTTTCCATTAAGATTCTCTCACATTGCACGGATCAGGCAGGTAGATGGTTATTTGTCAAATTTATGGTAGATAAGGTTCCAGTTTCTTTATTGAATATTTATGCACCCACAATTGGTGACCCCTCTTTTTGGACTTCTTTGACTCAGCAAATCACACGATGTTATGACGATAATTTCATTCTAGCAGGGGACTGTAATGAAATTTTGGATCCTTTTCTAGATCGCAACTCCTCAGTTTTATTTACACCTCATCGCTCTCACAAAGCATTTACAGGCACCATTAAACAACACACACTCATAGATGCTTGGAGGCTATGTAACCCAACCTTAAGGGAATACTCCTTTTACTCGCCAGTACATCATATTCAGTCACGTTTAGATTATATCTTTGTATCCCAGAATATTTCACAATCTTTAATAAAGGCAGATATTGGCTCTATTCTGATATCTGATCATGCACCTGTTACCATACATCTTGATGTTTTACACAAACCTAAATTGCCTCGCAAAGGGCGCTTCAATAATGTTCTCCTCTTAGATCCGGTCTTTACATCATCCTTCACATCCTTCTTTCACAAATATTTCCTTATTAACCAAACAGATGACATGCCCTTTCAGGTTGTTTGGGATGCTTTTAAAGCTTCCGCTAGAGACTTTATTATTCTCTTTGTTTCTAGCAAACGCAAAAAAGTTCAGAAAATCACCAATACTGCATTGGCAAAAATTAAGACACTGGAACAATCTTATTATTACTCCAAATCAAAGACCTGCTTATCTGAGCTCCTACAACTCACATTTCAATTTAATCAGGATACCACAAATAACACCTCAAATTATCTACTCAAATCCAGCGCAAAATTTTATGGTGGACAAAATAAAGCCGGAAAATTATTAGCCAATTATTTGAAGGTTAAACAGAACAAGCTTAATATTGAGTCTATCTTTAGTAACGATAATTTGTTAAAATTCAAAGATGAGGAGATTTTAACTGAATTTCTTCAATTTTATAAAACACTATACACTTCTGAGTCTCTTGCCTCTGAATATTCTATTTCTCAATTTCTCTCCAAAATTCACTATCCGTCTGATGCACGCCCGGATCTTTCTCCTGTAGAATCCAATATTACACAGAAAGAACTTCATACTGCCTTAAAGCGTCTCAAAATGCATACAGCCCCTGGTCCAGATGGTCTCTCTCTTTTGTTTTTCTTACTCATTTTGCATCTCTAATGATTCCCAAATTGCATACTCTTATACTTTCCTTCTTACAATCAGGAGCTTCTGCTGGATCTATCTCTGATGCTCTTATTTGCCTCATTCCTAAGGATGGTAAAGACCCTCAACATTGTAAAAACTATCGACCCATTTCTCTAGTCAATATAGACTATAAGATTTTTTCAAAAGCTTTAGCATCAAGATTAGAGTCTTTTATGCCCGAGCTATTGGGATCCGAACAATCTGGATTCGTTAAAGGGAGACTTATCATGGATAATACGTGCTTATTTTTCAATATTCTCTCTAATGCTTCACATGCTCCCCATTCCTTGGCAGCCATTGCTTTGGATGCAGAGAAAGCATTCAATAGAGTTGAATGGCCTTACCTCTTTCGCACACTTCAGTGTTTTGGTTTTGGTCCGAAAATCAGAGCTCTAATTCCTATTCTATATTCTAATCCAAGAGCGGCCGTAACAGCAAATGGTGGAATCTCTTCCTATTTTAACCTTGCTAGGGGAGTTCGGCAAAGATGTCCCCTTTCCCCATTTCTTTTTAATATTGCCTTAGAACCTTTTTTACGTCGAATTCGTCAAAATGTTCATATTCATGGTTTTAACTTTAAGGAAACTAGCATTAAGATGGCAGCATACGCCGATGATGTGCTTTTATTTTTATCGCAACCTCAGGTTTCTCTCCCTGCTTTTCTGGAAGAGGTGGAATCTTTCGTGTCCGTGTCTGAATACAAATTGAATAAAGACAAGAGTGAAATTTTACCCTTGACAAAATATACTTTTCGTGCTGATTTTGCTATCTCAGGTTTTTCCTGGAGTCCCCAATTTATTAAATATTTAGGGTTAAACTTTACCTCCTCTGTTGCAGGAACAGTATCTCGATGCATGGGCAATTGCATACTAAGATTATCTTCTTTAACGACAAGGTGGCACCGCCTGTATTTGTCCTGGTGGGGTCGTCTGATACCATAAAAATGATGCTTTCTTCCATAGTCCTTTATACAATTTCTAATATTCCCTCATCAATTCCTCTTAAATATTTAAAAAAAATGTAATTCCATTTTATCTCCTTTTCTATAGGGGAATAAAAAATCTTGAATGTCCATTCACAAACTGATTCGCCCGAAGTCGGAGGGAGGGACGAACTTTCCAGATTTTCCTCTCTATCACAAATCCTTCATGTTAACTCAATCATCACGTTGGCTTTCTGATCCTTCTGGGTCTTGTCCTCTTTGGACTACATTAGAATGACCCTTCATCTCTCCTTTTTCCTTCCAGGAATATTTATCCTTTACACGTAAACCGCAATCTGTTTCCACCCTCATCCTTAAACATACTTCTAAACTCCTCCCGGCACCTACTCTGCTCTCTTTCTTAAACTCTCCTATATGGCATAATTTGCACATATTAATTAATAACAAACCTTTATTTTGGAACTCCTGGAGACAACGAGGATTGATTTGGGTGCATCAATTATATAATCAGGATTTGATTAGATCCTTTACATCAGTTTTCTTCATATTTGGCTTCCCCTCATCTTTCTGTTCAAAATATTCTCTCTTAACACACGCCATTCAGTCCGCTTACGCACAACATAGGGCACTCCCTTTTCACAGTTCTCCTGAATCTGTGTGCATAGATAAATTACGCTCTCTACTGCTTTGTGAGTCTAAAGCTTCCACTAAATATCTACTTTTTTACATTACCTTTACCAAGGGACAAAGCTAAGAATGAATTATTGTGGGAAAGGAATGGGGAAAAGGAATGTAACACCTCCTGGGATGTATACTTCTGGGATAAAATTTGGCTTAAACTTGGAAGTCTTCAAGTCTTCTTTTTTATATATAACGGACTCTTATTCTCGCCTCTTTTCCTCAGTACGTATCACTCTGATCTTTCACATAATTGCTGGTCTTGTTCTCTACCAGAGGCTGACTTATTCCATTTACTCTTTACACGCAAGTTTGTTCAAACTTTTTGGAAGAGGGTATGGACACAGCTTAACTTGATTTTTCACTCCAATCATCCTTTCTTCATTTTACATATTTTTTTAGACAGCTTATCTCCTATTTGGGATCAAATTGATACTAATGTAAAGATAATTGATCTACTATTGGTTTTTACCTTCCAGCAAATAACGAGTAATTGGAAGGACTTTATTAAGCTTTCATACCAGGCATGGTGGTATGCTGTCTGCTATAGTCATAGGCTAGACACCACTTTTGTATACCCGTCACACTTGGCATCCAAACGCTTAGACTTGTGGGCACCAGTTATATTATTAATTGATGCCAGTGCTAAAAGCTCTGTTACGCTTACTCCTCTGATACAGGAAGTTACTAAACCTCCATGACTTCCTTTACGTTAATTTATAATTCTATTTGTAATCCCTTTTGTATGGTATAGCATATGACATGATATTTTGATTGTATTTGTAACCTCTGATTCTTTTGTTTTATATCTTGGACATTTTTTCTAATCCAACTGGTACATTATGTGTAATCTTATTACTTTCATTGTTTTCATACTGTGCACAATAGTGTAATTCTTTATCCCAATAAACTTTTTTCTGACACTGGAAAAAAATGCCTTTGACAACTGAGGTTTGTATTTGTCACCTTTAGAATACGCTCCTCTCTTTCAGCTCTGTCAGCTTTTGTTGTTCTCATAGTGAGTGTGGGCTAATTTACACAAATGGAGTCTTGCTGATAGATGTTCCTGTCACCCTGGCATCCTGTATGGTCACCTGGCCCCCTAAATCCAGCCACAAATGCCAAACTTGAGCATATCCGGAGACGTGATGCAGTGAACATGGCCCTCTATGAAGTCACAGACTGTACTATCACCAGCAGTAACTTGCTCTGTTTAGTTGCGGCGGTCGGGAGGGTTCCAATCACTCGGAATTAAATAAGTCAACTCTTGCCACTAATTGCCTCCCGAACACTTGTTGGACTGGTCCCCTGCGCGTCAATGGCAGCACGCAAATATTCCTAACTATCTCTTCCCTCTGAAGTAGACAAGAGGACACAGAGAGGTTACCAGAAGACTCCTTTATTTTCCAAACGGCATGACGTGTTTCAGCGGTAAGCCTTTTTTGAATGCCTTTGACACCTGAGGTTTGTATTGTTCACCTTTTGAATATGCTCCTACGTTCTCATTGGTGGGAGCGCAGCTGTCCATAGTTCGTTTGAAGAGCATTATTGCAGCACCTCTTCAAGAACCACAAATCCCATCATGCATCCCTTCAGGCTGTGACAATGTCTCTTACAGCTCCATCTGTTTTTCTAATAATAAGTGCGGGCTAATTTACACGAACGGGGTCTCGTTGATAGAGCTTTCCGTCACCCTGGCATCCAATATGGCCATAAAGCTGTCACCTGGCCCCCTACATCCAGCCACAAATGTCAAACACGAGCATACCCGGAGACGGGATGCAGTGAACATGACTCTCCATGAAGTCACAGACTGTACTTTTGCCAGCAGTACTTTGCTCCGTTTAGTTGCGGCAGTAGGGAGGCTTCCAATCATATCGGAAATAAATCACTCAACTCTTGCCACTGATTGCCTCCAAACACTTGTTGGACGGGTCCCCTGCATGCCACTGGCAGCACACAAATATTCCCATTCCCAACGATCTCTTCACTGTGAAGTAGACAAGGGGACACAGCAGGCTTACCAGGAGACTCCTTTATTTTCCAAATGGCATGACGCGTTTCGGCAGTAAGCCTTTTTCAAATGCCTTTTACACCTGAGGTTCGTATTGTTTACCTTTTGAATATGCTCCTACATTCTCATTGGTGCGAGCATATATAAAATGTCGCTAGTACATGGAATTGTATATAATTGTGGGTATTACGACTCATTATGATAGCCTAACACAATTGAAAATATCAACAAAGACCTTTTTATCTATCATTTCAATTGGCACAATTAATAAAGTGCAATGGACAATATATACATACAAAAATACCTATATTCATAACTATAAAAGTGCTTTATCATGTCTAACCACATGGTGCATTGCGCAATGTTTTCCCAAAATTCTGAAGTAGCTATTGACACTGTACAGAAAGATGCAAAATGATTACATCTGGTCATATTGACTTGCTGACAGAGATAACTTTTCACAATTCTTGAACATTACATTTTACTGCTAAGCAGAGTCGACTCCTCTACATCTATAATTATTAGCTTACATTAACTGCAAGGTTGGAGAAATTAAGGCGCCTATTAGGATGGCGGACGGACCTGCGTCCGTCCGCCACCCCCGAGGAAGAGGGACCGTCCGCAGGGGCAGCGGCGGTCCCTCCGTGCGAATTAGGATGTGACCGCCACCCTGGCGGTCACATCCCGTATATTTTACATTGCGGCGCCCGCCGTAATGTAAAATATGCATGTGTAGCCTTGGCATGCACAACTTGGCAGGCACCGCGTGGTGCCTGCACCCTGTGCATGCCAAAGCAGGGGGGTACCATAGGTACCCCCCATGTGCACCACCAACCCCCCAACACCCTGGGGGCTCGCAACGGGCCCCCAAACACCAAAGACCACATGCTTTTCCACGGTGGAAAAGCCGCCGTGGAAAAGCATGTTTTCTGCCCCATCCTAATATGGCTGGCGGTGTCTGATAGACACCGCCACCATATTAGAGCTTTTCCGCCACGGTCGGAAGGCGACCGCGGCGGAAAAGCGGCAGACGGTCTACCCGTCCGCCGATGACCCCCCAGCCATCTTAATCTGGCGGGGGGTATTTGTAGGCAATGCAGCTGTGAATCCGCATCCTCCGGGCCGGCGGTGGCTTCCGCTGGCCCGGAGGAGGCGGATTCACCGCAATCCTAATCGGCCTCTAAGTCTCTAATTTCTCTCTACACATTGGGTGTTGCAGTCCACCATTTAGGTGGAGATCTAGTCCCCCCCAACAGGCACTGCATATCTCACAAGTCGTAATCTGTGTGCAGTGTTGGTGGGGGTTACTTGATTATTGGTAACAGTCTCTGCAATTAGCTGCTAGCATTATATGGCATTCATTGCATAGAGATATCAGGAGCTCAACCATTTTATTGTTTTTAATGAGGAGATAAGGTTAATAATAGCTGCCTAGTGTGTAAAACGACAATGTGGCCAAATAGAAAGGAATGTGTACGATGCAAAACTTCTCATGCAAATCAATAGTTATTAAAACCATCATGAACAGAATAAAGGTGCAGCAGAATAAAATGCACAGAAATGCTAAAGCAGCTTAACAGGAGGCTTATGCATGAAAGGGGGCAACCCTTTTTCTGCACCAGTGCGTAACTGCTCATTGGAGGAGCTGCACCCTTAACGGCAGAACTGCCACAGCCGTGTTGGGAACCCATGAGCATGGGTGCTGGTGAGGGTGAAATTAATGATCCCCCAGCAAAGCTTCATATTCTTTGGATATCCAGAAATGAGCATTAAACAAAATTACCAGTCATGGTTACGAGGAAGAAAGGTGTATCAAGGTTATTTGCAATGAGAAAAGATGTAACGTAGAAGTGATTTTTGGTTGTTGATCATTGATAGTCACTTTAACTAGCTGGCAGCTCTAAATTGTTGGTTATTGCAGTGTGAAATTGTGGCCATGAAAAACATGGCACTAACTCCTTCCGGAGCACTATCTACAGTTATGAATGGTCATTAACATTTTGTCAACTCTGGGAGTGCATACACTTTTAAGTCTACACTTTTGAATGCTGCAATATAATTGTTCTTGTTTGTAATTACCAATCTATGAATGGAGAATTCCAGCTTTCCTGTTCTGCGGATTAGGTTTGTCATTTTACTTTCGAAAATGCCTGTTGTACTTCAACAATGCAATTCTGAGCCCATGTCTTTTTATTGTGGCTGCCAATGGCAAATCCCTACATTATTCATTCAATCTCATAATTTTTTACTAACATTTTTATGCCTCCAACTACCTCCTAGAATAACTACAAGCTAACTCCAAAGACAATGCACATTGAATACTTACTTTTTTGCATGTATTGTCAATGTAGTGTTTTGTATTTTTTTATTGAACACCTTTAATGATGACCTTCAAAACTTCCGTATACTTTACATACTTTTATATATTTCAAACTGGGGAATATCATTACCGATTTTTTCGGAGAAGTTCAATTATTCATTCTCTGAGAACAAACTTAATAGAGATAAATCAGAAATTCTGTCATATAATAAGTAACGTTTGAAACATATATTTGCTATCTATAAGTTCACATAGGAATATAATAAAATTAAAATAAATAGTAGAGCTGGTAACGAAATTTGAAAATATGATTGTAAGATGAAATCCCCTGTCTGTTTTTTTCTTGAAGGGATAATCACGATTCCTTAAAAATGATGTTTCTCCTGTTAATTTTATAATTTTATATATGTTTATATATACCATATTTATGCAATTTTGCATAGGGATTTTAGACATGACAGCAGCCCAAACTGCTGTACAGAATGGCACCAAATTTGGCAAAAAACTAGATCTTTGTCTAGAAAGAGTGCTTTTTTGTAATTTAGTGTACATTTGAGTAGTTTTGGAGTTCATAAAGAGATAAGATTCATGTATTTTTAGAGATGCTGAGGTGGAACCGTGGATCCATGCGCCAACAGCAATGCCGTGATTGACTGGTCGAAACCTGGGAGAGAAGTTGCAGCTGCAATTTTGTGAATTGGTACATGGTTCCCCCGGGGTGGGGAATAAAGAAGAAACAGAACCCTCACCTACTAACACTAGTTGGTGTCATGCTTTATCACAGGGTTCCCACCCGAGACAACTAGTGAATCTGGGTGTGCTGCGATGTCTGAATTACAATGGAGCATTTTTTGTGAGTTTGTGAGGATCAGTGAATTAAAACTACCTCAAGGTAATTTGTCAAACAAGGTTATTTTAATTGTGGACACCTTAAGTAAGAATAAAAAAAAACAGTGACTGTTGATGTGATGTGAGATTATCATGATCTCCCACATCCTAGGTCTACATGTTACAGCCATTTTTCACTGCCCACAGGGTCTATTTGGCTTTCTTCAGGACCGGATTGTTAGAATTAAATTCCGCCAGTGGTTGCATGCATACTAACTCATGCAGTGCTGGTGTGTTGGATTGTAACTTATGATTTTCACCATTGTTTGTAATTATCTATGCTGGATTCAATAAGAATGACATTAATTGAGGGGAAACAACCTTTACAACGCAACTTTTACAACGCACTACCATTACAAAGAAACTTTTACAACGCAACATCCATTACAACGCATGCATTTACAACGCAACCATTACAACGCATAACACTACAACGCACACCACCACAACGCATGCCATTACAACGCAGTCATTACAACGCATACCATTACAACACATAGCATTACAACACATAGTACCCTTACACTATCCAACACTTACCCTACTGTTGCACCCCCTGGAGTTAGAATAGTAATTTTTACCCCTACACTATCCAACACTTACCCTACTGTTGCACCCCCTGGAGTTAGAATAGTAATTTTTACCCCTACACTATCCAACACTTACCCTACTGTTGCACCCCCTGGAGTTAGAATAGTAATTTTTAGCCCTACACTATCCAATAATTACCTTACATGCAATGTAATATTATGCGTTGTAATGGTATGCGTTGTAAATGTAGTATGCGTTGTAGTGGAATGCGTTGTAAAGGTAGTTTCAAAGAATGAATTGTAATGGCATGCGTTGTAATGGATGTTGCGGTGTAAAAAATGCATTGTAAAGGTAGGCGTTGTAAAAGTATGCGTTGTAACGTCATACATCCTTAATTGAGACACCATGGTAGCACATAGCATGGAGCATAACCAGCACAACTCGCTTGTGTCGTGCAATTTATTCCAAACATGCTGAAACATACATATTTGAATGTCATGTATCGATACAGTGACCTAATTATTTAAACCCACCGCATTGTCCTTCATGCAATACGTTTTTTATTTCTATTAGAGGAGCGTGAGCGTCTCCCTAAGTAGTGTGCACCTACTTGGGTTCAATCACATGCAGTGCGATATGTGTGCTTATGCATCGCAGTGTCAGGCTTAAAGTGAACACAAACAGTTAATAAAAACCAAGTGTGGCATTGTTATAATAGTAGAGATCTTAAACCTTTCTACATTATGTTATTCTCTTGCGGCATGGATTTACCTAGGAGGACGGACTCTGTAGTCTCACACTGCAGTAGTATGAGTATTTGTCAACTAATGCACCATTTGTTTTGTTAAAATGCCCATTGATGGGCCCTCCCTCGACTTATTTTGTCAAGGTGTCTCGCCATCACCATCCTCTGGAGATCTCGAGGATACTCCCCCTCTGCTCAGCATGGACTAACTAGTCTTACCAGCATATCAGGGAAGAGCACTCCCATGTTTGCACGAAGATGTGTGTGTACGCACATATCAACCATTGTGTCCAGAGCAATTGCTCAAGGGTGTGGCCAGCTACGCGTGAGCCTTCGTCCCCGCCCATAGATGCAAGTGTTTGTACTGGTGAAAGCAATCGGCAAAAACTGTGTGCATTAAAAGGAGTTTTTTCAACTCAAATGTATATAAAAAGGAGTTTATTTTAACCCAATTATCATAACACTTATCTGCAAAAGTTGTAAGTGTAAAACTAGTGATTCTAAATATAAGTCAATGGATACCTATTAGAGGGCTAGTGTTATCTCATGATCAGTCTATCTTCAAGAAATTGTTTTGTTAGTCATAGGGATAACATGAGGAATTGTTGGCTGGCATAGCTACTTCCAGCTCTGGATGCATGTAGCTTGCCTTTGGGTGGCGGTGTTAGTGATCATACCCCAGGTATTCTAGCATAGGTGAACCAACTACTCATAAGTCTACTGCATGTGGTGGCAAAATTACAGTTGTATGTGTTCCACCAACAAACAATGTTGGGCCGCAAGGGTTTGAAATATTGAGCCTGAGATTGGAGCTGCGGATAAGCAGAGAAAATGTCATTTAAACTAGGCAATAACATTGAGATGCCCACTGGAGAGCTTTTGAATAAATTTAAATATACGGCGGGCACACCCACTGAAGGGATGAATGGATTGCTGCACTACGAGTCCCAGCATGCATGAATATCTCACCTGTGAGGCCCACAGGAGGGCAATCAAATTAATTAGCATGCAGACAAGAAGTGCGGCCTGAATGATGGTGCAAAGTCTACTCCTCCTTGCCTGTGAACAAGGACCGGGAGGTGCGAAACGCGCAGGCAGTAATGTCATCTAGGGTTTTTTAAATGCTAATTCCTAACTATAACGTCCCTGTAACATTTGTTTATTTAGGGAATTTCTATGTTTTTTTAAGTAGTAATTGTGTTTGCAGAGTGGTGGAGAAAGGGCGCGGTCCTCCGACCAGGTCTCAGGAATCCCTCCATGTAGGATTTACACAAGGTACCGGGAAGGCTTCTTGGCCCCCAAGGTACCTCAGGAGAAAAGTGGGCTTCATCCCCCAACCAGCAGTACACCAGGAGCCACATTTGCAGAGTGGTGGAGAAAGGGAGATTGGCCTCCAAAGACCTCTTAGCAGTCCCAGTTGAGGGCCAATTACCCTTCCTGTTACCTCCAGTAAGTCCCACACATCAGGATTTCTGAGAAGTTGTCAGAGGCCACACACCCTTTCTCCACCACTCTGCAAACATGCCTCCTGGCACACTACTAGTTGGGAGATGAAGTCCCTTTGGCTCTTGAGGGTCTTTGGGTGCCAACTACCGCTCCTGTTACTACCTCCAGTAAGTCCCACATATTGGGAATACTGAGAGGTTTTCAGTGGCAATGCCCTCTTTCTCGTCCACTGTGCAAACACATCTCCTTGCACACTACTAGTTGGGGGATGAAGTCCCCTTGGCTCTTGAAGGTCCTTGGGGGCCAAATAACCCTCCTGTTAACTCCAGTAAGGCCCACCCAGATGGATTGCTCAGAGGATGTAAGAGACCACACTCCCTTTCTCCATCACTCTGCAAACTCACCTCCTGGCACACTGCTGCTTGGGAAAGAAGTCCACTATAGTCCTGAGGCCCTCAGGAGGTTAGGGGATGTCACCCCCCACCAGCAGTATGCAGAGAGGTGCATTTGCAGAGTGGTGGAGAAAGGGGCATGGCCTCCAACCACCTCTCAGCAATCCCGCTGTGTGGGGATTACTGGAGATACCAGGAGACCTTGTTGGCGCCTATGAGCCCTCAGCAGCCACAGGGATTTAATTCCTTAACAAGCAACATGCAGAAAGTGCGTTTGCAGAGTGGTGGAGAAAGGGGCGGGGCCTCTGGCGAGTTGCCGGGGGGTATTTTTTTTCTTCTATTTTTTAGGAAGGGGGACGCACATTCCCCCTTCCCTGGGCCATTTTGGACCACGGGGACCACATCTTCTGGGACCAACCTTTGCAATTTTTATTACTAAAAAATACTGAGGGGAGGGGGGCCAAGCAGCCTCCCTCCCGGGGCACTATCGGCCCCAGGGACCTCACCCCCCAGGCCTGTCCCTTTAAAACAAAATATTTCATTTAAAAATGGAGGTGGACATCGCAGTCCCCCTCCCTGGCTTAATTTGGACCCAGGGACCCAATCCCCTGGGGACTGACTCTTTCTTTTTTTATTATAAAAGAAAAGGGAGCTGAGTGGCCCCCCTCCCAGGGCCATTTTCAACCTCATGGACCTAAATGGGATGGGAGCCGCATTCCTCCGGGCCAGACCTCTACTCTGGATACCCTGGTGCCACCCAGGGCTCTCACTCTAATCTGTTAGGGTCTGCGGGGGGATCCTCAAGTCTCCCACTGTGCCTGCTGGCTCCCCGCATTCTGCAGGAGCAAGCATTGCTTTTGGACGGAGGGATCTGCTAAAATGCAGCTCCATCTGTCCAAAACCAATTCAGCTCCACTTTCAGCAAGTAAGAGCATTTTACATGCTCTCGCTTTCTGAAAGCAGAGCAGTGTTTGCTATGCCTTAGCAAACTGCAATGTCTCATTGGTGGGCACCCCAAGACATTGCAGGAGCTGGCCCTGCAGGGTGGTGGCCCCCAGGGTAATCTATGGCTCCAGGAGGGGGGTTACTCTTGTGCGCCCCCTTTTTTTCTTTCATGTAGCCCCAGGGAGGTGGTGGTCCCCAGGGCTGGGGGGCCACAATGGACCCCCTTAATTATTGCGTTTGTGCACTTTTGTGCACTTTAAAAAAAAATTAGGTTTGTTCCAGGGGAGGTGGCAGTCCCAGGAGCAGCGGGGTGCCAGGTAGGCCTTCCAGCATTCCTACTGTAAAGTGCCCCAGGGAGGTAGTGGTCCCCGGGGTTGCGGGTTGGCCAGGTGCCCCCCTGCTTTCTTATTTTTAAGTGCCCCGGGGAGGTGGCAGTTCCCAGGAGCAGCGGGGCTGGCGGTTCGTCCTCTCTTGCATTCCTATTGTTACGTGCCCTGGGGCTGTGGGGTAATTTCATGGCCCCCCTCATTATTTGTGATGAAAGCCCCAGGGCGGTGGTGGTCCCTGGGGCTGTGGGAGGGTGTGCAGTCCCCCCACATTATTATCAACTTAAGCCCTGGGGAGGTGGTCGTTCCCGGGGCTGGTGATATGAGAGAGGGTATATCGAGTGTGTGTTTCTGTCACTAACTGTATAGGTGAGTGAGTATATGTTACTATTTGTATGAGTAAGTAAGTGGGTGTGTGTGTAACTATTTGGGTGAGTAAATGGCTGTGTGATTGACTATATGGTTACATGTCTAGGTGTGTGAGTAGTTCAATGGCTGACTCACTCAGTGTGTGAGTGCCTGTATGGATGTAAGAAATGATATGTCAATGGCTGTATTGTAAGTGAGTGAGTGAGTGGGTGTCTGGTTGGCAGTATGGGTGAGTGAGTAGATGTGTGGTTAATCTATGAATCAGTGAATTGGTATGTAAATAATACTGGTATAGTTCTGTGAATGTGTTTGTGAATGGTTCTGTGGGAGTGGCAGTAGATGTATAAAATATTCTATAGGGGTGTGAGTGAGTGCATCAGTGATGCTGTGGATGATATCATCACTGTCATCAATGATGTCATTTTAAATGTAATCAGTGAAGTCACTGACCATGTCATGAGTGATGTAACATCGGCAGTCGTAAGCAGTGCATTGCGGGGGCATGAGTTACAGTTAACTCAGGTAACTAAAACAGCTGAATTTCTCTGGTTTTGTATGAGTAAAATCTGCCCCTAACTATAATCTCCCTGTAACGTTTGTGTTTTTAGTGAATTTCTAATGTTTTTTTTAATTGTATTTGCTACCTATAATATCCTTGTAACCCTTGGGTTTTCCAGTGAATTTCTAAGGTTTTTTAAATGCTAATTCCTAACTATAATGTCCCTAGCAGTCACGTTTGCAGAGTTGTGGTGAATGGGTGCTGGGCCTCCGACCAGATCTTAGGAATTGCACTGTGTAGGACATACAGGAGGTACAATTCTAAAGGGGAAAAAGGACAAAGAGGAGTAGGTCAGAGAAAAGGAGCCACTACAAGGGGAGTAGTTCTTTTTTTGAAATGGGGTCATCACACACCTTTGCGGGTGTCATGCTTCATCAGTGGGCTTGCTCTCTGTCTGGCCAGCACTGCAGGGCCTGACATGCAGTCTTAAGGGGGCTCTTTATCGGAGATCTTTTTCCAAAGTTGTGATGTGAAGTGCAAGTTAAGGGCCCTTTGTGTAGATTGCGGAAAGGTAGGTATCAATGGTATCAATCAATTAGTGACTTAAAAAAGGCTAGGCAAGTCTCAAATCATATTTGAATCCATGAGTATACCTGACCTTAAAAACGTGATGTCATCAGTATCGATCCGCCCGACATCCTTGCCCGCCCGCCACCCATTTCCCCCCACCATATTACTATGGCGGGGGGGACCACGGCGGACGGTAACACCATCTGCCGCTTTTTCGCCCCGGTCGCCTTGCGGCCGGGGCGGAAAAGGGTTTATATGGTGGCGGTGTCATATTAGGATGGGCTTTGGGAGATGCCTTTCCGTGGCGGCATTAGGCAGGGTGTCTTTACTTTGGGGGCTACCTGCGGGCCCCCATGGTGAAGGCGAGGTGGGGGTGCAGATTGGGGGTACCTGTGGTACCCCTTGCATTTGCATACACAATGTGGCAGGCACCGCGCGGTGCCTGCCGCTTTGTGTATGCAAATGCATGCCATGCACTTTTAACATTGCGGCGCCGCCCGCTGCAATGTTAAAAATGCGGGATGCGCCCGCCACTGTGGTGGGCACATCCTAATTCCCCCCAAGGGACCCCCGCCCTTATGGCGGGCAGTCCCAATCCCCAGGAGAATGGCGGGCGGGCAAAGTCCGCCCGCCATTCTAATGACCCCCTAAGTACCCAATAAGTGTACCTGCAGAATGTAAAATCACTTACCCTCACTCCTGAGGCACATGAGAAGGGGTAGGTCATGGTGAAGTTTTCCAATGGATGCCCACGCAAAAAATGTTAGAATTTATCTCAGTGTTTCCCTCAAGGAGGTGATGACAGCGCCCTCATTGGTTCAATGATTTTGCATTCTGCTCCCTGTGATCCATGCCGACTTCCTGCCTCCTGCGGGAGCTGGCATTGCATTTGGACAGGGGGAGATGCACAAATGCAGCTCCCTCTGTCCAAAAGCAATACTGTTCCGCTTCATGGAAGCAAGAGCATTTGCCATGCTCTCGCTTCCATGAAGCGAATCAGAGTTTGCTATGGCTTGGTGGGAGCACCACAAGCCATAACAAAATGCAATCTCCTGGGGTGGGCACCTTGGAACATTGCTGGAGCCGGCCCTTGGGGGGTGGTGGTCCCTTGGGCCATGGAGGGCTCTTGGAGGGGGGCAGGGTGGTCCCCCTCCCAACTTTTGTATAGGGAAGTGGTGGTCCCTGGGGCCAGGGTCCGCAATGAACCTCCGTCATTACTTCATTTCTTCCCCGGGGAGGTGGCAGTACCCAAGGCTGGCGGGGAGCCCCATGGCCCCCACATTTCAGTTTATGAGCCTATGGGAAGTGGCAGTCCCCAGTGCACCCCACATTCCAATATAGTAGTCCCAAGGAGGTGGCGGTCCTCGGAGCTGCATGGGGAGCTGGAGACCCCCATGCATTTGAATCTAATATAGCCCCGGAGAGTTGTCGGCCCCCCGGGCTGCGGGGTCTCGCAGGGCAGGACCAGGCCCACCCAGTGGCATTAATTAAATGAAGCGCAACAACCCATGCTTCTTTTGTTTTTTAATTCTGTGGGATTCGCGGATCCAACACGATTCCTGCCAAATATGTTTTTGAAAATGCTTTTTTTGGCCCTGGGGCTCCCTGTGGGATCTCCTGAACAGGTCTGGGATCAGGGTGCTTCTACCATGCCCCCTTTTCTTTTTTTAATGTTTTTTTTTCTTGTGACTGACTTCAACCATGTCCCAAGATGGTTGCTAACAATTCCTGGTTTGGCAGGTAATCAGATCTCGAACACAAGATCGGGAGGGGTCGCAGATCCACCGCGACCACAGTTGTATATCTGAAAAATCTTTAAATGTCCTCAGAAACTACTGAACAGATTTACACCATTTAAAAAAAAGAGTGCTTTATGGACCAAGAGCTGCCTTTCTGCCAAATTTGGTGTAATTCCGATAAGCAGAATTTTCATAGGAAGAGCAATTTTTGTTTTGCTTATAACTTTGGCTCTGTTTACCACATCTTCACAAAACTTACCAAAGAAACTTCTTCCTCTTCAGTTATTTCCTAAAAGGTTTCAGGGTGATTTCCTGAGCAGAGGGCATCCTCAAAATTGGAGGGATCCTAAAATGCATTTTCTAAATGCAATTTCTTTTAGGCTATCTAAGAAACATTTAAAAGAAAAAAAGGCTAGATAGAATTACATATCATTTGGCTGAAAGTTAGATCTTTATTGAGGTTCAAACGTTAGTGATATCAAGATTGCTGCTTCTGCTGCATGACCGTGGTACTTCAGCAGTACTAGAAATTTAAAAAAATTGCACATTCTGATTGGCTGATTGGCTGGCAGCCCAGGGATTTGATTAGCTGGCCTCAACAGGAATAGAAATGTTGAGGCCGGCATTACAGGACATGGCGACTTGGTCTCTGTGTCTTGAAACTTAAAAGAAAATAGCTATAAACAGTTACACTTACAATTGTTCTGTAATGCGCTGCCTGGAGTGGTAAAAAGCTTTTGACATTTGTTAGTTCGGTGTGGATAGCTTTTGTTAATCTTATGCTTAAAGATACTTGTGTAAAAAAGTTGCAAAAGGCTTGGTCACTTGCTACGTTGGCGTAGGTGGCACTGTGCTAATCCTATGAATAAAAATAGTCTTTGGAGGCGGGTAGATTCAATATGTCAGTGGTGTTGTAGGGTGCTCCATATAAAGGAGCCGCTCTCCACCTAAGCTTGAGAACTACCCAGAGGTCCCTGCATCCAATTTTTCATAATTTATGTGGCACTCTAAGCCTGAAAGGGTATATTCTTGACTTATACTTGGTGCTCCCTTGTGCTTGTGCAAAGCTATACCTCTCTGATGAGCTCTAACCAAAGTGAAACATGTGTCAGGGGTTGCTTTTATTCATTTAAGGTTTGCTTGGATGGCATATTAGCAATCAAAAACTGTAATGCTGTGCCTGAAGTGCTGAAAGGCTTTTGTCATTTTTCAGTTCGGCGTATATGGTACTTCCTATACTTAAAGACTTTGCTGTAAAAATGGCAAAAGGGTTTGTCATTTTCTAACTCGGCGTGGATAGCACTATGCTAATCCTATGCTGAGAAACTCTGTTTGAAAAACACACATTTGAGTTGAGCAACATCAGAGTGCCAGTGGTGTTGTAGGGTGGTCCATTTAAATAAGCTGTTCTCCACTTATACTTCTGACTTTTCTTTTAAACATAATTACCAGGAATGCAATAACACCAACCTTAATCCACGAGCAAGCAGGATGTGCCTGGAACAGGAAGCTGCCTTAGGAGTAGCTGTAGTCAAAGAAAGTGAAAAAGGACTACTCTGCGGAATACTGGGAATGTGAGGGCGCCGACAAGGAGAGCAGAGAAGGTAATTGTGGAGTTCAATTTAGTTTAGCTTTTCTAATCAGAGCATTCTGTTCAGCTTTGTGCATTTATGAGGTTAATGAAGATTGGTTATTGCCTCACATCCCCACAGCAGTCAAATCTCGTCACCCTCAGCAGAAATAATTTATGGTTTAATCTTACATGCCAGCGTATTAAATTAGTATTACTCATCGGAACCCGCTTATTAATAAAACAAGCTGAATTAGCCACCGGAGAATCATATTTGGAAATTCAATGACAATTTTACATTTTTAATAAAGGCCCAGAAATATTATTGCTTAGCAGGTGATGCGGGAAAGTGTGGTCAAATATGACATTCATAAATAATTGAATAGTGGAACGTGATGGAGGTGAAAAGTGATATTGATTTCTTTCTTCTAATATTTGGAGAAGCCATGGAATGTAAATAAATTGAGATAACAAGACAGATCAAATCGCATTGATGTTGTGATTTCCTTTTCCCTCCTCCAGTTTGCTGTTTCTTTCTCACACACATACGCACACACACACACACTCACGCACAAACCCACACTGACATGCAGTCACATTCATACATCATTTTTTTTTCTGTCAAGGTTTGAATAATTCAGCACCTCGAGTCATGCCAGTTCAATTCATTATAGAGCACACTCAAGCCGAATTTCAATCATATTAGACTGAAGGCTGAATTTTTTATAAAGGATTATTTAATACAAAATGCATCTCGGGGCCTTCGATCTACAAAAGCAAGCAATCTCGCGGGCTTTGTGAGGTAATGTCAATAGCGCGTAGACGAGCCGATAGGATATTTTGAAGGGATCCTGTTTGATGTACATCAGCCATATCAATATTAATGACCTACATTTTGTCTTGGAACTTGCTTGAGTGACAGTGTTATTGCTCATGTATTTCTTAACTGGTTGTGAAAGCTCAAACGTTCCTCCCCATGTTCGTTCTGAGACGAGACAGCAACGCTTTGCATAAAGGATTGTGCAGAGAGAGCATCTAAGTGTTTAACTACATTGACACACCTGTATTTGCTGACAGCACTGAAAAGAGACAATGCGCAAGTCAGCAAATGCAAACTTAGGGGCACATTAGAATGACAGGCTGACTTTGTCCGCCCGCCATCCCATCGTAGAAAGGGACCGCCCGCCATTAGGGCGGGGGTTCCGTGCCTGCAATTAGGATGTGCCCGCCACAGTGGCAGGTGCATCCAGCATTCCTGACATTGTGGCGGGCGGTGCACTCAGCACCGTCCGCCACAATGCCAGGAAGGCATGCTGTGCACTTCCATGCACAACATGGCAGGCAGCGTGCGGTGCCTGCCATGTTGTGCATGGAACTGCTGGGGGCCCCCCAGCCATAAAAATATGGCGGGGGTCATTACGGCATGGATGGCGGGCGGATCGCACCCGCCAGGCCGGCGGTGGCTACGGCCGGCCTGGCGGGGGCGATCCGCCCGCCATCCTAATGGGGCCCTTAATGTTGTGCTACACAATGAAACATCGCAAATCTGTGGTAGCAGGTGAGATGTAAACATAGACTTCTGTTAATAGTAGGGAGGGCGTCAGTAATATTAGAAGTAGTAGCAGTATTGTTAATATACTAGGGTGGATTTAGTAAAAATTACCACAGGGACTAGGGCTAAATTACAGGCAGTGGGAGACTCTCCTCGTTTAATTTGTCTTGTTCTACAATGATTTCCTCTTGGCCGACATGTCCTCTTTATTTTTCTTCTAACGTTCTAGACATTGATGGAGCTGGAGATGGCTGAATTTAGATTTGAGACATAATAGAGCTGTAAAAGTGGTGTTTGGTCAAAATATCGCATTAGAAATATTGAGTTCCACAAATATCGGAGAAAAAATATCGTGATACAAAGATATTGTGAAGCAGAGTTAGCGTTGTCAAGAATATCGATTTTGGAGGTAAATAATATAATTTTCAATAATATTGTTTTTGTTGATAGCGTTTTTAATAATTTTGTCGCAAAAAATATTGTTTTTGCATATCTTAATGAGTGTTAGTTCATGTTCATTTTATGTTACTGTTTGTATAATTGTTAATAATATTTGTAAATATAGTTTGGAATTTTAAGTGTTTAATACATTTTAATTTAATTGCAAATAGTGATTTATATTGTTGCAGCAGGCTGCTAGGTTTGTAGGCATATAGGGTGGGTAGTTAATTAAGTCATAATTTGAAAACGTCTCATTAATTAATTACTGATTATTAATTGTTTAGAGTGTTTAATAATTATCTTTTCCAAGTTATATATTGGGTGTGGCCTGCTGGTCATGTAGGGGTATAGGGTGGGAAGTTAATTAAGTAATTATTAATGTATTATGAATTATTACATTGCTAAATTAATATTTAAATTGCGTAATAATTATATATATATTTTTTTAACATTTTTATTAGTTATTGAAAACGTCAATCATACGTGAACAGTGGCAGTTTAGACAAATTATACATAATGATAATGTGATTTTACAGTTGTTTGTATTGTTTGGACACACTGACTAGACTGGGGGGCGTACATCTTAACATTAGCATGCATTAGAATCTATCTCTGTTACTTCCATTTAGGTTTTCACAGTTATCCTGTTTCCTTCCTCTGCACCTTCTTCGTCAAAACTTGTAATGTCATCCTCTGGCAGTGGATCGCACAAGTCTCCCCTAAAAGTGCTCCAAGGAGTCCAGATCTTATTCCATTTACGTGGACTAGACCTGGTCGTGTATACCGTGCGTTCTGTAATCATAAGCATATCCATATTCTTACACCAGTGCGCCAGTGTGGGTGAATCCGCCGCACCCCATTTCTGTGCTATATCTCTTGTAGCAACCATAATGCCTATCGTCCCCCAGGTTTGAACATGGCGGGAAAGATCATTTGGGTCCCATATATTCAGGAGACATTTACGAGGATCAGGTTGGAGGGAGATCTCTAGTGTCTGTGATACAGTGCGCATTACCTGTCTCCAGTATTCTACTATAATTGGGCATTCCCAGATGGTGTGTAAAAACGTTCCTTCCTGCCCACACCCGCGGAGGCAGTAGGGATGTTGTGCCAGCTGCTGCTTGTGTAGTGTGGTTCTGGTGTAATATATCCGATGCAGGATTTTAAGCTGTACTGGCCGGAACTTGGCCGATATTCCCACCTCTCTCTGGGACGCCAGTACTTTATTCCACTCTGAATCATCCATGTCACCCACTTCTTCCACCCATTTCTCTCGTAGTTTAGACGTAGGGTCTGGTAGGTTATTTATCAGCTTGCGATATGTGAGTGATGTGGTGCTGCGCTGCATGTAATCTGTGAGTAGCCGGTCTTCCAGCGGGGAGGCTTCAGGGACCTCGGTGTCGGCCGGTATGGCTGCCAATAAGGCATGCCTGATCTGTACATATCTGTACGTTTCATTTGGACCTAGTTGATATTGTTGCTGGAGTTGTGAGAATGGAACCACCGTCCCCTTGTCCCACAGGTCTCCCACCGTCGATATTCCGATGCTGTCCCATTGTGTAAACCCCTTGCTGCGTCTCAAATGACCCAGTGTCTTGGTGTCCCATAGTGGGGTGAGCTTAGTGATTACCCCTTTCCATCCCAGCTTCGCCTGCGCCGTGTACCATATTGTTGCTGAGTGTTTTGTGGGTCCTATCAGTGTTGCTGCCAGTCCCCTGTGATAGAGCACTGCCAGCAGACTGTTTGTGCCCAATTGCGCTCTATCAGCCCTATAGGCTGGATCATCTTGGGGCGCATGTATCCACTGGTTGATGGTTTTAAGCTGTGCTGCCCAGTAGTACATTTGTAAATTCGTCAGTGCAATCCCTCCCTCATACCAGCTTCTGTTCAGTTTGATATGTGCTATACGCGCAGGGCAGTTACTCCACAATATGTTGTAGACCATAGCCGTCACCTGTTGAAAATAACGTGGCGATACCGGGTATGGTGTGTTGTTAAGCGCATGGAGAAATCTCGGCAATGCCATCATTTTATACAGTGCTGCTCTGCCCAGCAGTGTCAGGGGCAGTGTAGCCCAATGCTTCACGTCACGCCGCAGTCGTTCTAGTGGCGGCTTCAAATTTTTGTCAAAGAATTCCACTGGGTTACCAGTGATGTGTATGCCAAGATACTTAAATGAATCTGCTGTTATTATTTGAGGGCAATCAGTGGGAAGGACGGGCTCTGGCCCTCTCAGGATGTAGAGAACTGACTTCATCCAATTTATCGTGTAGCCCGACACCGTTCCGTGAGCATTGCATAATGCAAGAAGCTCAGGTATGCCATGTTCTGGGTCCATCAGATACACTAACATGTCACCAGCGTATAGCGAGAGACGATCTTCCCAACCATCTCTCCAACTGATTCCTCACAGTAACGGGGTAGCTCTAATCAGGGTTGCTAGGGGCTCCAAAACCAGCGCAAACAGTAAAGGCGACAGTGAACACCCCGGCCGAGTCCCCCTTGCCAGTCGTATCGCGTGAGAGATGTGCCCGTTAGCCGTGATATGTGCAATCGGGTTTGTGTATAATAATTGTATCCAAGCTATAAATTTAGGGCCAAACCCCATATGCGTTAGGACTGCGAAGAGATACTGCCACTCTACCATATCAAATGCCATCTTGGCATCTAATGATAGTATTACTGCTGGTTCTGACAGCTGTGATGCCCGTGCCAACACCCCATGAACTCGCCGGAGGTTCAGAGCAGTGTTTCTGTTAGGCATAAAGCCTGATTGATCCGGATGGGTCAATTGCGGGAGGTGAGACACCAGCCTAGTAGCTAGAAGTTTTGCCAGGATTTTCGCTTCTGCATTCAGGAGAGATATAGGACGGTAAGACGTGCATTCTTTCGGCGGTTTTCCGGGTTTCGGAATAGCAATGATGGTCGCGGTTCGTTGGTCTGGGATGTATGTCGTTACAACGCATGCTTTTACAACGCATGCCATTACGACGCAACTTTTACAACGCAAGTCGTTACAATGACTTGCGTTGGGGGGCGCTGGATAGTGAATAGTTTAATTTACTATTCCAACTCCAGTCCCTGTGGATAGTAGGGAAGGTGTTGGATAGTAATTAAACTATTCCCTATCCTAGAGCGCCCTCCAGCGCAATGCGTTGTAATGACTTGCAGTGTAAAAGTTGCGTCGTAATGGTAGTGCGTTGTAAAAGTTGCGTTGTAAAGGATGATTCCCGTTGGTCTGGCGGGAGTTCGGCGTTCGCCAAACTTTCCGTATACATTGCTAGTAGTGGCTTGCTAAGTGTATCAGACATTAGTTTGTACCACTCAATGGGGATCCCGTTGGGGCCCAGCGCTTTCCCGGATTGTACCTCATTGACGGCTATCCGTATTTCGTCAGCTGTGAGGTCTGTCTCCAGCTCTTCGACCGCTCCGGTGTAAGTGTCCGGGTAGTGATAGGGCTGAGGGAGGCCAGCGCCGCCTCCTTTGTCACCTCTCTGTCTGGGGTATATACTATGTTAAAGTGTTAAAGTGTTCTGCTAGTGTGTGGACTATGTCCTCAGGGCGCGACCGTAATACCCCATCCGTCGCGCATAATTGTATTATGCCTTTGGTACCTCCTCCTGTCTTGTCTAACCAGGCTAACATTTTCCCCGCCTTGTCTCCCACGTCATATATTCTATGAGTGGTTGTTGTAATATTATCAATAGCCCATCGTTTTAGATGGTCCCTATGTTGTTGTTGACATAATTGCAGGGTGTGCAGTGAGTCTGGTGTGGGGTCCGCCATATGTGCTATGTTTGCCGTGTGTAATGCTAGTTCCAATTCTGTCAGTTCTCGCTGTTGTGAACGTTTGTGTCCCGTGATGGATGTTATGGCTTGTCCCCGCAAGACTGTCTTATAGGCTTCCCAGAGAACCGAGGGAGATGTTACTGATGCTGTGTTTTCGTCAAAGTAGTGCTGTGTCGTTTTCTTGAGTTCTTTCCTAATTTGGGGGACCCTGAGATAACCGGGTAAAATTGGGTATATCCTCCTGCGCGATTTCTCCTGACATGAGAGAGTCAGCAGCATCGGAGAGTGATCTGATATTCCCCTTGGGTTGAATGTCTACATTGTCGATGGTTTGTAGCCCATTACTTAGCGTCAAGAAGTAATCTTTCCGTGAGAGGCTATTGTGTGCTGTGGAGTAATAAGTGTACTGCTTCGTGGGGGGGTGTATGTGCCTCCATATGTCTGTCAGTCCCATTGCCTCTAAGAAGCCCTGGAACCGGGAGGGCCCAGGCGTTTGTGGTCGTACAGGGAATCTGTCTGCTGTTTCATCTGCCGCTGTGTTGAAGTCTCCCCCTATAATAAGTTCCCCTGCTGGTAAATCTAAGAGAAACTCCCCCAGTGCAGGTAAAGCGATTGACTGGAGCGCTGGCGGTATGTAAACTGATACTATATTGAGAAGTCTGCCTTCCCACTATCCCTGTATAGCTGCGAAACGGCCCTGGTCATCTTTTTTGGTGTGTAAGATGATGAAGGGGAGGTCTTCCTTACTAGGATGCCTGTCCCTTTCGAGTCCGATGTGAATTCAGAGTGTACTGCCATTTTGTATCCTCGTCTGTCCAACGCCTGATACGCCCTCCCTGTGAGGTGTGTCTCTTGCAAGAGGACCAATGTGGGGCTTTGTCGTTTTATAGCATGTAATACCAGTCCTCTCTTGATTTTGTCTCCTAGCCCTCTCACATTCCATGTCAGGACCTGCAGGGGTACTACCGGGGTCTCCCGTGCCTCCCCACCAAGAGTATTAGGTTGTGAGTTGTGCGTCATGAGGAAATCGGTTATGTTCGTGATGTTGAGTTCTGAAGGATAGTATACCGTGTCCACCTCCCAGTTGTGTCGTCAGTGGGCCTGCTCCATCACATCCTGCCGCAATGCGTTGAGCCAAATTAACTAGAACCAGTCCCCCCTCCCAACCCACCTCCCTGCCTCCCTGATTAACGGACATTGAACCACCCAACTCCCCAACTTAGCAGAGTGCTCTTCCCAGTCCCACCCCATGGTACTTTGTTGCTGGGGTTAAAGGTCCCGTGGAGGCAACGGCCCCTCCTGCTCTCCTCGGCTCGACCCAATCCAGTGTCCAATAACAGCTCAACCTCCAGCGTTCGTAGTGACTGGTGTTCTTGCGGTTCTTAGGTGTTCATGAACCTGATCCTTGTTCATTATCTACCGATCCTGCACCTGATGAGTGGTCTAGAATAATTATATTTTTTACATTATATATTAGTTTTGGGCTGCTGGGTTTGCAGAGGTATAAAATGGGATGTTTAATAATTAATGATGGATTGAATAATAATTAATTATTAATATATTATGATGTATTTCATTAATACGCATGTACGTTGTGTAAAATATTTATTTTTTTAAGTTATATATTAAGTGTGGGCTGATGGGTTTGTAGGTGTTTAGGGAGGGTAGGTATTTGTTATGTAATTAATAATAATTAATTATTACAATAATACAAATTTAATTGATTATTGTGTATGTTAATTGTGTTACATTTATTTGTTTTCGTTATATTTGAAGTGTAGGCTGGACAGCTTGAGGGGTATAATTTAATTAAGTAATAAATAGATGACTTTTTAAAATGGATAATTATTTATTAATTTGTTTACTAACCATGCTAATTGTTTTTTTATTTTTATGTATTGTTTTTTGGGCGTTAATTAACCCCTTGCACGCTGATGACGGAACCGCTCCGTCATCAGCTGCGGGTGCGCTGTGCTGATGACAGAGCGGTTCCGTCATGGCCCGCTCGCCGCTCATGCGCGGCGTGAATTCCGCGCCTGCGCTGAGCGTTCTATTGAGCGGGGCGGGCCATAACGGAACCGCTCCGTCACAAGCACTGCCCAACCGCGGCTGGTGACGGAGCGGTTCCGTCACCAGCATGCGGCCGCCGCGCGGCCGCCCCGCCCCCTTAGCACTGCGGAGGAATAGCCGCCGCAGTGAAGGGGTTAATAAAGATCATATTAAGAGATTTATGTTTATTTTAAATTAATAGAATTATGCTTCATATATGTTATGTGTTTGAAGTAAAGTACTTTCCCTACTGTTACCCAGACTGGAGTGGCAATAGCAATTCTAACCTCTCCGAAGTCTACCACTTTCCTACCACTTTCCTAACTATTGAATAGACAGGAGTGGGAATAGTAAATGTTACCCCTCCAGAGTCCAACACTTTCCCTACTGTTGTAAAGACTGGAGTGTGAATATAAAATGCGATCTTTCCTGGGTCTTCTGCTTTCCATACTGTTCCAAAGACTGGAATGCAAATAGCAAAATTGACCCCTCTGAAGTAGATAGGGTAGAATGGCAATAGTACATTTTAATCCTCCAGAGTCTAACACTTTCCCTACTGTTGCGCAGACTCGAGTGAGAATAGTAGATGTTACCACTCCGGATTCCAATGTTTTCCCTCCATTTGTCCAATGCTTTCCCTACTGTTGCACAAACTGGGGTGGGCATAATATATATTATTCTCAGATTTTAATATTAGTTATTGTTGTTTAAATATATCTAATATATTATTTATTTGTTTAATTTTAAGATTTATACATATATATATATATATATATATATATATATATATATATATATATATATATATATATATATATATATATATATATATATATATTCACTGAAAAAACCATAGGATTCACACCAGTTATAGTTAGGAATTAGCATTTAAAAAACCTATTAAATTCACTGAAAAAAACATAGTTTTCACACCAGTTATAGTTAGCTGGAAATTTTACTCGCATAAAACCATTGAATTTCCCACGTTATAGTTAGTTGGACTCACTATAACTTGCGCGTGCAATGCACTGCTGATGACGTCACATATTACATCACTCATGACATGGTCAGTGACATCACTCATGACATCACTGAATGACTCATGACATCAGTGAATGTGTGTCTTTCTGAAAAATAAATATGTGTTATATATGTATATGTTATTGAATATCTTAGTGAATACATATATTAGTGAGTAATGTTTAAATATTTAAATATATGGATTAGCGTTTCACTTTGTGTATAAGTGGTTGCATGGGTTGGTGAGTAGCTACATGTGTATGTATATGGGTTATTAGATATTTTTCTTAGTATCAGTATGAGTGTTTGTATGGTTTGGTGGGGGTATTACATAGATGCATGAATGAGTGACTCTCTCTTTGTATGTCTTTTGAAGACAGCATATGTGCAGGACTATATGGGTGGATGAGTGTGTATATGTGTGTGTTAGTGAGTGAATGACTGTTTCACTAGTGTCTTTATCAGTAACTACATATGTTTTAATCTAGTATATGTGAATATTGATGTATATAAGTGAGTACATGTGAGAGTAAGAGATTGTAAGAGTTCCTGTTTAAATAAGTATGTATTTCTATAAGTTATTGTTTAAGAGAGTAAGTATGTGTAAGTTTCCTTAGAAGTAAGGTGGTAGTGTGTGTATAGCTCTATATGCAAATAAATGGATGTTCAATAGTTTATTTGCATATGTGAGTAACTTTTGGATGACTGTCGGTGTCTAACAGGATGCATAGGTGTATCACTACATATGATGAGTGAGTATATGTATAAGTGACTATATAGAACTGTTGGTGAATTAGTGCATGTGTATATAGATGGTGGAATTATTGAATTGGTTGTTGTAAGTGGTATGGGTATCTCCATTTTTTTCAATATTTTAGTTTCTATTTTTGAATATTTGTTTCAAGGGTTACATTACAGTGAAAGGAGCTCTGTCACTCTGTCACAAGGATGGTGTCATCAGTGATGTCATGAGTGATGTCACTGACCATGTCATGAGTGATGTAATATGTGACGTCATCAGCAGTGCATTGCACGCGCAAGTTATAGTGAGTCCAACTAACTATAACGTGGGAATTTCAATGGTTTTATGCGAGTAAAATTTCCAGCTAACTATAACTGGTGTGAAACCTATGGTTTTTTCAGTGAACTTAATAGTTTTTTTAAATGCTAATTCCTAACTATAACTGGTGTGAAACCTATGGTTTTTTCAGTGAATTTCAATGGTTTTTTAATAGCAAATCTCTATGCCCCCGCTTGATGAATCCCCCCCAGTATAAAAAGTCAATTTTTTTTTTTTTTGGCCCCAGAGCGCTTCCGGGGCACGTACTGGTGAACGCACGGGTAAGCGCAGTGCATTGGCGCGCCCCGGGGCGCGTACCGGTGAGCGTCCCGTTAGCGCTATTCTCGCGAACGAAAACAACATTGTGATGTTTCGCGTAACCGCGTGATGCGTCATATGATGCACTGCGTAAACGCACCCGGAAGCACGCGAGCCCCGTCCTGACTCGCTTACGCTACGTGCCCCCGGGGCGTGCCCCGTGGCGCGTAGCGTAAGCGCGTCGGGTCATGTGACCTGAAAATAAAACTTTTTATTGGTTCATTTCACTTTTGGTTTCCTAATGATGTAAGGCCAGGTCATGTGACCTAAAAATAACACTTTTCATTGGTTCAGAACAGTTTTCTTTTCCAAATGATAAAAGACCCCACCTTTTTTCCTCATTCTACTTTTGTGCTTTGAGAGAGGAAGACCTGCAGTTATTTCAGTAGAAAAGGGCTACATTAGCTGCAGCTGCTGGAGCTTCTGGTCCACCACCACCACCACAAGGACCACCACAACTTCACAGTGGTGGAGATCAAGAAGAGGAGGATGATGAGGAGAAGGAGGAGAGGAGATTCGTCCGAGAGGACAATATTACCTACAAACCTAAAGAGCACATCACCTGGCAGTTTTTTTCAATCCCCAATGACAAGAAAAAAGTAAATGCGCCTAAGGCAACCTGCTTAATATGTCAATAGGAGCTGTCAAGGGGGAATCCCAACAAAAAGTACTCCTTTGGCAACCACACCATGATCAGGCATATGCTACGCAGGCATCCAAATAACTATGCTAGGGCAGAGGTCAGGGAACTGGCCAGAAACCCTGTCCAATCTTTTGCCAGCACCTCCCAAACTAATGTTCCCACCCCATCGGGACCGGAAGTTAGGGAGATATGCTCCACCATACAAAGTTTTCCAATTTTAAAATGGTTTGTATTTTTTGTGGCAAAACAATATGCTATGGAGAGCAAAGCATCACACTTATTAACCTTGCTTGGGATAACCACAAGTGCCCAAAGAAACATTGATTTTTTTCCGCCTTTTTTTTTGCTCCTGTTGAGCCCTTTAGAATTCCCTATTTTTTGTTTCTCCCCTTAAAAAAATACAAAAAAAATGTAAAACTTCAGAAAAGCCAAAAAAAATAAAAAATGTTCCAAAAAACAATAAAAAAATATAAAACAACAAAAAGAATAAAAAAACAGTTCTTTTTAGAACTACCTTTAATTTATAAAAATAAACCTATAGTTTTAAAAAATCTCTGTCAATCTTTTGTCTGCAGGGTACGCGTACCGGTACGCTCCCCGGGGCGCGTACCGGGCGTGCCCTGCCCCCCCGCGAAAATCAAAATTTTTTTTTTTTTTACCCTGCGGGACCCTTTTATGGCCCCCACATCAAACCTAGGGGGTCAGGGGGGTGTACCCTGCCCCCTTTTGGTCATTTCCCCCTTTGTTTTTTGCCACCTCTTGTGTCTCGATCCTACCGAGACACAAGATGGCGGCCGCTGCAGACTGTTTCGAATGTTTACAGACACCCGAGAGCCAATCAGCTTTCCGTGCGCAAGTCGCGTAGCGCGCCCGGTGCGCTCCCCGGTACGCGTACCGCAGCGCGCTTACAGATATATATATTTTTTTGAACTCAAATTACTCAAAATCCTCTGGAGCACATATCTTGAGACATAGCAAAGGCACATCGGGCTACCAGTCCCTACAATTTTGCCAAGTTTGGTGAAAATCCATTCAGCCGTTCGAGCTGAAAGTGAGTTCGACCGCCCTATGGAAATTAACATGGGGAAAACACGTTTTGGGACCCCCCTTTTATCTCAGCCCCCGCTTGATGAATCCCCCCCAAACTTTCAGGGAAGGAGCGGAGAGCCGCGAGGCAAAGTTGAGGAAATATTTAGGCAGATTCCTCAACTGGCGCCAAAGTTATTCCCAATAGAATGTTGCGATTTCCCTATGGAAAACAATCCTAACTATAACTACCTACTGGCGACCGCCAGTAGGTAATGTGTGGGGGGTGTATGTTTGTATATATATGTTGTGTACTTTTTTTCAATGTTTTAGTAAATGTTTTTTATAATTTCCCAGATTGTAATATTTTTTATTGTTCCTTAAATATATCTAATAATATTATTTGTTTAGTCATCAAAAACCAAAGATGCCCTGATGGGCCCACAGGTGAGTAAATTCCTCAGCACGCTGGAACTTGTAGTTTCAGTGAAAGAAGCACAGTTTTTACTCTCGTAGGTTCCAGTAATGACTGCACACATTAAGAACATAAGTATTGCCCCAGTGGGCTGCAGGATTGGGATGGCTTGGATTATAATTACTTTGCTACAGTGCCAAAAAGTAGTCTCAACAAATGCCGAGTCAATGGCCCCATGAAAGAAAGTCCCATAGTGACCATAGTGCCCTGAGGCGAGGAAAACGCCAACTGCAAGCAGGTAACAATCTTTATAAATGGAGCACAGGTCTCCCCAGTCCAAACTTAAAATAAACTTAAAATAAATTCTAAACGCGTTTCAGAGGAGAAGACACGACACTATGGGACTTTCTTTTGTGCCGAGGAATTTACTCACCAGTAAACCCACCCAGGGTGAAATGGTGGGCGGAGCGCATGCAGTCAATGGCACTTGTGAAGCAAAAAGCCAGTATGCTGTTCAATCCTTTTCCACTGAAGAAGGAGCGTGTGAGGCTCTGAAACGCGTTTGGAATTCATTTTAAGATTAGACTGGAGAGACCTGTGCTCCATTTATAAAGGTTGTTACCTGCTTGCAGTTAGCATTTTCCTCGCCTCAGGGCATCTTTGTTTTTTGGATAATATATATATATATATATATATATATATATATATATATATATATATATATATATATATATATATATATATATATATATATTACCTACTGGCGATAGCCAGTAGGTATATATAGTTAGGATTTTTTTCCTATGGGATTTTTGAAAATTCTATGTCGAATAACTTTGGCGTTTGAGGACAGAATTGGCTGAAATTTTCAGGAAAATGGAACATTTTGTTTCTGAGTAGCCCCTGAAAATTTGGGGGGGTTTCGTCAAGGGGGGGCCGAGAAAAAAGGGGGTCCCAAAACGTGTTTTTCCCATGCAATTTTCCATAGGGCGGTTGGCCTCACTTTTAGCCTGAACGGCTGAATGGATTTACACCAAACTTGGCAAAATTGTAGGGACTGGTAGCCCGATGTGCCTTTGCTATGTCTCAAGATATAAGCTCCAGTGGTTTTTACGAAAATTAACTTTGAAAAATATATATTGGGCTACATTGGGCTATATATATGTTGGAGCCCAAATGTAGCCCAATGTAGCCCAATGTAGCCCAATGTAGCCCAAAGATGGCCACCAGAGACAAAAAAAACAAATGTAGCCCAAATATCAGCCAGATGTAGCCCAACTATAGCCCAATGACAGAATGTCACAGAGTGTTCTAAAGAACAACTAGAGTGCTAACAGTCCTACTTATTACAAAGGTATGGCACACCTGAAGCCATCTTGATTGGAATAAAGTGGTAACTCTTAAAACATTTAATTTAAAAAGGAACAAAATGAGGGGGTTCATTTTGCCATAGAAAGTATGATTAGCGAATATATGACGAAATCCCGCATACCATCAGTCCGCAAAAAAAATCCCGCATGTACTATTAGGCCGCAAATTAAAATAACGAAAACTTTTAGAACGAATATGCCTTTAGCATACACTAAACAACTAAACTACCCTAAACCCTAAAACACTACCCCCAGCATGACCCTACACTACACAAACAGTACAACACTACCCTAAACCCTAAAACACTACCCCCAGCATGACCCTACACTACACAAACACTACAACACTACCCTAAACCCTAAAACACTACCCCCAGCATGACCCTACACTACGCAAACACTACAACACTACCCAAAACCCTAAAACACTACACCCCAGCATGACCCTACACTACGCAAACACTACAAAACTACCCTAAACCCTAAAACACTACCCCCAGCATGACCCTACACTACACAAACACTACAACACAACCCTAAACCCTAAAACACTACCCCCAGCATGACCCTACACTACGCAAACACTACAACACAACCCTAAACCCTAAAACACTACCCCCAGCATGACCCTACACTACGCAAACACTACAACACTACCCTAAACCCTAAAACACTACCCCCAGCATGACCCTACACTACGCAAACACTACAACACTACCCAAAACCCTAAAACACTACACCCCAGCATGACCCTACACTACGCAAACACTACAACACTACCCTAAACCCTAAAACACTACCCCCAGCATGACCCTACACTACGCAAACACTACAATACTACCAAAAAACCCTAAAACACTACACCCCAGCATGACCCTACACTACGCAAACACTACAACACTACCCTAAACCCTAAAACACTACCCCCAGCATGACCCTACACTACGCAAACACTACAACACTACCCTAAACCCTAAAACACTACCCCCAGCATGACCCTACACTACGCAAACACTACAACACTACCCTAAACCCTAAAACACTACCCCCAGCATGACCCTACACTACGCAAACACTACAACACTACCCTAAACCCTAAAACACTACCCCCAGCATGACCCTACACTACGCAAACACTACAACACTACCCTAAACCCTAAAACACTACCCCCAGCATGACCCTACACTACGCAAACACTACAACACTACCCAAAACCCTAAAACACTACCCCCCAGCATGACCCTACACTACGCAAACACTACAACACTACCCAAAACCCTAAAACACTACCCCCAGCATGACCCTACACTACGCAAACACTACAACACTACCCAAAACCCTAAAACACTACCCCCAGCATGACCCTACACTACGCAAACACTACAACACTACCCAAAACCCTAAAACACTACACCCCAGCATGACCCTACACTACGCAAACACTACAACACTACCCAAAACCCTAAAGCACTACCCCCAGCATGACCCTACACTACGCAAACACTACAACACTACCCAAACTACCCTAAACCCTAAAATACTACACCCCAGCATGACCCTACACTACGCAAACACTACAACACTATCCTAAACCCTAAAACACTACGCCCAGCATGACCCTACACTACGCAAACACTACAACACTACCCTAAACCCTAAAACACTAGCCCCAGCATGACCCTACACTACGCAAACACTACAACACAACCCTAAACCCTAAAACACTACCCCCAGCATGACCCTACACTACGCAAACACTACAACACTACCCTAAACCCTAAAACACTACCCCCAGCATGACCCTACACTAAACAACCACCACAACTCTACACTACACTAACACAACACTACACTTGATAGAACCAAAGTAAACAAGCATTGAAAATGCAATAGATCTCGCCCTCGTTTAAGTTAAAGCCATTCTGTTTGTAATGAGGTGGCTTTTTAGCTTTGCTTTTATTAGTGTTTTTAAAACTTTCATGTAAATAACATGCATATGTATGCATATATGTATATGTATGCATGCATTTATATTTATATAGATATGCAGATTATATATGTTTATATATGTATATTACCTACTGGCGATAGCCAGTGGGTATATATAGTTAGGATTTTTTCTCTATGGGATTTCTGAAAATTCTATGTCTAATAACTTTGGCGTTTGTGGACGGAATTGGCTGAAATTTTCAGGAAAATGGCACATTTTGTTTCTGAGCAGCCCCTGAAAATTTGGGAGGGTTTCGTCAAGGGGGGGCCGAGAAAAAAGGGGGGTCCCAAAACGCGTTTTTCCCATTAATTTTTCCATAGGGCGGTTGGACTCACTTTTAGCTCGAACGGCTGAATAGATTTACATGAAACTTGGCAAAATTGTAGATATGGTTTGCCCGACGTGCCTTTGCTATGTCTCAATATATGTGCTCCAGTGGATTTTGAGAAATTAACGTTTAAAAAAATATATATATCTGTGACAGCGCTCCGGTTAGCGCCCCGGTTCGCGTACCTGACGCGTAACGGAACTTCGCGAAGCGAAGCTGATTGGCTCTCCGGTGTCTGTCAACATTCTAAACAGTCCGGAGCGGCCGCCATCTTGTCTCTCGGTACGATCGAGAGACAAGATGTGGTGAAAAACGAAGGGGGAAATGAAGGAAAGGGGGCAAGGTAGACCACTCCTGACCCCCTAGGATTGATGAGGGGGATATTAAAGTGCCCCGCGGGGCAAAAAATAAAAAAAAAATTTGTTTGCGATTTTACGCCGTAGAGGCGCGTCCCGGTACGCGAACCGGGCAGCTCACCGGGCAGCTCACCGGGCAGCTAACCGGGCAGCTAACCAGCAGCGTAGCTGTCAACATTGTAAACAGTCCGGAGCGGCCGCCATCTTGTCTCTCGGTAGGTTCGAGAGACAAGATGTGGTGAAAAAAGAAGGGGGAAATGAAGGAAAGGGGGCAAGGTAAACCCCTCCTGACCCCCTAGGATTGATGAGGGGGATATTAAAGTCCCCCGCGATTTTTCGCGGTAGAGGCGCTTCCCAGTACGCGAACCGGGCAGCTAACCGGCAGCGTAACGGGAGTCCGCCATCTTGTGTTTTTGGAGCGTCCGGTTCGCGTACCGGGTAGCGTCCCGGTAAGCGTAACAAGGGGAAAACCAAGAGAAACAGTAAAAAAAAAATTAAGGGAATAGATTTCCAGCAAACTTGGCAAAATTGTAGGGACTGTTTGTTTGATGTGCCTTTGCAAGGCCTCAAGATATGTGCACGTGTGGATTTTGTCTAATTAAGGTTAAAAAAAATATATATCTGTAAGCGTGCTCCGGCACGCTTACGTTACGGGTTTTGTTTGCGCTGCAGAGCCGATACGTCACGGTTATGCGACGCGTCATGAGGCGTCTCACGTGGCTACGTGATACGTCACGTAATAAAGAATATATTTCACAGCTATAGATATTAACTTTTAAAAAACCAATGAAATTCACTGAAAAAACCATAGGTTATGGACCATATATAGTTAGGAATTTGCATTTACAAAACCTTGAAAATTCACTGAAAAAACCATAGGTTAGAGACCATATATAGTTAGCTGGACATTTTATTGACATAAAACCAATGAAATTCCATATATAGTTAGTTGCACTAACTATATATCGCGCACCCGCAATCCACTGCTGATGATGTCACATATTACATCATTCATGACATGGTCAGTGACATCACTGATGACATCACTGATGACATCTCAAATGACATCACTGATGACATCACTGATGACATCTCAAATGACATCACTGATGACATCATGACACACCAATACCAGTTACTACATACGCACTCACTGATTCCTACGTCTACACACACATTCACTCATTCACCCATACAATCACTCATACATACAGTCACTCATTATTACAACACTATCATATGCACTCATACACCTATGCAGACACTCACACACTGCCACTCATCCATGGAGTTACTCACACACCTAGTCAGTCCTGTAAAGAATCAATCACACTTCCATTTCCTCATCTATACAGTTAAACACAGAACACCATACTTCAGTGACATCACTGATGACATCACTGATGACATCTCAAATGACATCACTGATGACATCTCAAATGAAATCACTGATGACATCATGACACACCAATACCAGTTACTACATACGCACTCACTGATTCCTACGTCTACACACACATTCACTCATTCACCCATACAATCACTCATACATACAGTCACTCATTATTACAACACTATCATATGCACTCATACACCTAGTCAGTCCTGTGAAGAATCAATCACACTTCGATTTCCTCATCTATACAGTTAAACACAGAACACCATACTTTTCACACATATACTAACACATACTTACTCTCTTATACAATCACTGATACAAGTACACATTGATATGCACAGAGTCACACACCTCCCAGCCAGCCACACACACACTCAGTCTTCCATACATCCACTCATTCTTCAATATGTAAAACATATTTAAACTTTACAAAAACACACAGACACTAGATGATGTCATCAGTGATGTCATTTGAGATGTCATCAGTGATGTCATCAGTGATGTCATTTGAGATGTCATCAGTGATGTCATCAGTGATGTCAATGACCATGTCATGAATGATGTAATATGTGACATCATCAGCAGTGGATTGCGGGTGCGCGATATATAGTTAGTGCAACTAACTATATATGGAATTTCACTTATTGTATGCTGGTACTTGACATCACCAGTCTATACACATGTATAGCACATGGTGACGGTCTTAAAGCCATGTCTAGCTTTCTGGAAAAACGTCCAGTGAAATTTTATGAGCACAATAAGATGTTGTTGGAATTCATGAGGTTTAGTCTCTACAATAACATATTTCTGTTTGGCAAGCAGTTGTATAGACAAATGGCTGGAGTCGCTATGGGTGCCTGCCCCGCCCCCAGCTTCGCGAATCTTTTCGTGGGGTGGTGGGAGGAGCAGGGCATTTGGAGCGAGCAACATCCTGAATGGGACAGTAAAATTATTAGGTGGTATCGTTACATCGACGATTTGTTTATCATCCTTGACTGTCCTGTTGATGTTGCCAATAACTTTGTAGAGGCCCTCAATGATAATGATATCAACCTCAAGTTCTCAGGTACTATTAGTCAAACCTCTGTGAACTATTTGGACCTTACGGTCTATATTGACAGCCAGGGTTCTATACAGACTAAACTATTTAGGAAAGAAACGGCGGGTAATTCCACGCTATTTGCCACCAGCAGTCACCCCCGCCAATTAGTGGATAGCATCCCCTACGGGGAGCTACTAAGATTACGGAGAAATAACTCTAATGATGACGATTTTGAAAAAGCAGCACTTGCTAGCATGTTGAGGTTTCGAGTAAGGGGTTATGGTGATAAGGTGCTCCACAAAGCTTATGAGAGAGTAAAGAAAATGAAACGGAAAGAGCTTCTGAAGACCAAAAAGAAAAATAGATCTAGTAATGGGCGCTTCCGACTCATTACCACTTTCTCTAATAATGCTGGACAGATTAAACAAATCTTAAGAAAAAATTGGAATATCTTATTGTCAGACAGCATCATTAAATCAGATTTACCTACGAATCCCCTCATAACATTTAGAAAAGCTAGATCCCTACGGGACCACCTAGTCTCCAGTCATTATTCTGTACCTGAAACTACATCCAAGTTACCTGTCCTCAACGGCTTTTATCCTTGCGGCCGTTGCAAGGCTTGCAAATATAGTAAGCGGACGCTTACTTATAAGATACCGGGTGTCACCATTCCGAAAAGAATTAGCAAATTTCTAACTTGCTCCACGCCCTATGCTATTTACTGTTTAACATGCCCTTGCGGCCTAAAATATATTGGCAGCACTACTAATGCAGTAAAGTTGCGTGTATTAGAACACATGCGGGCTATTGCTAAGAAGGATGATACCTACCCGGTGGCCAGGCATTTTGCCAAAATGCATAAAAGCAACAGGGACCTGTTAGCTTATACATGCATTGATAGTGTGCCATTTAACATTAGAGGTGGGGATCGTCTGCTTAAACTTAGACGACTTGAATCCAGGTACATTATAGACTTACAGAGCAAGTACCCGCATGGCCTCAACATGCATGAGGAATTAGCAGTCCATTTAGGTTAACTGGATGGACACGATCTCCTGTGATTGTCAGTTCTAACATTGCTGCTTTCCTCATTTTCTTTGACTGTGCTTTTTCTTTGACTGTGCCTTTTCGTATTTAATACGTTTCACATATTGTTTTAATGTTTTTACAGTAATATATTGTGAAATTGACTCCATGTTGTTCACTTGATACATTGATTGTTGCCCATCCAGGGCGTTATAGCAACGAGACATCACTCCACATCTACATACATATTGCATATGCAAATTTATGAAGGTTGAGGCGCATGAATTTCGGTGGAATTTATTGTGTACTTAGTGCATTTTGTAAATATTTACATAAACTGTGGAGGTGCCACGCTGCCCATCATGGGCTTAATTGTTTCGTAGAGGTTGCGACTAGCATTTCGATATACGAAATTATTGGGCCTGACAAAAGGCTTCTTTTATTTTGTACATTCTTTGGTATTGCGGAACAATCGTATTCATGATGATACCGTTTTGAATTACTTGTATTTGTTTACGTAAATTTCACCATTCCAACATGGCGACCATGAATGTACTGTATAGTCCTACCTTTACTTCTTGTATTCACATGGTGTCCTTTTAAATCCGACGCACGCCTCGGCTCTCTGCACAACTTGACGAAGCCCCAAGGCGAAACGCGTCGTTGCTGTTGGTTTCTTCATTAAATATCTGTGGAAACCTCCCCTGCGTGTGCTACTTTCCTTTGGAGTCATTTTCCTGGGAGTTTTGGAGCGCTATTTAAAAAAACGGGTACACCCCCGTTCTCGTGTGCACCCACTCGTGTGTGCAATTGGTTGGTGTTTGGAAGCTATTATATATATATATATATATATATATTCACTGAAAAAAACATCGGTTATAGACCATATATAGTTAGGAATTAGCATTTACAAAACCTTGAAAATTCACTGAAAAAACCATAGGTTAGAGACCATATATAGTTAGGAATTAGCATTTAGAAAACCTTATTTTACTCACACAAAACCATTGAAATTCCATATATAGTTAGTTGCACTAACTATATATCGCGCACCCGCAATCCACTGCTGATGATGTCACATATTACATCATTCATGACATGGTCAGTGACATCACTGATGACATCACTGATGACATCATCCAGTGACTGTGTGTTTCTGTAAAGTTTAAATATGTTAGATATATTGAAGAATGAGTGGATGTATAAGTGTCTCGATGAAGGATTTAGTAGGTGCGTGACTGACTGTATGAGTGAGTGAATAAATGTGTCGTACTAAATGCATGGGTTAGTGACTAAACTGTCTGAATGTTTGCTTCAGTATGTCTGTTGTGATGTAAACTGCTGCATGTGTGGATCATTAGCTATACGAGAGGCTACATATGTTATTGATTGGTTGCCCAAGTATTTGTATGGGAGATTGAGTTTGTGTGGGGGTGGCTGGGAGGTGTGTGACTCTGTGCATAGATGTGTGAGCAGTTGATTCACTAGGTGTATGAGTTCAAGAGTGCATGTGGAAACAGCTACATGGGCGGTTGACTGTGTGCATGAGTGTATTGATGAGTGAATGGATATGTCAATGCTACATGTCATAGTAAGTACATATGTAAAACACAGTACATGTGAGAGTTGGCATATATAAATAACTGTGCATGAGAGCCACTGAATGTGTGAGTGACTGTATGGATCATTGTGAACTTGTATCAGGGATTGTATAAGAGAGTAAATATGTGTTAGTATATGTTTGAATAAGTAAGGTGTGTATAACTGTATAGTTGAGGAAATAGAGGTGTGATTGATTCTTTGCATGACTGACTAGGTGTGTGAGTAACTCCATGGATGAGTAACAGTGTGTGAGTGTCTGTATACACTGAGTGTATCTAAGGTTTTATTAGAGTCTGAAGAGGTTTATCGTATTAGCACAAGAATGATGTCAAATGAGATGTCATCAGTGATGTCATCAGTGATGTCATTTGAGATGTCATCAGTGATGTCATCAGTGATGTCACTGACCATGTCATGAATGATGTAATATGTGACATCATCAGCAGTGGATTGCGGGTGCGCGATATATAGTTAGTGCAACTAACTATATATGGAATTTCATTGGTTTTATGTCAATAAAATGTCCAGCTAACTATATATGGTCTCTAACCTATGGTTTTTTCAGTGAATTATATATATATATATGAAACCAGGATCCCAAAGAACGACCACGGTGGGCCAAACAAGGGCACAGACTCCAGTTGAAGATGCAATAAAGAGAATTTATTGTCTTAGCATGTCAGGATGACCTGTTTCGACCACAAGCCTGTGGTCTTGATCAAATAGTGCGTTAAGGTGAGAGGCATACACTTTATAGTGACTTTACTACGTTCATAGTGACAAGGCAGAAAAGTTACACTTTTGCAGCATGTAGTAAAACATCATGTCATACAGTGATGACTAGGCGCAGCAATAACAAGCAGTTTTGGTAGCAGGCATAGAGAAAAGACTACCCCTCTATATGTAGGTGTAGATGGCCATATGTTCTGTAACATCAGTTGTGTGTGGCAGACTAGAAAGTAAGCTTGTGTAATGGCGGTGCTAGCTGCATTATAAAAGATTAAAACATGCCAAATAAATGCAAGTATTGGGTTTGAAGTCTCCCAAATTATGTCTGATGGAAAACCAAATTAAACGCTATCCTTCATTAATCATGGGTGTGTGAATACATCCTAGAAACCATGAATGCCAAGTGGAACGAATAAATGTGGGAGGAATCCGGTGTACCATCGTAACTAGGAGGGGAACAATGTATAAAACCCATTCATGTTAGTAAAAGCGTGTGGAAGCCAATGCCAAAGTCTCTGTATCTGTCAGCGCTCAACCAATGCAGTTGTATATTGTAAGCTTAGTGCTGGTGCAGACGAAGGGCCTTGATGTTGCTGGAGTTTAATCTTACCATGTTGAGGGCGGAGCCTGATGTATGCAAATCAAGTAAACTGCCAAAATATGTCAAAAAAGCGAGAAAATGCTATACAGTACAGTCACTTTTGGGTAAAGTTCAAAATGAGTGCATAATAGTGGGAAAACTTGGAGCCCCATTAGGATGTCGGGCGGAAAACCACCCGACCGCCATGGACACGGAAAACAACAGTCCGCCGGGACCGTGGATAAACCGGCAGTCACATTAGGATCACCCGCCAAAAAAGAGTGACCGCGGCGGTAGCGGGTAAATAAAAACCGCCTGACGCGGGTGGTGATGATCAAAAACCGACGCGGCGGACAGAAATGCAGCAGAAAAGCTACAACCCGCTGCAAGCATAGCGGAGACACCGCACGGGAAATTAGGAAATCCCCGATGGTCCCGCGGTACGATCCGCTGTTTCTGACCACCGCGGTCGCACACTGGAGAGAATGGGAGAGCCTGCGGAAGAGCTGCAGCATAGCCATCACAGCGGACGATCCATACAAAACATGGCAGACGATGCAAAAACATCACAACAAAGGCAAACATTGCACAAATCAAAGTAGCCATGACCCTCAAATACACCAAATATACCAAACAAATAAATGCCAAACAGAACATACAATTTCCAGGATAACTCCCACAACACACCTTACAGCAAAACTCCATTGAGACACAACCACATAGCTGAGTGTAAAACCAGCCCCTTCACTGACCACAATCCTTCGCAACACTCCAGAAGAGAAGGGCATACACCAGACCTGACAGGAGAGGCAAGAGAACACAGCACACTCACCACTACCACCACCACATCAGCACCAACAATCCCGCAGCACATAACACACCTCACACACAAACAGCACACCCACCACCCACACCCTTGCACCCACAAACACTTTGCACACTACACACCATTGCATCACAGAAAATGCCCAAATTCACAGAGAGTGAGTTGACAGTCATGGTAAATGAGATAGTCAGAGTGGAACCACAACTGTTTGGGAGCCTGGTCCAACAGACACCATTGTACACAAGGACCCAAATGTGGCAAAGGATAGTCCAAAGGGTCATTGCAGAAGGGAACATCCGCAAACCAAGAAGGAGATCATGAAGCGGTGGCATGATCTCAAGAGGGTTGTCAAAGAGAGGAGGAGCAAGAACTGGAAGCTGGCTAACCAGACTGGCAGTTGCCCTCCCATCCCTCAGAAAACATTCACACAATGGGAGGAGAAGATGCTTGCCATACTGCATCATGAGAGTCTCACAGGAGTATCCGGGGGAGCGGAGGCAGGTAAGTACAAACAAATGTTAACCAACACACTGATATGTACTTTCTTGCACAACCAAAACCCCACACCACCCAAGACAAATCCCATCCATCTCACAGATCCAACCTTCACACACTCACATTTACCCTAAACGCAGCTAGCAATATTACCATGGGAGCATGAGCACAGGCAGCCTGCACCACTACTTCCACTAAGCACCCTGTCCCACAGCATCATCAAGATGGATCCCTCGCCCACCCCACCCAGAAGCACTTGTGAGCCATTGCATTGTTCACCTTCACCTAACAGGTAGGTAGCCATCTTGCCTAGGAGGTCTGTTTGGAGGAGGGAGGCCTGTACCACAACTCCCAGCTTGCACCCTGTCCCACAGCACCATCAAGATGGATCCCTCCCCCACCCGCCCAGAAGAACTTGGGAGCCGTTGCATTGTTTACTTTCACCTAACATGTAGGTAGCCATCTTGTCGGGGAGGTCTGTGTGGGGGAGGGAGGCCTGTACCACTACTCCCACCATGCCCCCTGTCCCACACCCTAGCAGGATGGATCACTCTCTCACCCAGAAGCAATTGGAAGCCATTGCAGTACACCAAACAAACTAACAGGCAGGTAGCCATCTTACCTAGGAGGCCTGTTTGGGGGAGGGAGGCCTGTACCACTACTCCCACCATGCCCCCTGTCCCACCCCTAAGCAGGTTGTAGCACTGCACACCAACCCGGAATCAGTTTTCAGCCATTGTATTGTTCACTCTCACCTAACAGATAGGTAGCCATCTTGCCTGGGAGGTCCGTTTGGGGGAGGGAGGCCTGTGCCACTATTCCCACCATGCCCCCTGTCCCGACCCTAAGCAGATGTAGCACTCCACACTAACCCAGTAGCGGTTTGCAGCCATTGTATTGTTCACTCTCACCTAACAGGTAGGTAGCCATCTTGCCTGGGAGGCCTGTTTGGGGAAGGGAGGCCTGTACTACTACTCCCACCATGCACCCCGTCCCACCCCTAAGCAGGATGTAGCACTCCACACCAACCCAAAAGCAGTTTGCAGCGATTGTATTGTTCACCCTCACCTAACAGGTAGGTAGCCATCTTGCCTGGGAGGCCTGTTTGGGGGAGTGAGGCCTGTACGGCTACTCCCACCATGCACCCTGTCCCACAGCATCATCAAGATGGATCCCTCCCCCACCCACCCAGAAGCACTTGTGAGCCATTGCATTGTTCACCTTCACCTAACAGGTAGGTAGTAATATTGCCTGGGAGGTCTGTTTGGGGGAGAGAGGCCTGTACCACTACTGCCACCATGTACCCTGTCACACAGTATCATCAAGATGGATCCCTCCCCCACCCCACCCAGAAGCACTTGGGAGCCATTGCATCGCCCTCATCAAACTTACAGGTAGGTATCCATCTTCACAGTGAGGGTGTTTGTGGGTGGGAGGCCTGCACTACTACTCCCACCATGCCCCCTGTCCCATACCCCAGCATGATGGATCACTCCCTCCCACCCACAAGCATGTGACACTCATTGCATTGTTCTGCTTCATCTAACAGGTAGGTAGCATGCACATGCAGCCACACATCTGTCACCAATGAAATGGTGCCACATGCCAACACCAGCCCTCTCCATGCACAAATATGCACAAAGACCCAGCTTGACACGCACAGTGTGCACACAGGTAAGCAAAGGGAACTGTCACAGATAACAAAGAGTCAAACACCAATGGACATAAACAAGGAAGACCGTGCACAACCATGCACAGCAAACACTGACGAGTGCATTGCCATGTGGCCCAATCAGCAAGGAGCATGTAAAATTACAGAAAGCATGTGTGGGCTCATAAATCCAAATATGTACATTGCATGACAAAGTCATGCAGTACAATACAATGGCTACTCCATGACCAGATGTGACGTCAGCCAGGGCATATGAATCAACATTGAGAGAACCATGAAACCCATTTGTGCTGGTCCCTACATGGCAACTGGTCCCTGTGAACATGATCACAGCAAGATTTGCATGCAATGCATCGACATCTGACAACATATACGAGTAATGTATGTACCTCTGCATCATGTCATGAGGCACAGTATTGCAAATAGCAAAAGATGTGAAGATCAGTCAATTGTGCAGTGTACAGACACTGGATGACACACAGCTAACACAATTCTTGCTGAGTGCACAATATTGACCATTCCCCATCTAATCCACAGGTGACCAAGAACTCACTGCTGAGGACACCATCAATGGCCAGCAGAGCCAGTCTCCATCCCCGGTACATGGACTCTCAGATGTAGACTCCCAGGATTTTCAGGACAATGAGCTCGAGGCCGGCCCTTCTGGTATGCCAGGGAGTACCACCATCACCACGAGTGCCACCTGCAACACCCTCCCTGTCCCAGGGGATGACCAGCCCACACAATCAACTGTGGACGGCAGGGAGAGTGTGCGTGGACCCACAGTGGTGAGGCAACAGGTCCTTGGCAGCAGGGCAGGTGGCAGGGCCGGGGTCTCCCCCAGACATCAGGAGGTTGGGACTCCATCCCTAGACCACTTCACCGGAGTCATTGGGGCCTACGAACAGGTCCAGGGACAAAGTGGCCGGTCTGACAAACTCTTACGCGAGCTCATCCTGCTGATGAGGTCCATCGACACCCGCATTGGACAAATGGTGGACCTCATGGGCCAGCAAGTGGCGTTACTGAGGGACAGGCCTGCGTCCCAACCAACATCTCCACCCCCTCTGTTGTGCTGCAAGATGACAGTTCACCATCCTCCCCTGCGGCCACTGAGAGGGGTGAGTCCTCAGATGCCTCTGGCACCACAGCAGGCACACCCCAGAGAAACGACCAAGGGACCGTCCAGAGAAGAGCCTGGGAGTCTCTTGAGGCAAAGCACCAGCCAAACGCCAGTCACAGAGCCAGCCCTGATGGGAACCCTCTTCCCCAAATCATTGACTGTTTGGACTGTCCTTCCCCACACTGCCGTGGGAATGGCACCTGTCTGTTGGACTGGGTCACCACATTGATGTGGTGTCCAATCATTCATCTCATTTACCGTGACTGTCACCTCACTGCTCCATCACCACCTTCATGTTTATCTACCCGCCCCCTCACATGTCAACTTTGTAAATAAAATACCTTACACACTTTCATTGTGTCAGCTTTGTCTTTAGTGGAAGATGTACAGTCTTTGAAGATGTCCATAATGTATCAGAAAGATGTACTGTATGTAGGAATAGATAACTGTGAGGCACCTAGGGAAACACAACAGAACAACATACACTGGTGTGAGTGTGGCATCACACACATTACACTACACAAACCATCTACATAACCCAACATGCAGACAACACAATGGGCAACAAGTGTCAACAAACATATCCCGTATATGTTCACAGATTACATGTCACTGTCACACATCCACACACAGGCGACTTTACATCTGGCTGTCTGTACAATTTGCACATAGTCCTTCTCGACAACCGCAATCACACCAGACAATGTACATGCTGTACTTTGTCACCCACCTTCAAGTGAAGTAGTGATGATGAGCTGTTGACGCATGTCACTTCCTACCTCCTCTCCTACCTCCTCTCCACTGTCCTCATCACTGGACTCAGGTTCTTGTGCAGGCGGGGGCCTTGGGTCCTCATCATCATCCAGGAGCAGGGGAATCTGCTTGCGAATGGCCAGGTTGTGGAGCATGCAGCATGCCACTACGATCTTACACACCTTATCCAGGCGAGTATGACAGTGCACCTCCAGTTTTGTCAAGGCAGCAGAAACGTGACTTGAACAGGCCAAAAGTACGCTCAACCACACGACGTGTCATGCCATGGGCCTCATTGTATTTGATATCAGCTGGGGTCCTGGGATTACGCAGTGGGCTCAGCAGCCATGGACAACTGGGATGTGCAGAGTCACCTAGGAATGACAAACACACATTGCAATGTTGCACAGGCAGCAGGTAATACACCCAGCATGCCATATGACTAGGCATTCTCACCCACAATCCAAGCACACTCAGGAAGCAGATTAGCCATCAGCCTGGGCACAATGCTTTTCCTCGGGATGTAGGAGTCATGGGCAGAACCGGGGAATCTGGCACACACATGCGAGATGGTCATATCTGCCAGGCACACCACCTGCACATTGATCGAGTGATAATGTTTTCAATTGCGAAAAATGTGCTCACTTGCCTGTGGTGGCACAAGACCAACATGTGTGCAATCTATGGCCCCAACAACATGGGGGATGTGCCCAAGGAGATATAAGTCTCCCTTCACAGCTGTCAATTCTGCACCCCTGGGGAAATGTATATATCTGTCCTTGTGGATCATCATGGCAGACAGAACATCCCGCAGCACCATCCTGAACATGGGTTGAGACATCCCTGCAGCTCCGGCCACAGTCTCCTGGAACGATCTAGTGGCAAAAAAATGGAGGGCTGCCATCACTTTGTAAGTTGGGGTGAAAGCTGTTGGGTATGAGCGGGGAGGCTGCAGGTGGGGCTCCAACAGATCACAAAGGGTCTTCAGGGTGGCTTTATCGAGACGGAATTTGTGAATGATCGCCACATCCTCCATGTCCTCCAGCAGTGTCAAGTGACATATCAGATTAGGCCTCCTCCTAGTTGAGATGAAAGTGGACACATGCCAATGACATCCATCATGAGATGGCCACAGCATATCCCGTTCAGGATGAAACAGAAAAAACACTGACTTGAGGAATGTGTGACACACCATGTTACATGGTTGGACGTTTGAGCCAAAGAGAGGGCCCACCTCTCCATTTACAATACACCAGTGCATCAAACACCACATAGGTCAATGTGAATGCACATATTTTCATGGCCACATTCCACATGTGCACACCTGGGAGCGTGGCATGCAGCCATTGTGCAACAAATCAACACAACTGTCTCATACTTATCTGCTGTAACCTGTCACGACTCAATGCATCATTCAAACTTGGCACACTTCCACAACACAATGATCACAGTTGGCGGTGATTTGACAAATGCGTGTATGAGCACACAGATAAGCACAAGTAAGTAACAACATCAAACAGTGAGACAATCCTTGCCGAGGTTATCACTGCCCAACAACACATTCATATGTGTACACATTGTAGAATCCACTACAACACTGTCCTACCTCATCAACCATCTAATGCTTTTGGGACATGTTAGGGACTACAGACCAATATACGCCACACATACACAACCATGGCCCATGTAGACACCTGTGGAGTCAATGCAAAATTGACATTGTGTGCACGATGATGTACCCTTTACCATGTGGCCACTGTGCACTGTTGAAGTGTTCCCGATGGACATTGCCATTGTATGTGCCCCAAATTGCGGTAGCTACCGCCTGGCCCCGGCGGTGTGTCACAAGCACCCCCCTTACACAAGTGCGGTAGTCATTGACATAGAGACATGGGGAGATGGCGGTTGGCATGCTCCTCCACCAAAATCGCGGTGCCTAATGCCATTGTATGTGCCCCAAATTGCGGTAGCTCCCGCCTGGCCCCGGCAGTGCATCATTGCCATGGAGCATTGCCTACAGCCAATGGGAGCGATGATTGCGGTGGCATGATGCAATTTTTAAAATCACGGTAGGCGTGCTCTGCCACCGCAGAGGCAGTCATTGGATGCTTTTGAAAGATGCACCATCGCGGTAGCGCACCCCGGGCCCCAGCGATGCATCACCGCCATGGAGCATTGCCTACAGCCAATGGGAGCGATGATTGCGGTGGCATGATGCAATTTTGAAAATCATGGTAGGCGTGCTTTGCCACCGCAGAGGCGGTCATTGGATGCTTTTGAAAGAAGCGCCATCGCGGTAGCACACCCCGGGCCCCAGCGATGCATCACCGCCATGAAGCATTGCCTACAGCCAATGGGAGCGATGATTGCGGTGGCATGATGCAATTTTGAAAATCACGGTAGGCGTGCTCCGCCATCGCAGAGGCGGTCATTGGATGCTTTTGAAAGAGGTAGACCTGGACAACCAATTGTTGCAGCTTGGCACCTATGAAACGACCCCAGGGGGCTATATATGTGTGGGAGTGAGCCTTACATTTCCACTGCTCACAGAGCCTGCTGCCTGAGACCCTCATCTGCTGCTGCCTCCAGAGCTTGCTGCCTGAGACCCTCATCTGCTGCTGCCTCCAGAGCCTGCTGCCTGAGTCCCCTCACCACCCATATCCACCAAAGGTGTTCCATGTCCACAGGGATGGAAAGGACAGAGAAGATCTGTGCCAGTCCATTCACAAGCGAGGAACTGGAGGTCCTGGTAGACGAGGTGCTCGCACAGTACCCAAGGCTGTATGGTGCCCCAAATGTCGTGGTAAGTCATCGAAAAGGCAGGTGTAGGGCAGGGAGGTCACACATGTATTTGGACTGCTGCAATATATGCCTGAGGGTGTGGGGTTGTGTCATGCACTGACAAACATGCTGTCTCCAGGGGGAAGGAGTGTGTGTCCCAATGTCAAAGGCTTCCCTGCCTGCAGTTGTATGTCTGAGTGGAGTGTGTTAAATTGTCAGCCATACAGAGACACAGTATGTTGAATACACAGGTGCCTGGGCAGTGATTGCTTGGCTGAATGTCTTTGTGTGCCCCTGTTGTCCGACTCAGTGTGAACCCATATGCTCTGCACAGTGTCCACCCACGAAGACGAGATCACATCACTGCACTTACTGTGTCCTTACTCTTGTTCATCCACACTGAAATCCAAATATGCACCATCTCAGCCCTGTATAATTGCACATGACTACACTTGTGTAGATCTATATTTTGTTGGTGAGTCCATGTACCCCGATGCCACACACATGACATACAGATATGTTCACAGGGCATGCTCATTGAATGCTGCCCAGTCATGCACACAGTGAGTCTACACACAGACACAGGTCGATATTTGATGTATAGGACTGGAGATGTGTGCAAGCCACAGAGGGGGTTCAGTGCAGTCATCCTGCATGTGTGTGAGATTAGCAGGGACCCCGAACACCCTCCTAAAGGCATGCAATCACATCAGCTTAGCCCATGCAGAGTGCCCATGTGAGGTTTACCCCAGGGTGGGATGGACAGAGATTACATTTGGTAATGAGTCTTTGTCTTGCTACTTTACTGATAGATGTTGGTACATGACACTGTATCACTGATCCTTTCCCCCTTTTTTTCCCATGCCTGCAGCTCACGGTACACAAGTGTACGGCCTTGTGGAGGGCCATTGCAGCAAAGGTGCACCCTGTTAGAAATGGGATTTACGGTTGGCTAAGGCTGGCGCCAAAACCAGGCAGAAACCACCACTCTAGTTAGGGCAAGGGAGTTACATGCCAAGATAACCCCTGCTCACCCCCTTGGTAGCGTGACACGAGCAGTAAAGCTTACCCCGGAGGCAATGTAGGATAGGTATTTGCGCACACACACAGCAGCAACAACATCCAAGGCCCCCCACAAAAGGAACTCCACACAAGGTTATATAAAAATAGCCTTTGTATTAGACCAAACACCTTAGATAATGTGCACACACTTTACAATGTGCCATAGGCATGGGCAGAATTTACAGGGGATTATATACATGGGACAGGGCCACATGGACCACTGTCAGGAATAAGCACTTTTAGAACTAGCACTTGGTACCTATAATACCTGTAGCATCAAATAACAAATGGAGCACACAATCAATAACCACTGGTAACAGGTAAGTACATCCTACGCAATCCTAACCACCTTAGGCATATATCACGCAGGGAACCATGAACACACTAGTAGAACCCATAGTAGATAAAACAACTTCCTAAGCATAAACATATGTCTAGCGGTATCAGAACAGGGTGCGCAAAACATTCTACACACAGTACATTTCCTAGCACCCAAAGCATTAGCGAATAAATCATAATAGCACATAAATCACATTAAAGTCCATGCTGCGACACTGTGCCAAAACCTAAACGTAGCCACTGCCCCCTGCTTGCTGGGCAGCTGAGGGACAACAGCAAGGGGCCTAAACGCTGCAGCTGGCACTAAGTGCTGCGCAGCTGAGTCCAAAGCACATGTCCCTAGAAAGAAAACCTAAACGGTGCAGCTGCCCACTACTTGCTGGGCAGCTGTAGAATCAAAACTGCGGCGTGGGCCCTCACTGGCCCTTAGGAGCAAAACTGTGGTAACTGCTAGAGCCATCTAGGCTCCTGGACAATATTGCGCAAAGCGTGGGGGAGCCCTCCAGGCTCTAAAGATACACATGTCCCCTGGAGCCCTCTGGCTCCTTAACTTATACTGCACCAACTGGGGTATCACGGACCCCCAAGGACCCCCCCCCACCGGGGCTCTTAAAACACCTATGGCCACGTTGGGAGCCACACAGGCTCCTGAAAACAAATATGCCCCCATGGGAGCCACTTAGGCTCTCAGATACTGAGATATATTTCAACAACACGAGAGTGCCTGGTGGAATACATGAGGTGTACAAGTGACCATATCCCTGCTTGCCTAAGCTATAATACAGTTTAGTAAGCTAAGTGCGGTGTGAAAGGAAGTGGGAAGAACCAAGGAATACCGAAAATAAGAATGATTAATTACTAAAAAGAACCCTCACTCACCCTAAAGGTGACATGCTTCATCATAGGGTTCTCGCAGAAGGGACCGACTATTCCCTCCTGCGTGCTGCGACGCCTGCAATTGCAGCGGAGCTGGCAAATTTTTTTTAAAGTTTTCTTTACAAAGAAAGGGTGTAACTAGTGAGTGTGCATGGTTAAAAAGTCACGACTACGCCCGAATAAACTTTATTAATAGGCAAGCCGATCGTATTAAAATCAGTGGGGACACGTCGTGGGTTTATAGTAGAACCACAGTGTTCACAATTCAGAAGGTCGACATGTTTCTGCTGTATATTGCTATTAGCTCAGCTTTCTTCAGGACCAGAGTGGAAAAAAGTCCCCGGGGGTCCACACTCGCTAAGGTGTGTCCGCACCGTGGAGACAAGTGTAAAAACGAGAGAGAGGAACAAAAAAGCAACGTCTAATTTGTACCATCTATAACTCACGGTTTTGCCGTAGTCAATACTCCTGCATATCGCCTGGAGACATTACCTATGGAACAATGCATACAAATCAACACATTATGTATACCAGCTGATTGTTATTATGCTATCCCTTGGATCAAAAATTAACGTGAAAGTCCATAACTCGAATGAATTTCAGGACGAAAACCATATGCATGTAATTCTTATTAATATATCAATATGTAATAGCAAATTTTTGCCCGTTGTAAGCCTCTTTCCCTGAATATATGATTGCAATTCACAAAAAATATATATCAAGGTCATGCTTTACTAAAAAATATTTTAGATAGATGAACCCGTAATAAAACTAAGGCCCATGCTCGTTGGTAACAGACATGGGACCTATGGGGACCTGGAACCCTCAGAAAGAATGAGGAGGAGGATGACTTACGTGACTCGTAGAAACGAATCACCACATGGATCGGCAGTGCGGCAACTTCTTCACGCTGCGCTCACACTGCAAAGTGGGGAATTAAACAAAGACAGAGACACAAAAATGTATGTGAAGAAAAACGGGGCTGGAGATAGACTAGTTAAGACCCACACCCTCCTCACAATACATCATGCTGTAAACTCACGTTAGGCTCAGCGACTCGCCACCATCAACCTAAAATCAAAGTCACTGCCGTCCGGATCTTACCAGCCTCGGCGCGCCCCCGTTATTTCTGTAGAGGTTCCGGGTCACGTGATGTGTCACATGACTCCGTCATTCCGTTTCGATTTCAACTGAACATCTTTACTTAAGAATTACATCACTAAGTGAATCTATCAGGAAGGATTGAAAAAGTGTTCCTAATTCCGAAACAGTGCACCCGGTTATGAATAAATAAATACATAAACATACCGGAATCCACCTCGTATGTTGTTCGTAGTTAGAGGTGTCAGTAATCACTTCCGGTCAGTCAGGGGCGAGCACTAGAACGCCTACCTCCAAAGTACTAGCAGAGTTTGTTTGACAGAACTTTATTAGGCTACGTGCACCCAGGACAGTGGTAACAGTATGAGTGTTTATAGTGGATGAATACTATCCCGGCAATCTATCGATAATTAAAGGTATGCGCTATAATCGCACCTATAGCGAAGTAGTGGAACCCATCTATATCGCCCCCACACAAGTCATAAATAACAAACGGGGGGGGGTGAGGGGTGTTTTTTGCGTTTTTCTTTAAATGGGCAACTACCTATACAATGCAGTGTGACCAGAAAATGTTTTTTCTTTCGTGTAGTTGCATGGAAAGGCGTGATCCGCTTTGTTAAGAGAGCCACAAATGAAAAGATATAGCATACAGAATAACAGAGAGTTGATGATGTCTATATCGGGAGATGAATAAAGAGGGGTGTTTTTATTGGAAACAATTCATCTCAGGATGCTCCCCCATGGGATATCATCATTCAACCCCCCGATATGTGTCGAAAGGCGATGTATCCACCTCTGTTCCTTTTCGAACAGTCTTTTCTCTGGCCCGCCTGATACATGTTCAATCACAGTCCAAGTAAACTGATCTGGGGAATGTCTGTTCTCCATAAAATGTGTGGTCATTTTGGTATTCGTCTTGCCACACCTGATACTGCTCCTATGTTCGCCTATACGGAGCTTGACCATTCTCTTAGTCATACCCACGTATCTGAGGCCACATGGGCAAGTTATCAGATACACCACATTATTAGTATTACAGTTGGTGTGGTCTCGTTGCTCCCAGATTTTGCCTGGCTCTAGCGTGAGGGTTTTAGAGCTGGTCGTGAAGGGGCACACACTACAACTTCCACATGGGTAATGACCCACTACTGGTGGGAGTCCCCATGCATTGAGAACACTCCCGGTATTTTGTAGTAATCTCTGCGGACGAGTGTGTACCAAGGAATCTTTGAGACTCCTAGCTCGCTTGTAGGAAAACAGAGGTTTGTCCCATTTTAAGGTATTCAATGTCAAGATTCGCCAATGTTTTTTAATACTGCGGCTCAGATACTGAGGCCAATTGCTTGAGCCACCTGGCTCTTAAACTGCACAGGCCAAAACAACGTGGGAGCGTCTCGCTCTCTGGTGCGGCCGCTCAGGGCAAACGACTATGGGGGTAGGCACCGACAGCGTGTCTCGGGATGGACCCCCCTCCCTGCCGTAAGACTCAGCCTTTACTCACCGGTCTCCTTCAGACTCGGGAGAGGCGCCGGGATCCTCTCCAGTTCACCGGGGATCCTGGCAGTGCAGCGGAAGAGCCCCCACCCCTCGGGCGCTCTCGAACATCACGGCTGGCACCTGCGGGGCTCTCCCTCTGCATGGGAGCCCCGCACAGGCCGGCGCCATTCTCCTCCAGCCAGCTTCTCCTTCCGGCCGCATTCTTCTTCCTGCTTCCGTCCCGCTGGCCCGCCCACAACCAGGCGGGCCGCGGTTCGCGGCGGCAGGGCGGCAAAAGGGGTAGGCTCCCTCCCAGAAGACAATAAACATAGCGGCGGGGTGGGCACCGGTAAGGCGCTGATAAGCGGGGTGGCATCCATGCTAAATTAAATAGGCACACGGGCAAAGTCGTGGGGTGGGCACCCACGCACCACGCAGGCACACATTTTCCATAATGCAGGGTGGGCACCTGCGGTACACGACTGCAATTTCAGGGGAATTCCTTGCCGGGGATTCCCTCTTCTCAGCAGTCAGCTCATTGCTGCCAAGCCCCCACATTCCTCCAGGGGCATTTTAAAATACAGCGCTCCCAAGGCACTTTAGGCTCTAATAAACTTGGCAAAAGCAACACTGGAGCAAATGGTTCCAGCAACACCTGGGGGCATTAAGGAGAGCAAAAGGGGGACCCCAAGCAAGAGATCCAAGGCATCCAGGGGCTGGGCAGGGCCCAGGGAGGCAAGCCTTCCCCTGGGCCCCAGCAGCAGCACGCCCCTGGTAGATTCCAGTCAAAGAACAAGAACATTTTCATGGGGTCACAGCCCCTCTTTTATACAGAAAATCCCTTTGTCTCTAGGGTGCAGGCAAGGGGCAAACCAGATACAACTGGTTCCTGAACATTTTGTTTTGCTCAGCCCCTCTGCCTATTCACAGGATGGGTCTGGGACATCAGACACACCACAGGGGGTGGAGCCAGCATTGTGAGGGGAAAGCCGAGCCCTATTCAGGTCCCAGGTGCACTCCTCCCCGGCCATCAACATGCAGATCTCCCATTCACCACCGGGGCAGACCCATCCTGACTCCCAGAGCCAGGCACACCAGCCAGCTCCAGCCAATCACAAGCCAGACAGTCACTGCACAGATATGCCAACTTCTAGAAGTGGCACTTCCACACTAGACACATGAACGCCGCACACATCATCGTGCAGCATTCAACCTCACGAGTTTGCACATACCAAACTCAACCTTGCACTCCCCACGCATCAGGAATTACCATGGACACACATTTCCCCCATGCATTCCTACGGGAGGGCAGGCCAATCTCACACCCACACTCAGAGAGCGCACGCACTTTACACTGCACCACAGCGCAAAAGTGTGCAAAGACCAGAAATCACTATAAAGATGTAACATTAAAAGGCAAAAAGTTCAGGGGTGAACCTGCCAGAAGGCCTAAGTCCAACACACCCACTTCCACAAGAGGTGGGACGACATCAGCCGGCTGGCAAAGAACGTGGCACAGATGACCTTGGGGTTGCTTCTCTGCACTGGGCGTTTGGCAAAGCGCAGCACGCCCCCACTGATGGGCCGCATCTTTGCAGTGACTCATCCTGAGCTGGATGCACGTCTGAAGGAGCATCAGAAGCAAGGCAGGTGTGAGTATTTGGGGAGGGTGACTTTGGCTGGGAGTGGATGCATGTGTACAGGGCCTGTGGCAGTGGTGGCCTATGTGATGTTTGTGGGGTGGTGCTGTGCTGTGCCATGTAAGTGGCTGCTGGAATTGGTGCAAGTGTCATGCATTAGCCCAAACTGGCCTTACAAAGGTGATCATCCCTCCTGTGCATTCCCATAGCCGTATGTGTTAGGATCTTCATGGTCATTCAGCATTGGGATAGTGTGGGGAATCTATTTTTGGGGTAAACAGCAGTGTCCACAATCTGAGTGTGACTTCATGTATGCGTACATTTCATGCACCATGTTTGTTGAAGCCTACACATCTGACAACAGTGTGCCCCAGAGTACAACATGGTGTTGGGCATGGGCTACTTGCCCTTGTGGACTGTCATGTTCTAATAGGTGCCTGTGTTGTCCCCTCCTGTTCCCTCAACGTCTGTCAGTGGCAATAAGTGGTGTGCCCACATCATGTCCCTAGGTGTGGGCAGAGCAAGTTGTGTGTCTGGTAGACTTCATCCACGTGCAGGGTGTTGTGCTGTGTGGCCTTAAAATGGCTCAGTCATGGCAGATATTCAGGGTTACAGGCACTGTTGTGGTCTATGTAGTGAGTTGCTGCAATGTGATTGCAGAGTGTGGTGGTCAACAGGTAGATTTAGTCATGTTCTGTACTGCATTGATTGAATTGCTTTGTCCTGTTGATGACACTAACCCAACCCTGCATCTCTCTCTCATGTAGATTCGCAAGTGAACACAGAGGGACAAGAGCCGGACACCAATGGTGGCGAGACTAGCACTACAGCTGCACAGGAGCCCAGTGACACAGAGGTTACCAGCACATCAGAGGGGGACCAGAGTATGCAGGAGTTATCCCTGCCTGAGACACAAAGACACAACATCATCTGATGCCAGCGGGGATGCATCAATGTTGGCAGGCACAGGGAATGGGGACTCTGCATCATCTTCTACCACACAGCGGCCAGTGCCCACCCTCTCATCCACTTCCTCTGGTGCTGCCCGTGTCCATGTCAGAAAGAGGGGATGAGTTACATTTATACCTGGCACCCTGCCTCTGTCCCTCCTGCTGCCCTCAGTGCTGAGTCTGTTAAGCTCCTGTGCCAGTTTTGTGTGGGCCAGACAGCCCTGCTCAATGCCTTTAGTGACCATGACAAAAAATTAGGCCAGGTCGTTGCCTATATGAAGGGCATACACTCTGATGTGGGAGGGCTACACAGTACTGTCCAGGCTTTGACGTCCACAGTGACGTCTGTCCTTCAACAGGCACATACTCCCATTCCTGCTCCAGGACCTTTGTCCACCCCCCAGTCAGTGGCCACATCTGATGACAGTGACCACGATTCACAAGCGTTACAGTCACGATACAGCTCAAGAAGCGTCTAGCAGAAACAACCCAAGCGGGCCCGCCCGCAGACACCGTCCACACAAAAGAGCAAAGCCACCCCAGAATGCAAAGACAAGAGCACGTCAGGGAAGAGCAAGGCCGAAAAAGCAAAGAAGCAGATATCAGGCTCACATGCCTCAGAGGCATCACCAGCGAAGGACTCTCCTGTCCCTAAAACTTCACACAAAGCTACACGTGCAGTTTCTATGCCCATTGAGGAGGTGTTGTATGGCAAGGGTACACCTAGGAAAGGTTCAGAGCCACATTCACCCACCACATCGACTCCCATTCCAAGCCCAGTACAACAGGGGAAGGAGGGCACTGTAGGGGATAAACCTGGCAAACAGGGGAAGGAGGGCACTATAGGGGGTACACCTGGCCAACAGGGGAAGGATGAAACTGTAGGGGGTACACCTGGCAAACAGGGGAAGGTAGTCCAGAGGTATAACCAAACAAAGCGTTCCGCAGGATCCAGCACGTCACCAGAGGGAGTGCCAGTGTCTGCACCTGATGCGGGTCTGTTGGTGTGTGTGCCTGTTGTGTCTACACCAGTTCCCATTAACCCAGTACAGGGAAGCCATTTTGAATTCTCAAGAAGTGGAAAGGCACCCCTCAAACCTCTCCCACCCACACTGTGTCACAGATCTGCATGACTCCACCTCCATGTGCCACTACACCACCTGGTCCAAACAACCCTCCAGCTTTCCAAGCCACTGATAGCCCTACATTACCTGGGCCTCTCCTCGGTCAAGTGGTCCTGCTGTCCCCGACACACAGCCCGCTCCAAGTCCACCTGACAGCCAAGAGTGAGTGGTAGTCCCCCTTGCACACCTGTCTCTCATACAGGTGGGCTAGTCCTGCCCATTGTTTACCACCTGAGTGTGATACTGGCCATGGAAGGGTACAGTCAAACACACTCCCTGTGCAGATTATCATGTCCTGACTCTGCACTTTGCCAATGCCAATGGCCTTCCTGTTCTGCCCTTGCCTGTGCATATCCTCATGTACTCACTCTGCACTTTGTCATGCTCAATGGCCTTCCTGTTCTGCCCTTGCCTGTGCATATTCTCATGTACTCACTCTGCACGTTGCCATGCCCAATGGCCTTGTTCTGCCCTTGCCTGTGCAGATTCTCATGTACTCACTCTGCACTTTGCCATGCCCAATGGCCTTGTCATTCACTCCTGTTCTGCCCTTGCCTGTGCAGATTCTCATATACTCACTCTGCACTTTGCCATTCCCAATGGCCTTGTCATTCACTCCTGTTCTGCCCTTGCCTGTGTAGCCTCTCATGTACTTGATGTGTACCCTGCCCTGGACACTGGCCCTGTTGCTCTGCTGTGTTGGACTCTACCCTGTGCAGCCTCTCATGTACTTGCTGTGTACCATGAATGGGACACTGGCCCTGTTGCTCTGCTGTGTAGGACTCTACCCTGTGCTGCCTCTCATGTTTTTGCCCTGCACCCTGAACTGGCCGCTGGCCATCCGGTTTAGAGTTTTCCTGTGCAGATTCTATTGCATATGCTCAGCATTTGGTGCCTTGCTCTTCTCTACTGTTGTTTTACTGTCACATCTGTGCAACATGTGAATCAAGACAGTTACTCCTGTTGTCTGTTATGTCAGTGTCCTTGATGATTAAAGTTCTTTTGGTGTGTGCATTTGGCTTACTGTGCCCAATGCTCTCTGTGGCTCTTCAACATTGCCAAGCTCTTTGCCCGCATCACATTTTTTCACGGGGGTGACAGGGACTTCAGTCCATTCGCACACTGATACTTGTGTTATCTGTGGTGTCAATTTTACCTGTGGTGCAGTTCTCTTTTTCTTGGTTAGCTATTGTTGACTACATTGTTCACATCGATACCAAAGGGGATAATGGACGGAGCACTTGAGCAAATGAAACACTCACCCCCAGTCAACTGATCTGGGTTTAATTCATCACCATTCTTTAGCTCACTCCACCACCCCAGTTCAGACATGGTTATATGCAAATCAGTCTGACCCTGTGCCTCATGGGAACAGTCCAGCCCGAACTGCCAAGCCATGTCTTCCCTGGACCGTAAACAAGCATCCTGGGACCGGTTTCGGGTTCATGACCCTCATCATCCAGGCTATCTTGAATCCAGTGGTAAAGTGAGCAAGGGACTCACGTCTGAGCATACCCTGCCAACTTAGGGCAAACAAAGCGATACCAAAGGGGATGATGGACGGAGCGCTTGAGCAAATCAAATACTCACCCCCAGTCAACTGATCTGGGTTTAATCCATCACCATTCTTTAGCTCACTCCACCACCCCAGTTCAGACATGGACATATGCAAATCAGTCTGACCCTGTGCCTCATGGGAACAGTCCAGCCTGAACTGCCAAGCCATGTCTTCCCTGGACCAGGAACAAGCATCCTGGGTTTGGCAGTTTGGGCTGGACTGTTCACATGAGGCACAGGGTCAAGACTGATTTGCATATGGCCATGTCTGAACTGGGGTGGCTTGGTGAGCAAAATAACGATGGATTAAACCCATATATGTGACTGGGGGTGAATGTTTTGCCATTGTGCAACATTCCGTCCATCATCTTGTGTGGTTTGCTGTTCACCCTATGTGGTAAGGGTATGCCCAGACGTGGGTCCCGTGCTCACTAAGCCACTGGAGTCAATCTATCCTGGCTGAAGATGGCTGATAGCCAGAAACCGGTCCTAGGATGCTTGATTCCGGTCCAGGGAAGATATGGCTTGGCAGTTCGGGCATGACTGTTTCCATGAGGCACAGGGTCAAGGCTGATTTGCATATGGCCATGTCTGAACTGGGGTGGCTTGGTGAGCAAAATAACGATGGATCAAACCCAGATCTTTGACTGGAGGTGAATGTTTTGCCATTGTGCAACATTCCGTCCATCATCTTGTGTGTTTTACATTGTTGACATGTCAGGTTGGGGGACACTGCCAGCACAGGGTGTGATACTGTGCACAGGTTGGCATGCAGGCTGGACAATTTTCATCATGTATGTGTGTTGTTCCTTTATGTGTGCCCAGCTGTGTATGTATATGGTCATCTTGTGATGGCCCTTTATCCTGGTCCCATGGCCTACCTGAGATGTGTGCTCTTGGGTAGTCAAGAGGTGTGCAGTGTGAAGGTTGTGACTTTGAAGGGGCTGTGGATGTGTATGTGTCCCTGGATTGTCAAAGACACACATGTGTCACCCAGGAGTTGTGTGCCTGTTGTTTGGATTGTTCAGTCCTGTGGATGTGATTGTATGCACATGTTTGAGTTTTATGTTGTGCACTGTGCAGTGTGTTGATGTGTCCATGATGTTCTGTCTGACTCATACTTCTTGTTTTAGTCACTTGTGATTGTGCAGAAGGTGTGACTTGCACATCAGTGTTGTGTTTGTTTGGTCATCCATCTGCTTTGAGTCTGTTTGTGTAGACTGTGTAGTCCTGCTGCTCCACAGTGCCATTGTAGTTGTGTTTCTCATGCATTGCAGGCACATGGTGCCTTTTATCCTCCTGTATGGCATGGTGTGTGTGGTGTAATGCCATCCCTATGTGTGCCACTTATGCCTACCCATTGTGAGTCTGCACTCCCTCTATTTCTGTATGGTTTACCCCTTACATGTCGACTACTGACATGCAAGACACTTCACTTTGATGTCAGCTGTACCCTTGCTTTACATGTGTGTGTGCCTCCCCATCACTTCATTTGTGACACTGTGCTTTGTGATGCAGCTCTTCGGCAAAGAGAAATGTTCCACTATGGACATTGACCCAATGGATTATATGTGATGTTCTTGTGCTATTTATGAGTCAGGATTGGTCATGTGCACTTCAACTGTGTGTGCTGCTCAGTGCTCTGGTCATGATGCTTCTGCTCTTGTATCCCAGAGTGGTGCATCTGTTGTTGTTGTGTTGGGTGTATGTGTGCTGGCTGTGGCATTGCTTCACTTCCTGGGTGTGCTGTTGTGTTTGTGCTGTGCTGATTTGTGTTGTGTGGGTTGATGTTGTGTCAGTCATGTCTGTGTGTGACTTGTGCTTGGTGTGCAAACACTGCTTGTTGTGCATACAGTGCTCTGTGTGCATGGCCTTGTCATTGCCTGATGTGCATTTGCTGATGTCCTGCAGTGTTTGTTCAGTTTTCATTTAATGTGCATCAGTAATTGGTTTGATTGGTCTGTGATGATGCACTTCTTGAGTGATTTCTGGTATATTGTGTGTGTTTTGGTCCTGGCTGATGGGTTGTGCACTCCTGTTGTGTCTGTGCTCCTATTGCCTTTACACAGTGTTGCTGACATGGTATGTCGGTTTCTGATGGGGTTCTGTGTGTGTTTCGGTTTAGTTTTGTGTGTTGTTTTTGGGCAGACATCTGTTCTGGCATCCCTGTGTGTGTGTTATGTTTGTGGCTACACCCAGGGTGTGTGTTTGTTTGTGTGTGTATGTACTGGCAAGCATTGGCAGCCTTCAGTGTGTGTGGCACTGGTGTTGTGTGATTCTGTATTGAGGGGGTTATCTGTTTACATTCCTCCTGGTGTTTGTCTGTAATGGAGTAGGTATATGGGCCCTGTGTGTTGTGCTGCAGGTGTACTCCTGTGGGATGGTTGTATGCACTTGTGGCTTCTCCCAGTTTGACTTCCAGGCCTTACTTCCTTCCTTGTGCCTTTCGCTGGTATGCCTTGCTGTCTCACTGTGTTGTTGCACTGTGTTGGCTGTGGTTTGGCTTCACTGACTCTTGCAGCCATGTGTGGTATGATGGTCTGAGGGGGTGTTTTGTGTTCCTAGTCTTGGATGAGATGTGCACATGCTTGTTGTGTGTTTCCATGGCCTTCCATTTGTGTACATCCCACTTTGGTTGTTTATTTGTTGTGCTCCATTGCTATTGACCTTTTGTGTGTCTATGTGTGAGTGTGTGGTATGTATGTGTGAGTATGCAGGCTGTGTGTCCATTTGAATGTATGTTCCCTGTATGTGTTACTTTGGTGCTTCTACTCATGTTTGTTTCCATGTGTGTGGTGGTATTGTGGTGTGTGTGTTTCGTGGCACTGTGCTGTGTGTTGTGTGTTCCTGTGCAGCCACTCCTGCAGTGGCTGCCTCCATGGTTGTTTGTTGTGTGGTGCAGGGTGTGGATTGACCTTGCTTGTTGCTGTGCATGGGGTGCACAGGATGGGCACCTGGCCTGTGCCTTCATGGGGTATGTTGATGTATGGTGGGGGGGAGGTGTGTCCCTGTGGATCTTTGTGCCCTGCCCATGCCTTGGACTGGCCCTGTCTTCTGCATTGTGAGCATTTATTCACCGCTATGGTGACGTGTCTGGGACATTGCTGCAAGTTCACGGTCGATGTGTGTCTAGGATGCAGAGGGGTGACTTGGTGGCAGGTGTGTCATGTGTGGGTGCCCTTGTGGATGTGTTGATGCCCACAGCAGAATGTCTGTTGTGCATTTGGACCCTGTGTCAGCCTGTGTGTTGTGTGTTGTATTTGTGTAGTTGCGTACCTGCGGCGGCGTCCACGGGGGGCCATGAGTTGATAGTGATGTAGCAGGTACAGCACTGGGAACACATGTAGAGCGCGGTCCATGGCGGTCGGGAAGGGGTGGAGGGGACCGGGACTCTGGAATCGCGCTCCACAGTCGAGTTTCCGCCGTCTCTGGTTGGGTGGTGTCTCCGCTGCGGTGCGTCTGCTTGTTTGGGCCATCCTAATTTGTGGAGCGGGCGGATGTCATTCAGCACAGCGGTGAGTCTCCATTGGCTCACACCGCCGCGGTGGTAGGCGCACTTTGATGGTGGTGCGCGTCGCTCCTCGGCGGACGGGAATTGACCTATGTTTTGCAATACTAATATGGCGGATGTGTTTCCCGCTGCTCTCGGGTGGAAAAATGCATTTTTCCACCCCACTAGCACCGCGGTGGTGTCACCGCCCAACATCCTAATGGGCCCCTTAGTGTTAGTGCCGTGAAATGTGAAGAAGACAAAAATTCAAACAGTCGCTTAAGGAATAGGCGGGATTGGAGCAGAATAGTTAAAAAACGTGTTTGTAGTGGATTAAAAACTGGACATCTAAGTTAAAGTCAGCCGACTTCTAAAAAAATGTCATATTGGCGAAATTCTCAGAGCGCAAGACTGGACTGAATATTGTAGAAGTAATTACAAAAAGGGGGTGGTGATGGACAGAGTATCTGAGTTAATCAGAACACTCCTACCCAGTCAACAGATCAGGGCTTGATCCATCACCGTTTTTTAGCTCACTGCACCATCCCAGTTCAGAACCTGGCTATATGCAAATTAGTCTGTCCCTGGCCCAGTGCATCATGGGAACAGGGCAGACCAAACTACCAAGCCAATTCTTCACTGGAAAGGAAACAAGCTTCCGGGTGAATATTGTAGAAGGACACTATAAGAGGTTCTATAAAGTTATAAAGGTCTTCACTGATGTTTAATTCTGCCAAGGCCTTAGTGTTGGGTTCTATTATGTATTTTGACTCCAGTTGTCTCAACAATTTCTCTCTGTTGGTACCCCGTCTGAGTGGCGGAATGCTATCAATGACGCAGTATTTAAGGTGGTCTAAGTTGTTCTGGTGTGTCTCTTTGAAGTGCCTAGCGACAGGGTATGTTGGGCCACTGTTGACAATGGCTCTGATGTGTTGCAAAATCCGTAGGTGCACTTCAAGCTTAGTGCTCCCTACATATGTTAGTCCGCAGCTGCAAGTAAGAATGTGCACTGTGAATTCTGTTCTGCATTGTGAGTTTCTGTTGTATCATTATGGGGTTGCTTCTGAATTCTGCCGAGATTTGGGTGGTGTTAACTCCAAATCTGCAGGCCCTGCAACTGCTGCATTTATGAAAACCTTTAACATTAGTTAACCAATTGGTGGTATTAGTTATTTCAGGGCTGTATCTCACTATTGTGTCATGCATGGACCAGGCTCTCCTGTAGGTGATATCAGGCCTAGAGGCAACTATGGGTCCTAGTGTGGAGTCTGTTTTGATGATGCCCCAGTGTTTGTTGAAAATGAATTTGAGTGCTCTTGACTCGGTGTTGTGAGTCATGATGAGGCGTGTAGATACATATCCCTTAGTGGCCAGGTCCGCTTGAGTGTCTGTATCAACAGTGGTCTCTGCAGATGTGTTCTGTAGTAACAGCTCTCTGGGAAATGAATTGGCGTTGGAGATTGCAACAATAATAGTCTTTTTGGTGTAACCCCTGGCTGTGACTCTTATATATATATATATATTCACTGAAAAAACCATAGGTTATAGACCATATATAGTTAGGAATTAGCATTTACAAAACCTTGAAAATTCACTGAAAAAACCATAGGTTATAGACCATATATAGTTAGGAATTAGCATTTAAAAAAACGTTTTTTACTCACACAAAACCATTGAAATTCCATATATAGTTAGTAGTACTAACTATATATCGCGCACCCGCAATCCACTGCTGATCATGTCACATATTACATCATTCATGACATGGTCAGTGACATCACTGATGACATCACTGATGACATCTCAAATGACATCACTGATGACATCACTGATGACATCTCAAATGACATCACTGATGACATCACTGATGACATCTCAAATGACATCACTGATGACATCACTGATGACAACATCCAGTGACTGTGTATTTCTGTAAAGTTAAAATATGTCTTACATATTGAAGAATGAGTGGATGTAGAAGTGTCTGGATGAAGGATTTAGTAGGTGCATGACTGACTGTATGAGTGAGTGGTTAAATGTGTCTCACTGAGTGCATGGGTTAGTGACTGAACTGTGTTAATTTGTGCATCATTATGTTTGTTGTTCTGTAAACTGCTGCATGTGTTCATCAGTAGCTATATGAGTAAGTATATGGGTTAGTGATTGGTTGCTCAAGTATTTGTATGGGAGACCGAGTGTGTGTGTGGGTGGCTGGGAGGTGTATGACTCTGTGCATTGGTGAGTGAATGGATATCTCAGTGCTACATGTCAAAGTAAGTACATATGTAAAACACAGTACATGTGAGAGTTGGCATATATAAATAACTGTGCATAAGAGCCAGTGAATGTGTGAGTGGCTGTATGGATGATTGTGAACTTGTATCAGGGATTGTAAAAGAGAGTAAATATGTGTTAGTATATGTTTGAATAAGTAAGGTGTGTATAACTGTATAGTTGAGGAAATGGAGGTGTGATTGATTCTTTGCATGACTGACTAGGTGTGTAAGTAACTCCATGGATGAGTGACAGTCTGTGAGTGTCTGTTTACACTGAGTGTATCTAAGGTTATATTAGAGTCTGAAGAGGTTCATCGTATTATCACATGAATTATGTCATCAGTGATGTGATCAGTAATGTCAAATGAGATGTCATCAGTGATGTCATCAGTGATGTCATTTGAGATGCCATCAGTGATGTCATCAGTGATGTCATTTGAGATGTCATCAGTGATGTCATCAGTGATGTCATTTGAGATGTCATCAGTGTTGTCAACAGTGATGTCACTGACCATGTCATGAATGATGTAATATGTGACATGATCAGCAGTGGATTGCGGGTGCGCGATATATAGTTAGTACTACTAACTATATATGGAATTTCAATGGTTTTGTGTGAGTAAAAAAAGGTTTTTTAAATGCTAATTCCTAACTATATATGGTCTATAACCTATGGTTTTTTCAGTGAATTTTCAAGGTTTTGTAAATGCTAATTCCTAACTATATATGGTCTATAACCTATGGTTTTTTCAGTGAATTTTCAAGGTTTTGTAAATGCTAATTCCTAACTATATATGGTCTATAACCTATGGTTTTTTCAGTGAATTTTCAAGGTTTTGTAAATGCTAATTCCTAACTATATATGGTCTATAACCTATGGTTTTTTCAGTGAATTTCAATGGTTTTTGAATAGCAAATATCATAAGCTGTCGAATGTCAAGTACGTGGTAAGAAAAAACATTTTCGTGTTTATGCACACTGATCTGCTTTGAATGCTGCCCCCCCCCTCATTTCTATTAGGAGTACTCTCTCTTTGCAGATAGTGAAGGGTAGTTAAGCAGGCCTTTGCCCCCGTTGTAATCCATAGTGCCTGCTTCTCTCTCCATTTGATTGATTGTTATCCAAGCATTTACTGTTTTAGAATTGGTTCTCTTTGGTTCATTCTCTATTTACAAACAAGCACAGAGTCGCAATACTCTGTTTAGTCTTTGCAGATAGCGAAAAATCGTGTAAAAAAACAAAAGGAATCGAGCAAAATCAGTAGGCCACTAATGGGATCTCTTTTTGACCTCGCTAAAATAGAAACATTAGGAACAACCCCTGATGACAAATACGAAACTAGTGAGATGAACTGAACTCCACACCATGATGGCTGCAAGACAGCTCGGCTCCGCCACCCACCCCGCCCAAAATAACGATAAACTCTATGCAAATATATACAACACACCAGCAAAGTAACAGGGTAAAACATTTTATTAAACAACTATTTACATAACTATTTTAAACTTTTTGTTGCCCGATCCGGCTAGCTCAATCGATCGAGCATGAAACTCATGCACTCTGATGATTCAAAGTTTTGAAGAGTGCTTGTAACACTGTCTGAAGCCTATTTGCACTTGCTTCATCTTCACTATTCTAAAAGTAAGTGGGGGCTGTTTGAGTACGTTACTGCATTTGTAAACAATGTGATGCGGTGCCACCCTGAACCGCTTAACGGAGGCCCCCGAGGGACGGTGTGATGGCGCGGACTCGGAGGGGGTGCTTGGCTCCGGCCCCCTCCCCAAGTCGTGTTCTCCTGGTGTGGCCTGAGATCGCCCCCGACATAGGTGGCCGGCTCCCGGGATCAAGCGGAACTTTTTGCCTTTTGGTAACTCTTCCATTCTTGACCTTGTCCCACAATCCGTTTCACCTAAAGACACGCTGTAGTGGGGCGCCCCTTTACCATTTCAGTTGCCATTCCGCCCGCTTTTGCTACACTGTGCCTCTTCCGCTATTCAGCTGTTTACCGCCCGCTCTTTCGACTACAACGTCTCGCTCACCATGTAGTTGAGTTGCTCCCGCTCTTGCAGTGCAGCGATAGGCGGCTGCCACAGGACTCTCAAAATGGCGGCCGGCTCTTCAGATTTGGGCGTGGTCCACTAAAATGGCCCTGCGACACCGTGGAACTCGGACGCTTGTCTGCTAGAGCTTGGGCTCCATTCTCGAAAGCGTCCCCTCAGCCTTGAAGATTCTACAAATGTCTTGGGGGCCCCCGACTCCCGCAGGCTTCTGGTGGGGAGCGGCTAGCATGATTTCTCGTGGAATGGCCACGACGGAGCTACGAAATGGTGGTGCTCTCATGCTAACGCCAGCTTCAGTCTGAAACATCCAGAAACACTGTAGACTACCAATTCAATCAGTTCCTGTAGCGCCCCAATGTGACCCGGTAGAGAAGAACTTGCCCTCCCCTCTTTGACTGATGGTTCTTGTTGCCTGTCCCTTCTGTTGTCATTTAACAGAACTATTTAGCCTGCTGAAAGGGGTTGTGTTCCGACCGCTGGTTGGTGGAGACATTTTGACTATATTCTGGACCAGCGTTGTCGCGTAATGCGTCATATGACGCGCCGCGTTAGCGCATCCGGAAGTGATCCGGGGCGCGGCGCGCAGCGCGTAACGTAAGCATAACAGATCATGTAACTTGTTAATAAAACTTTTCATTGGTTCATTTTACTTTTCGTATTCTAATGATGAAAGGCTTGGTCATATGACCTAAAAATTACGCTTTTTATTACTTTCGAACATTATTTTTTCTTAAACATATGTTATAATGTTCCAGGCTAATGTACTTTCCCGGAAAATTTACAACTGTCCTGCAAGTAAAATATATTCCTTTTTCGAGAAAAAGGGCGTTTCTTCGTCCCATGACGGAGCCGTTGAGCAAAAGAGGGTCGGCCTGCTGTCTTAGTCGCCGATACGCCAGAATATCAGATTCTTATCGATCACTTTATGTTGCAGGAGTAGAAAACACAACAACCCTTGACCATTTATCTTTACTGCGTTCCTGCGTATTATACCTTTTACCCTTCATGTAATTCGAATGCTTTATTTCACTTGCCTTTTACTGATTCTAAAACAGTGACTATTATTAAAAACGTTACCAATGTAAATACTACTACCATGTTTTCTTTTAAAAACCTTTATTGTGAAAATGTCAGTATACAAATAGGGGCCTATAACCACGTGGGCCGGCCACGGAGCAAACTGTAATCGTATATGATGAGTAGACATTTACACTGTAGAGGAACGTAACGGGCGGGCCATTAGGTTGCAAGAACTAAGGTGTCTAACAGTTGCGGAATCGGTGGACGTACATTTTATAATTAAAATACGACAGGGCCAGTTACAATAAAATTATCTAGATATACATTTGCGGGCAAGTACCATGGGTGACGTTAATTCGAACTTTCAATAGTACAGTAATCAATAACACATCAGAACTTAATATCAATAGGGATGTCGAAATATTCAATCAATTCTCGTCCCCGCCCGCCATGTGCTTCAAAACTGCATACGTATCTCGTGATTTCAAGGTTCTGCAACCAGTACACAACAACGAGTTACGAGTCCCATTTATTCCGGCGCCATTTTGGGCGAGGACGGGCAGGTCCAGGATATAGTCAAAATGTCTCTACCAACCATCGACTATGATGATGTTCATATGCTGTATTTATTAGAGTAACACTCATCTGTCCACATGAAATTAATTTGCCACAATCTAAACATGTCATTTTAATCTTTCCAAAGTTCTTCTAAATATTTGGGACCGTTTCCCTTGCCTCTGATGCTGTCAGTGCCAGTTCTTTGATGAATGTACTGGCAGGTCGGGGGTTCTCCTCCAAATCTCTCTTTTATCGGGCACTATAATTAATCGGTGCCACCTCTCCATATGACGATGCATGGTATAGTTACCATAACTATATTTTTTTTCGGTTCCTCTGGAGAGTACATCGTGGCAGATGAAGGGTGTAACGTACCGGGAATTTACCTTTTTTGCATGTAGAGGAAAGGAAAAAAAATTCGAGCGTCCGAGTTCTAAGGTGTCCCAGGGCCATTTTAGTGGACCAGGCCCAAATCCAAAGGACAGGCCGCCATTTTGAGAGTCCTGTTGCAGCCGCCTGTCGCTGTAGCATCAAGAGCGGCCGAAACTCAGCTGAATGGCAACTGAAACGGTAAAGGGGTGCCCCACTACAGCAGACGAGCCTCCACCTGTGAAGGCCCGTTCATGCCTCCCCCCCCCCCCCTTCGGGCACCCCACGCCGTTATTCGGAGCAGGATTGTAGGATGGCCACACCAATGCAGCAACTTACTAGACACCACCTCGGTGCCAACCGAATCTCAGCGCCTTGTGGTGTCTTCTATTCAGAAAACATTGTTGTGCTGCCTTCGACCTATTCGCCGCAAGTGCGCACGCAACTCAGCTGCATAGCTTGCTAGACACCACCTCGGTGCCATCCGGATCTTGGCGCGTTGCGCTGCCTTTGGCCCCATTCGCACATCGGTCCGCTACTGACGCCACCTCACAGGCCAACGGGGCGCCCCACGCCCACTTTCAGCATTGTAGGATGGCCACACCAGTGCGGCAACTTGCTAGACACCACCTCGGTGCCATCCGGATCTTGGCGCGTTGTGCTGCCTTCGGCCTATTCGCACATCAGTCCGCTACTGACGCGAACTCACAGGCCAACGAGGCGCCTCACGCCGACTTTCAGCATTATAGGATGGCCACACCAGTGCGGCAACTTGCTAGACACCACCTCGGTGCCATCCGGATCTTGGCGCGTAGTGAAGCTGCAGCAGCTGCAAATAAGCTTCAGACAGTGTTACAACCGCTGCTCAGAACTCTCAACTATGACACCACCTCGGTGCCATCCGGATCTTGGCGCGTTGCGCTGCCTTTGGCCCCATTCGCACATCGGTCCGCTACTGACGCCACCTCACAGGCCAACGGGGAGCCCCACGCCCACTTTCAGCATTGTACGATGGCCACACCAGTGCGGCAACTTGCTAAACACAACCTCGGTGCCATCCGGATCTTGGCGCGTTTTGCTGCCTTCGGCCTATTCGCACATCGGTCCGCTACTGACGCTGCCTCACGTGCCAACGGATTTTCTACGCTTTTTATACCCTATGCCGCATAACAGGTCATGTGACTTGTTTATAAAACTTTTCATTGGTTCATTTTACTTTTGGTTTCCTAATGATGGAAGGCTTGATCATATGACCTAAAAATAACACTTTTCATTGGATGAAAACTTTTTTTTTCCCAAACGATGAAAGCCCCACCTTGTTTCTGGATGTTTCAGACTGAAGCTGGCGTCAGCATGAAAGCACCACCATCTCGTGGCTCCGTCGTGGTCATTCCGCGAGCAATCATGGCAGCCGCTCCCCACCGGAAGCCTGCAGGAGTCGGGGGCCCCCAAGACTTTTGTACAATCCTCAAGGCTGAGGGAACGCTTTCGAGAATGGGGTCCAAGACCTAGCAGACTAGCGTCCGATTTCCAAGGTGTCCCAGGGCCATTTCAGTGGACCAGGCCCAAAAAGGAAAGAGCCTGCCGCCATTTTGAGAGTCCTGTGGCAGCCGCCTATCGCTGCACTGCAAGAGTGGGCGCAACTCAGCTGAATGGCGGATTTTGACACAGTGGACCAAAAGCGGACGGAATGGCAACTGAAACGGTAAAGGGGCGCCCCACTACAGCAGACGAGCCTCCACCTGGGGAGGCCCGTTCACGCCGCCTCAACCCCCCCCCCCGGGGCGCCCCACGCCGTTATTCGGAGGGCGGCAACTTACTGGACATCACCTTGGTGCCATCGTTCTGCTGCCTTGGAACTATTCGCACAACAGACCGCTACTGATGACCCACCCCCCGCGACGCCCCACGCCGGATACCGAAATCAGTGCGGCACCCTGGCAACATCACCTGGGTGCCGTCCAGAAATCTGGACGTTGTGCTGCGTTGGGACTATTCGCACAACCGACCGCTACTTCCTTCTTTTTCCCTAAAAATGTTTAAATGTTTTTACTGTTTTTGTTTTGTTGTATATATTTATAAGTTATTAAAGTTTTATAATCCTACTACTTTGTTGGAGTGCTATATATTTTTTATGTGACACATAATTGTAAAAACTTTGATGTACAAAGAGGCATCCCTGGAATCTTCCGCTTCAGGCTCGGTCCCCTCCCCAATCACAATACAGAATGGTTTTCAGATAGTAGGAACGCGTGTGGTGTGACGGATCTCATCGGGTGTGGGCCTTGATCTACTATAACTCCTTTGAAGAGGGGTGATTCTTTACAGCTGGGGCCATAAACTACATCTGCAGGGCTAGCTGATAGCCTGGGACCGGCCTGGACAATCGGACACAGAGGAAGAGGAGTGTCAGAGGGTGCGGTAGTGAATAGGGCGAAAGGGAGGTGTCGGACAGGCACAGATTGTGATTCTCAGGGAAGAGCAGCGCAGATGGGGGGAGGTTTATTGCCCATGCGTAAGACAGAGAGCGGGGGTGACCAGTGCCTGGGGGAGATGCTTGCGAGGGTGGGGAGCCATGCTAAGGATCAACAGCGTGCAGAGAGTGGGTCTGGCCAAGGCATCTAAAATGGCTGCCGTGCACGACAAAAGTGTGGCATTTGAAAAAAGGCAAGATGGCGCAGACAATGTTTATCAACACTTCCTGATTTCCTTCGAATCGAACGTTAACAGACGTTATCTCTACCACACTTCCGGTCCCCCTGGGCTTAAACGCCGAGATGGTAGGGACTGCATCCCGTGGAGATAGGCCGAGACGTCACTCAGCAGAAAAAAAAGAAAAAAAAAAGTCTATAAACATACAATAAGTTAAAAGTCAATCATTCTTGTTTCCTTGTAGTACGCTCCCCAGGCCCGCGGGGCCCTTTTAAAACCTCCACATCAAACCTAGGGGGTCAGGGAGGATCTACTATGCCCCGTTATGGTCATTTGCCCCTTCGCTTTGGCCTCCTCTTGTCTCTCGATCCTACCGAGAGACAAGATGGCAGCCGCTACGGACTGTTTGGAATGTTTACAGACGCCGGAGAACCAATCAGCTTCGCTTCACAAAGCTCCGTAACACGAAAAGTACGCTAAGCGGAGCGCTGCCCGGTCCGCTGTCACAGATATATATCTTTTTTTGAACGTTAATTTCTCAAAATCCACTGGAGCACATATATTGAGACATAGCAAAGGCACATCGGGCTACCAGTACCTACAATTTTGCCAAGTTTCGTGCAAATCCATTCAGCCGTTCGATTATTATTTTTATTTTTTTTTGCCCCGCGGGGCCCTTTTAAAACCTCCACATCAAACCTAGGGGGTCAGGGAGGATCTACTATGCCCCCTTATGGTTAATTGCCCCTTTGCTTTGGCCTCCTCTTGTCTCTCGATCCTACCGAGAGACAAGATGGCGGCTGCTACGGACTGTTTGGAATGTTTACAGACGCCGGAGAACCATCCGGTCCGCTGTTACAGATATATATCTTTTTTTGAACGTTAATTTCTCAAAATCCACTGGAGCACATATATTGAGACCTAGCAAAGGCACATCGGGCTACCAGTCCCTACAATTTTGCCAAGTTTCGTGCAAATCCATTCAGCCGTTCGGGCTAAAAGTGAGGCCAACTGCCCTATGGAAATTAACATTGGAAAAACGCGTTTTGGGACCCCCCTTTTTTCTCGGCCCCCCCTTGACGAACCCCCCCAAATTTCCAGGGGCTGCTCAGAAACAAAATGTTCCATTTTCCTGAAAATTTCTGCCAATTCCGTCCACAAACGCCAAAGTTATTAGACATAGAATTTTCAAAAATCCTTACAATCACTTCGCTACAACCTCATAAATTAAAAATAAAAATGAATAATGTCTCAAACAATTTTTGATTTCTAAATATACATTTATTCTTCTGAATTTTCATAATTTGAAAGAACTAGTAACATGTCCTCATCAGGAATTTCCTCTTCAATCATCTCATCAGGAATCTCCTCATGAAAAGTCTGCAATGATGATTCTTGTAACTCTATGGTCTCCAAACATTCGATAAATTCGCCGTCAAGAGATTGATCAAAAAAATCATTCAAGTCATCTCCTCCTTGTGAGAATATTTCATTATTGGTGCTGTCAATTTCAATAAATGTAGTGGATAATTCAAAATAAATTGCCACGGTCTCTTCATTGTGATCCATTTTATTTTGAAATTTCTTGCTGTAAATTGCAGAAAAAAATAATCACTTTCATTTATCGTTTTTAGTAATACATAATATGAAACTAACTTTATCAAGTATTTAGTATAACAGAAGGACTGTAAGTAAATAACAGAAAACATTTTTCAAATTATCTTAAAGTGTACAACATAGTTCCCCTTACAAATTAACAACTCACCTTTTTGAAAGTAGGAGAAGCGTTAGTACTGTGTAAATCAAACACCAGAAATTGAGCACCAAAAATTCCTCACAAATGTACCTCAGACAGTAGTATCACAAAATGGCTGTGGTTTCCTCTCATTTTAGATATATACATAACCAATTAACTTTCATCACACACAAATACAAAACCAAAGTAACATTTTAATTGGTTCTAAATTTCAACACTTTCAAATGTGTTTTCCCCATGCAATTTTCCATAGGACATTTAGATACGTCTACAGCCTGAATGGCTGAACGGAATTACACCAAACTTGGCAAAATGGTACATCAAACCTAGGGGGTCAGGGAGGATCTACTATGCCCCCTTATGGTCATTTGCCCCTTCGCTTTGGCCTCCTCTTGTCTCTCGATCCTACCAAGAGACAAGATGGCGGCCGCTACGGACTGTTTGGAATGTTTACAGATGCCGGAGAACCAATCAGCTTCGCTTCACAAAGCTCCGTAACGCGAAAAGTACGCGAAGCGGAGCGCTGCCCGGTCCGCTGTCACAGATATATATCTTTTTTTGAACGTTAATTTCTCAAAATCCACTGGTGCACATATATTGAGACATAGCAAAGGCACATCGGGCTACCAGTACCTACAATTTTGCCAAGTTTCGTGCAAATCCATTCAGCCGTTCGATTATTATTATTTTTTATTTTTTTTTGCCCCGCGGGGCCCTTTTAAAACCTCCACATCAAACCTAGGGGGTCAGGGAGGATCTACTATGCCCCCTATGGTCATTTGCCCCTTCGCTTTGGCCTCCTCTTGTCTCTCGATCCTACCGAGAGACAAGATGGCGGCCGCTATGGACTGTTTGGAATGTTTACAGACGCCGGAGAACCAATCAGCTTCGCTTCACAAAGCTCCGTAACGCGAAAAGTACGCGAACCGGAGCGCTGCCCGGTCTGCTGTTACAGATATATATCTTTTTTTGAACGTTAATTTCTCAAAATCCACTGGAGCACATATATTGAGACCTAGCAAAGGCACATCGGGCTACCAGTCCCTACAATTTTGCCAAGTTTCGTGCAAATCCATTCAGCCGTTCGGGCTAAAAGTGAGGCCAACCGCCCTATGGAAATTAACATTGGAAAAACGCGTTTTGGGACCCCCCTTTTTTCTCGGCCCCCCCTTGACGAACCCCCCCCAAATTTCCAGGGGCTGCTCAGAAACAAAATGTTCCATTTTCCTGAAAATTTCTGCCAATTCCGTCCACAAACGCCAAAGTTATTAGACATAGAATTTTCAAAAATCCCATAGAGAAAAAATCCTAAATATATATACCTACTGGCAACCGCCAGTAGGTAATATATATATATATATATATATATATATATATATATATATATATATATATATTCACTGAAAAAACCATAGGTTTCACACCAGTTATAGTTAGGTGGAAATTTTACTCGCATAAAACCATTGAAATTCCCACATTATAGTTAGTTGGACTCACTATAACTTGCGCGTGCAATGCACTGCTGATGACGTCACATATTTCATCACTCATGACATGGTCAGTGACATCACTCATGACAACATCCTTGTGACAAAGTGGCAGACCTCCTATCAGCATAAAATAACCTTTGACACACACATTCAAAAATAGAAACTAACATTTTCTTAAAAAAGGAGAAACCAATACCAATTACAACAACTTATTAGGTAATTCCAACATCTACATACACATCCACTCATTCACCAACAGTTCTATATAGTCACTCATGCATGTACTTACTCATCATATGTACTCATACACCTATACATCCTGTTACACACTAATACTCATCCATATAGTTACTCACACACAAATTCACACATGCAAATAAACCATTTACTTGATTATACTGCTATATACACACCACTACACATACTTCTACAGAAACGGAAACATATTTACTCTCTTAAACAATCAATTATAAAAACACATACTCACTAACCCACCCATACACACAATCATCCACCCATACAGTCTTGCACACATGCTGTCTTCAAAATACATACAAATAGTGAGTCACTCATTCATGCATCTGTGCTCTAAGTAATATCCCCCACCGAACCATACAGACACTGATACTGATACTCAAAAAAACAACTAATAACGCATATACACACTCATGTAGCTACTCACCAACCCATGCAGCCACTTATACACAAAGTGAGACACAGATACAGATATTTAAATATTTAAACATTACTCGCTAATATATGTATTCACTAAGATACATTTAATAAGTCAGTTAACCAATCAATTTTACACAAAAAAACATCCATTTAGACATTTATTTACCCATTTATTCTTCCATCAACCTTTAGATATACATATATAAAAAATATTTATTTTTCAGAAAGATACGCATTCACTGGATGATGTCATCAGTAAATATGCATTATATATATAGCAATTTACATTGAAGAATGAGTGGATATATATAAATAAATATTTGGATGGAGGATTTAGTAGCAATGTAATTGACTGTTTACTTGACCAATTTATAATGTCTCACTAAATATAGTGGATATTGACTAAACTGTGTGAATATCTGTATCACTTTGTCAGTTGTTGTGTAAACTGATTCTACAGTTGGTTACTAGCTATGTGAAAGTCTATATTAGTTATTGATTAGTTAACTGAGTATTTGTATGGGAGTGTGAAAGTGTGTGTGGTTCGGTGGGGGGTGTGTGACTGTCCAACGATGTGTGAATAGTTGATTCAGTAGATATATGAAGTTAAAACTACATGTTCTAACAGTTTGGGTGAGGGAATCTCTTTATGGGTGTGGTGATGAGCAAATATATTTCTCAAAGGTACAGGTCCAACAAACTAGAAAAATAAAAGGCAGTGTATGTGTCAGTTGTTGTATATAAATAAGTATACATAAGACACAATGATTGTGTGAGTGACTGTATGGATAACTGTATACTTGTAATAATGATTTTATAATTCAATAAGTATGACTTACTATCTAAATGAATAGAATAAGTGGTGTTTGTATAAGTGTTTTGCTAAGTAAATATGTAAGTATGATCCATTGTTTGCATAAGTGAGTAGGATGACTTCATATGTGAATAGGATGCGTGCTGTTTAATGTTGATATAGATGTATAAGTATTTTTGATAGTGTTCTATTGTTCATTGACAGCATGTATGAGTGAATCCATAGGTGAGTGATTAGATGTGTGTATACATCTATGAATCACTGAGTGGATTTTTAGATACTTGTATTGCTGTGACAATGGATTTAAATATGATACTCTGTATTTTACAAAAAGTGATGAAAAATTGTAATAGTGTATGAAAAGGTGTATGTGATTGTCACGTGGATGATGTCATCAGTGATGTCATTTGAGATGTCATGAGTGATGTCACTGACCATGTCATGAATGATCTAATATGTGACATCATCAGCAGTGGATTGCGGGTGCGCGAAATATAGTTAGTACAACTAACTATATAGGAGCAATTTCAATGGTTTTGTATGAGTAAAATGTCCAGCTAACTATAACACCACTAAAACTTATAGTTTTTTGAGTGAATTTCAAAGGTTTTTTAAAAGCTAATTCCTAACTATATAACTTCTGAAACCTATGGTTTTTTCAGTGAATTTCAAAGGTTTTTTTAAATGCTAATTCCTAACTATATAAGGCCTGAAACCTATGTTTTTTTCAGTGAATTTCAAAGGTTTTTTAAATGCTAATTCCTAACTATATAAGGACTGAAACCTATGGTTTTTTCAGTGAATTCGCAAGGTTTTTGAAATGCTAATTCCTAACTATATAAGGCCTGAAAACTATGTTTTTTTCAGTGAATTTCAAAGGTTTTTTAAATGCTAATTCCTAACTATATAAGGCCTGAAACCTATGTTTTTTTCAGTGAATTTCAAAGGTTTTTTAAATGCTAATTCTATTAGCGGATAACGTTTAAATATATTAATATCCTAGTGGGACCACCTGAGCAGCCCTAAGGGGTCAGGGTGTTTCTACCCTGCCCCCTTTTTGTGTTCTACACGTTTGTTTTTCTGCTTTCTTGTGCCTAATTCCTAACTATATAAGGCCTGAAACCTATGGTTTTTTCAGTGAATTTCCAAGGTTTTTTAAATGCTAATTCCTAACTATATAAGGCCTGAAACCTATGGTTTTTTCAGTGAATTCGCAAGGTTTTTTAAATGCTAATTCCTAACTATATAAGGCCTGAAACCTATGTTTTTTTCAGTGAATTCGCAAGGTTTTTTAAATGCTAATACCTAACTATATAAGGCCTGAAACCTATGGTTTTTTGAGTGAATTTCAAAGGTTTTTTAAATGCTAATTCCTAACTATATAAGGCCTGAAACCTATGTTTTTTTCAGTGAATTTCAAAGGTTTTTTAAATGCTAATTGTATTAGCGGATAACGTTTAAATATATTAATATCCTAGTGGGACCACCTGAGCAGCCCTAAGTGGTCAGGGTGTTTCTACCCTGCCCCCTTTTTGTGTTCTACACGTTTGTTTTTCTGCTTTCTTGTGCCTCAGTCTACTAAGACCCAAGATGGATGCCAACACTTCCTGATTAGAAGTGTTGACAGCCAATGAGCATGCAGCTTTCTCGGGAAGGCATGCTGATTGGCTGTCACTGTCTGTCAACACTAGCACAAGATGGATGCCAACACCTCCTGGTTAGAAGTGTTGACAGCCAATGACCATGCAGATTTCTCTGGAAGGCATGCTGATTGGCTGCCACTATCTGTCAACACTCAAAACCAGGAAGTGTTGGCAGCCATCTTGTGCCTTGTTAGAACCAAGGCACAAGAAAGCAGTGAAACAAAGGTGTGAAACTCGCAAAGGGGCCAGAGTAGAAGCACCCTGACCCCCTAGGCCTGCTCAGGGGGTCCCACAAGGACCCCCAGGGCAACAAAAAAAAAATGTTTTTTTGAAAAAAAAGTCGCGGGGTACAAAAAAACAATAAAAAAAATATAAAACAACAGTAAGAATAAAAAAACAGTTATTTTCAGAACTACCTCCAATTTATATAAAAATGCTACATTTTTAAAAAACTCTGTCTTTCTTTTTTTCTCCAGGGTACGCGTACCGGTACGTGTACCGATACGTGTACCGGGGCGCGCACCCCCTCAAAAAAAGAATGAGTGTGTGTGTGTGTGTGTGTGTGGTGTGTGTGTGTGGGGGGTGGGTGTGGGGTGTGTGTGTGGGGGGGTATGTGTGTGGGGTGTGTGTGTGTGTAGGATGTGCAAGTGTGTGTGTGGGGTGTGTGTGTGGGTGTGTGTGTGTGGGGGTGTGTGTGTGGGTGTGTGTGTGTGTGAGGAGTGTGTGTGTGTGTGTGTGTGTGTGTGGGGTGTGTGTGTATTGTGTGTGTGTGTGGGGGGGTGTGTGTGGGTGTGTGAGGAGTGTGTGTGTGGGTGTGTGTGTGCGGTGTGTGTGTGGTGTGTGTGAGTGTGTGTGTGTGTGTGGGGTGTGTGTCAGAGGTGTGTGTGTGTGGGGGGGTGAGGTGTGTGTGGGGGATGTGTGGGATGTGTCTGTGAGGTGTGTGTGTGTGTGTGTGGGGGGGGAGTGAGGTGTGTGTGGGTGGGGGTGTGTGGGGTGTGTGGTTGTAGGTGGGGGTGTGGGTGTGTAAGGTGTGTGTGTGGGTGTGTGGGGTGTTTGGGTGTGGGTGGAGGTGTGGGTGTGTGAGGTATGTGTGGGGGGTGTGTGTGGGGGGGTGGGTGTGGGGTGGGGGGGTGTAGGGGTATGTGTGTGGGGTGTGTGTGTGTGTATGAGTAAAATGTTCAGCTAACTATAACTGGTGTCAAACCTATGGTTTTTTCAGTGAATTTAATAGGTTTTTTAAATGCTAATTCCTAACTATAACTGGCGTGAAACCTATGGTTTTTTCAGAGAATTTCATAGGTTTTTTAAATGCTAATTCCTAACTATAACTGGTGTGAAACCTATGGTTTTTTCAGTGGATTTCAAAGGTTTTTTAAATGCTAATTCCTAACTATATAAGGCCTGAAACCTTTGGTTTTTTCAGTGAACTCGCAAGGTTTTTTAAATGCTAATTCTATTAGCGGATAACGTTTATATATGTTAATATCCGTATGGGACCACCTGAACAGCCCTAGGGGGGTCAGGGTGTTTCTACAAGGCCCCCAAATTTTTTTTTTTTTCTTTAAAAAAAATGAGGTACGCGCACCGTACGGGTACGCATACCGTGCGCGTACGGTACGCGCACCGTAAGCGTACCCCGCGACTTTCCGATTTTTTTTTTTTTGGGGGGCCTTAGGGGTCCTTGTGGGACCCCCTGAGCAGGCCTAGGGGGTCAGGATGCTTCTACCCTGCCCCCTTTTTGAGTTCTACACGTTTGTTTTTCTGCTTTCCTGTGCCTCAGTCTACCGAGGCACAAGATGGCTGCCAACAGTTTCTGTTTTGTAGTGTTGACAGACATTGGCAGCCAATCAGAATGCAGCTCGCGCACTAGAGGTACGCGTACGGTACGCATACGTGCACGTACGGTACGCGTACGGTAAGCGTACCGTAAGCGTACGGGTGAGCTCACGGGTAAGCTGCTATAGATATATATAATTTTTTTGAACCTAAATTACTCAAAAGCCACTGGAGCACATATCTTGAGACATATCAAAGGCACATCGGGCTACCAGTCCCTACAATTTTGCCAAGTTTGATGGAAAACCATTCAGCCGTTCGGGCTAAAAGTGAGTCCAACCGCCCTATGGAAATTAACATGGGGAAAACACGTTTTGGGACCCCCCTTTTATCTCGGCCCCCGCTTGACGAATCCCCCCCAAACTTGCAGGGAAGGACCGGAGCGCCGCGAGGCAAAGTTAAGGAAAATTTCAGGAAGATTCCTCAACTGGCGTCAAAGTCATTCCCAATAGAATGTTGCGATTTCCCTATGGAAATCAATATATATATATATAAATTTCTATGGCAAAATGAAACCCCTCATTTTGTTCCTTTTCAAATTAAATGTATTAAGTGTTACCACTTTATTCCAATCAAGATGACTTCAGGTGTGCCATACTTTTGTCATAAGTAAGACTGTTAGCGTTCTAGTTGTTCTTTAGAACACTCTAGGACATTCTGTCATTGGGCTATAGTTGGGCTACATCTGGCTGATATTTGGGCTACATTTGGGCTCTTTTGTCTCTGGTGGCCATCTTGGGAGACTGCATATCAGAATTTTTTTAATGAAATATAAGCGGATTTGAGAAGTCACTCAAAATGTGCCCTCATTTTTCTTTCTTCAGCACTAATCATAATTTCTATGGCAAAATGAACCCCCTCATTTTGTTCCTTTGCAAATTAAATGTTTTAAGTGTTAACACTTTATTCCAATCAAGATGACTTCAGGTGTGCCATACTTTTGTCATAAGTAAGACTGTTAGCGCTCTAGTTGTTCTTTAGAACACTCTGGGACATTCTGTCATTGGGCTATAGTTGGGCTACATCTGGCTGATATTTGGGCTACATTTGTTTTGTTTTGTCTCTGGTGGCCATCTTTGGGCTACATTGGGCTACATTGGGCTACATTGGGCTACATTTGGGCTCTAACATATATATAGCCCAATGTAGCCCAATATATATTTTTTCAAAGTTAATTTTCATAAAAACCACTGGAGCATATATCTTGAGACATAGCAAAGGCACATCGGGGTACCAGTCCCTACAATTTTGCCAAGTTTGGTGGAAATCCATTCAGCCGTTCGGGCTAAAAGTGAGTCCAATCGCCCTATGGAAATTAACATGGGGAAAACATGTTTTGGGACCCCCTTTTATCGAGGCCCCCGCTTGACGGATCCCCCCGAAACTGTCAGGGAAGGAGCGGAGCGCAGCAAGGCAAAGTTAAGGAAAATTACAGGCACATCCCTCATTCGGCGTCAAAGTTATTCCCAATAGAATGTTGCGGATTTCCTATGGAACACGATCCTAACTATAACTACCTACTGGCGACTGCCAGTAGGTAATATATATATATATATATATATATATATATATATATATATATATATATATATATATATATATGCTACTGAACTCAGAGGACAAATCAGTTTTAAAAGTGATCTCTTTTGTAGCGTTGGACTAGTTTATAGCATGAAATATATTTTGCATGTAGGAAACGAAAAATTATTTTCGTTCCATTGAACTAAGCAAAAGCTTACATTTAGAAATTAAGAAAATAAAATGTAACATTTCCATGGGTGGTAACTACTGCATATTAATCACACATCTTTAACTGACCTGTAAACAACCTGCTGTACCGTGGGTACCCTCATTTGCCCCTTTGGGAGACTCTTATGTCCCTTTTGCCCTTAGCGTGCAACCATTGACTACTAACTTTGCCAAATTGGTACCATCGAGAATATGATGACTAAACATCATGAGTCTGATCCTACAACGTTCGGTTAGGTATGCAGATTAAATTGCAACTCTTGATTCATCTTTGGATATGCTTTTAAATAATTCGTTTGGATATATTCTGGGAGTCGGTCTATTTGTTTTAAAGGCGATGAATCCACTTGGAACTCAAGCAAGACGTGTTAAACATTTAAGAAAATTGTAAATTGTGTTAATTAGTTCACTAAACCCATTTCTATCTGTGCATTTTAGCGACATGCAGAAACGCGTTGTGCTGTCACGCAAACACACCTCTGAAATAACGGTTATTTTATAACACTTTTATTAGAAAAGCAGATATGTTTCAAATACCTCTTGCTACATTACTTTAAAGTACACTGTGGAGTAAAACTTCACTAACCATACATTTAAATTTAAAGTAAGTATTTTTTACTGCGCATTCAGGGGCATATTCATGTTGCTTTCACACAGAGCAGCAAGCCGCCACACTGTGTGAAAGGGAAAGGGCAGAAATGCGCCGTATTTAACATTATATGGCGCATTCCTGTTCTTTCCTTGCGCTGGTACCATTTTGGCTGCCTAGTGCCAACGCAGGCACCCTTGCACCCCTGCTTTTAATAAAGAATTGCTTTTGTGCTGGAAGGAACACCATCCTGCACAAAAGCAATGCAGAATGCAGCACACATAGAAATAGGAGGAAACAAGGAGAAATAAACATATTTCTCCTCGTTACACCTCCCTGGGGAGGCGTAGCCTTTTGATGCATTCCCTGGTCTGCGAGTAATACTAAATCTGGGAATAGGCCCAGAAAAATGGGTGGATGCCTCGGATCATCCATGCCTCCCTCGCCCATGGAATGCCTTCTGGTGCAGAGAGACACAACACAGCAGTTTGTGCTGCTTTGAGTTAGTCTGGATTTATCAAGTCACTCAGAGCCACCTAAGGTGGCCTTGCATGGCTCGATAAATCTAACTTGGGTTTTGAATCGCCATTGCTACCTCTTGCACGTGGCAAGGGCGATGTAAAACCTACATAAATATGCCCCTCAGTCGGTCTGGTCCAGATAAGATAATCAGTTGCGGGAATTTGAGGATCTAAGGCTTCCGAATGTGTCCAATATTTTAGAATAATTTAAACTTCGGCTCGGTTGTCTAAATGAAAATATATTTTGGATTCTTTGGGCTTCAGTGAGGTGTCAACTCTGGCTCGGGGATGCGGCGAGCGCAAGGTAAGTGGTTTTATTTAATTATTTATTTTACAATCCCTATCCAGTCGTTTGTCACTTTCACCCCACTACTCCCGCCCCACTGTGCTTACCTGCACGGGCCACCACAGTAATCCAGTTGTGCCAAATTCACACTTATGTTATGTGCTCGTAAGTAATACTGCACATTATGGTTTTAAGTTGCAAAGATGTTTTCAACAATATAGGAACATGTTATATTGCGTTCCACTGAGGAATTAAAAAGAAATCAGTTTGGATTTATTGTCTCGAAGCAGGTGATCAATTTTTTTGCTGCCTGGAAAAATTCTGTCAGGATCCTTAAGCTAATTGTTGACATTCAAAGGCCAGGGGCTGTTTTATAAACAAGCAGTGCTTAGTTTTTGCCGGTGCTTGCAGGTGGTGGGCGCCAGCACTCATTTTTAGAGACAAGGTCTAATTTTTCACTATCATACTTTGACTCGGAGCAAGTAAGACAAAGGCAGGATGAAAAACCTGCATGAGTGAGATTAAGAGACACAAACTGAATGGAAATATAAGAAAGAGGTACGAGGTGGAATCAAAATTAAACACCATTGTTATTTGGCTCCCCCATAATTTAACAACATCCGCAGTGGGCACCGAAGTAAAATGTTGTGCCCCTGCCCTTGTTGTTTTTCAAATTAAGTTCTGCGAACAATGTGTAGTAGGGAGTAAAGTGCTGCTCATGTTTTGAATGAAATTGGGTTGTTGTCTGTACGCACATGTACCGCTTGCATGAGGTAGTGTGTGAGTTACAGATAGCACAGGTCCAAGGCCTGGAGCTCTGGCTGTTGATCTGTGTTTGAGAGCTGTGTTGTCTCTGGTGCATGCATTAACTCACAAAGTTACCAAGCGTTTATAAGCTGTGCTGAAGCCAGTACACTCATATTCACAAACAGCCACACAGCTCAGAACAGACCTATGTGCCTAGCATGAATGAAATAGGGCTGCCTATGTGCCTGTGCGCTTACCTAGCAGCTGTACAACATCAGTAACTAAGCTCAGACAGCACAGATGATAAAAACAAACCTGTTGTACTGCTCTATGTTTTCAAGTTGTGCTGTCTGCAGCTCATGCACTAACTCGGGGACTTCTGAATTGTTTCAAGTTTAATGTGTGCTATGCAGTGTGATTCAGAAACAGAGATGATAGTTCCATTCGTGTTATCCCACATGTTTATGATATTGGCCCGTGGTTATGTGCTACCACGTGTGCAAGAGCACACTGATGAGGAGAGGTGTGCGTAGCTTCATTTTAACCACATATGCCGCAAACAGCACAGAATCACTGATTTGTGGCTCTTATTCTATTGGCTGTATCATGAACACTGCACGCAGATGCACAAAATCTCATTATCTGCAATACATGTGGTATCTCGGTAACATGATGAGTTTGTGCAGGAGCTGAAGACAGCACTGCTCATAAACAAGGACTGGAGATTGCCTCTTGTGTGTTTCTGAGCTCCGATGCTCCAGGACCCATGCACTAGCTCATGAGATTTCTGATTTAGTACATACTCATTGGGCTCTATTTGCGAGATGATTTCCTTGAAAGCTAGTGCACTGATTCACACAGGGCCTGATTCTGATGCGGTTAGGAAGGCCTCCTAATGGCATTTGCTCTGTCCAAATTGGTTTGGGAATGTGTCTTTCCAACCAACTCGGAAAGGTTTCCAACCAACTGACTATGATGTGAGTTAGGCATTAGGAATATCGTAATCCAAACCCGACTGCATGTGGAATGACCAAGCCCTACGGAGTAGAATTGTACATCTCTACTGAAGGAAGTGACCCTATTAGGGCCACCCGGGTCACTCTCGACCTCCTCTAACCTTCCAAGAAATGACACAGTAGAGAATACAAGCAAACTAGTTTATTCACAAAGTACACTGCAGTGGAGTCCAATCTGACCAGCCTCCTACGATGGCTGATGAGGGACTGACATTATGTATGTTGCGGAGCCCACAAAGACCTGCCTACTATGGAAAAATACTGGTAGCTGCATAATACAATGGGGGTACAGAACAGTTTTGATTCTGCATCCTGGCACAAGCTATCTACTGCCCAAGGTCGTCTGGCTTATCCTCCCCACTAGACAGGTGAGAGAAGGCCTCTATGTAACAGAAAAGGCATGGTTTAAGAGCAAGATTCAGCTTTGACGAAACAAAACTTACCAAGGACCATTTCTCGTAAATGATCAGTAACAGTTTCGATTATAATACAAAATGGCGTCTTCGAGAGGTAAAATGGTGGCACAGATGTCAACCTAACTAACGTAACATCTGTACTTACTAGTTGCGTATGCATACAGAAAGAATATATAATGAGATTGCTATATAAACGCTAACATATTATCAGGTAAAATACGAGTAATTTGGCAATAATACATTTCAATTCTAACAGACCCTCCTTTTAGCATTCATAAGCTAATAGTGACACCTTCATTCTTGCCATCAGGTAAGGGTCTTTACAATTCTAACAGTAGAGAAAAATACAGTCATACAGGCAATATTATGTCAGGTATGAATATATGCATATATGCATAGCCAATGTAGTGAAGAAAATTACACTAAACATTAGCAGTACAGGTGGCATCAGGAATAGAATCTGCAAGAGAAGTAGTTGAACCAAAAACTCCTTCATCGATTTGCATGATAGTATCAAGCTCCTTTTGAAACATTATAGTTGCATTAGTATCATGAACTGAAATCCTCTTGGGAGAGAGATAAGTAGTACAGTATGAGCAACATAAGGGAAGACACTGAATAAAAACACAGCAACAAATTAAAAGGACAATGAAATATATCACCTTTTCTAGAATCCAACCCCAACCACCAAATAAAGACCAGCTCCAATTGACACTCCCCATCCCTCAAACATTTTCTAAAATACCTAAAATATGTTGTGTAATATTCTTTTCCATAAAGTGATACCGACCACACACTGTTCTCCTATTATTGCGCATGCACCACCGCTCTTGGCTAAATTAAAATCAACCGCATATCTTGTTTGCTCAGAGTATATGCGCATACTTTCTAACTAGCTGGTGATGTCACATAAGGCTGCCACTGCAGAATTAAACAAAATCTGCAATTTGCATCCAAAATACCCTCTAGCTCGTTCAACCCTGGCCATGGCAGTGCTGCCAAATGTGATAATAAAGGAAAGGATATATTCGAAAGTAATACCGTTACTGTAGTTGTTGACTTATAAATCTGTAACCCCTTCACAAAAGTCCTGGGTCAACGTTCTTTTTATCCATCTTGTATTTGGTTAACTGTACCTGCAAGGTACCCCAAAAGGTAAAACCATTCCCAAGGTCACATCCTCCGTGCGTTGTACATATCAGAATAGGTACCATTTGATAGAAAATAGAAACATTGGTGTGCATAAAGCGGACCCTGATAATCCAATGGAGCATATCTAGTATTTCTGACCTCCATACTAGGTTTATCCTTCCTTCCTAACCACAATATATGTTTGTATAATATTGATTCAGAACAATTCAGATACAAATAGGCATCAGTACTATTTATTATTGGGCAACACGCAGGATAAATACCTGCCTCTTGAGTGACGTTCAGGTCTTGATAATGCCAACCTGTCAGAGTGACATTTTGTTTATCAATATACAGATTATCACAATACATTTCAGGCATGCAAGCTGGGTACCCTGTCCCTATGGCTTTTCTATATTCTAAACAACGGCCAGGATATACCATACCAAATTCACCTTTTGCCACTACAAAATGGGGAGGACGAACATATGTATACTTCACCAACGATAATGGGTAAGCAGTCAAATAAACCTGTAACAGAGTCAGTGGGATAGCAAGCTGTGTTATCTCCACAAAACTTCCTATGCGTATTTAAAAAAACATTACTTTGCAAAGCTCTTTTACTACTATCTGAATAGACAATCCGATATAATGAACACGATGGGGGTATCACCAGAACACTCCAGGACCCAGAACATCCCCATCCCTCAAACAAGAACAGTAATAGGAAAACAATACAGAACACCTTCTTTGTAAGTAACGAATCGAACCTGAGCTGCCCCAGTTGTAGGGCAAAGAAAGGCTGTACATCTTCTACAATGGGACGACCAAACAGATACATGTTCACAATACAGGGGAAAGCAGAAACAAGGGCCATTTCACTAATCTTATCCATGAAGTCCATCCCTGCTACACTCACTTTTCTTTGTGTGCACTATTTTTCTGTCGGGGACACAAATTATACCTTGTCACTTCAGGCACTGTCTCATCACGGAAAAGAATCTGAAATTCAGGGGGTGTCGGCGACTGAGACTCAGGCTCCTGCGGATCAGATGAAAAGGAGGCCTGGCAGCCCATATTTCTGGAGGGACTGCCACGTTCAGAGCACCTTCATTCTCCTCCTCCGTCTGTGCCCAAGTCAGCTGAGTGTCTGAAAAAAGGGACAAAACGTGGAACCTTCTCCGTTTCGTGGTCCCCTATCCCCTTGCAAACCCACCGGTCATAGGGGAGGGGAAGTGGCACTCGCCGACAGTGTAAGGTATGGATCCAATGCTTCCAACCGCTCACTCTCACTGCCATCCTTGTCGTGATAAGGACCAGATATGGTCCTTTCCATCTGGGTTCCAAGCTGTCTCATCTCCGATCCTTTTTAATGAGGACATAGTCTCCAGGCTGTATGGTATGCCCGGGCCCCTCTGGTGCGGGAGGCAAGGTATCTGTTGGCGAATAGAATGTAGACTTTTAGTAAGATCATATAAATATCGGACTAACAGAGGATAAACAATTTTAGAAAACTTTTTTGATCTAGGGATGCCCCACACATTTGCGGGACGGACAACGACCACCCTTGTATGTCGATAATCCAGTTCTAGAATGGGCTGTCATTCTGGTGGACAATGGAGCAAGGGGTAATGAATCTGGCCATTGTAACCCAGTACTTTTTTAATCTTAGCCAATTTTAGCTTCAGACAACTATTGTACTTCTCAACTAAGCCTGCTGACTGAGGATGATATGCTGCATGGAATTTTTGCTTGATGTGCAGACCATCACATACCAATTGAATCACTTTTGTGTTAAAGTGACTTCTGTTGTCACTCCAAATCAAATGGGGCAAACTGTAGCATGGGAAAAATTCCTTAATAAGAGCCTTCGCCATCGCCATGGCTGTGTTTTCTTTCGTTGGGCAAGCCTCAATCCATTTACTCAATGCACAAACAACCACTAGCACACATTTCAAATTATTAACTCACTGCATCTCTATGTAGTCAATCTGGAGTACCTCAAAAGGGATGGCTTTTCGAGGATTGTGCTTCATACAGATCACACAATGTTTCACTAGATGCTCAGCAACCTTTAGGATATTATCATTTTGCCCCACAAGATCCAATAACCTACATATTCCCCTAGCACTCATATGAGCCGGACCATATGTCATTGTAACTACAGGAAATACATATGCATTGGGTAACATCCATGCCTGCTTCTCAGATTTATCAGTCCAGCACCCTTCATCATCTAAACGCCTTGTACTCTCCCGCTACACTGCCAACTCCTCAACTGTTGCCTCACTCTGTAGTTCTCTAACACTTTCCAGTGAGTTTCAAACATGGTAACATCTGGTACCCATCTAGCAGGTCCTGCCAGAAATGATTTTCATCACCATCAACCTGGCTGTCTCTTTTGCTGTCTGATCTGCAAAAGCATTTCCCCTCCCCAAATCATCGATAATTGCTTTATGGACACTCCACTCCACTATTGCCAATCATTTGGGAAGGGTCAAAACTGTCAAAAGCCTCTCTATCAACGGACCGTTCTGAATTTTAGTGCCATATGAAGTCAAGAATCCTCTCTCTGACCAGAGGGGTCCAAAATTATGGGCCACCCCGAAGGCATACTGGCTGTCAGTGTAAATATTGACAGTCAGTCCTTCGCTCAATTAACATGCTCACAAAAGGGCTATCAGCTCCGCAGCTGGCGCGGATTGGCAAGGAATACGTAATGTCTCAACTACAGTGCACAGTGTGATATTAGCATACGCCGCTGTAGTGGTGCCATCTGACAATTTGAAACAAGAACCATCGAAATACAGTTCCCCTTGTGGATCAGATAAGGGAACGTCAGTCAAGTCTACCCGTCTCTTCGTCTCTTCTTCGGTACGGAACAAACAATCATGGACATCTGTGTCCTCATTTTCCGAAGGGAGGGGTAGTAATGTGGCTGGGTTCAGAATCACACATCATTTAATAATAATACGAGGTGCAAAGAGAGTCAATTCATACCCGGTAAGATGAGCACTAGTAAGGTGCTGTGTCTTTGTCTTGTTCAAAAATTTTCCACAGCATGGGGTACCATTACTATGAGATCATGATTAAAAACTAGCCCTGCTGACTGTCATATAGAGACCGCTGCACTCGGCAGGACATTGGTGACTGGGTAAAGCATAGCAGAAAAATAAGCACACAGCCTCTGCTTACCTCCAAAGACTTGTGTTAACACTAAAAGCGTACACCCACCATTTTGTGTACGTACAACATGAAAGGCTTCTTATAATCAGGCGTACCAACACAAGTGCAGAGCAAAATGCATCTTTAAATTGTTCAAAAGAATACTGACATTCCTGCGTCCAGGGCAAATGTTCCATCACATCTTTAGTTGTTAGGCGAACCAAAGGCTGTATTAATACAGAATAAGCGGGTATCCATTGTCGACAATACGTGGTGATTCCTATGAAAGCACGCATATCCCTCTGAATCACAGGGACAGGCAAATTAACAATAGCAATAACTCATTCAGGTGTTAACCTCTGCCCCTCTTTCGATAGCAGGTGACCTGCTGTTGACAATATTAAAATTTGGAAAGGGACAGTTTATGTTCTTTGCTTGCCAAATGCTTTAACAATTTGACCATGGCATCCAGACAACCCTCTTCAGTATCAGATGCTATCAAAATGTCATCCACATACTGCAATAATACATTACCTGCGGGAAGAGAGAGTCCAATTGACTTTTCAAAGCCTGGCTATAAATACTGGGACTTTCAGTATACCCCTGGGGAGCACGACAGAAGTGGAATCTGTTACCGGCCAAGGCGAAGCCAAAAAGGTATCTGCTGTCTGGATGAATAGGAATACTAAAGAATGTTTTTCTCAAATCAATCCCAGAAAAGAATTTGGCTGTGGAAGGAATCATTGTCAAGAGACCAGTAGTATCTGGAACCACCGGGAACTGGGGGACTGCTATCTTAATAATCTCCTGGAGATAAATCACAAAGCGATAGACATCAGGATGTGCAGCAGTGGAATCCAAAGGTGCCTTCTTAAGAACAGGGAGAATGGGGCTGTTGCATATATTCGCTACTGTCTCCTCATCCACCCCCGATTTGATCAGGTCCTGTATAATCTGCATCAAAGCCTGTTCCCCAGCTTGTGATATTTTGGACTGGGGAATACAATGGAGCATAACGTTATCCTTGCACTTTATAGAAACTGGTGGTATCTGCAACAGCCCCACATCTATATCCCCTGTGGCCCACAATGACAACGGCACATCCTTAAATTCAACAGGAAGCGGCGCATCCTTTGCCAAACATTGTTTTGCACTAACCACATTAGGCCCAATAGTCATGAAAACACCATCCGGGGAACAATAAATGATAGCATGTCACTTTTTCAACAAATCCAATCCTAATAAGTTTTCCTCACAATTCGCCATCAACAAAAATGGGGAGTCCACAGTAAGAGGACCAACAGTCAAAGCAAGAGGTTTGGAAATGGGGCTCACAACTGGTAAGTCGGAAAAACCTACCGAAACATTATTACAGCCAGACGGGGCTGCCCGGGGACCAGTGAACGAGAAACAGAGCTATTCATTGCACCTGTTTCCACCAAAGATTTCTGTGCCGAACCATGCAAATCTGCTGTGATATTAGGACCACACTGATCTACAGGAATTTGGCCTGGTCCCCTTACCTCTCCCTCTTTCTTTTGACGATATGCCATCAACTTATCTCAGTCCACTCCCCTAGGTGGGATAAGAGAATGCATATAAGTGATAACACGATTTGCCAATGCCAGAATCTCAGCCCTAGGCTTTTCACCGGGCTTTCGCTCCTTGTCCCATGCCATAATCTCATCCCAAGAGCCGCCCAATTCCAATCTGTAATCCTGTGTGTGCACCTGCCTTCATATATTCACCGGCACCGAGAGGCCCAAAAATATCTCTATATCTGCTAGGGTCATAACTGACGAGGAGGCGGCCGCTGTTAACTCTTTATAATATGCTGTGGACGGCCCCCCAGCGCCTAGAGACCCTTACGGGTGATTGTGCGCTTTACAAATGTGGACTTTACTTTACTTTGTGGGGTTTCTCTTAGGATCCGGTAACTGACACTTGGGAGCTAGCACCTCACATCTCTTCCACGGGGTATAGACCCACTGTTCCTGAAAAGGAACCGCTGCCCGTTGTTAGACCACATCTCCTCTCTGGTTTGAGGAGCTGTGCCTCCTATACATTGTTCGCACAAACCTATCAATGTAGCCGACATATGCTGAGGGACATGGTCAATATCTTTCATCACACTCCATATATACTCCACACTATAAATCAGATTCCGAGCCCATTGTGCTGCCTGATTTGAAACCATCTTTGAATCAATACCCTCTCCATTTGCTCCCGTGCTGCCACCCAATTCCCTCCAGTTGGCCCTCGCACTGGTGTCCCAACACTACACAACACTGTGGATGAAATGTCTGGGGAAGACACAAAAGATACAGACGCAGGTTACAGTGTCAACAATGGCTGTGTGATAGGTGTAAGAGAAGGAGGAGAAACATGAGCAGTAATAGTAGATACTGCGAGGGTGCCCGCAGTCATAACACTCACAGGTTGCAAAACTGAAGGGGCGACAGATAGGGTTGGAGCCGAAGCTGTTGAGTCTGCAGAAAGAACAGAGGAAGGCAGAGAAGCAACGGAGGACCAGCAGGATATATTATCGGCAGGGCATAGGGAGGTAGGGGGTGAGTTTCCAACAGATCTTATTACATTCTAATCAAAACTTCCTATCTGCATGCTCAATACACTTTTTGATTTGTTCCTTATCATAAGCTACAGCTTTCTGAACCACTGTCTGCATTGCCTTCTTCCTAGACTCCTTCCCGGCCCATATACGCCTCTGATTAGCTTCCTCCTGCCATTCCTGCAAAGTATCAAACATCGACTGCCTACTTCTTCTGGTGAATAATTTGTCCTGTAAATAATTCTATTTTTGTTCGTTAAAGGTACCATCCAGTGGCAACTGAAGCTCAGTATTGTCCCTCATGTACTTGTGCCATAATGTACGAAACATAATAGGGCCATTACCATGCTTCACGTACATCTCAAAACTCGGAGTGCCTTCTAAAGGTGCATTCTGCCTTTTCTCCAGTCAATGCCCAGTAGCAACAGTGATACCCCAAGCACCACACTTTACTCCAACAAGGCATCCTAGCATCAGACACATTCACTGTCCACTCAATCAACACACACACAATAAAAACACACACAAACAAAAGAGCTCTCAAAAGCAGTCCTCAGACTGCACAAAGACAAGTCAGACCTCAGACTGCACCAAGACAAGATAGGCTAGAGCCTTTTCAAGAATAATCCAAATTCAACAAGTGGCCTTGCAGAATGTTCAAAAATGCTCCATATCACAAGTAAATCAAAACGGCGCAGCTCTTACCAAGAATCAAGATTAACTTACCTGGTGCACACAGGTCAAACAAGATTATTCTCCACTCCCGGCTATTCAGGCCACACGGTCAGATCCAAGGGTTTCACCTCTTCAGGACCCAGCTGAGTTGACCACTAGACGAGGAGCTGCCCGATCAGACAGGGGGGCAGCCACGAGAAACAGGCTCTACCATATGGGGATCCCCGATCCGCCTCCGACTGGATGCAACCCGACCCCGCAGCCCGACTACGAGCGGGATGGGTCACCTGGTAGACTCCCTGTTCAGGTGCCACCTGAAGGAAGTGACCCATTTGGGGCCACCAGGTTTACTCTCTACCTCCTCTAGCCTTCCAAGAAATGAAGAGTCGATGCCGCAGTAGAGAATACAAGCAAACTAGTTTATTCACAAAGTACACTGCAGTGGAATCCAATCTGAGCAGCCTCCTATGATGGCTGACGAGGGACTGACTCTAACAAGCATAAAGTTACATTATGTATGTTGCGGACCCCACAAAGACCCGCCTACTATGGAAAAGCACTGACAGCTGTTGTAATACAATGGAGGTACAGAACATAAGTTTAGATTTCGCAGCCTGGCACAAGCTATCTACTGCCCAAGGTCATCTGGCTTAACCTCCCCACTAGACAGGTGAGAAAAGGCATCTATGTAACAGAAAAGGAATGCGTTAATGAGCAAGATTCAGCTTTGAAGAAACAAAACTTACCAAGGAACATTTCTCATAAATGATCAGTAACAGCTTCGATTATAATACAAAATGGCGTCTTCGAGAGGTAAAATGGTGGTACAGATGTCAACCTAACTAACCTAACATCTGCACTTACTAGTTGCGTATGCATACAGAAAGAATATATAATGAATTAACTATATAAACGCTAACATAATATCAGGTAAAATACGAGTAATATGGCAATAATACATTTCAATTCTAACACTACGGGCCGCGTTTCCACACGACTGAGTATGATGCTGGATTTGGACAGCCTTTTCGAATCGTGGCACCCAACTCAAATCGGCAGTTGAAATCAGACTTTGGGTGCCCGTAGTGGTCCCCCCAGCACCTGAAGCCTTCCCAATTGGGCCTGTGGGGGTACCCTGGGGTCTTCCCTTATCTTCCATGCACAGTGTGGCAGGCACCAGGGAGATCCCTCCACAGGGTGCCCAATTTGCCCCAGCCACCACTTTCTTCAATGTGAGCCTATGCATTCGGTCGGAACAAAGGCTCCCATTGAAGTCAATGCTATGTGTTACATTTTCAGTAGTTATTAAAAATCAATTATTTGCATTTTGTGCTTTTAGTTCCGTAGCGCGTTGTGGATTTATAGGGTAATAGGTTGGGAAGTAATTTAAATATATCATTTATTAAAAATATATATTTGAATTTTGCATTTTTAGTTCCGTAGCGTGTTGTGGGTTTATAGGGGAATAGGGTGGGAAGTAATTTAATTATATTAAATGTATTATTCTTTTTTATTGACATTTTCTGCATTTTTAATTCTGTAGCGGTTGTGGGTTTATAGGGGAATAGGGTAGGAAGTAATTTAATTATATTAAAATGTGTTTTTTTATTAGAATTTTCCATTTTTAGTACCGTAGCGGGTTGTGGGTTTATAGGGGAATAGGGTGGGAAGTAATTTAACTATATTACATTTATTTATCAACTTTTATTCATTAATATTTGTTTAATTGCGATATTATTGTGTCAAATGTGTAAAGTTATTTATTATTAATTCATTAATAATTGGTTGTTATTGGTATTTAATTAGGATTATTGTGTAATTAATTTTAAGTGTGTGTTGTGGTGTTTATAGGTGTAAAGGGTGGGAAGAAATGCATTTTTAATTTCTGAATTAATAATTGGTACTTTATTAATTTTAATTAATTAATTGGTAATTAATTATAGTAATTGTGTAATTAATTAACCGAAAAGGTAGGAAGTAATTTATGTTTGATTAATTAAGAAATAGTTGTTAATTACTGTTAATTATTTGATATTTATTTTGAGTAAATATTTATCTTTGTATGTGTTGTTTTTACTTTTAAAAGGGTTAAGGGTGGGTATTCAATAAAATGTAATTATTTAATTATTAGTTGTTAGTAGTAATCTTTTTTAATTTAAAAATAAGTTTCATTTATGTTTTATTATTTCATAGTTTAATTTATGTGTGTGTTGTGGATATTATAGTGTTAAAGTGTGTGTCAATTAATGTTTATTAGTTTTTTTCTTAATAATATGTTTTAATTGATTATTTCTTATCTCAATTATGTAAATAAATGTAATAAGAAATGTTGAAGTGTTTTGTTATTGGTGTGGTGTTATATGGTAGGAATAAAATAAATGCATTTATGTTTTAATTAATTGTTTTGTCTTTAAATATGTTCTAGTTTTAAATTTTGTTTTTTTTAAATGTATTTATTATTTTATTTTATATAATAGTTGTAGGTTTTTGTTATATGCACATGATATTGTAATATGTGTTCTTTTTATGTTTAATATATATATATATATATATTTAAGATATTGTTTATTAATTATTTTTTTAATATATGTAATTCTTTTTAAGTGTTTGAGTGTGAATAGCAAAAAGAAAATCTCTGGTATCCAATACTTTCCCTACTGTTGCATTCACTGAAGTGGGAATAGTAATTTTTACCCCTTTGCTATCCAGCACTTTGCCTACTGTTGCACTCACTGGAGTGGGAATAGTCATTTTTACCCCTCCGCTATGCAGCATTTCCCTACTGTTGCATTGACTGGAGTGGGAATAATGATTGTATCCCTCCGCTATCCAGCACTTTCCTTATTGTTGCACTCACTGGAGTGGGAATAGTATTTTGTAGCTCTCAGCTATCCTGTACTTTCCCTACTGTTGCACTCACTAGAGTGGGAATACATTTTTTACCTACCGCCCCCCCCCCCTATCCAACACTTATCCTACTGTTGCATTCAGGGTAGTTGGAATACTAATTTTTACTCCTCCACTACCCAACATTTTCTCTACTGTTGCACTCTTTGGAGTGGGAATAATAATGTTTGCCCCTCTGCTATCCAACACTTTCCCTACTGGCACTCTCACTGGTGTGGGAACAGTACATTTTCCCCCTCCGCTATCCAACACTTTCCCCACTGTTGCACTCACTGGATTTGGAATAGTAATTTTTACCCGTCTGCTATCCAGCACTTTCCCTACTGTTGCACTCACTAGAGTTGGAATAGCAATTTCTACCTCTCCGCTATCCAATACATATCCTATGGTTAAACGCAGTGAAGTGGGAAAAGTAATTTTTACCCCTCTGCTATCCAACACTTTCCCTACTGTTGCACTCCCCGGAGTGGGAATAGTAATTTGTAACCCTCCGCTATCCAACACTTTCCCTACTGTTGCACTCTTTGGGAATAATAATTTTTACCCCTCCCCTATCCAACATTTTCCCAACTGTGCGCTCACTGGAGTTGTAATAGTACATTTAATTATTATACTATCCAACACTTTCCCTACTGATGCACTGATTGCATTGGGCATTTTAAGTTTAATTATTTTTTCATTGTTTAATGTTTTAATTTATTGCAGATTTTTTAATATTTCAAATTATGTATAAATATATATGTATTTATTTTTATATAATTGTAAAGTTTTGAAATAAATTAAAGATAATAGTTTATTAAATATTTTAAAGTGAATATATATGTGTAAATTATAATGTTTGTGGGTTTATTTTTTGTAATTAAGTTTATTTGTTAGTCAGTCAGTCAGAATAACTTTATTTCGCCAACACAATGTAGGCATAAAAAGTATACTACAGTAAAAAGAAACATTTGCAGTGTTTCACAATATTACAGTATGGTTAAAATATATAAAAATTGTAATATAAAAATACTAATTCATAATTATTTACACAATACAATAAAATCAGTTCATTGTTCGGTATATAATTTTAGCAAATTGTTTGTCTCTTTTTTAATGCAGATTGCAAAAAAGACGCCAGAGAATAACAAACAAAAGGGTCGGTAGTGATTGGAGGTAATAAAGGGCTACACGACACTGTCTGAACTTCATTTTTTCACAATAAAATTTACAGAAAAACAAAAAGTGTATATCACTCTGAGCAGATTGCTGATCACATGGACAATATGGGAGGTCAGAAGCAACATAAACATTATGGGGACTGTCACTCTGGCAACAGTGGAGAAGCTGAGAAATGCTGCCTCCATTTCTGTAAGCACAGCTGCCCCCTTTTGAGTAGTGCTGGTCCTTTTCCACCAAGGGCATCATTAAGAAGTCCCCAATATCTTTGCTTTTACCTCCGCCCCCAGAGTTACAGATTCCAGGGATTCCAGTAACTGTGGGTAGTAGAGTTGAAATGGGATCAAACGTGGGACCCTAATATTTCCTTGACTATGAGGAATTGCTGGGGGAATCAGTAATTCTGCATTTGATACCCTCGTAATTTTTCATTTTCCCTCCAGTAAATCTGCAGACCCTATAATTAGCATGGGTCCAATAACAAATGTTACTCATCCTATTAGACTTCAAAGAGAGTTCATAGTAAGGCACTAAGGGTCCCATAAGGATGGTGGGAGGATCGCCCCCGCCGGGCCGGCGGTAGTCACCGCCGACCTGGCGAGGGCAATCCGCCCGCCATCCGTGCAGTAATGACCCCCCCGCCATATTACAATGGCTGGGGGGTCCACGGCGGACGGAAAGATCGCCTGCCTCTTTTCCGCCTGGTCAACATATCAAACAAGGGTTCAATATGGTGCCAGTTTCTGAAAGACACCGCCAGCCATATTAGAATGTGGCTTTTGAGATATCTTTGGCATATGGGGTCTGCTAGTTGGCCCCCAGGGACTCCGGGGGCATGCGGGGTGCACATGGCAGGTACAATTCCATGCACAGCATGGCATCTGCCATGTTGTGCATGGAAGTGCACGACATGCCTTCCTGGCATTGTGACCGGCAGTGCTGGGTGCACCGCCCGCCACAAAGTTAGGAATGCAGGATTCACCCGACACTGTGGCAGGCGCATCCTAATGGCACCCACGGGACCCCCGCCTTTATGGCGGGCGGTCCCTTTTTGCGATGGGATGGCGGGCGGACAAAGTCCTCCCACCATCCTAATGTGCTCCTTTGTGTAGCTGTCCAGCTCAGTTTACCCACTGTCTGACTAAGCGCAGTTTTCCTTTTGAAGGTTGTTTCTGCTAGGACACTAAATGTAGGCATCTCACTGAGGAGTGCTATTATTATCTGACTACGCACCACTGTGACTCTGAACAGTGGTGGTCTAGCACTCTTATCAGTAGCCATGATTATGAACCTTTGGTAACATTGGGGACCCATACAATCCCACTGGAGCCATTCCAGCACAAATGGGTCGATATTAGCAATCACATAGATTTCCATCTGCATCCATGGACTTCCAAAAACACTCTTCGAGCCTCATGGCTATCAAATGAAACCTTAAAGCCTAAAGGCCTCGATCGACCCTGAAGGAATCCATAGGCCTGTATGATGATGATAATGATGATGATGTTCTATACAGCTAAAACAGTGACCTTGAAGCATGTCCCAAGCTCTCATAGGATGCCATCCCAAGAGGAAACAGGGGCAGAGTCAGAAAAACAAAAGGCACCAGAGAGTAGATGGCTGATGTTTTATGAAATCCCCAAACAGCCACAGTTTTTAGCATTTAAAAAATTATCTGTTTTTAGCTGGGGGAAATGATTTCTGTAGTTTGCTGTGTTAGCAAAAACTGTTTTGTCACCTGACTGGAACTTCCGAGCTTGGAAGAATTTTTATGGGCATCACTGTTTTAGATCTTAGGTTTCATGAAGAAATGTATTTTTTAACCTATTCCTTCCTATTAAGGGCCCCATTCCAATCTCGCTAGGAAAGCCCTCTGTACGAAGCGAACTGGAGGGCTTTACTAGCGAGCCGCGCTGTGCAAGTCCGTCCAAGCGAGTATGAAGCAACCGCATGGTTACGGACTTGATTAGGCCGGATTCCCATAGCACTCTAGGGGAGCTTGTGTATGGATGTATACACAGGCTCCCATAGCAAAAAAGGGGTGGTGGCTGAAAAGCGTACACACCGTGGCGGGCACCCCAATTTGTCCCCCACACTGAGCATGCTTGGATCGGAGGGACCCATGAGCACCCCCCATGACAGTTTTGTAGGGCTCTGGGTGAAGGGGGGCCTGCTACGGCCCCCCAAAGGACGATTCTGACAGCCATTTAGTCTCACTGAGACAGAGTCAATGCAGCTGTCCAAATCGTGCATCGTACTTGCTCGGTCGGAATCCGGCTCCATTGTGCAGCACGATTAGGCTACGAAATATTCATATGGAAAGGATTGGGATCAGAAAAGATTCGGTCGGTGCCTATGCGATCTTTGCACCATACTTGGTTGTTCGAACCTGTGTATAATTCGGACGGAAACAAAAGGCTACGAATCGGATCCAGAAAAGCCAAATCCGATTCGGAGGCCTTCCGAACTACATCAGCATCAGGCTCTGATTCTGTACTATTTGAAGTCCCACTAATAGATATTGGTGACATATGATATAAATGGAATTGCAGTATTCCAGACAAGGCATGATTACTGTTTGCACTACTGTTTCTTACAATTGGATGGCAAGAGAGGAAG